>NC_063214.1:53606177-54236677 GCF_020740725.1 Corvus hawaiiensis
TTTTTTCAAGAAAACTGCACTTGCAACTTCTCTCAGAAAACTGAGAAGGAGCTTATTTGCCTTGTAGTCTGTGGTGTTCTGGCAGGGATGAAGAAGGTAAATCTAGAATGCTGTTGGACATCTTTTCACTGGAAACAGCTATTGATGAGGAAGTGAAAGTAAAGTTTGACAGCTTAGCAGTTTGCATTTAACAGACAGAAAAAAGAAGTAGTGCTGTTATGTGTACAGTGATGGCAGCAGCAGAGGAAACATTCAAGTCTAAATCAGGTGCTGATTTTTTAAGCAGTTTTTCCAAGTGTTAGCAAATACTTTTGTGGCTTGAGATGAAATGCTGAGACTGCAAATCTATTACACAAGGCTATTTTCAACTGGCTGTAGGGCTGCATGCATTTGGAAGGATGTTTGTGAACAGAGAAGGGGCATTAAAACAGGAAATGATGGTTTTAGGCACTGAGATCACTTGTTCCATCACAGATGCTACTGGTATACGGCTTCTAGCTCTTCTCTGGAGATCTTAAAATGATAAAGGGGTTTGCTGCATTGAAGCATGATATTACCTCGGGGAAAGCTGTTAAATGAATCGAAAGCAGTAATAAAGCTATTTTACCTAAAATTAAGTATCCCAGAAGATTCAGCCTCTTTGGGATATAAACAGAAGTGCTCAGTCAGAACACTCGAGTTTGATTGCATGCACTGACTCCATAGCAAGCAAAGAAAATCTCAGCACAGCCTGGAGGAAGATTATAATGACACAGTACTATACATTATACATATTATTGAAAGTTGAACATTCAGTAATCACCAATACAACGAGGCTGAAAGTCAAATCCTGATCTGCTTACCTGGGGCAGAATTGAAAGTGTGCTTGCTCAGCAACACAGACGCAGTGGAGCCACACTTTGAACTCAAGGAGCAACGATGGAGACCTGGATGTCTGCAAGTGCTTGGCTGACCTTTCTGCATGGTTAATATTGCACAGAGTTTGTTAGGCTGTCTGCTAGGAAAAAAAATACATTGGCTCAGAGCAGTTGGTGGTTGTGTTGTCCTAAGACATGAAAACAAGCTCTCTAAGAAAGAAAACAAAAACAACACAGGGAACTGGAGGCCACATTGCACATTTTCTGTCATTTACACACACACAAAAAAAAAGGATAAAGTTTTCAGCTGACAGACATGCAGGTAAAGTGACAGCTGAGGTGATGGCTTTGTGCCACCAACTTATGGTCAGATTTTGTCCCACAAAAATGGGCTTCTTGCTTCAGGAGTGCAGTCACTGTAGGGTTCCTGGACAGTTTTTAGATAACGTAGCCTTTTTCAGAAGTTGACAAAGATCTTAGTTACTCAGAGTAACACCATGAGGCCATTTCTTTTCCTTGAGTGTTGACAGGCTCTGGAAGAAACAAGTTCCTAGTGAAGGAGCTTCAGTTTAATGTCTCCTTATTGGTGCTGCCCAAATACAAATAGGATTGATCTAGGTTTTAGTTAATAATTAACACATGAAAAGAGAATGTACCATGATGTATTTCAAAATCTCGTGTCCCTATATACTCAATGAATTTTTTTCCTTAAATATTAGCAATATACTTACCATCACTAATACCCTGTTTTTGGTGGTGGTGTTTCTGAGACATGCCTGTACATATCAACTTTTAAAATAGTTTGTCAGCAAAATCCAGTCAAGACATTACGCTTCCCTTGAAGTCAGGTCTGCAGCTGAACGGGAGCCTGGCTCTCCACTCCTTGCACAGGGACAATTGCAACAATGCCCCAGTGCACTTAACAATTAATCTCCAATTTCTGCAAGTAAGTAGCAGGTGATGGCAACAGCTTTTTCTGTTGTTGTACCTGAAGTTACTTACTCAGACTGTAATTGAATTCCAGCACCTTGTCAGACTGTATCCCAAACTCACTCCTGGAAGCCAATGTCCAGCCTTGGTTCTGGGCCTGTCACCTCCTGTTCTGCCCTACAAACTTCCCCCCGTAGGGAAGGGCTGTCGATGGTCCCCTTGACTGTTCAGACCTCCATCCCCCTAACACGGCAATTAATTGATTGCCAACAGTGGAAGACTAACTCCAATCCTGCCCCCTACATCTTTGGTCTCTTTAAAAACAGCAGAGATCAATCCCCAAAACTGATCTGGATCAGTGCAGAAAAGGTGGACAGGCATGGCAAATTCCCTCCCTGCATTTGGGAGAGGTGAGAGCCCATCCTGTGCACAAAAGGAAACGTTCACAACTGGCATTTAAATACATTGACTCACTATTAGTGATTATCTGTAATTTTCCCCTGAGGGCGTTTATTTTCTAAAACGAAAAGGAAATTATCTAAATGCCTTAATTCTGTAGTTAAACAACAGCCTTATCTCCTGGGAACATCTCTCTGTGCCTAACAGCCTGTCTAGTGGATGTATTTTATTCTTAGGTGCCCCAAATTCTGTTAAGAGTTCACACCACTGAATACCACGTTCTGCAATGTGTTGGGCTGTTTCTTGATTCGCAGTCTAGGTTGAACTGTTCTGTACAAGGGAGACGCAAAGGGCAGTTTGAGACCTGCCTTTAAAGAACAGTCCATGCCTCACGCCTGCTCAGTTAGGAAATGTAACTCAGTAATCAAACTTAGCTCGATTTGTTTCATCTCCGTGAAGATCCGTGAGGCATTTCTAACTAGAACTTGTTTTGTGTGCAGCAAACAACCAAATATACCAACTTCCTACTCCAGGAAAGAAAACTGTTGTTACTGGGAGGTGACAGCCCGTGAGTTCCCGGGGAGCGGGCGGGGAGGAGTGAGTGTATGATGTCCTTGGAGAACGAGTTTCTCTGCAACTGCTGCTACATGAGAGATCGCAGGTGCGATGTGTCTTGCTAAAGCAGCACGACGGAGACACTGAGTGAAGGGAAAAGCGTTTTTATTTCCTCGCCCTTTCCCCTCGGCCCCGTCATCGCTCCCCCTCTCGGTCCAGCGCAGGGGCCGCTGCCCCACGGACTCCCCGACGGCGGCACTGCAGCGGGGGACGGGAGGGGGCTACGCTCAGCCTCCCGGAGGGGACGGGTCCGGCCGTCGAATCTCTCCGCGGGCTCTTCTAAAGGGAGGAAAGGGCGCAGGGCAGCGGCGAGAGTCTCGCTTCCGAGGGGGCACCGGAGTCGCAGCGAGGTGCGGGCCCCCGGTGGAACGGGCGAAGGGCTGCGGGACCCCGCCTGCCGCCCGGAACCGGGATCTCCGCCCTCAGGGGGCCGTGGGCGTACACACGTGCTCCCTGAGGGGGCGAGAGGGCTCACCTCTCCCCGAGGAGCCCCGCTTCTCCCCTCTCCTCCCCGCCGGCCCCGTCTCACGCCCTGGCTCCCGCCCCCGGCGGCAGCTCTCCCCGGTGGAACCGGCCGGGAAGGATGCAGGCGGCAGCTCCGAGGTAATTATTAATGGCCGTGCCCACCGGGGCGGGAGAGGGGGGGGGGCGCGAGGTGAGATAAAATGGGGCGGCGGGGGAGCTGGGAGCCGCCGTCGCGGAGCCCCGCCGGGAGCATGGCTCTCGCCGCCTTGCCGCTGTCGCTGCTGCTGCTGGGGCGGCTGGGGCTGGGGGCGCCGGGGCAGGGCGTGGGCACCTGGTCCCGCTTTGCCCGGCTGCCCTACCCGCAGGACCAGCTCTTCCTCCACGACACCTTCCCCGACGGCTTCCTCTGGGGCGCGGGCAGCGCAGCCTACCAGACGGAGGGCGGCTGGCGCCAGGGCGGCAAAGGCGCGTCCGTCTGGGACACCTTCGCCCACCGCCCGGCCACGCCGCCGGGGGCCGCCCCGCCGGGGCCCGTGGGCGGCGACGTGGCCAGCGACAGCTACAACAACCTGTTCCGCGACGTCGAGGGGCTGCGGCGCCTGGGAGTCTCGCACTACCGCTTCTCGCTGTCCTGGGCCCGGCTGCTGCCCAACGGGACGGCGCCCCCCAACCCCGCCGGGCTAGCGCACTACGGACGGCTGCTGGCCCGCCTGCGGGAGATGGGCGTCGAGCCCGTCGTCACCCTCTACCACTGGGACCTGCCGCAGGCCCTGCAGGACGCCTTCGGCGGCTGGGCCAGCCCCGTCCTGCCCCAGCTCTTCCGTGACTACGCCGAGCTGTGCTTCCGCCACTTCGGCGGGCAGGTGCGCTACTGGCTGACGATGGACAACCCCTACGTGGTGGCCTGGCATGGCTACGGCACGGGGCGGCTGCCGCCCGGCGTGCGGGGAGGCCCGCGGCTGGGGTACCTGGCGGCCCACCACCTGCTCCAGGTAAATGGCGGCTGGCGCGAAGGGGCCCCGGCAGCTCCTCGGCCGTGCCAAGGTGCCGGGTGCGCAGGCCACCCTCAGCCCCGTTGGCACACCTGGCCCCTGGTCGGACACTGGCACGGAAAACAAATCCATGTGCCCGACAGAGCGTGGGCAGCAGATCTATGGGCAAAGGAAGCAAAACTCAAGGTGTAAGGCAGGAACTTTGCGATTGAGTTGGTGGAGAGTTAAAGAACTCTGTTTTGCAGAAATGCCCTGTTCCGCCCGCAACAGTTCAATTGCCATTGTGGGAGGGTGAGGGTCTGCAGTCCCTGGACTGTACCAGTCCAGCACTGCCTTTCTAAGGTGGAAATGCTTAATACAACTGTACAGGGAATTTGTGTATTTGATAAAAAAGGCTTACTGGGTTGATGGAGATGCTAGAGGTGGCCACAATTTCATACGGAGACATTTTCTTGACAAAGCGTGATGTTTCTTTGAATGTGAGCACTTTTTGGTAAAAGACACCCTTAGTTCCCCAGTTAAGTCTTGTAAGTGGTACAAGCAGTTTGCTAACTTAATTTTTATCCTGTGTATCTATATGGTGTAACTGTAATATTTGCTGGAGTCAACCCTTGTGGGTTTTCAGAGAGAATTAAGCAAAAGTGTGTACGGATCCTTCCAATGACAGGTGAAAAGGATTCAGCCAACTGGAATGGGGTGGCCATTTAGGTATGGTCTCTTGTACTTTAATACACATTCACAAATTCTGCTAATGTCTATCTGCTAACCACACACTTACTGGCAAGAGTGTTATCCTAATGAGTATTGTGTGTTAGATGTGAGCACAAAGAAAACATCCAATACTTGCCTTATTTGACTTTTTTCTGCTTTCTGGTATTACTTCTGCATTCTCTAATGCTACAAATAAGTCAAAGGGAAAATATAGATGGCGAAAATGTGGGTAAAATTTCAGGTTAAATTCCTCGTCCTGAAAACATTAAGCTTTTCATTTAGTTTCCACGGTGTGTACTTGGCTGTGTTTCATGCTTGAGTATATCCTGAATCACCATAGTATCAGAGTCCCTCATAATCTCAAGCATGTGCTTGCTCTCATAAAAGCTCTGTGAAGCAAGATACTTTTCTATTTAACAGATGAGAAACTGAGGCACAGTCTTGCCCACACCATGTAAACAGTATAATTAAACTGGGAGGGTCTACTGATACTTGGTTTAGTGACAGAACCTTAGTATTTAGTTTTGTCCCAGTGACTGTCAGTCAGGATTTGCACATTAGTGGGCATTTCTTTTTACGCACAGTGGAAGGCAGCAAGGTACTGCCTTTCCCCCCACCCCCCATTTTATGAATGCGGTGCTGAAACAGATGCAATTAGGAGCCAAAGTGGCCACTGGTCGTTAGTGCCCTTTTCCTGGTGTGTGATCTTTGTAGAATATTGGTCAGTTACATTATACTTCCAGCTCTTCTAGAAGTCATATCCCCAAATCTCAAATCACCTGCAGAGAAAATGAGGGACATACATTATGTGCAGAGGAGCTTACATCCCTGACTTCTCCAGGTAGGAGTCTTAGTAGAGGCAGAGGTAGAGCCTAGCCCTTCAGCACAGAGAAGTGAACAGCTTTAGCACTAAGATCCTCCTTTGCCTTTTTACTTCTCTGTAGCGTATTGATACTGCACCTTTCAACTTGTACAAACGGTGAAGTAGGAGGAAGATACACAATACAGCTTCTTCACAGCCTGATATCCATGGAGATACTGGGTTAGGGTTAGGTTAAGTTGTGTAAGGAAAGATTAATGTTCTACCGTATATGGTAAAGAGTGAATTACATTTAAATGTAAATTAAATTGTCTTACACAGTTCTTGAGTGATTGACTTTGCAGCTTGAATGTTGTTCTTGAATGTGTGTCTGTGGGCTGTATAATTTTGTTGGTGAGTTTGGTCATTTTTTGGGAGTGTGCACAGCTTTGGTTTGTATCGAAGGGGTGCACAGCAGTACTGCTTTATCCCATAAGCTGCAGGATATGTGCAGCACTGGACAGTGTTGCTGGGAGATAGCATCCTCACAGACCCACTGGAAAGGATGTGGCCGAATCCTCTCACACAAAGAAAACCCCCTTTCAGTTGTCTAACCTTTTGCTGCTTGTGTCGTAAGGTCTGGTCCCTGGTGTCTTCTTAATCCTTCTCTTTGTCATTCTTGTGTTTTATTTTTTTCCAGAGAGGTTGAGTTTGCCATCACGCTTGGTTTTCTTTGAAGTTAGAACTTGTTGTTATAATTGTTTGGCTCTTAGCAAATGAGCAGACTAGCTCTTAATATGCATGATTTCTGACTTATTTACAGTACGCAGTTTAAGTGTCTTCTTTCTGCATTTATTCAAAGCCAAGACTTGCATAAGTGGAAAGCTAAAGCTAATGAAAGCTGATGCCTCCTAATTTATTTTACTGGATGCTAATTATGTTAAAAAGCAAAATAATTTCCTTTAAGTTCTTTAAAATTCAACAGATATAAATGTGGATTTTGGGTTTTGTTTTCCTGAGCAACTTATTTATTATCTGAAAAAATAATCAAATAAGAGTTTGATTCAATTTAGGTTGTTCAATTCAGAGTTGGTGAAAACAGGGCAATGAAGTTTGATTTAAGTAATGATGTTTGAATTCAGCTTGAATGGATTTCATCATATTGTACTGAATTTTTAAATTACCTCTCATTTTTCTGAACTTCCTTAAGTGAGTCATAACAGATGCTAAATTGACAGAGACACTTTTTTATAGACAGGACCAAATAAAAATAGTGTAAAAAACTTGTAAGAAAAAATTACTTTATTAATGCCTTCTTGGTGCATACTTGAGGGATGTTGATCAGTATTCAGTGAAAATGTCACCCTTTTATAGTATTTCCACTGACACTTGTCGCTTTTGATATGTCTAAGCCCTTCAAATGTGGTAAGAAGTGGAGGAAGCTGTTCATGTTTATTCACAAAATAAATGGAACGGATCAAGTATGTTTCATAAAAGTTGGCATTCTCTCAAGTCAACAGCCAGAAAATGTAATGCCAGCAATCTGTCATGCGTATGAGGCATCTCTTTCTCCAGATAGGAGTTGAGAGAGGTCAGTGTATTATGTTCTGGTTTTTGCAAATGCATTTTTTCATTAATGGTTCACAGTATGTTGTTTGAGTTGAACATACTTGGATTTACTCAATATAAACAGCATTTGCAGAAACAGAAGAACATGTCTTTTCCCCAAAGAAGTGAGTGGAACTGCTGCCTGGAAACCAGTCACATAGCAACAGACTGATTTCTATTCCAAAACTCTTTCCAAAACAGAAGGTAAGTACTCTTTTGTTGACCTTCAGTGCTAAACCTAATAAAGTATCAGTAATTCCAGCGTAGGAGAGTGGTCTTTTCTTCGTGTGTATTGTTTCTTTCAAAATTCAGACATCCCTTAAACTTTCACTCAGTGCAAAATGGAATGATTTGGGATTTTCCTGAAAGTAACACAGCTCATCATAGTTGTGAAGGCATACCTAGTTTTCAGAAAAAAGGAGGAATACTTCTAAATAATAGTATTTTTTTCCTATTCTTGCTTTCTTAAGGTGTAATTCAAAGAAGAACAAAGAAGAAATTGATTCTTGCCTGGGTTTCAGTATCAGTTGGGTAGTATCTATTTACACTAGTGATTGTTCTACTCATTAATCATTTGAATCAGGTTTCTTTCAAATATCATATTTGACAAAGAAGTGCAGTCAAACCAATAGTGCAAGTTCAGGTCTGATGCTGCAGTTTTCTGTGCCAGTAGCTGCCAAAAGTTACACTATGTTCACAAGTTATATTAAAAGTTATAGCAAGTAGTTTTTAAGCTTTAATCAGTAAAAGAAAAAAAAAGCATTGAGTTTGATTTTAAAATGTGGTAAACAGAGGAGTTTGGGTTTCACGAATGCTGATTTTATTAAAATTAGCTCCAAAGATGGAATACATAACTTTCCCTTTGCCATTCCTACCTGAATCCATACATGTTTGCAAAAGGATTGTTGTTTTCAAATACTCTATTGTAATAAAAAAACCAGTTTGTTACCTTTACAGAGTACTTTGATCTTTACTCATAGAAATACCAGGACTGCATTGAGAATAAAGCGTTACCATGGAAGAGTAAGAGTGGACCTCCCTCAAGTGTAGGGGTTCCATAACTTGAAAAGCTTTTTAGAAATTACAGGAAATCTTAGCAAAACTCAACAGGCAGGACCTGGAAAGACCACACGGAAGTGACTGAAGTGGAGTGGAAGCAGAATTTGTGTGTTCTCTGTGTGGAAGGAAACCAGGTCAAGCCTGTAGGCACGTTAAGTCCCACCTCAGCTCTTCTGCTGTTCATTATGAGGATGAGGATTTCTTGAGAGTCTGTTCATGATGAGGTTTTTAGTGCTTGGTAGCTGTGGCTGTATAGCTGTGAATCTTGGTAAATTCTATTGGCAGCCCTAAATCTGTTTTCATGTCTCATTTGAAGTGCCACCCGCCTGATTTCTAATTGTTGTTGTAGCTGTTGCTGGAGGTACCTAGGTGATATTTCTGGTTCCTAGCCAAGGTAGTCTAGTATGCTTCCTTTTTAAATAGCAGTTTTTCATGTTGGGCAGGGCTCTGCTCAGTGCTGGGAAGATAATGACTGCTGGTTAACTGCAGTTTGCTACAGATAGGGGCGTTTAGATTGGCAACACAGAATTCACATCTGGTAAAATCTCACCGGGTACATGAGTGTAAAGCTCCTTGATACTGTTTCATTTTGCATTAATAAAGCCTCATGAAGTGTGAGATATTCTTTGTTCTCCTCCTCAAGCAGGAGAGATCCTGTATTTGTTGTAGTTTTGAGGAATCCAAAATGAAGTGTGTCACTGTATTCCTTTGTATTACAAACTTCCAGTTTCCATTTCACCTTGTTTCTGTGGATGGTTTCCAGTATGTAAAGGTAGTTGATGGACATAATTCCTACTTGTACTTGGGACCTGGAAAATAAAGCTGGTGAGACATATGTTGTAGTTCAAGATAGTTCATCATTTTTTAATGCCTGTATTTCCCTTTTGACTGAAAACTAGGAGCTCTGAGAGCTTTTTCCCTGATAGGTCAAGTAGCAACCTCTGTTCCACGACCATCAGCAGGTTGGAAGTGCAGAGACTGTCCTTTCTTTTGAAAAGTAGAAATGCTCTATCATGTAAGAGAGAGTTGTTCCACTCATCAAGTACCCATCTTCTAGAAGGTCAAATTCTCTTGCTTTGGTTGACACTGGGTTTACCTTAGGTTTGTTCCTCACATTTATTAACTCTTTCTTAACAGCATCTTCTTCCCAGTGTACTCCGGGGAGCAAAACATTTTTCCCCCCGTCTTTTATTTTTTCTTCAACTAGTTAGAAGCAGTGAATATGTCAGTACAGCTGATGGCAATGTTGGCAAGCTGTGACAATTAGGACAGGATGTAGGCATTTAGAGGCATTTTGTTTTAATTATTTTGGCTACTGTGATGCAGATCCTTCTTTTGGAGAAATGTGAAAGAACAGATGTGTATGTAGACACATCTGTAGTTTGCTTAGCTGCAGTTTAAGAGTCTTGTGGCTTTCAGTTAGTAATTGGCAGAGTTTAAAGGCAGTTTGATAATCCTTGCAACTGAGTGCGTGATTTGTGTGTTTGGTTGTTGCTGATGAGCAGATAAACTGCTGAACTTAATCTGAAGGTGCAAGCCTTATGTTGACAAAGTTTTAAAAAAGCCAAGAAACCAGCAATCAAAGGAGTCTACTTGTGCAGACTTGTAGGTAAAGGAGGGTATGCAGGAGAATTTCTTCTATTTTTCTTTCCCCAAATGATAAAGAAGAGAAAATTATGAAGACACGCTTCTGAAGAAGTAGAGGAGGTGATCTCTGTGTACAATGATGAGGCCAGGTTGAATGGGGCTTTGAGCAACCTGGTCTAGTGGAAGATGTCACTCCTGCCCATGGCAGTGGGGTTGGAACTAGATGACTTTTAAGGTCCCTTCCAACCTAAGATAATCTGTGATTCTATGGCAGGTTTTAGCAATTATAGGATGTGTGCTACCAGTTTTAAGTATTAAATAAAACTTACTCATACTTTAGTATTTGTCTGCCAAAGCATATAGAAAAATATCACAGTCAAAACTGTGAATGTTGATTTTAGATTAAAACAGAAGAATGGAGCAGAAGAATATGGTTGTAGACAACGTCTCAGGATCCTTAGGAAAATACTGAAATGAAGATTGGACAGATCTCTGAAGGAGAAGGTGACTCATTGAATATGACCATGAAAGAAGAGACTGGCTTCTGGAGAACAGCTGAATTACTTCACATGGGAGAAAATGTGTCAGCAGAAAGAGAAGGTGAGTTTTCAAGACAGGAGAAAAAGTACAAAAGGAGAAGGTGATATTGGCCAATGTAAGGGACTGGCGCCTTTGGTAAAATGGGTTGAGTAGAAAATGAACGATACCAAGGAAGGGAAGGAATTAGACTCACACTGATGCTCTCTGTAAATACTTCTGGACATAAATATCAATGACAGGAAGAAAATTCAGAGTTAAAAGACCAAATGCATGCACACACAAAAGGTTATCAGTACAGTTAGATTGACTCTTAGAAGTCACGGTTAGCTTTGGAAGAGAGAGCTGCTGGAATGGTCTTTCAGTATTAATGGTAGGAACAAAAATCTTTTAAGACAGCTAGAGGTTTGGGAAAATAGACTTGATGCATTTGGTGGCAGTGGAGGTGACAGTACCAGTAAGTGTGAAATCTTCCTCTTTGCTTGCAAGTTCATAACAATGATATAAGGCATAGTCTAAATCTGAGAATATCATTCAATGAAAAAAACAAAATACAGTCTATATTAACAGTGAACAGTTTGTTTAGTCTATCAGTGATGGCAACTTCTGGTTTACTGTAGCTTCAGCTTTAATCTGAGAGCACAAAACACTCATAAGAAGCCTGTCTGTTAGGTTTGTGGTGTGTCTCCCTGGAGATTTGTCAGGGAGGGTCCTTTGAGATGCATGGAGTAAGAAAATGCATTTTAAGAATATCTGGATTTGGCCACATTGAAGCCCATTTGTTTAGCTTCATCTCTGTGTATGTTTATTTTGAGAAGAGGTAGACTTCTGTGTTATGAAGAATTGCAAAACTTTAAAGCTTAGTTTTGTTTTGATTCTGAAAAACCCCCAACCCATATTCTAAATTCTCCCAGTTACTGAAATCTTTACAAGATGCTGTTTACAACAGTGGGTATAGGAACTGGGGGACTGGGGCCACAGGTGATTCCAGTGCTACCCAACGGCTAGATCTCTGTGACATCTGCGTGATGGAAAGCACAGGGGCTTTTGCACATCTCAGGATCTGGCCAGCCTGGGGAGCTGAAAGGCCAGGGAGTGCTGCAAGACACCCTGCAACACATTCTTCAGCAATGGGGAGAGCTGACAGGGGACCATGCACATTGCCAGGGGACTGTCACTTCAGTCTGCATGTGGTCATTTTGTTACTTGCACATTAGCTCTGACGCTGACAGCTGAGATTCGATTTTGTTTTTAGTCACACCTCTAAAGACAGCTGAATGGTTCAAAATTGGCTTGGGAGAGAGTATCCTATGGAATGCCTTGCAATTTTTTGAGTCCAAAAGTCAACCCAGGAATGCTTTTGTAGGTTTATCAGTTTAATGCTCTTACTAAGGGCTAGAAAATGTTGGTACCACTGGGTACCACTTGTGTTGTTAATAAAACAGACGATATTTTGGTAAGATATTTGGTAAATACAAGGTATTTGCTTTACAGGTGGGAAGACAGTAGCATCTGTTTTGATCCTGCTTGTAGAAAAGATTTCAGATGGTTGGGTGGGGAAAGGGGACAGACTTGTAGCTGCTGGTCACATGTTCTGGTAAGAGTTCACAGTGATTTTCCAATGCCTTTTCTCAGTCAGCTTTTTTCTTGTTCTCTTGAATATGTAGTAGCTCTGGATCAGTTGTTTTTCAGAGCTGAGGGCAAAGTTTACTCAATTTGTTTGTTTAACTTCCAGCATTTTAAGAAATTAAATAATTTTTTTGCTGCAGGCATGAAACTGTTGAACATAGTCACTGATTAATTATTCTAATTACGATTCCTTAGATATATATGGAAATGGTAGAATTATGCAGCATGTCTTTTCTTTTGAGAAAGTAGGTTGGGAAAATATTGCATTGTAAGCTCAGTGATTTTTTAAAAAATGTATTTTGTAAGTAATAACATATTGCTTAAAAATCAATTGAACAAATCTGACCTTATGGTTGAGAAGAAAGTTCAGCTGACACCTGGCTGTACAGTGGTGACACGGTCTTTGTAATACACTTATTTAATTCCTCATTTCTTTTCCTGTCACAGTACAGCATTAACTTGGGTACAAATGATGCTTGCAGAGAGAACGACCACTGCAACAGGATGTCCATCACCAGTTATATATGCCCTCAGGAGGCAAAAATCCAGGCCAGAAAGAGTTGTAACAAAACATGGGGTGATAGGAAGGAGGAGTATTGGGAAAACAGATAATGCATGAGGATCTGGTGAGATGGGGGGGGGGGGGGGGGGGGGGGTGACTGTCCAAGAGTGGGAGTGCAGGAGCTGGGTTTATGAGGCAATACTACATTTTCACGTGTATATTTAGCATTAAAAATGAGATGGCCTGGAGTCCTCAAGGATGAGTTGTTCCCTGTTTCATTTTTTTCTATAAATTTCATATGAATTATTTTGAGGAAGCTGACTGGTGATTTAAGGAAATTACAGACCATGCTTCACGAGGATGGGGCCTAATTCAAAGTTTGTCTTGGCTTATGGTGTCCATTTAACTGTCCCTACATTGCCACCAGGACTGGGAGTGTGGGTCACCGTGAGTAGCCTGCTAAAGAAAGGAGGGATGATACATTAGGTCTGGATTTATCAAAGGAGCTTAAGGAAAATAAGTGAAAATTGATTTTCCCTTTAGCTTTTTGGGGAACCCTGTCACTTTCAAGCAGTTAAGTAAATTTGCAGATTGAACAGATGTGTTCCTCTTATCTTGAGGAAAATGTACATTCCCACATTCAAGCAGCATCTCTGTGTATGAAATGCAAGACCTTGGAAATACACTGAAGGAGCTCTTGAACTCAGTTTACCATCCTACTTCCCTTGCCAGCTATGAATATGTGTCTTGTTTTTAGAGAAGAGAGTATTGGGGTATATCGCACAGGGCAGGGAACAGAGCTGTGGGAATATGATTCAGCTGCAGTTTTGCATCTTAATTATATGCTTGGTGGGGAAAAAAAACCCCCTTTTTCTTCATACCGCCCTGTCATATTAGCTAGCACTTTCTAATCTTCCTAATTCCTCCCAAATTCACAAAGTAATATAATGTCATTAGAGCAAGTCAGAAAGATCTAAAACCTTTGAAACTGGAATGTGCTGATTCATTGAAATGAAAATATTTGAGAGACTTCAGTTTTCCAGAAAAACTTGAGAACTAGGAGAAATAAATACCAATCGTTTTGCTGTAGAAATTCTTGGTTTTCTATTTTAATATAATACTGGAAAATTTCATTTTGATGTAGTGAGTCAGTCAGTCATTTCACACCCTGCCTTCTGTATTCTGTCACTGGATGAGTGCCCACTGCTTCAAATTGGGTCAGTTTACCCTTGTGAAATTGCTGTTTAACCTGCTGCAATATGACTGACTTATTGAAGCTGCAGATTGATGCTTTTTATTCTTTGATGAAAGAAGTAAAACGGAGCTGTCAGGACAGAATTCTTGCACCGTAGAGGTTACTCTGTGTCTCTTATTTGTAGCTGGGCTGCTTGTGCCACTTTTGTGTGAAACTGTAATTATTCAGTCATTTATCCAGCTCCTCTTTCCTATTTCTGGTAAAAAGAAAAGTGGTACTTGAAGGAGGCAGTTGCTTAAAAGGGGAAAAATTTCTAATGAAAGCAGCATCAAATTGGCATGGTCATTCTGATTCTGAGTACTAGAACCAGCAAACTGTGGCACAGGGAAGTTCAGAAAGAGGCTTTTTCCATATCTCAGCTTAGGGTAATGAATTAGAAACCACTTCAAAATTGGTTGGTGGTGAAATGGTTGTAGCAAGAGCATTGTAACAATAAGCCATGAAAGGCGAGAACCCTAAACCCCACCAGTCAGATCTCACTTTACCCAGGCTGGACTCTTCTGGAGAGTAATGTTTCCTGTGTTACTTGTAATTTGGAGTAGGTTTGTAGAAACCAGAGGGGATGAGCATTGATCTGGATTAGATACTGATGCTGGCCTGTGGGAGCTGGTTTTGCAGGGTCTTGCCTTGTGGTCAGGAAAGAATTTAAATTGTCAAGGAATAGTGATTTTTTTTTTTTGTTAGGTATCTTTTTTTCCCCCTTTCTTTATGCCATGGCCAGACTCCCAGGATCACTAAGGCATTTTACCTAAGTAATTTGCCTTCTGTTGCAAGGGTTTAGGATTGTGATGATATCTTTGCTTTTCCTGGTTTATTCCTGTGGTTCACTATGACATCTAGAGCGTTTGGCATGTTTTTCTTGTGTTAAATATCTTGGAACTGGCTTTTTAGCTCATAATGCCATGAACATAGAATAACAGAATCACAGGATGGTTTGTGTTGGAAGGAACTGTAAAGATTATCTAGTTCCAACCTTCTTGCCATGATGTGACTTCTCACCCTCAAGGGGGAGGCAACACCCAAGATTCATAGATGCTCATGGTCGAAAAGGAATGACAAGAATCAGAGGGTCCACAGGTTATCTTCTAGACTTCTACACATGGGAAGGGACACCTTCTGCTAGATCAGGTTGCTCAAAGCCCTGGCCAGCCTGAGCTTGATCAAAGGAATGGGATATCCACAGCTTTGCTGGGCAACCTGTTCCAGTGCCTCACCACCTTCGAATTTCTTCTGAATATCTAATCTAACTCTTCCCTCTTTCAGGTTAAAGCCATTCCCCCTTATCTAATCACTACATGCCCTTGTGAAAAGGCTTCCCTCTCCAGCTTTCCTGTAGCCCCCCTTTAAGCCCTGGAAAGTGCTGTGAAGGGAGTCTTCACTTCTCCAGGAGGGGGCATATACTATTGTGTAGTGTTTGGGGCTAGAGGCTTGCTACAATATTGCAGGCCACTAAGCTTCATGATTCCTGTATCTCTTTTCCATTTTTTTGTCTTGGGACTGTTCACTTTGAGTGAATGCTCCTGGGGAATATGTTTTTTTAGGGATGAAGTGAGTATGGAAGACCAAACTACAAAAAGAGCGAGCAATAAGAAAGAGTCAAACATATGTTGGAGCAGCATGTTCCCAGTGTGGGAAAGGACCTGGAGGGTCTCAAAAGACCTGTGGGGCACTAGCATTTTGTAGACCCAAGATCGCGTAGAAATGCCTGAGTGAGCTATTTAAGTGTCTAGGGGCAAAAAATTATACTGGCAGGTATACACAGACAAGGGAGTTAATTGTTATGTGAAATACGTAATTTACCAAAATAAACTGTTAACTGCCAGAGAGGGAGGCTTGCTGTGACACAAACACTGACATTGGACATAAAATAGAAACAGTAGCAATGACAAGCTGCCCAGCAGACTCAGGTTTTTTGTTACATAATAAAGCAGTTCCAGGTTTTTGAGTGACTGGTGCAAGCAGCTGAAGATTTTTCTCTGAAGCACCTTATCTTGGAACTGCTTCCATGATAATGAGATGGGTTAGACACCCATTGTAGTGTGACTCTTATATTCTATTATTACTCTCCTACAAGTGTAAGGAAATAGTACATTCTCAGTCCCCATATTATATTTCTGGTAAGATTAATTATCGATCCCGCCCCTGAATAACTCACTATTGTTTTGTGCAGTAACTATGCAGAGGAGTTTTGGAAGCACCAGCCCAGAGCATCAGTTTTGTGTCTCAAAATCTTCAAAGAGTAGAAGATGTAGAGAAGACATATAGGCAGTGGGTGTCATTCTGGAGTGTGGCCTATGAAACCACTGCAGTTCTGCACTGGTGGAATGACAGTGCTGATGTAAATGCTGAAAAAAATGTACACTATTGCAACTGTTGCCTAACATGGTAGTTCACATACAGCTAAATACCTGTTCTAAGTGAAAAAATTGTCTTTTGTTTTATTGACTGTGAAATGGATGGTTTAACTGAAGAGTAGTCTGGGAGACATGAAAGTAATTTTTTTATCAGCTTGGCTCATCAGATTGGGGACACAGGAGAACATGCAAGGAAACCAGTCTGCCTAACCAAGGCTGGATATGGCCCATACAGAACGATCTGTTTTGGTGTCAGTTGGCCACCAGCTCTCGAGACAGGCATCCTGGTGCTCATAGGAGAGCTGGGTGGAGATTAGAGACTGCAGAGTCCCCGCGCTCATGTTTGCATATCCTGTCTGGCATGGAAATAATTTGTTGGTACAGCTGGGGCAGTCTTCAACCTGCAAAGATTATCAATAGCAAATGGTAGTTCCCCAATGGCCGAAAAAACAATGTTAAAGTACCCGGAGTTCACCTCCACCCCCAGTATGCTGTCAGCAGCAGGACATTTTGCTACTTTGAGTGAGGCTGTAGTATGGAAAATTACTCCTGTCCCACAGTTCAGAAGCGTCATCATTGTGTTGGTCTTCCAGGCAGTGTTTGCATCAGCTCCGAGACACAGTTTGGCATCTGCTTGGCCTTGCAATAGCTGGCTTTCCAGTAACCATTATAAAATGTTGTTTAGCGTAAAGATACTTCTTTTAAAGTGGTTTGGCAGCATTCCCAGTGATTCCAGAGAGAAGAGCAGTTAGGACTTGTTCTCCAGCTCTGAGGCAGCTGTCCACTGGTCTGACCAGGGGTGGAGCTGTATGTACTTTGGCTCTGCACCACAGCTAGCGAGTAAAGACACGGACTAAGTTGTCCTTGGCTGCCTGCAGTCCTTCAGCGTACAGCTACGTAATGTGAAGTGGTGGGCCAGGAGCTCCAGGGTTATGCAGCGGTGCTGTGTGAGGGCTTGTGATGGCTGGGTGGAGAGGGAGGAGTGCAATGCATGGGCTTTGCTGTAAGATGCAGTAGAGCCATCTCTCTTGAAAACTGTGGAAGTAAATGCAGGGGACAGCAATCACACTTGAGCTAGTTTTAGGATGTGTTCACCAGAGAAACCTACATTTGAACTTCCCATCCTAGGTTCCTCTTCCAGGTGATGGAGAGTAGTGAGCATGGTATCTCTTGTTCTATGACAAAAAATACAATAATTGTCCCATTTCTGTCTGTGGGGTATAGGTAAACCTGTGGTGACAAACTCAAGCCCAGACATTTTGCAGACAGACTTTTATCCTTAGTATAATTAGAGTGTGGAGAGGTTCGGTAGATGACAGAAGAGGGAAGTACTGAGGAGCTAGTTCAAAAATTGGCTTGAGGTGCTTTGTGTTCCTGTGACTTCTCAGAGGGTGACATATGGTCTTAATCAAATGCAAATTTTGCCTGAGTCTCCCCTATTCCAGGCATGTGGTATCTTGTGCATGTCTGTGGGGAAGACCTGTATCACATACTCTCCCCTGGTTTTCCTGGCCAGGGAGCTGAATCTTCCAACCCAGGAAAGCAGCTGATGTTCCCCCCACAAGGGTGGTCAGTAGCACCTGCTTGATCCTGTAAAGCCAGAGCAAGCAAGTAGCCATGGTGTCCCATGTAAGATGTCATGGACATTGAGCGACCCCATCTTGTGGCTCTTCATTCATTTTTCCCAGTCAGCTGCTGCTGACCCACTGTGGCTGCTGGAGTATGCTGAAAGCATTTCATGCTTTTTCCAAAAATATGAAGAGAGCAGTCCTTGTAAAATATTGTTTAAAACATAACTTCCCCCCCCCCCCCTTTAAAATAACAGTCTTTTTACCACTAGTTGGAACTGATATGCAAATGCAAACATACACTAGTTGCCACAGTCGTCTTCTGTCTGGAAACAAAAGATGCCTCTTTCCTTTAGGGGCCCCATTATTTTCTCCAAGGAAGTTATTGAACCTCATGTCAATTTAAGTAATGCAATAGGTATTTACTAGCTGTGATAAGCAGAAAATTTAAAAATGCCCATTCAGTCTTAAAAATAAATAAAACCTCATTATTTTAAAACAAAACACAGGTATCTTGCAGTCACCTAAGAAAAAGTAGCACAAGGAAAGACATACAGCCATCAGGTAGTGGGGAAAAAGAGAGTTAAAAAAAATTGTACTTCCAAAATGTTTTTTGTCAGATCTATCAAGAAAGGTTATCATGTTGAGCACTGGGATTCATAGACAGGAAAAGTTAATGAGGGTGAGGGCTAGGTAAATGTTGATAACTGCAGGTGCAATGAACACAAAATGCTATGAATTTACAGTATCAAAGTCAAGCCAGGCCCATCTGATAGCTTTCTGTGATAACTGTCCAGAAAAAGAAAAATGATAAACTTAATCAATCTGTATTTTCAGTAAGACGTTTGAAATGGTGGCACATGAGTTACTGTTTCAGTGGAGAAAGATGAGAATTTTCAGCAGTAGCTAGGAAATTGCTAAAACAAGTACCATAGTGAGTTGCACTGAAAGTAGAAGCATCAGTCACAAAGGGCAGTTCACAGCTGAACTTCTTAATGTATTTTAACTCCCATGTCTTGCACAGGCTAGGATTGCACTACTTAGAGCATGAGCTAAACTTGAGGAGACCATGCCAGTGCAAAGGATAATCAAAATAATAAACAGATGGAATAGAAAGACTCCGTTTTTTTTCCATAAGATGAGAACTTGCTGATCACAGCGTGACCATCAGATGCGAATATAATCCAACTGTGACAAAGACACATTTGTTTCTAGTCTGTACCAGGTGATTTTCCCAGCAAAGATAAGGAATTACCTTACCAGAACATGGCTTATTTACCTGAACAAGAACACTAGGAGAGGATAGTCTTCTTATCTGTAAAGAGATCAGTGGTAAAAACAAGTGAAGGAAAATAACTAAGTGCAGGGAAAGTTTTGATGCAAGAACAAGAGTGTTTGGACTGAGAATGAATAAATTTGACCTGAAAGTCAGGGGAAAAAGAAAGCCATTTGGGAAGTGTGATTCTGTAGTCATCTTCTAGAGAGAGTAGTATGAACGAAATACCTTAGCCTATGTTAAAGTGAATCTGGATCAGGTTATAAATAGGATTGTGTCATATATTTGCCCATAGAAGCACTGAATTGAATCTGATACCCTTGAGGCTCTTCCTAATTTTATGATCCAGTTTTCCTAATCCCTGTCAGATAGTAGGCACAGGATCATAAATATGGTAATGACTTTCTTTTTCAGTAAGATTTTTTTTTTGTATTTCTGTTAAAATTCCCCGCAATTCTAGCATGGTAATATCGCTCATCACTATCTCCTCTTTACTGTATCATTTAACAAAGCATTTGCAGTGTTTTACTCAGAATGTTTCACACTTTTATGTGACATCCATTGTTGAGTCTACAATGAAAATATCATCTTGTAGGAAATTAGGAAGATTGAGAATTAACAGGATTAACTGGTCTGCAGTAGATCAGGCTTGTGAAAGGCCTCTACTTTCATTCCTGCTTTTCTCCTGCAGCACAGGGTTATCCCTGAAAGAAGGGATTGTGAAAGCAGTACTCTCAGAGTAGCAATAACCTTTATATATATATAAAGTATATAAGGTGTGTATATATATATATATATAAAGTATACCAAATATGTCCAGTGGCTCATTTGATAATAAACATCTAATGCATCTAATGTACTTGACTATAAATCGTATCCTAATAATCTTGAATTATTTTATGTTTCAAGGTACATACATAAAATCCCTGATGTTTCTTCAATATTTCTTTCCAACATTTCTGCTTTCTTCCATCTCAGTAGTATGAAGAAAGTGGGTTTTGACTGCTATAGATGGAGCCTTGCTTTTTTTCCAGGTGCTTATTTCTACAGAGATTATTTTTCCTCTCAGTAAGGCAGTAAGAACTTGTGTATGTGTCTCCTGCAGAACATCTTAGCTCTTCTCTAGGAGCATTCATTTATAAAAAGAACTTCCAGTGGAAAGTTCAGTTAATGCGATGCAATCTCTTCAAGTTACTCCCCTCCTTCCTGCCTGCCTTTCTTACTCCCTCCCTGCCTTCCTCGCTTCGACTCAGCAAAACAACACCTGGCTCTTCAAGCCCTTCACACCCTAATTCAGGCCAACAATTTGCTTTTCATTAGTGTTTGGGCAACTAGTTAATTACTACATTGCGCCCTGCTCTGCTTTTTCTAGCATCATTGATTGAACCATGATTCCACATCAACTGTATAATGTGTGAATTTCTTAACATCTAAAGCATCATCCTGATTTAATGTATCCTGTCTTAGACCCATTTCTTCAATATCTTTTGTACTACATACTTGTTGAAGGTTGTGTTGCCATAGCTGTGGCTACTAAAAACCTTTCTCTCTAGGATAAAATGTCTGGCCAGCTCTCCCTGCACCATATGGAATCTCTCCAAGTCGAAGATTATTTTCCTGTTTGATTTTGATAAAAAATGCGAATTTCTGTACTATGGTTCATAGCCCGAAATAGTTTGGATTGGTTTTGGATAAAGATAACTTGGAAGCTGCTGTGCAGGAGCACACCTGGTGTAATCTAGCTGCCTATCACCTTCTGGTCTATGGGTTACTGTAGATATTGGGTCCTTAGCTCTACTGTTTGCTAAAGCAGATGTAGATCCTGTGTCTGGAAATTCACCGGCTCCATATTATGTTAGTGGTACGCTTAAGCTCCTTGTCCATCTAACAAGTCTGGAATATAGGTAAGTCATCTGGTTGTTTACATGAGCTTGGACTGGTCTAAAAATTAAAGAGAGTGTTTAAAAAAAATTGAGGTGCTGGATTTATTTCTCTTCCTGTCCTGCATTTAAGCCTGAGATGTCGCTGTTCAATCTCTTGTCTGGCAGTGGGGCTGTAACAAACACCTAGTTTACAAAAACCTCTGTGGCTCTGAGAGTGTTTTGATGGATGTCTTCATGGAAATCTGTTGAAGTTTTTGGTCTACCTGCATAACTCTTTGGTCAGTCTACTTAGAAACAAGGCATCTATACAAATTCTTTCCTTTGAAATGCCTTCCTTTAAAACAGGCAATATTTAAATGACAGGCATCTGTCTCATGGTTAGATACTGATCTAATTACCACATTGTGAATGGCCTCCTGACAACTGATGAGATATTGCCCTCATGGAAACGGTGAAGTAGAGCAGTGCTACTTTCTGTCATTTCTATAGCTGGACAAAGGAGGATGAATGATGCTGCTACAGATATATGTGAACTTGCATTTCTGTTCTAGTATGGTTTGATATTGAAACTGGGATTTCTCTCAAAATATGTGTTCTTTAAATAATGGACAATATTATTCTATTTTGATATACTATATTTACATACTACAGTATACTGGCAGAATTTCCAAGGACATGGTTATACAGAAATAAAAGCCAACCTTAGACAAATTGCTTAAAAAGTGTACCTGAAGCTCTGAGTTACTTGATGAGTTAAGGTTTTAATGTGTCCTTATATTTTTGTATCTGTATTTAAAATAGCTGGGGGGTGAAAAAGTATTCAGTCTATCTGAAATCAGTAGGAAAAAAAATAGGTAGATGTAAATGCATTTAATTTTTTATATTCATAGCCCAGTGATGATTCTCATTCATGTATACAAGTGTCTTGTCATCACTAGCTTTATACTTTGTTCTAGAGCAATTTGAAGTTTAGTATTGCACTTTTATATAGTAGACAAAAGATAAAATTTGTTGGTTTCCCCTTGTGCCAGTTCCTTCAACTCAGTGGTTTTTTTTAAGTGTCAGTGTTAGCCAAAGGGAAAATAATATTTTGTAGGTTTCTTATGTAAAGAAAGCCCAATATCAAAGAGAGACAACTACTTTATCTCCAAAAGACAATGCGAACAGTGCACTGTCAGAGAGCAGTTAAACATGTTAAGTTGCACTTTAAAACAAATCACATGCTAGGCCTCCAGGAGTGCTTATTGTGCTGCTAAAGTAAAGTCTAAACTTAACTGTGCTAAATACATTTAAAATTTGTTCAGTTGACACAATATTTAGGAACACCTCAGTCTGTTAATGTGCTGTTAATTCTGGTTAGAAAGTGTCTAGTACTGTGGTGGTGAGAGCACAGAAGCTGAAACAAGGATTGCTGAAAGGAGAGTAGCTAATTAGCATTTTTGACTGTGTGTATTACCCAGCACACGCCCTTTTCTGTGTGGTTTAGACTAAACAATCACCCTAACAACACACCTCCTTTTCTCTCACTGTTTTCTATTTTTTAAAATTTTTATTTCTCTGAGGACTGGATAAAAGCAGCTTTAGCTGTTTCACTGTGACTTTTTTTGTCTTCATTGCAAAGGCTGAGATTGCAGTACATTAATGTAGTAAACCCCCCTATCCTATATTGCTTCATATAAAAATGCTTTGAAAAAGGAAAGAACTGTAGATGGTATTTTTATATCAATTGTTAACATTCAGCTTCTTATCAACAACATCTAAACATATATTCACTATTATGTCAGCCAGACAAGTTAGATTCTTTGTATACAAACAAGCAAAACAGCATAATTTCAACAGCTAATCAACAATACGAAGATTTTGTTTATAAAGTAAGAATTAGATATTTAATTTTAAATACCTTTAGTTTGTTGCAGTTACCTGTTTTACAAGAGTCCAGCTTTTATTAGAAATAACTGATTCTTATTCTGTTTGCCGGCTACAAGAGTAAAGCAGGAAAACTTTTATGTGTACACTTTTGCGTTAACACTCATCTCTGCAGTAAAGCAATTTTATATCTACCATTAAACATGCATTTAGAAACAGACATAAAGGGACTTATTCATACCTCAAAAGTGTATTTTCATGGTTTCAGCATGCTTTGGATGGGGTTCTAAATGTATTTCCTAAATCAATGGAGGTATAAATTGAATTCAGTTTAATCTGTGACTGCAGTGTAGTCAAAAGCTTCTAGAAAAAACTGGGTAAATACACATAAATCATCCTTGCCCCTGAAGAAATGCAAAGGTTCAAAGTTTGTTTCCAGTCTAAAACTGGACGTCCCATTTTGTCTTCCGTCTCTTGACTCATGTTGTTGCTCTTTAAAAATGTGGTACCCCAAGAGTTTCACTTCCCCTTATGAATAATTTTTCCCCATCTTTCCCTGAACTGGTATTTCTCTTTCCTCTTCTGAGTTTTGATTTGAGCAGCTGCTCTTTATCTTCTTGGTGGCTGCTGAGGAGTGTAGTGATTCCTCAAAATAAATATGTCTGACTAAAGTCTGCCTCCTCCAGTGACTGTATCTCCGCTGATGAGATGTGAGTTTGCTGAGTAACCAGCTTGAATTCCTCCCACAGTTTCCCAGATCTTCCTTTTGTAGCCTAGCTTAGTAGAAGCAATAACGTTAAGGAAGAATTACAGCTAGTAATAACCATTGTATTAATTAAAACTTGTCAGTTAGCCCTGTGGTTCACTGTGCTGGTGCAAAGATGGACAGACTGCTGAGGCATCCACATCACTAGTTATGAGTCATTCAGTTCTGCTTGACTTGTCCATCTGCAGGGTCCTATGATTCACCTTGTCAGCCTTTCAGGGATTGGTGCTGGTGTAAAACATCTGGAGTGAAAAAGTCTTACTTAGATCCTTTTGTTTTTCCTGAGTCTTTCCGGAATTTTGATTCATTCTTATATATTGTTCGAGAGTGTATGTCCTTCTCACAGTCAGAACTTGATGCAATCACAAAGCTACCTCTTAAGAAGCCTACATAGAAGACTATGGCTAAAGAAGTGGCACACATAATAAGCATGTACCATTTGAGAAGCCTGGAGTATCCTGTCTTGCCTCCAGTCACCAGTTCAAAAGACACGGGTTTTCCAGAGGTCATGTGTTGCACAATGTCTTGATAGTCCAGAACATCCCAAATGGTACTGGATGATTCTGTTTAAGCAACTGAATCTTAGGTCACACATGGACATTAACCCTTCTGACTACTAATGCTGTGTGTCAGGGTCAGGAGCTGCTTTCTGCTTCATAGGGGTGGGGTTCAGTGGCTGGAGGACAGATACCTGCTGCCATTTGTGTTGTGGAATTCCCATGACAAGTTTGACAAAGATCTGCAGGTGACCCACACCCTTTTGTAGCAGCAGGTGGTTAAGCAGGTTCTCTCTGGGATCTGAGTGGACACAAAAGCTACTCCAAAAGTTACTGGATTAAGGTTAATTTACTGTACAGTTTCTGTGAGTTTTGCAATTGAGCATTCCTTGTAAAAGTGTATAATTGAAATCACACACTTCAGTCATTTCTATTACGTGTGCCCAAGCAGAACATTTCAGGCAGATTACACACAATGAGATAAGCCTGTAGTGGCTGCTTTACCTCGAGTATACATGGAAACACAACTGTGTCTGACATAAATAGTTGCAGAGTGACTAAAGAAAGAAGGAAGAATTGCCTATTCACATCTAGTCAAATTGTAATCTAAACAGTTGTCTGAAAATTGAAAACTGGTACCTTCAATTTATATTGCTTATCCTGATGTGCTGCTTTTGTATCATCTAGAGGATGAGACATTCCATCTTATTCCATAACCTGTTGTCATTGATGCATAATTCTAATCTCAGAGTGGTTAAAATTAGTGGCCAGGCTTACAGCAGAGTAAACACAGGTTATCATGAAAGTCACTGAACTAGATTTGAGCATGTACAATCCAAATGTTTGGTTTAAAAGAATTTTGCAGCAATTGCCTCAAGCAAGTCTCCTTCCTTCTGGTTTTTGTTTGCCTATATTGTAGCACAGAGCTCTGTTCTAATAGATTGGTTCCATATATGATGACTAAACTTGTAATTCCTATGACAATTATTTTGAGCCGAATGCCTTCATATTATTCATTGGTACCTTCTGCTGATGGAGACTCTTCCGGTTCCTTTACTGTTGATGTCCAGTGGTTGTGTTTTTCTCACAGAGGAACTCACAACAGGAAAAGCTATCCACCAGCACATTTATCTGGAAATACCTTCTGAAGCCATTTGGTGTACTTGGGCACTGCAGTATTGTTTTGTTGTGAGTTTGAAAAAGGATCTTCCACTTTATATTTGCAGCCGTGGAGCTGGTATCTTTGGGTGCTGAAAAGGGAGAGGATCTAGTTTACCTTCTAGAAACATTTATTGTAATACACAGTAAGTAATTCTATAGTGGTTGCCTAATGTCTTCTCCCAGAGGGAGCCACCTTTCTCTTGTTCTAGGCTCTTTAAAGTGACTTTTTTTGTGAACAAATTGGATGAGATCCCCATGATATGCTCTGGAGACCAGCCATTCTTGTAGTTCACTCTTCTGCTGAGCCCACACTGTTCATACACTTGAATATGCTGAGCTTGGTAATTGCACCTTTCACCCACTCTGTAATTTCTGAGTCACCATGTTAAGTCTCCCAGGAGCACCATGTGCTCCTTTTTGTACAATATAAGCTCCTTTTTGTACATAAAGCTAGAGCACAGTGAAATCCTGGGGCACTAGATGCTTTTAAAATGGTATCGCTGCCTTGCAAATGTAGGGGAAAATTCTTCCCAGCCTTGCCCTCATAACAAAATCACAAAAACAGCATATGCTAAATCTCTTCTGCCAGACTCTAGCATTTTTTGCTACAACAGGTGTGGTTTATGGTATAACAGAATTAATTGCTCAAAATCCAAGCATTACCCCGTAAATCCTGCTGTCTGCTTTTATGATAGGCCAGATTGGAGCATCAGAAATGCCTCATCTTCGTGCAACTATTTGTTACTCCAGTAAGCTTTTTTCTGTGATTTGGGGATATTTTTACTGCTTCTGAGGTTGATGATTTGGACTCAAACACTTTGACATGAATACTCCTGCAGTCTAATTTCTTTTGAGACTCTTAATTGGGGAAAGCTTCTACCCGTTCATCTGTAGTTGAAATTTTGTAGCTTTTAGGGCAGCACATTCGTATACCTCAGGAGTGATTTCTGACTGCCAGCCTGTCAGCCTTTCCCAACTGCACAAATATGGATTTTCCAAAGCCAGTATCATTTGATGTTCTTGTAATAATGGCATGACAGGGATTTCTTTCTGTCTGTCTTCTGGGAGCATTAAGTTGCACTCAAAATGTTCCAGTACCTATACAGGAGCAGTTGGGTCGATTTATTTTTAATCTACTGGTGTGCCCAAGATAAGATTCAGGGTTAATTATTAACACCAGAGCATCAGAGCATCTATTCTGGGTTCTTTAAATGCAGGGATGGTGGTAATGAGTAACCTGTGTTCTATATTCTATAATTTTCCTGCCAAACTGTAGGCTTGCTTCAACATCTTTCCAAGCTGGGTTTTTGGGTTAGCTAGTTAGATTAGGTACAGCAAGCTGAAATCTTTTTGTCACTTCCTTATCTGTTGGGTACATATATTGATGATGGACTTTAGTCTTATTTGTGTTTACCTCTATCTCTTGCTAAGAAAATTTTTCTTTCTAACACACTGTCTTGTTTGTTTAGCTTCTGCTAACCACTCAAGACTTTTCAAAGCAGTTTCCTTCATGTGCTTCACTAAACCATCAGAAATACATTATTTCTCCCTGTGAAACACCTGGCTTAGCAAATGTAGAGAGGTATGTTGAGAGGCCGGATATGAACAGATGAATATTTGGCTTCCCTATACGCATCTACCAGAAAACCGGGTGATTCATCAAACATAGAAACATGCTTGACATTAGGCATCTCTTCCAGAATTTTTACACTTAAAGGTATTGGAAATGTTTGCCTTTTATATGTTTATTTAGTTATTTTGATTCTGCATTTAACCAAAAGTATTTTTTTTTTTTAAGACTGATGTCACTAAAGATTATGTGTGCTATTTTGGTTGTCCTCCTCACTATTGCTTTGGAGGGCAACAGTCTTCTCATTTGGCTTCTGCCTTAGCACAAGGAAGAGTTGTGAATCCTGGGGCTTTTGGCTTCTAAAGCTGTGTTCTGTAGTTTGAGAGCTTCTGTGGGCAGTCCACTGCTTCCTCCTCTGCTGTTTTTACTCTCTCCATCCAGTTTGTACAAACCTTCAGGAAACCAAAGGTTTGGAGTCTTAATGGATGCCTTCTCCTTGACATTACTATTACAAATACTGGGAGTTTTGTTTTTTAGCATTCGTTTACTCTCAGTGCTCTGACTGGGCACTGCTTTATCACTTTCGTGTATTCTATGTATTTTTTTGATACAGCAGTTTTATGTGAGTTTTATGAGAGTTTTATATGCTTAATATTTTTGCTCACTGCTGATTCTAGCATCATTCTTTCCAACCAGAATGTGGCTTAAAATCCACTAGTGTTCCATTTGTTTTCCTGGCTAATGGTGTATTCAGTTGTCACTGTTACCATCATTCCCATTACGAGTTTCTCCGAAGTCGAGGTGCTTTTTTCATCCTCCTTGTTCATGTGTCTGACAAATACCCGCTCTTGCAAAGTGGCATTGTCTTGGTTTGTGCTGTTTACTACAGATTGTGCAGTTCTGTGTGCTTGCTTTTCTGGATTACAACTAAGTTCTTCATGTGTTTCCCCTTGTATCTGTATTTTGTGTACTTGAGTATGATTATGATGATTGAAGCCTGGCCTGTCTTCCAAGACGTTCATGCTTTGGTGGAGGACTTTGCAGGTCATTTGCAGTAGTGGAGCTTTTGTATGTTTATGTAGCTCCAGCACGCCCAAAGCAATTTTGATGGCAATGATTTTATTTTGGTCTTCCCCTAAATACTGCCTGAGCATTGTGTCCCAGATTTCAAGTCTTTTATCAGTGACTATTTTATTTCACTCCAGCACTGCAAGATTGTCTCTAAATCACTCAAGAGTACTGCTCTGTACTTTTATCTTCTTTTTGTACTCTGTTTAAGAATCTCTCATATCTTTAATATTCACATGGGTCACAACATTCCTATTTTGGTTCAGTTCCGTAATTAATCTTTTCTGTCAGAGGTAACGGAAAATGATTAAACACATCAAGTGTCTCAGAAGCACTTGTTATCAGAAATAAAGCTATTTTTATCTCATCTCCCATTGCTTCTCAAAGTCAAATGCTGCTTAATTCTTTTCCAGATGACCTTTATATTTTCAGAGACTGTTTGCATCTCTGGAGACGTGAAACTGCTTTCCAGCCCACTTGTCTCTTGGTGCTTTACTTTATTTGGACAGGATGTTGACTCCAGTGGTTGTGCTAGCCTGTCTGTGTGGTGAGTGGAGGGGAACAGGCACTTTTTTGCCTCACTCTCATCTGGGCATTAAAAGTGTCTTGAGTGAATTGTGGCCTGGAGGTGTGCCTGCCTGCTCTGCATGAGAAGTACTTCAGATGCAGGTGATGGCAAAAATGGGGTGAGATGGGTCCGTGCCAAAGGATGTGTTCTGTGTTTGCACAGCCTCTGATGGTGCCAGTGGGGTTTGCCGAGTGCGCTGTGCAGTCCAGGTGCTTTCTCTTTGGCTGCCACACCACAGGGTGCTGGCCCAGTGGGTGGCCTTTCAAAGCGAGGTGAGCCTGAGAGAGGTTTAACTCGGGGCTTGTGCATAACATCTCAGCTTTCTGTACTTCAAAGGAGAGGTTTCCTGCAGCAGCCACCTGACACCGTGAGATCAAGAGGTTTTTGTTTCCTTCCATCACACTGTGGTCACTGTGTCTCCCTGCTGCATATCTATCTCTGATAATGTTCATTATGGCTGTGCATACAGTGTATGAAAGTAAGAGCTTTCCAAGACTTTCATCTGCTCTAAAATTCAATAACAAAGTGTAAAAATAACTCTCACCTGCTTTCTTATCTTTCGGGTTTGTTTTTTTCCCCTTCTGCTAATATTTTTGGAGTACCTGCAATGCATCCTGATGCCTGTGGCTTAGCTTCATGCTTTCAGGCTGCCTTCTCCCTTTTATTGTCAAGCTAGAAAAGCTCTATTTTGCCTATGATGAGGAAAAATGGTATTCTATCTAGCCACTGTGCCTTCAGACAAATACTTAATGCTTTCTTGGGTACTTCTTCTGTAGAGGTGAGTACCACATTAAGCAGAGGCACGTATTCTGGAGTTAATACACTGGTCTATACCTTGAGGTATCTAGTTTAATTTTTCTTCTTCTGTCAATGTTGTAATATTTCTGTTCCCAATTCTTAAAATAGGCATGGTATTGCTTTGTGCCTAGTGTGTGGCTGCCATAAATCCATTCATGTTCATGAGGCATCAGAATGTTCCAATGACCAGCACAGTGTGAAAAACAGTGTATTGAGAAAGGAACTGGGACAAAGAGTGTAGTTCAGATGTGTGATCAATACTTAGAGCTGTAATTCTAGCAAATTTTACATTGTGTGGTTGTAGACTGAAAAATGTTCGCTTGGTGTTCTAAGTACCATTTATAAGCCTAATTCTGTTGCAAGGTTGTTGAGATTGGTCAAAAATACGAAATGAATTGATCATTGTGGTAATGTTGGCTAACAGACTGTAAAAATAAAACTAGAACACTACGTATTTGGGAAGGAATTATTGGGGAAAAACAAAGTTACTATGTAACTAACATCTAGAAAAATCCTGTGCTTTATATATTAAGATGTTACTTTACTAGTTTTAAAATATGGGGAAAACCTTAAGCAATTTCTACATACCTGTATCTGTTACTCGGTATTAAGAATATAACTTGATTGTGAAAGAGAATGTTTGCCCAAAGACTGCGTGGGTAAAACTGACTTAGGATCTAAGGGTGAAACTTACATAAAATGTGTCATCCTTTTGTGGCAGCTTTTGATTAAAATACTTACTTTTGATGATACGGGTGAAAAAACACGACACATTTTCCCCTTCCTGGTACAAGGCACATTGTGACTTATACATACTAGGTTTTCCCATGTCATTTAAATATTTATTTCCATTTCAGAAGGGCTTTTGATGTAGAACTAAATAACGATGTTTTTGTTGGAGTTACATCAGCCCAGTTTCTACTAATCAAAACCCCTTGGTACACCGTTTCCAATTAACTCTTCTTTTTGTATTGCTAAACCATAGAATAATTTAGCTTGGAAAAAATCATCCTCTCTTAGCAGCCTGTGCCAGGGCTTGACAACCGTTTCAGTGACGAAATTTTTCCTACTATCCAATCTAAACCTCCCCTGGTGCAACTTGAGGTAATTTCCTCTTGTCCTGTCACTTGTTACATGGGAGAAGAGACCAACCCCCACCTGGCTACTCCCTCCTTTCAGGTGGTTGTAGTGAATAATAAGGTCCTCCCTGTGCCTCAGTTTCTTGAGGCTAAACAGTTCTCTCAGCAGCTCCTCATGAGACTTATGCTCCAGACCCTCCATGAACTCTGTTACCCTGCTCTGGACACGCTCCAGCACCTCAATGTCCTTCTTGTAGTGAGGGGCCCAGAACTGAACATAGTATTTGACGTGTCACCTCAGCAGTGCTAAGTACAGTAACACTTTCCAATTCAGTTTCATTAATGTGCAAATAGTTAAAACAGGATAATTCACCTGAGCTTGGAGAGCAAGGTATTAGTGCAGTTTATTTGTGAAATGAATGTATTATTACTGGTTCAGAAGACACAGAACTTATAATTGAGAAAACTTTTTCTGGAGGAGTGAACACAAATTATGGAATCGTGATGTTCCCAGTTAAAATTCTTGATTTGCTCTTGTTAAGGTTATGCATCATGATCGATGTGCATACTGAGACCTTGCAGAATGATCCATACCAGTGCCAGACTCAGGAAGATCTTAATGATCATGGAATTTAGAGGAGTAGTCAGGCAAACAAATGTCTTTGTATTACTACATTGTCTTCACCTAGTGATTCTTGGACTATATCGATCTGTTTTGCCATAGAGGAGACAATCTCTGACACAGTAGGACTTTGTCAGGTTATGAAGCTTGTGTGCCTGTGTTGAATTACTTCTGCTATTGCTGCAGGACTTTGGTAGGACTTAGCCCATGCTATAATATTCCAGGGGGGGTCTTTTTCTGCCTTGGAAATGTGTTTGAACCTTCCCAGGCTATTCAGGTCTCCTGCTTGGAAATGGCAGATGTGACCCGAGTCTTTATTATTCTGGAGTGGCAACTAGTTGCCTGTGTTAAGGCAGCTGGTGGAGTCAAGAGATCTCCATTGCCTGTAGTGGCAGCTTGGGCTCATATGTGGACAGTGAAATACATAAGGTGTCTTCAGCTAAAAAGGAGTCCCACCCTAGAAGTAGGATTCATTTACCTGAAGATAACTATAGGTGCAAATTTGATGTGTTTTGTAGTATCCCAGGTGTCTCTGTGGAGCTGAGAGATGGGATTTAGGGTTTATTGGGAGACTCACAGTTTTCTGAAACTGGCTGGAATATGGGCTGGAATGCTCCGAAGTCTCTAAAACTGTACTAACCACCTCATTTTAAGCAAATGAATTCTGTTCCAAATTTCTATATAGGCTCTCTGCTTTGTCACTGGCTTCTTCCAGCTTTATTTCTTGCAGTTGTGACTGCTTCATTGATCTACATCCACAGGGCCTGGGGACTTCAGTGCACTGTTTTCTACATTTAACATTTTTAAAATGGAAATAATATAATTCCACTTCATGTACACTCCAGAGGGCAGACTTCTAAGTGGGCTTCTTCTTGCCAGCTTTCATCTGCCTATAGAATATGTCTTGTCTAAACTGAGTAACAGGTTTTGTCTTTCATCAGTGGAGGGAGATGGACTCCCAAAGAGTGACTCACACTTCGTATCTTAGACAACAGTCTTCTCATTTTCTGTAGAGGTAGACCAGGTGATTTACTTAGAAAGTAAAGTTGAGTGAGATAATTCCACATTGCTACACTTAATCTTTTTTCATTGCAGTGAGGGAGTAAACAGCACCTCCTTATGCATGTAGAGGGATAATCTGTTGAATTCTCTTCCTCCTTTCTTCGTGGTAGATCCAAAGCTTCTAAAATGCTAGAAGATCTCTCTTCACTGATAGGAAACAGGGACGGCCAAGAGTTCTGGGGGCCACAGTCCTCAAGGTGTTCTGTGGGTGGGCAGCATTCTTGCAAATGAAGATGACAGAGATGAAATTATGTGTTTGAGAGTGTGCATGGTGGTATCTTAACATTTGAGATGGTAAACTGGGCATGAATCACATCCAACAGAGGAAAAATATGCGGCCCCTTTACAAGAGAAAATTCGGGTGTGCAAGTTTGAGTTACAAGAGGTAACAAATTTGTTGCCAGTGGCATTTTAAAAATCATATTTTAAGTGTTGGGTGTTTGTCCTGATGCGTAATGTCTTTTGTTCTTTCCTGAGCGTAACAGAGCTTCGGTGTGAAGTAAAATGAAGTCTGTACCTAGGTCAGCTCTCATTTTTGGCATGAGATTTTGAAGTCGTTACTGTAGTTTCTCACGAGCATCAAAACCTGTTGTATTAATACAGACAGATGGTCAGGCTGCATCATGTTTGTTGGAGCTATTGATGTATTGTAAATGAGAGCATCTACACTGAAGTCTGCAACTGGGAGCTTGATTTAGATATACGCACATAGATGTGGACTGTGATACACAGTTTGAAAGATTGTTCTCTTTGGGTTTTGGTGACCACTCTGAAAGGGTGTGGGTCTAGTCTGCTGTAGGGCCTTGTCAGATCTGTGCAGATGTTTTATATGTCCCACGATGACTCAAAGGCAGCACATTTCTGTATGGGGGCTGCTGAACTGAGCCTTGATTATTGGTCTTGCCTTTTGTTGTCCTTTACTTCCAATGATTTTTCTCCCAGCAGTGATAATTAAAATTCTGCTAGAGCAGTAAAATGGTAGAATTTGCTATTTTCCTGGGTAATTAACAATGTTGATGTAAAAAATTATATTCCTAGTAATGCTGGCAACTGGAAGTGATTGTATGTCAAAGCTTAAATGGTAAGAGTATATGAAAATGAAACTCTGAACAGCAGCTATCAATAAATTAATGATAAAATTTTCCAACATGCCAGCTGCATGGAGTGGAATTATAAGGCTTTCTATATGATTTATATTGCAGGGAGGGCTAAAAATGCATGTGACGTTTTGATATATGTTCATTGGATCAGCAACTCTGTATGGTGAGAATGGAGGTTCATGTCATCAAAGCACATAGGAACAAATAGTGATGAATCTCAAAATGCAAATGTAAACTGTTAGTAGAGTTATTAGGTAGTTTTTATTCTAATGAGTAGATCTCAGAATTACAGAATCACAAGATGGGTCAGGCTGGAAAGGACCACAGCGGTTCATCTGGTCCAGCCTCCCCGCTCAAGCAGAGTCATGCTGGATCACATTGCACAGAATTGCATTCAGATGGTTCTTGAATATCTTCAGTGAGGGAAACTCCACAACCCCTCTGGGCAGCCTGTTCCAGTGCTTGGTGACCTGTACAGTAAAAAAGTTCTTTCTTATATTCAGGTGGGTCTATCAGTTTCCGCCTGTTGCTTCTTGCCCTATTGCTCAGCACTGCTGACCAGAGCCTGGATCCATCCTCTTGGCGCTCTCCTTTAGATACTGACATTGATGAGGTCCCCTCCCAGTCATTTCTTCTCGAGACTGAACAGGCCCAGCTCCCTCAGCCTTTCCTCATAAGAGAGATGCTCCAGTCCCCCAGCCATCCTTGTTCTTCTCTGTTGGATCAGCTCCAGGAGCTCCATGTCTCTCTTGTCCTGAGGAGCCCAGAACTGGACACAGCACCCCAGATGTGCCTCACTAGGACTGAGTAGAGAGGCAGGATCACTTCCCGTGACCTGCTGGCACTGCTCTTCCACCCTAATCCACTCCAGGAGACCAATGGCCTTCTTGGCTACAAGGGCACTGCTGGCTTAGGGACAACTTGTTGTCCACCAGGACCTCCAAGTCCTTCTCTGCAGAGCTGCTTTCCAGCAGACTGGCCCCCAGCCTGTCCTGGGACATGGGATTACTTGGTGCAGGACCCTGCATTGGCCTTTCTGGAATTTCAGACAGTTCTTCTCTGCACATCTCTCCAACATCTTGGGGTCCTTCTGGAGTGTGTTGGCTCTGTTGTATTGGCCACTCCCACCTTTGCATTGTCAAATCTCATATTTTTACCTTTTTTATCAATGACCTAGAAAAAACCCATGACAATTTCTATGAATATGTAGATTACAGAAGATGGGATACTGATTCACAGAGCAGTCAAAATTCTTTGATAAGCGAGGTTCAAAGAAAAGATGCGTTTTAGATGGTGATGGGCTCTGGAGATATGGTAGTTTAGATGTGCATATGCTCACAGTGTAATTCTGTGGCCACATAAGCAGAAAGAGTGTGGTAAATTGTCTCTGGTTTTACTGCTGGCAAGAGTGTCCCTGGCATATTATGTCCAATTCTGCTTCTGCAGTTTAAGACAGATGATGATAAATTGGCAGAGAATCAGAGGAGAGCAGTGAGAACGGTTAAAGAGCTTGAAGGTAATGCCTGAAGATAATGCAAGGCTTTGGAAACTTAATCTATTTAGCTTTCAAAGGGAACATCAAGAAACCGTTATAACTAACTCTCTAAGATTTCAGGAAAGAAATTCGGTACAAAATATATTCTTACAGTAAAAGAAAAAATTATACCAAGACAAGAAAGTCTGATGCTAGGTGTAAATAGTAAATTTAATAGATTAAATTGAATTACTGGAATAATATTTCAGGACCTGTGGTAAATAGTTTTTCAGTAGACTTTTTAACATCCAGATTGCTAGTTCTATATTCCTCTATTGTGTGTTCTGAAGTTCAAAGGTGTGTGTTTGTTTTTATTGTTTCAGAGATCTGGGCAGTTCTTAAGATTCTTCTTTACAGATCTGTGAATCTGCAAATAAAGTGATATTCCTATAGTGAAAACGTTTTTTAAACATGTTTGGTTAAATGCATTTTCATTTTTGTAAATACTGGCAGTATGTCTGAACTCAATAATAGAAGTGAATAAAGCCAGAAGTGTGTTCAGTGCCTGAAATAATATCTCATGGAAAACTGAGATGCTCTTTTCCCCAACCAACTAGCAATTTCTAGCTGATACATGGTATTAATATGGTATTAAAATTTAATTTAGGTATTGTAAACTACTGATGAATGAATAAGACTGAGCCCCAGTACTTGAGAATAATTGTGTTACTTAAAATGGATTTTCGGATCCGTTAATTACAGTCTTTCTTTTCAACAGGCCCATGCTAAGGTCTGGCATCTCTACAATGACCATTTCCGTCTAGCTCAAAGAGGGAAAGTGTCCATTGCCCTTAGCTCCCACTGGATAAAACCCCAGCGCATGACTGAAAAGAACATAAAAGAATGCCAAAAATCCCTTGATTTCGTGCTTGGCTGGTTTGCTAAGCCCATATTTATTGATGGTGACTATCCAGAGAGCATGAGGAGCAACCTCTCATCTCTGTTGCCTGAATTCAGTGAGGCTGAGAAGAAGTATATCAAGGGAACAGCAGACTTTTTTGGTCTTTCTTTTGGAGCTACCCTGAGTTTCCAGCTTTTGGACTCCCACATGAAATTCCAGCAGTTGGAATCAATAAGCCTGAGGCAGCTCCTTTACTGGATAAACAGTGAATATAACAACCCCCAAATATTCATTGTGGAGAACAGCTGGTTCGTTTCTGGCACCACCAAGAGAGATGATGCCAAATATATTTACTATCTCAAAAAGTTCATTATGGAAACTTTAAAAGGTAGGACTTACTTTGTATTAATTCATGCTTGAAAAAATCGTAATGCAATACAGAGATGTGTTAAAGCACCAGGATGAAAACTGATTTTAGTCTTTAGCATTCATCTTGGCACTTGTGAAATGAGACTTCAAGTCCTTTTCCTGGGTTTGTTCTTTTCTTGAAGAACTTTTGCATCTGCAGATAGCATTTGGTGAGCTTGATGCTGCTGTCCTTGAAGTCAGTAGGAAATTTTCTGCTGTCTTTGGTGGGAGGAAGTGCATGACATGTAAACTATATTCTCAGTGGACTTAAGAGAATTTACTATGTTATGTAATAATAGTTGCTTTCCTTATCTGAATGCATATGTAAAAAACATAGGGATATGTATATGGGAAGGTAAATACTGTGCAATAGGAATTCCTCTGAAAAAACCCATAAGGCTGAAATAGTACATTTTAAAACAAAAAATTGGAACCTTTTCATTCTGCATCTTGCCCTTGCACAAATTTTACATTTGTATAGCTGTGAGCATCAATCACAGTAATTTGAATTTACATGAGTTAAAGGAGAACTGAGTGGTTGAGGTTGTATAATCAAAATAATTTAATTTGTTAACCTATTATTTTTTTCCAAACAGTAAGAAAAATACACAGCCTTAGATGAGACCTATTTTCTGTTTTCCCATTTCCTTGTGGCAAAACATTTTTTCAATCCTAGCAGTTGCCAATAAGTTATTTGGGTTCCTATTTCCACTTTCATTGTCTTTTAATTTCTTAATTTAAAATTTATTAAGTGATTTACTTGTCTACAGTCCTTTACAGTCTACAGTTTTAAAGGGTATTAGTGTAGCTATTAGTTCAGATGAGATAGACGCTGTGTTACATTGCCATTTTCATATGGTGAATGAATAAAAATTGCTTTCGTTTTATTCTCAGCAGTAACGAAGATGCAGAGGACTCCCAAACTGGTTTCATCTGCTATCCCAGAAACCTAATTATTGCAAATAAATTAAAAGGTGAATAAATACCTGAGCCAGTGGATCCAAAATAAAAAGATGGAAGCAAAACAGTAACTGTTCCAAGTACAGTATCACTAGTTTGCATAAAGTCAGACAAAGAGCTCATCTTCATGAAGAGGTCATAGTCCACTTGCCCCTATTTCTGCTTAGATTTTAAGTTGCTGGAAATACATACATGGATCTGCCTTTTAATCACAGCTGGCTGGAAGCAATCTCAATTTACAAAGTGTCTTTCCTTTTATTGTATCACTCAATAAATAATAATAACGGCAAAAACAGTCTGACAGGCTTGTCATAAGATACTAGTACTTGGCTAAGCCTTTTATAGGAAAAAAAAAGAACAAAGAAAGCAGAGACAGACTGGGTCTGCAGAAGGGACTTTGGTATCACTAAAATGGAAAGTATTGCACCCAAATCTGCTGTTAGAATTTGCAAAATCCAGTGTAAATACCGAAGTTGTCTATGCAATACCTTGGGGAATTTAGTTGAGAAAGATCCACAAAAGGCATCATGCCGGCTGTGAGCAGAGTTGTTGGACAGCATTAAAAACCAAAGACAAAGGCACAAGCTTTCTCTCTGAGAGATGTAGATATGTCTATCCAGTGCAATAAAGCACTGTAATATGAAGATTTTTGAGGTATTTACCATGAGATTCACTCCAGTGGTGAAGGGACAGTAAAATGACACTGGGGCTGTAGCACTGAGAAGCAAGGATAATTAATTTAGACATGGGGCCACATAACTGTGATTTTGCTGCTTGCTAGATCTGGCCAGTATCTGTTCCTGGTTGTGCGTATGCACTGGTTCAGGCAGAACTGCTTGTTTCTGCATCTCTGTTAAAAAGTAAGTCCAGTCCAGTTGGAGCAAGCCTGTAGAGTAAAACAGAATTGGTGTTGAGGGCCAGGTATCCACACTGTAGGTATTCCTGAAGCCCATTTCTGGAATAATTTCACCCCAAAAGAACCCACGCCATGCATCCTGAGTCCACTGTGTGATGTGAACTGAAGCATGATGAGGGAGATTTGCTCAAAACTGGGCTCCTGATTTCACCTGAAGTGCTGATGTAGATGTCCATTCTGACACTGCATGCTGTAGACAAGCTCTGTACATTTTTTAAAATTTATTTTTTAATTTTCCTTTGGGAAAGGATATCTATTTGGGATTCACAGCCCTGTTTGCTATTTTTTTTTTCTTTTTTCTCATTTTTTTTCCTGGGCACCATTTAGGGTTGATTAGAGTAACTAGAGCTGTAATATAAAGTTGTTAAATATTAATTAGAGCTGGTAATTGGTTGAAGATGTGTTCTCCCATGTGTGGGTATCTCACCACTTACTCTGGGCTCATATTCACTTCCCTTCTCTGTCTCTGGTGCAACAAACAAATGGATTGTGCCTGGTAAAGCAGAGCGTGTTGCCTGGGAGGGTGTCCAATCTCCTCTGGGTCATGTTGACTAGTGGAGGTCAGGTCATTGTCTGGGGAGTTACCAGGTCTGAATTCAGAGTCTTAAGCAGAAAAGGAACAGCCAGGCCTGTGACAGGTAGGACCAGGCTATTCTCAGGTATGTCCAGAGGCAAAATATAGATCTTGGGCACCTTCCAGATGGAAGTGTGGGCTGAGGGCTTCACACACTTCTCCTTCAGGCACTGGGGTTGGAGAGCAGCTGAGCAGAGGGTTTTAAAGATCTGTATTTGATACTTGTGGGTTTGCCATGTTTCCTTGCATAACTTCTATGCTTTTGAGCCAAACAGAGCATGAGCTGAACTGCTGTTTAATTTTTAACCCAGTTCTGGCAGAGTTCTGGTCTGTGCAGTATCACACTTCTAGGCGTGCTGTGTGGGATTGCTCAGGTCAGGAGTCACTTGCAGTGGTAGTATGGACAAGGCCATTCAGTTTCAAAAGCAAGGACAGTCTAGGTTTCAGTCAGCCCCATTTGGTCACCAACAGACATAAAGAAAAAAGAGACATACACAGAAAGAAAGAAAGAGACTCCAAAAAAACCCAAACCATTAATTTTCGTTGTGGTCTCCCAGTAATATGCAATCCATGTGGGACACTGTGTTTGAGACTTCCAGACTTCTTGGAACTTCCCAACATTTTTCGAGTTGCTTCTTTCATAGATGACATTTAAAAGTTAATACATTTTTGTAAAAGTATTTGAGGAGGATTTTTACAGGGTGCTCAGGAAGTGTGGGGGTGCTGTGTGATGACTTACAGAAGGGTGAGATGCTGTTCAAAGAAATTCTCACTGAGACTGGTTCACACAGTGGACCTGTACTGGCTTTTACTCTGCTGGTATGGCAGATGTCATCATGGGTGCATGCAGAGGTTAGAAAAATACTGACATTTGCCAAACACAAAAGAATGGTGCCTTTAGGAGTAGAAATATTCCATTTCCTTAGACATTTTCTCATGACCTCTGACAAAAACTGGGCCAAATTTGTTGCTTATTTAACCCCATTGTTCCTTTAAGTGATTGAAACAGGGTTACAATCAAGAATCCATGTGGTCCCTCGTAGCTGATTGTAATGAGGCGCGTTAGTAAAGCCAGGAAATTAGGATCTTGTTATTCTGCTTGCCTGAAATAATGCTTTCAGTGTTACTAGGCTGGTAAATATTATGTTCAGTCAGTATCCAGTTTGGGCTGACAGAAAATGGTGAGTAATAAAGATAAACTTTTTACAGAGCCAAACACCAGTTTAAAAGAACGTTTAAGAATGTGCTTAAATGCATTGCTGAATTAGGGTGGGTCTAATTATGTAATTAGAATAAGCACACTCCTTTGTGCTTTCCTGGAGCTGAGCCTTGCTCAGGAACATTTTGCTGAATCTCAGTGTTTAATACAACTAAAAGTAAGTACCATTTGGAATCTTACAATAATGCTGGTAATACTAGCAGATGCCAATAGATCCTGACATTAACCTTTGAAGTCTGTGGTGATTTTTATAAGTCAAACACTTGACCTAAAACATGCACGTATTTTTAGAAACCCTTAAATATTTGAGCTGGAAAATGCTGTGCCATAGAAGATGTAAAGAGACAGAATTACCAAATAAACAGAGTCTTTCTGCATAATCACTTCTACTTAGAATCTGTGGTAATAAAAATTCATGTGCACACCAAATATGCTGTCAGGTTTTTCTCAATATGTATTTGGAGTGGAGGAGATGAAAAGGAGTAGAACTTTGTTTGCATACAGGGTAGTGCTGCAGTAACAGCTGCCCTGGAGTGAGCTGCAGTGTGAGCGGAGCAGAGGGCAGTGCAGGGCAGTCACTGGCTCCGTGGCTGCAGATGGCTCAGGCTCTGCTCTGAGGCTGAGGTTTGGTATGCCTGATGAGCAGCACTGCTCAAACCACTGCTGCACAGCTTCTCTTTCTAAATCTCACTTCTTTAAAGCCAAGCCAGGTACCCCTGCTGCCTTCTACCATAACCTGGCAGCTCCCCGAGGGCAGTTGAAATATGTTCCCTGAACAGGCCTTGAGGAAGGCCCTGAGATACTTATCTGACCTGTTGCATTGTTCTTAGACACTACTGCTGCAAGCATTGCTGGTACAGTGTAATCTACAGAAGAAAAATGAGCACTGTGATACGTTTGGGTTTGTTCTTTCCTCAGCTATCCGGTATGATGGAGTTAACGTGTTTGGCTACACAGTCTGGTCCCTCCTGGATGGCTTTGAGTGGCATAGGGGATACAGCATTCGACGTGGACTGTTTTATGTTGATTTTCAAAGCCATGACAAGAAGTTGATGCCCAAATCTTCTGTCTTGTTCTATGAAAAGGTGATAGAAAAAAATGGCTTCCCACCTTTGCCTGAAAACCAGCCCATAGAAGGTATTTTTCCCTGTGGCTTTGCTTGGGGAATTGTTGACAACTACATTCAGGTGAGTCTGATAATAAAGCCGACAGGCTGTCCAGCCAGATCAGTGCACAAGTTCACAGTGACATTTGCTGAATAGAGTGTCTTTGCCACACTCTAGGTGTGTAGTACCAGAGTGCTGCAAGGAGACGGATACAAGGCTTTTGTGCCAAACACTGTTTCTTTCATTTTTCACCAGACTTTCTGTGTGTGGCCAAAGAGAATCAGTCAGATTGAGATACTATAAATAAAATTTTAGAAAAATGTATAGAAATGGAAAGTAGTCTGATGCTCATCTTCCCTTAACACATGTGATCAGTTATGGGAAGTCAGTTCTTTTCAGAGGGAAGTCAATTAAATCTGCTAAACTGTAAATATATGTTGTAGAAAACTTCCTGGAAACTCTTAAAACTCCAGTGGCATGTTTCTACATCTTATGCATATGCATCCTGGTACCATTCTTAGAAGGATTTTATATAAAAGGAAGTGAACAGTATTAGATTTAGATGAAATTTTTGTATTCCTTATATTTCATTTTATTTCGTACTGTGTCTGATGAGGGCCTGCAGTGCCCCTGGATAGAACCTAGCTAGGTTATGGATCTGGTTCACAGCTCTCAATCTTTACTTCAACTGATTTGATACTTCGGGAGAATTTTTCAAATTATAAGACTTTATAACACGAGTGAAAATTGTACCTTACCTTATGATTGCTTTAACTGTTGGGCTCTGTAATTCTCAGATGTTATTTTGGGTTGCAGAGCTTCTCTAACCACAGTAAAGAGGTGTAAATTCAAAGCCAAGGCTTGATCCAAGAACAGAATTTTTAATTTATATTCTCCACGAAGGCAGAATCTTTCTTAAGGCTAGAGTGTGAGGAGCTTGTTTTTTCTCACTCCAAAAGTAAGATTTGGCTTTGTTCTCTTGAAAAATACTGCAGCCTCCTTACCTCGTGCACCGATTTCCAAGAAAATTCAAGTCATCCTCCTAGCTCTCAGATAGATTAAGAATTGGAAATGGAATTGCTGCTTTTGGAGTCAGTAACAACTATAAAGTTGCAGAGTCAGTCAGCCTACAACAGCTAAAAAAATCCCTCCCATCCCCAAAACCTTCAAAGCTGAATATTTTCGTTTCAAAAGGCCATTCAAACATTTTGTGCTGTAAGACTTAGGTAGTTTGATTTGTAGATGCATCGCAGTGGAAAAACTGTTTTGACAGCATTCCCACAGTATTAGTGGCAATGCATGCTTTAGTAATCTACAAGGGACAATTCTCCAGAAAAGCAATTTCCCTCAGACATGCTGTTTTTTATTACTTTCTTCTATAAGCACAGTACTGACCTCTCCAGAGAAAATAGCAACTGATTTTCAGCAGCTTCTTTTATACAGTCTGCAGAGCCTCAGCTACAAGTTGAACACTGGTTGTAGGCTGACACCTGCTTTTCAAACAGAGGGCAGGACAAGGAATCTGAACTTAGGGGGAAACAGCACACCGAAGATTAAAAAGAAAGAGAAAAGGACAAATAAAACCAAGGTACCGCTATCCTGTGGTTTGGATCTAGAAAGAATTATGCAAAGTATGAATGAGGAGATTTCACACTGTGCATTATTTTAAATAGTTCAATTTTTCATTTTCTAGTCCTTGTTGTGTTCATTAAAAAGTGAAAGTATAATTCTGAGTGACCCTGAGAAGCTCTTCTTTTACTCTGTTACTGTGTGTCATACAGGCAGTTCTGACATCTGAAACCCTAAAGCCTTCTGGGAAATGCATTTTTTTGTTGGAGTGACATATAGTGGGTTTACTCAGAGGCCCCAAAAAATTCACTCAGACATCAACAGCCTGCTGAAATAACTTGGAAATGACTTCAGTATGAATTAATTAAAAACGGATGGATGTCTTTAGCAAGAAGGAAAAATTTTGCTTCTCAACCGAAGTTTTGCTAAAAATCAAGTGCAGAGCATTAGTCATCTTTCATCATAGTCAGGAAAGGAACAGAACACAGAAATGATGTTGTATTCGTTATTTCTTTTACTGCATTCAGGGAGTGGTCTTGAAACTGAATGTACTGGGTAATTTACAACAGACAGTCTCTCTGTAGGCCCTTCTTAATCTTGAAAGAAAAAAATTTTAAAACTTACTGTCGTCTTCACTGAAGATCTCCTTCTCTTGAGATCTGTTGAAGGCTTAGTGCCTTATCCCTGAACAATCCCTTGTTTCTTCTGGAAACTGGAGCAGCTTAGAGAAGACATAAACATGATTACCATTAGCATAAGCTTGTTTGAAAAGTAGGGTAGAAATTATATATAGATGTGGTACTTTCCTGACATCACTTGTTAACAGAAAAGTCATTCATTCATATGAGCCCGAGATGCCAGTATCAGAGATGCTGAATGTAATGTTTTGACTTAGGATATTCTTTCACTAGGCTGTGCCTGATGGTTATGATGCTCCCACCTACCTAGAACAAACAGTTTGAATCTGGTGTGTTTCTTGTTCTTCCTAGGTAGACACAACACCTGCCCAGTTTCTTGACTCCAGTGTTTATGTGTGGGATGTTCACCAGACAAAGAAGCTCATTAAAGTGGATGGAGTTCACGCCTTGAAGCGCAAGCGTCACTGTGTTGACTTCGCTGCTATCAGGCTCCAGATCTCTCTTCTGCAAGAAATGCATGTCACACACTTCCATTTTTCACTGAAATGGTCTTTAATCCTTCCTTTAGGTAACCTTTCTCTAATCAACCACACACTTGTACATTACTATCAGTGTTTTGCTAGTGAACTTCTCAGAGTTAACATAACTCCTGTTGTTGCTTTATGGCAACCTATGATTGAGAATCAAGAGCTTCCAGTTTCTCTTGCCAAATATGGAGCTTGGGAAAACACAGAAACTGTTCAGGCTTTTGTTGAGTATGCCAGATTCTGCTTTACAAGTCTTGGGGATCATGTCAAATTTTGGATCACCATGAATGAACCATCTGTGAAAAACCTGACATACACAGCAGGGCACAACCTGTTGAAAGCCCATGCAAAAGTGTGGCATCTTTATGACAAAGAATTCAGGAGATCTCAGAAGGGCAAAATATCTATAGCTTTGCAAGCTGACTGGGTAGAACCAGCTTGTCCTTTTTCCAGGAATGACCAAGAAGTTGCTGACAGGATTTTAGAGTTTGACGTTGGCTGGCTTGCAGAGCCCATCTTTGGGAATGGAGACTACCCAGAAGTGATGAGAGCATGGCTTCACCGAATAAATAGTGTTGACCTGTATAATTTCCACTTGCCTTACTTCTCAGAAGATGAAAAGAAATTAATACAGGGCTCATTTGATTTTTTTGCCTTGAGTCACTACACTACTACCCTTGTGGGCTCAGAGAAAGAAGATGCAGTAAAATATGACCACTACCTTGAAGTTCAAATGATCAATGACATCACGTGGCTTCACTCTCCCAGCAGAGTTGCAGTAGTGCCCTGGGGACTGCGTAAATTGCTCACGTGGGTGAAATCAAAGTACGGTGATGTCCCAGTTTATGTTATGGCTAATGGGATTGATGATGACCAGAATATGGTGCACGATAAGCTCAGAGTGTATTACATACAGAATTACATCAATGAAGCTTTAAAAGGTAAGGAACCACAGATGGTTTATATGTCACAAATCCCACTATTAGTATACACAGTGTGATAGAGTATGTTTAGCTTTAAAAGACATGTCCTTTGTAGAATACTCCATAAATGAGATGTTACTACAGTGTAACAGGTGATTTTCCCCTTGATTTATGACTGATTGATATTACTAAACATCAGGAAGACTGACCTTGCTCATATTCTGCATAAGACAGCAGAAGAACTTTTTTATAGATTCAATAAATTTAAATAGAAGTTATGCGAGTAGCTCCACATGTATTTAGTCAGATTTTCATCTTACTGCACTTCTGCTGTTGTTTTGCTTTGTTGCTTCTCTTCACTGATGTGCCTTACGGCTGGGTATGGGTTTTGTTCCTCAGCTGTCTCTGTATCTTATCCAACAGTGATCTTAATAATAATTCAGCTGTCTACCTCATTATGCCATTTCCTGGACTGTTTCCTGCTATTCAGAACACAAACCAGGCTTTTTCTCTGTCTCAAAGATTCATAAATTATAAGGCAAAAAGGAGGCATTTTGAGTCATCCTGTCATACAACACATGCTGTTTTTTCAGAAAGGCACAAGACCCAAATGAGATAATTTTTACTGATGAAGAATCTTTGGCACCTCACAGTATGTGTATAGATATATATATACATCTCACTTCTACTATTAATTTCTTTAGCTTCAACTTTCAGCAATTTTGTTGTGCATTTCCACCTTTATTTTACCTGTGTAGGTATTTGCAGACAGAAGACAAGCTATCTCTCATTTATCTCTTTGATAGAAAATACAGACAAAGCTCTTTGTGTCCCTTGCTATAAAACATCATATCAAAGCTCTGAGTTATTAAGTTTTCCCTGTATGCTAGGATTCGTCATGAGAGGGGAAAGCCCAGACCTGGACACACTGTTCCAGACACAGCCACACTTAGGCAGGTATAACATAACCTCCTCTTACCTTCCTCTTTTTCTACATGCAAGCAGGCTCTTGGCCTTTTTGGCCATGACAACAGGTTGGTTACACAAATTCTGTGGTGATTTACTGAGATTTTAAACTCAGTAACAGATTTCTGCCCCTCATTCCAAGGAGGACTGCCTCTTCAAAAGTAGGTCTGCTTGTTCTTTGACATCTTCATGTTTGGTCATGTTCAAATGCCAGCTGCTTGCTTGTGCAAGCCTTGCTACACTAGCTAAGTTATGTCTCTAATCTTTGTGATACTTGCAGATTCTGTGAGAAGCAGTTTTAACATTTATTTCAGATTGCTTATATATTTAAGATCATTAAATGACTTAGTGCTAAAAGCTGAGCTCCATGACCATGGTAGAAATACACCCACTGTGACACTACATGTGGTAGAAATACCTGCATTTACATTTCTAGTCTATTACTTAATTCTACTTGAGACCAGTTGAAATCTATTTATTATGGTCTTCCCTTGACCTCATAACATTCTATTTTCTTGATCCAAATGCCATATAATACCAAGTCATTTGCCTTGTGAAGCTCTAAGTATATAACATCAAACATCATTACTTTTATTGATCTGCTGATCTCAGAAAAAAAGATGTCAAGTTAGTTTGACAAGATTTATTTTTCATAAAGCTAAGATGATTGGTGTTTATCATGTATTATCTCCTAAATTTCATATTTATCAAGCTTTATATAATCTGTTCCACTCTTTTGATAGGTAGTGAAGGATGGCTGGCAGTTCCTGTCCACTTTATTAACTATTGGCCTTAACTTCATCCTCTCTAATTTCCACCTCTTTCACAAATTACTGAACATCAATATTAAGTGCCCAAGAGTTCATTGTCCAGCATTTTGTAGCACTGGGTGTGTGTTTTATAAATGTATAGTTAAAAACCATATTTTGGCTGTATTTGGGCTTATGGTTTCAAACTGTTTTTATTCTGTATTGCTTGTCTCCTTGGCACTTCTGTTTTCAAAGTGTCTGTGGATATGGGCTTTTCTCCCAGTTCCCATTAGCGAGAACACCTACACATGCATCTGTTTTTTACAGAACTTTGCCCTTTGTACTGTTCTGGTACCACTGTCTCCCAGTCACTTCTTTTTCCCCTCTTCTGTCCAGCCTGTAAATAGCTCCTGTGTTTCTCAGCTTAACCTATTTTCCTATCTGTTCACCTTCTTTGTCATGGATAAATATGTCTCTGCTAACTAGCTATAATACTTTTCCTAAAGCTTAATCTCCCACTTTAGGTACCGTACACTCCTCCATAGTGTTTGGCCCATCAGCTTTTCCATTTTTTTCTTCTCCCACTCTGGTATTGCACTTTTGTCCATCTTGTTGTTACATAACCTTGGCATCATGACTAATTCAGGTTTCTCCAAGACTTGCATTTCTTTTTTGCAAGACCTGGTGCAGTAACTAAGATGAATTAGAAATCTTGTGTCCTTACCTCAGTATCACAGTGTAGAGGAATAATAGTGGGATTGGTACATGTATGCCTTGGCCTTAAAGTCCCTATTCTGCCTTCTTCCTCCAGCTGGTTTCAGGGACTGCGTGTGGAAATGTTTGTGCATGTAATATTGCTCACCTGCATTGTTCCAGGAGAGCCAACAGGTTTGTGCAGATAAATGAGTCCAGGATACAGTACAGGACCCTTTGGATTGAGGCTGTATTTTGAAGTGCTTTGTACTCTGTTTAAGTACATCTTTGCCAATTGAAAACAAAGAACAGCAGCAACTATTTATGTAACACCATTAAATCCACTTGCAGTTCTACAAACACAAATAATTATCCTGGCCAGCAGCTCTGTAAAAGGGCAGGTAAATATTATTTCATTTTATACATGAAAAGTAGGTTAGAGGTGCTAAAGTCTTGCATGTGGCTTCAGAAATGATTATTTCGAGAGGCATATGAAAATTCAGTTCTGTGTTCATCTGTTAGAAGATATTGCTTTAATTTGTTAAAACAGTGATTTTTGAGAGATAAAGTATTACAGTTTGAGTTTACTACCTTGGATTGATATTTTTGTCAAGCGGGACAGATGGCTCAAGGTTAACACTGCAGCTGCTGGGCCTCTTCCAGTAGCAGTATGGATTGTGGACATGTTCTCAGTAAAGACTAACACAGGTCATCTTGGATCAGAAACCTGGGTTAATAACAAGAGAGGGCTGTGATTTGCATAACCTTTCCCCTTGCACTGGTGATACCCCAGTACACGACCTCAGCGTGGCTGTGCGATTTTTCTGGTGTCACTGTGCCTTTGCTAGTGAGAAGTGTGGCCTGATGTCCTCTGTGCCTTGACTGTCCCCATCAGGACGTGCCCTGCAAGGGAGAAGGAGCAATCAGAGAATCAGGCTGCGGAAAACGAGGGGCAGGAAACCCAAAACCTGTATTCTTTCATACATAACAAAGAGAGCCATCTTTTCATGATAGGCTTCATGCTGATCATTAAACACAGTCAGGCACTCACAGCTGTGTTTACCAAGCACAAGGAAATAAATTGCAGGATACTCACAGATCACACTGTCTGGCAGTGGCTGATAGACTCTTACTTCTTATGAGAAACACTTCATAGATGTATATGTACCTTACCTAATTTTTGAGAGGAGATGTGCAGATGTGGGTTTAACATCCCCCTGCCCCTCCTTTTCATATGGGTGTATGGTACTGCTCTTGAATGCAAAGTGACATTGATTCATTTCTTCAACCCTTTGTTTTCTTTTGCAGCTTACACCTTGGATAACGTTAACCTTCAAGGATATTTTGTCTATTCTTTTAATGACAAGACTGCCCCCAAGTATGGTCTCTACAGCTACGTTGCAAATCAATATGAACCAAAGCCTTCTCTGAAACATTACAGAGAAATAATTGACAATAATGGTTTTCCTGGTCCTGAAACTCCTGAGTTGCTGTGTCCAGAAGAGGTTGCCTCATGTCCCAAATGCCACTTCTTCCGAACCAGAAAATCATTTTTAGCCTTTATCTCTTTTTTATTTGTTGCTTTTATTGTTACTATATTCTTCATTACTTACTACTCCAAGAGGGTAGAAAGAAGGTATAAATAGAGCTGCTCCTTTGAATATAACCCTCACTGTCCAATTTTTCTTGCATCTCCCTGGGAAATCTGAAATAAGAATGCGCAATGCTGTGATTGCTTCAACATTAGGAACGCATTTACATTGCCTGATACTGCAGGATATTGACATTGAGAAACTATTGCTTGCATTTGGCTTCCAGAAATCATTTTCTCTGGTATAGTACATTTGGCTTATGACCTGTGGTTGGAGTTGTCTCACAACTTTCCCTGGGAACTTTTGTTGAGCAGATGCTTTCCCCTTCTTGGTTTTGCCCCGCTGAACTGGACAGGTGAAAGTAGGTTTTGGAAACACGGTGTGATGGAAGAGCCTAAATGTCAAATTCTCCAAGACTGGCATGAAACAAAAGGGTTTACTTTTCCAAACTAGGGTTTAACACTGATGTTTCTTAACCAGAGCCAGAACCTGACTGGAGCAGGGATCGTGACTAAGAAGAAAGATGGAGGAGAATTGCAAAAGCTGTGCCAGGGGAAAGAATAACCCCTTTCCTAAAGCAGATGCAGGAGGAAGAACAGGGGGAAATGAATCTGTGCTGCTGGTAGCTCTTGGTAAATCAGCTAAGTAGTGCTGAGACTACATGTTACTTCAAGATGCCATTGGGGAACTTCAGCTAAAGGAACTGTGTCTCAGGGGGGTAAGAAGCAGGGATATATCCAGGGATTGCAGGGGTCATGTCATCTACTGGGAAGAGATGGGAAGGGTTAAAGGGCTTCTCTTTGATTTGCTCAGAAAAAAAAGGCAAAAAGCAGGAACTGGGATGTCTTCGCTGTCTCAGTTGACAGAAGGCTGTGTGCCTGATCCTGTGCCCTCTTGCCCTGTACCCAGGGACATGGCACAGCTGGGACACCCTGTTTCTGCACTTCTCACAGCAAGTTGCACACAGCTGCCACTGCTCCTGCCCAGCTACTTACCTGCTGGAAACTTGGGATAACTTAGCAGGCTGGTGTCTGCATCCTATTTGTGTTTAGTGCAGAGACTTTAAAGGCCAGCATTTTGGTGTAATAATGCAGCACTTCATTGCTGCCAGGGTCTGAGACTGTGGAGCTGTTGGGCCAAGCCTCTTACAGGTTGGCTGGCAGTTCTTCTTTGAGCAACTGGACCTGGCAGCATTTCATCCCAAAGTATTACTGGATGTCTGAGGGCCTCTTGTTTTTCTCTCAACAAGATAAAATAGCAAAATGTTAGCATCATTGTTTATTAGTAGAAGTAGAGAGAGAATGGGAAAAAAAACCTATGTAATTTTGCCTGCCTTGTGAATTGCTGCATTTGGAGAGTCCTCAGTATAAAGCACTATGGTAATTTTTCTCTGCTCTCTAACTCTAGGTCTGCATTGCCTTCAGCTGTAATTGTAGTTTTATTGTTATATGAACAACGTCACTCACTGGAAAGAGCATTTTAAAGGAAATGTGGTCTCTGTTAATCAAGAATTATTTATCTACTAAAGCTGATTATGCTGTATTAAATGTGATGTTTATCTACTAGATTACTAGAAGATGACTAAATAATGTCCTAGGGTTCCTTTCAACCTGAACACTATGATTCTATGATTCTATACTGTAAATTAAAACTTACATATGAGATACGATTTTAATTTGTAATTTAAGATTATATTTTTTATTAAATAATGTATAGAAAAAGAAAATAATTTGTATCTTCTCATAATGATTAATATATTTTTCCTCCAGTTTCAGTCTTTAAATGGTCTCTCTCTTTGCAATTGTGTATATTTTGGTATTGAGATTAAGGTACACATTTCAGGGTAAGTGATGAAGTATTAAAAATATGTATAAAAATTATTTATAGACTGATAGGACTTGCTGGAGAAGAGAACATTTCAAACTGCTGCATATTTATGCGTTGGTGCCTGGTGCACTGTGGATTATGAAAAATAGCTCTCCCTGAGTGTATGAAATGCGGAATGGCTTTTCCCTGGCATGGCGATGAATCACCGTGCAATGCATTACGCCAGCTGCCAGATGCCTTTGCAGTACATAACAAAAAGTGGCACTCATTTAGCACAAACTGTACCCGGGTCATACCCAGCCTGTGTGTTCTGTATTTGTGTGTGTGTGTGTTGTATATTTGCTGTTGGTCGAACATCCAGACCTGATGTTTCTGGGGAGCCAGGTGTGTGTGCCTCCCCTGGATTTGAGGGGGCTCAGGAGGCCTGGGCAGGGCATTTCCAGAAGAGCACAGGTGTCATGGGCACAGTGCTGATGGGCACTGGCCTGACCTGATGTTTCACGAGCAGTTCCCATCCATCCAGCTGCTGCTGTGTGCTGTGGAATGGCCCAGGCATAGCACAATGTGTGAAACAGCAGTCCTAGCACAGAGGAGACACAGCAGGCTCTTCCCATAGAGGCTGGGTGATATGTAACCACCGACAGGCAGATGGCACCAGCTGGATAGCTAATTTGTGGGTAAATTGGGATTTGTTGCTGTATGATTGTATCCCCTCACGGAGCCATGACCCATGGAACTAACACAGCCTTTGGTGTAGTTGCCTTCAGAAGAGTTTTTAAATATCACTGCAGAGCACAGCTGGCTTGCGCAGGGCACGGTGGTTGCCAAAGCCTTCTCCTAAGCATCCTGCCTGCTGCCTGGGCCAGTGAATTGCACAAAGATGGGCTATTCAGATGGAGATAAAGGTATGGTTTTGCCACTGGAATCTGCCTTATTTTATGTAATCAGGGGACAGTGCAAGTCTCCTGTCAATTGTCTTGACAAAAATCACTCTTCACTAACAACAAAGAAACCCTTGAATAGGCAAAGATCCAAGGAGAGCTGCCGTGTGCTTGTGCAAACTGATGTGGCAATCGCCTCCTTTGGTCCTGCTGTGGGGCACTTGCTGCCTTTGATGCCCCCATGAGAGCAGTGATCTGGCACTCCCGACCCCATCTGTGCATCCAGAGCAGAAATGCAGGCAGTAGCAAGGACTTTGAGCAGAGGGGGCTCCCTACTTAGGCTGCAAAGACAGCTCAGTGGCGGATGGTAGTTTATTTTCTGAAGAGCAACAGGCTCGGCATGTTCAATGTGCAGTTTTTTAGGTAGACTACTTTCTTGATTTTTAACTGTGTTTGTAGAATGAAATGTTGTTGCCAGTTTACTCAATGCTCCAGATTAAACATTGTATCTGTTCAAAATATTTTTGTGACATGTGTGCAAAACTTCTGGTTTATTTCTTGAAAAGATTGTGCAGAGTGACTGTGGGAGGGATGTCTTTGCTAATTGACAGGATGAATGTTATATTGTTTTTATAACAATCTCAGAAGTGAAATAAAGATACTGAATGTAACAAATTGTAACATGATCTCATAATTTAATCTGTCCCGTTTCTCTGCCTGCAGCATGAAGTACAGAGTACCTCAGGAGAGGCTATTGTGATAACTCTGCAAGGAGTCTGTGTTGCTGTTTGTATTTCCAGAGACACATAAATAACTCTAACTTTTGTTGGAGATTGCTGGGGCCTGTGGCTAAACAGATGTTTTTCCAACAGACCTAGGAGTTTGGAGAGGTTTTGTTATTTGAGGTTTTTTTTGTTGGTTTTTTTTTGGTTTTTTGTTTTGTTTTTTCTTAAGTGAGTGTTGCTATTTAGAAAGCCTGTGGAAGTAACCATACCAATATAAGAGGGCTTTGTTGCAATAGCTTATTCTATAGTAACACTGCGGTAAATCTGACATCTCGTCTATTCCAGTAGACTTATTCCCAGGCTTGAGGGATTCTGTCAGCATAGTTCTGCACTAAGCAGTCAGTTTGTGGCATCATTGTTAAACATCCTAAGGAATGTAAATGTCAAGATTAAGGGAAGTGGGAGCAGAAAGGGAAAAACCAATGAATGAGACATACAAGTCTCAGCATGTTTAAACACACAACTTGCCCTTTTCTCCTTGCATTGTATGTGTTGCTTTCTAGTCACTTAGAAAACTTGATTTTGTTCTGCTTGCAGAGACCGCTGAGGTGAAAATGCCCTTACTCAGGGTGAAGAAGTCAATTTTAGGTGCCAAACTTTAGCTTTGGCAAGGAAAGTTCAATCCTGTTCCTTCTTTGCTCAGGCAAAGCCAAGAAAAAGAGGCATGGAAAAGAAAAGGGAAAGCTCTTCCTGTCTTTAATGTGCCACTCATGAATTGCCAAACCACCCTTCCTCAGCCCTCTCAAGGCTATGGCTGGTGCAGGCTTGTTAAGCCCACCCTTCTTATTAAGCCCACCTTTTTAAGAGATTGGAAAAAAGGAATAATGAGGTGAGAAGAAAGTGTCAGGGCCCAATGTGTCAGAGCCTTTTACTTTGCTTCATGAGTTGAACAGAAACACCACCGTCAAGCAGTTCTGAGAAAAATTAAGATTCTTAAGAAATCAGAAAGTTGAAATAGCAGCAGCCTGCAGCCAGGACACTTGTGGGTGCTGACATTTTGCTGGCTATTATTTTGTGATGCTTTCTGTGTTTCTGAAGGAGTAGCAAAAGCACCAGTGAGGCAGAGAGAAGCCAGGGAAAATACTAATGAAACAGGGCATAAAAGCCACAGGCACAAGCAGATGTGCAAGTTCCTCATCCTGGGAGCTGAGTGAGCAGTCTCCTTCTGTGGGGATGGGCCATGGGACTTAGAATATTCTTTGTTAAAAAAAAAAAATTAAAAAAATTAATATACTCTGAGAACTCCCTACTTCCCATATTTCTCCCTCAGTGATACATCTCCTGCAATGATATACCTCCCACATGAGGAATTTAACTATCAAAAGCCTTTTTCCTGAGTTTCACAAGAATTACTCACAACATCCAAATCTGGCCCAAGTCCCAGGAGACCTGTGTCTGAGGTGCAGGAGGGGTGGTCAGTCACCAGCACTGAGCAAAGCACTGCGAATGACAGCAGCGATGTTTTCTAAATGCTGCAAATTCACAGTGTGTGGGATTAGTTTCTACTTTAGTTCCTTTCTCTTAGTGGAAATGGTTTCTTCCTAACTAAGAGTAACACACACAACTTCAGGTGTTTGGTTTTTTTTTTGTTTTTTTTTTTTTTTTTTTTTTTTTTGTTTGGTTTTTCATGGGGAAGGGTTAGTTTTGACACTTTCCCTGTAACCTGGGATGTATGATGGACTTCTCCCTGATGTTTTTTATGGCATCAGTCCTTGCAGGGGAGGAGAGGACCTCGGTAGTGACTTCTCAGTCCCACCTGTTTGGCTCTCAGGAGCTTCCAAGCCAGAGCCTCCCTTGGGGCTGTGCCTTATGGGGTGCATGTCCAAGCTGGAGCAGCACCTCCCAAGTGGGACATGTACTGGGACCTGGAGGGAAAGCAGAGCCAATGGCATGTCGTCGTGAAATCCCAGCTGAAATGGTGGTTTGGCTCTCGGCACTGAGCTGGCTGGTGCATTGCTGCCTTCTGCATTTAGGACTCTGTAAAAGGCCCTCGGCAGTGCTGTAAACCAGCAGGGCTGCACAAACACAACACCTGACCCAAGAAATCTGGTTTTCCTCCCGCCAGAGGAAACCGTGAATTGGCTGAGTGTTCAGTTCAAGAGGTGTAATGGTATTAACTACCTGCGCTGTAAAGTTTTACGAGGTGACAAAGTTTTGTAGTCTGGCAACAGCGCAGTTGAGCTGGAGGCCATCGGGTGCCCTGCCAGGAAAGGGAGAGGAGCAAGTGGTTGAGGAGGGCTTCCCAGCAAGCTGCAGCCTCTCTGGGCAGCCTGGAGGATGCCTTGAGGGTGCAAGGCTGCTGCTCCTCCAGTCTGGGACATGAGTGGCCCAGGCACTTAGTGCTGTGTGAAGAATGGAGCAGTGAGCTCCAGCTCTCTCATCAGCCCCTCTTCCCCCTTTGGACACATATTTGTATACACTTGGGCTATGAAATGGGGAGCTAAATGCTGAGGTATGACATAGGTACATCAACGTGTATAGCTTAGAAGGCAAAGTGCTGTTTACAGGCCTTACAGACTTTCTGTCGATAGTTTTTACTTTGCAGCAACCCTTCTGCCTCCCTCTCTCCACTAGGATTAGATGGGCCTTATTTCCAAAAGCTGAGAAAACAAATGCTCAGAAAGGAAACTGCCAGTGTGTCAGCTACCTTTCCCAGCACTTGCTGAGCCTTTAAGTCCACTTCTGATGCAATTTTGTGAATTTTATAGACATTTGTAACTCATTTATCTGCCACATAGCAGCAGGATCCATGAGCGGATATTGCCTTTCCTGGCATCTCACAGCAGGAGGCGGCGGGGTCCTGCTCTTGGCAGCACGTGGTTGCTCCTGCTTGGTATTCATGGGCACATTCCTCTGGCTGCTGATATATTATTATTGGGTGGGAAGAAAAATAATGCAACCAAGCTCTTATTATTTTCTCCTTTTATCTGTTTGGTCATATTAATGTGGGATCATCGTTACATAAATGCACAGGAGATGCAGTCAAGGACGTTCATTTTTAAAGCCCTCCAATGCTCTTGTACTTCAGTCATTCATCTTCTGTCTTTAATTACAGCAAGTGATCTCAGAGGCACTTAAAAGATTAAATTACTCAATTATTTGAAAAACCCAAATGCAATAACTGTATCTTTTTGCTGATAAATACCATTGCTGGAAAAGGTTGCCCAAGGCAAAACGTATTGGGAGGCCAAGGAGGCCATATTGCAACATTTTGGCTTAACCCAGTGCTACCCTTTTAATTTTTCATCTTTTGCAACCTTTATTTTTATTTGTATTGATAATAACCATAAACTTTTCCATCACTGTCCTGGTGGTTTTGGCAGTAAGATGAATGTCACTGCCCAGCAATTTACAAGTGTCCTGGCATCTCCTTGACTGTGGAGAGGAGGACGTGAGGACAATCATAGCTTAAAAAGGCTGGGCATCAGCATGGCCAGGCAGTAAACCCCACCCAAGGCAATGCTTGTGGATGGGGGATGGTTCAGTGTTTGGGAAGGGTATGTAACTAAATCACATGTGGTAGCTCTGTCCATGTTGAGGTGGGTGGGTTCCTTGCTGGCAAAGGTGAGCATCCATGCTGTGTTTTCCCTAAATAATTTTTTTTTGCCTCTTTTGCAAAGCAGCAGCAGAGATGAGCCCAGTTCTGGGAGCCTAGGTAAGGGGCTTGTGTGATCCCTGCTCCCTGAGCCAGGAGAAAAAGGACATGACTCTTCAGGGAAAGAGAAATCCGGACCAAAGAGTTAAAATCCTGCACTGTCTCTTCATAGGTCCGGTTCTGAGTTCCTGTCCCACTGGGCACCAGGCAACACTGGGCAAAATACCAGAGCAGCCATGAACCCAGAGTGCTCTACACTTAGGCCATGGTGGGCTCCTTTCTCGTGCTGGTTGGCTAGCAGTGAGGCACAGGGATGGGGTTTTGGTGTTGATAAGAACTCCCTGATTTCGACTACCCCTATGGTAAGTCTCTAAACTGAAAGAGTCTGGGGGCAAAAGAAGGACTCACTTTTTGTGGTCAAGCCAGAGCAGCTGTGGTGCTCCGGATCTTACTGCCATGAAGAGCAAGCCTGGCTGGTGTCAGCAGGGAGCAGTGGGGTGGCCACGTGGGCTGGCAGACCCTGGGTGGATCTGGGGGTCAGGCTGCCCTCAGCCAGCATCTGTCCCACGTGTGTGGTGAGGCATTGCTGGCCTGCAGATGCTGCTGCTGAGAGGGTTACTGTCCTCTGCTCCACCACCTGTGGTTCCCACGTTCATTCAATTAAAAAAAAAAAAAAGTGAGTAATTCGATACACATCCTCTCAAGGAAAAGCAGTCATTCCAGCAAGGAGCAGGCCAGTGGTCTGGGGAAGGACAGATGGCCCTGTGGCTAATTTGCTCCCATAAATCGCAAGCTGTTGGATATCCTCTCTGCAGTAAATGCTGGCTCTGTGTTTGTGGCCATGTGTCTGTCTTGGGGCTGCTATGAGCAGGAGATAGAGCAGAATGTAGTTTTACTCTGTGTTTCCCTCGTCTCTTTTGCAGAATTGAGCATTTTGATTAAGAAATGAGCTGTAATCCTGTAGGTGGCTGCCAGCAGAGCTCCATGCAACTGCTCTTGCAGCAGAACCAGGTCTTCTCTTGTTGAAGCACCAGCACAGCCAGGAGCCCAACCTGTCCCTTGCAAACTGCTGCTAAGGACCTGCACACTGCAGTTCAAGTCTCTGCTCAAGGCAGAGAGCAGAGTGCCCTTAGCCTCACTGTCTTGTGGGACTCACACCCCTGGGAGAGGATCAAAAGCCCCATTGTGTCATTGCAATGGAACTGAGGAGCACCTGAGGCTTATGGTTATTCTAGTGCTCTGGCCTTCCTGCCTTCCTGAAGAGAAGCAGAAATGATCTCTCCTCACTATGGAGTTTTGTTCCTATTGTGGGACACAGGACATTCTCTACTCAAGCCCTGGCAGGCTGGCAATGCCTGACTGTACGGTTGCAGCTGCAGCTGGGACCACTGACCACCTGGCCACGGTCATCCTGCCCTAAAGGCTGTGTCATCCTGTACATCTTGGGCTGGGTAAACAGGTGCAGGCTGGAGCCCAGCCTGCAGGCAGGCATGCAGGGACTGAGCAGGGCAGAGGGCATGCTGGGCTCAAGGACTGCGCTCAGGCAGTGGAAAAGAGCAGTGGAAAACAACCACCTGTGGGAGGTCAGTACTGAGGTATCAGGACAGAGATCCTTGTTTCAGAGTCAAAGTGGTGGAAGGAGCTGTGTCCAGGTTACTTTTTCTGCAAGAGATGCTGACCTTCATCAGAGGTGTAGAGGCTCTGGTGTCTGGGACCTGCTGTGGGGTTAGGGAGGGTATCTCGAGTGTTTGAGACCTCCCCAACATCAGCCTATGTAGGACAGGCAAATAGTTCTCTGCAGTGTTGTGACATTTTCCCTGTCGTTTACTCATTAACCCAGACCCACTGCCCTGGCCCACATTTGCCCTTGAGTTCCACACGTCCTTGTGTTTGCTCAGCAGAGTCTTGCACAATGGAGCAGGACAGTCTGCAGTTGCACAGTGCTGGGTGGGTTCTGCTCTGCATCCATTGCTGCTCTGGGGGAACTGTTGGCTTTCTACGTGGTATTGCTGAGTGGCCCAGGATACTGAGGGTCACAATTTAAAACATACATTTTAGGAAAATCCAAACACCTACCTTGTTATGAACCTGGGGCTTGATGCTTTGTGTTCCTGGTCCTGTCACACGGTGATGTGTAACTGCAATTGTAACAATAGTCTGCCTGGTCTAGCACCCATCCAAGGGAAGCCTTTGTGCAGCTGTGGCTGACACACATCTGGCAAGGAGACCATGACATGGTCATGCTAAATTCCCATGGGATTGTGAGTGGGTCATGCTGCTTTCTGTCTGGCAAGCTCTGTGTTCACTCCCCAGCATTTTCACGAAACGACTGACCTGGAGCAGCAGTATGTGTTTTCATCCTCTCCTATCTGATTGGCAGGCTCCAGCAGTCTTCTGGATATTTATTCCAATATTTTCACCTCACAGTCACCTCAGTGTGCTCAGCCTGTGCTCTCGTCCAACAACTACCAGCCACTTTGGAGAACAGGCCTCTTAGGCCTGCCAAGATCCTCTGAGGGTGACAGTGGTTCTGCAGTGTAAATGCATCAAGCAGTGGGATTGCCCTGCTGGTGACTCATGCAAAGTGTTGTAGAGAGGATGGGTGCCCAAGAATTCAACACTACGAAGTCTGTGCACACCAGGAGCTGAAACATCAGTGCTGTTGGGGTTAAGACAACCTCGTTGCCCTGACATTGCTGCAGGTGGGTGGGAGGGAGAAATGGGAATGAGAGCATATAACACACAGTGGTTTTTTGCATGAAAGGATGGACTTCCACAGCTGACCATCTCTGCCATGGCAGTCAATTGGAAAAAAGTGCTTCCTTTCAATCCAGATTTTAATACAGAGCTTTCTCAGAGTGGTGGGACATAAGGGTTTATCCCCTCCTAGATGGTCTCTCATACCTGACTCTGCTCAGCATCCTGTTTTCTGAGACTCTGTATCTTTTAGTAAGTCAAGAGAGAGTTGGAAGGATACAGGCACATGACCTGGTTACTGCTGCAATAGAGTTAATTTTCTTTTTAATAGCTGGTACAGCGCTGTGTTTTGGATTCAGTACGGCAATAATGTTGGTAACACAGTGATGTTTTGATTGTTGCTAAGTAGTGCTCACCCTGTCAAGGACTTTTCAGTTTCCCATACTCTGACAGTGAGGAGCTGCACAAGAAGCTGAGAGGGAACATGACAGCTGACTTGAACTGGCCAAAGAGATATTCCATACCACAGAACATCATGGCCAGTATGCAAACTGGGGGAGTTGGCTGGCAGAGGGACAATTGCTGTTCAGGGACGGGATGGGCATTGGTCAGTGAGTGGTGAGCAACTGTATTGTGCATCATTTGAGTTTTTTGAGTTTCATTTATCTCTTTTTTATCCCCTTGTTGTTGTTAATAAGAGCAGTAATAAAAATAATAATTGTTATTTATTGCTATCTCGGGCTCTGCAGCTTCTGTGCCGGAATGCGAGGTGCTGCGACCTTGCAAGAGCGTCTCGTTAGCGAAGCTGCTCAGCAGGACCAGCCACTCTCTCACACACGTGTGCACGCACAAACGCACGGACAGCTTCAGTAAGATGGGTAAATGGCAAAGAGGCAGGAAGGGTCTCTGCTTAGAGTTCCACAGGAGCAGTTTATTGCTTCCACACTGTGAAGGATTCCAGGGACAAAGACGAGAACAATGGCTCAGGTTTAAATACGGGAGTGGGGCAAGCACCAGGGACCAATGGAGAAGCTCTGGGGGAGTGGCGAGGGGCAAAGGCCAATGCAGGGAACCTGGAGTGGAGAACTTTCTATGGCATGGGACATATAAGGTAGCAAGGGGGTGGGGTGGCCAGTGGCCAACCAGGGGAGCAGAACTGGGATATATTAACATAGCAGGGCAAAGCATGCTGGGGGAAGTCTTTCTGGTCACCCCAACCTAGGGAGGATTTTCTGGTACCCGGGGCTGTCTCACCAGCGGACTCTCTCTGTCCTTTGTACTGTAGGCTCACCATCCTCCACAGTTATTAACAACAACAAACAGCAGCAACAACAATAATAATAATAATTTTGCTTTATTTCAATTATTAAACTATTCTTAACTCATTGGTTTTACCTTTTTCTGATTCCCTTCCCTATCCCTCCAGGTGGCGGGATAGAGAGTGGTAGTTAGTTGCCAGCTGGGGTTATACCACAACACCCATCCAAAGGAACATTTAATACATCTGTAGAATGTGTAAGACAAACCACAGAAATCACCATCACGCCACTGCACCTTTTACCCTTTTGCAGTGGCTTGATGGATTTGAGATGGCTGATACCTGGCAATGTGAACCCAGCACTCACAGCTCCAGTCACTCCTGTGAACCTAGACCTAAATTATTGACAAGAACATAAATGCAGAAACATGGCTGAATTCAGTGGGAGTCAGAGGCCTAAACTGCTGAGGACCTGAATTTACCTTTGTCAAGCCTGGACTTGATGATCCTCGTGGGTCCCTTCTGTGAATCTGCTAGGGCAGCTTTCCTGGCTTAATGGCTTCTTTGAAAAACATAATCTTTGCCATGAAGCTCATGTATACATAAGGATACTACAAGCTAAGTATAATGGACAGCAACATCATTTGAGCCTGCAATCATTACTGATGTCCTACACCAGAACAGTTTCGTGTATAGCAGGTTGCAATAAAGAAAGTAAGGGCTTAAATGCAGCATTTCTTGAGCCAACGGATGAAAAAAGAGCACACAATTCTGTAGTGTATGCAAATTTATTCAACTCTGCAATTATTTATTTACAACTAATGACTGATACCAACAGATGAGGTAAAAATATGAGGTATTGATATGAGTATAACATTTAAAAATGCAATTATCATAATGTATCAATGTAACAATACAAAATACTGTGGTAGCTGAATGGTAGACATGGCATAATGTGCATTTTGAAGAAATCTTATTTCAACAATACATGGCGTGGTGATGCCAGAAGCACATGACAGAGCTTCTGCAAGGGTAGGAAAACAACCCTGCCTTGCTAAACGTGGCAGGTGGCACAGGGCCCCTTCCAGCTGAGCAATGACTTCTCAGACAGAATGAAAACACTGTTCAGGTTTTCCCTTCTTTTCCTTAAGACATTATTTATTGCCAGACACTGCCATTCCCAGGGCTAGAAATTCTGTGCCTGTTAATGCTGAGGCACTGTTGTATTTATTTATGTAAACTAATGTAGCAGAAGTACTCTTAATTGCTCATGTTTTGGAAAACAGCCGGCATGAAATCTGCTGCCATGGCCACAGGCATTTGGGAGGAGGTGCTGCTTTCTGGAATGGCATTCCCAGCTGAGGAGGCACTGTTTGCTCCTGGGAAGGCTGAGCCTGGGCAGTGGTGGTGCCCTGCAGCCAGCAGGTGACCATCAGACCCCACCACGGCCACGTAAGGGCCCCATGAGTGCTCCCCTGTCTGCAGGACTTAAAGCTCGTAATAGCTGCACACTGCAACTACTGTTGGCCATAAGGCAGGAGCTCCCAGGCAGCCAACATCCCTGATCCTAGGACTTGCCTGATAGAACATGGGTGACACAGCTCATGGGTGAAGATGACAGTGACTTTTTTGGAGTCCTGCTCCTTCGCAAGGACACCCTGGAGCACTGTGGGTCACCCTGGGTCACCCTGTCCACCCTGAGGTCCCCCAGGTGTGCTTCCTCAGATTGCAGGGCTGTCCCCTGCCAGCTCAGCCCTCATGCGTGTGCAGGATGGCACGTGGGGTCATGCTCTCGCAGCTGTCACCCAACACAGTCCCCTGCACAGCGCCCACAGCCGGGGCATGTCCAAAGCTCTGGCTTTGAAGAGACTTCCCCATTTACTGAATTGGGGCACAAAGCTGTAGCTTCATGTAGGAAAGGTATCCTGCGTAACTGACCTCATACTAATCTTCCTGGATTTTGGTGGAAGGACTGAGCTGAAACATGGGCTATGAATGACTCCACTGGTTTATGCAGCAATAAATAAAGTCCAAGTGAACAAATATGATTAATGAAGAACAGTATTAGCAGGCTTGTACATTCTTATTGAGTCATAGATGTAATAACATTTTGGTCTTAGGTTAGTTAAAAACAAAATGGTGCCCTGCCTCAAAGGCAACGTCGACAAATTATTATTATTACTTTTAAAGCATTCTTCCATTAGCAAAATAATAGGTCCCTGAAAATGAAATTATATAATAGGCTTAAATGGCTCCTACTCCTCATAGTCCTAATCCTGCTCCCACCAATGCCTACAGAGGTGGGATCATGCAGATCAGTGCAATAGAAGATGACAATGCTTGCTGTTACTATAAAAGCAATCTTTCCAAGAATAGCATTTATTTAGTTTTTTAAATCTCCAAGATGTGTTTAAAATCTTAAAAAAGCATAGTTTTTTGTATAGTAAGAATATTAAAATGCATGGTGTTCATCTGCACATCTTTGTGTCCACTGGATGTGGAAAACCTGCTTTGGATTAGCCATCTCTATGGGAGAAGGAAAGAACAACACAGAAACACTCAGAACCTAGACAAAATGCTTAAAAAAATAATTATTTTACAGCTTAATAACTTACCAGTCTGATTTCAGCCATCTCGGGACACACAGTGTTACCTTGTGCTGTCCGAGGATGGAAAGACCTGGAACACTGCACACAGTGAGGTTCTCTATTGACAGACACTAGTCATTAAGGCAGCAGGTAAGTTTTCAACACCTTCTACTGACACTCACAATTCTGCAGCTGGACATAAATGGCCTCCACAGTGTCTGTCTCAGATGCATCTCCATGTATTTTATTTGGTGAGACTGATTCCCTCCTCATTATTTTTAAATGTACTGTAACCTCCTTCTTCCCTAGTTCCTGTAATTCTTCCTACATCTATTTCTAGGTACCTTCTCATAGCACACACAAACACAAAACATATTTGAGAACAGGAGTTTGTTATCACACGAATTATGCCTGGTAGCCCTGTGATAACAGCAAACACAGCTTAGGTAGCAGTGACACACTAAGAAACAAGTGACAGATCCACTTCAGGTCCAACTGATGCAAGTGATTTGCACTGAGTTATATACAAAATAATTAATTTATACATATACATATATATATAGATAGAATATTGATAAATATATACATACTGTACATTATTTATTTACAATTAAAATATGCTTCTTAGAAGCCTTTAAATACCAGAGTTATGTAACATACAAGTAATGGCAATAATCTGTTTTTAAAGTAATAAAAGCTCTCTGAAGAAATGTTTAGTTCAATAATCAAAATTAATACAGAGTGGATGTGAGGGAGGGGGGAAGGTGAAGTCTCCAGAATAAAAGTACTTTCCTATAAAATTCCTTTCTCAGCTTTGTATAGACCCAGGTCTGGCCAGATTTCTGCAGCTTAAATAAGACCTTTGCTTTCAGTATTCCTGTTCCCTGCCAGACCCTGATCTATGCTCACATGTTCCCAGGAACACTTCCTCAGATTTTTGTTTCTGGTCCTTCAGCAATCAGAGGTTGAAATGAGTTTCTGATCCTGGCAACTTCTGCTGCACACAGATGTCCAAAGCCTTTGTTGTACCACTCTGGGGAATGGCCTCTGCAGAAATGAAAAGAGAATTATTGAGAAACTCAAATACCCAAGAAATATACCCCACAGAAACGTGCTTGCAATGCTTCTGGCTCCCCACTGCCCACGGTGGTGGTAGAGACTTCAAATACTTGTCATTTTAAGTGTACTCTGAAGTTCTCCCTTGCAGTAATCAAATAAGAAGATTCTATTTCTAGGATCACATCATAACATTGGTAGGCGCTGAGTGGAGAAAAGACTGCAGGAAAACTCCAAAGCAGCAAAGCTACCCTAACCATGCCCTCTGTTCCATGAGCCTGAGGGCTTTGTCCTGCTGAATGGACATTACTTCGTGCAAGTGGGATACTTACTTTAGGTCAATCCTGCAGATGTGGGTCAGCCTGGCTTTTCCTGAGCCACAGGGCTCTATCAAGTACTGGGAGTCCATCACGATGGCTCGTACGGCTCCCATGAGAGGAGCCTCTTCATGTTCCACAGAGATGGCAACCAGCATGCACATCCCCTTGGGCAAATCAGTCCTCCACGTCCTGCAGGAACATAGGCAAGACGGAATCACTTTAGCGATGAAACTTTTGGGCACATGAGTAAGAACCAGAATTAAAGTTACAGTTTGCTTGTCTGCCTGTCCTTGTTGCCTGCAATGCCAGTGGACCATCCTAGGAGTCCCTGGAGGAGTTAAATGTTCCCCAGTTGGTATTCTGACCGTGATGTGGAATGGCCACCCATCTATGTGGCTCTGGGTGGAGAAGTTTTGCTTCTCCACAGGAGCACTTTGTAACCATTATGTATTATAGGGCATGATAGAGCCTTTTGCAGTCAGACGGAAGTTTTGGAAAGGAGAAAGAGTGAGGATAAGCCATCCAGCAAAAGCTGAAACTGTGCATTGTACCCATGCAGATTTACAGAACAAGAAATGTAGTACAGCAGAAATCCTCACTACTGCACAGAATATGTTTCAAGGGTGTCTGAATTAAAAACAAAATGTCCTTCCATTTTTTTTGCTCTCCCAAGTTTCTAGCCTCTCTTACATGCTGGAGAAGTTTTCCACCAAGTTCAGGAGACCTAGACTTAAATACTTAACATTTTTTTGTTGTTCTGTAAGCATTCTCTACTTGTTCTTATGTCTCACATCTTTCTCATCTCCACTGAATCTCAGAGGACAGGTCTGTGCTCTTTCCTATGCTGTGGGAAGAAATGAGAAATTCCCACTGTGCTGTGCAACATGCATCATCTTGCTGTGGATTGTCTGAGATAGGGATTATGCTTCCTTGGGAAGTATCATATTTTAGCAGGTAAGCTCTCTCAAGGACTGTTGAAGCTTGGACTTCAGCAGATAATTTTAACATTCTGCATTTTTCTTACATGAAACTGAGCTATTATTCAAGACACTGCAGGAAGATACTAACCAGAAGGTTTTACATGTGCCTGGGCATTAATAAAATTGATGAGCTATCTTGGCAGATGAAACACATGGGAGAAGGAAATCGCAGCTGAGATCCAGTATGAGAAATGCTGAACCATCTCCTGTGAGTGCTTGCACAGTGTTTAGATATTGCCCACATAATTTTGCTAACTACCCAGCACTACCTGGGCCATTTGGGATGTGGAAAAGTTCTACATCCCAGAGATTTCAGAAGACTTATGTTTCCTGTTCCCAATCAGATAGATTTAGGCCAGTTTAAGCAGTTCTTTAAATGCCTTACAGTAGTAATATCAGGCATGGCACCTAACTCACCCAAATGCTGTCCTACTTAACGAACATTAAACACTTGTGGATTCTTCAATAAAAGTGATGCCTGTGCAGGGCAGCTGAGAGCTGTGTCATATCCCAGGCATATGAAACATTTCCCCTCTCCTCTTACCATCAGAGTCTTCTCTGGGGAGCCTAATCCCCTTGTTATGACTGTCACATTGAAAAAAAAGGGAGCAACTAAGTTGATCCTTTCACAGCCCAGTGTTTGACTGAGAAGGAGAAAATTGCCATCTGTTAAAATATATTTATTCATGTCCCCAGAGATGTATTATAATTTCACTGTTCCCTTCCCACCAATCGTAAGGTATCAAATGGACTGCGGCATTGCTGGCTAACCTTGCTCTAGACTTAATGATATCAATCAAAAGAGATAAACAACAGAATCTGACAGATCTGCCTGATGGCTGCTTTCAGCCCTTAAGAACCCACCAGGATTCATTCTTATGATATGTATTTCAGTCCTCGGGGGTCATTCTGCCTGGGTTAGTGAAAAGAACAAGAACTCGATAGCAGGATTTGCCTTTAACTGATGTGACTGCACAGCAGGTCTTTAAAGAACATAAACCACCACGAAACCTAATAGTGAACTAAGTGGCAAGTGAGAGGACCAAATTACGGTCATCAAAACCTCCCTGCCGCTCACAGACGATCTTCTCGGTGCCAAATTTATCAGTGCTTCAAGCTAATAACATTATATAAGAAGATTATTTATAAAATAATGATAGATTTATAATTATATGAAATATAAAATATATATTTAATTATAAAATAATTAATTTAGCCCAGAATACTGTGGGAAAGCAAAGGAAATAGAGTAATGGGAGCATTGATTACAGAAAGCATTTTTTAAATCTTCCCCTAAGAGTTCCAATAATTCTTCCCCCGTACCAACAATGTCTGTGTGTTGTCATCTTCTAAGAGACTACTAAAGTTCATAAAAGGGATGTACTTTCATAATTATATTTTGTTTGGCTCATTTTTTTCTTTCAATCTTCATTCCCTTTAATACAATTCTGACTCACTGGAGTACTTCCTTTGTCAAAACTGCTTTGTATTTCTCTGGCACATCATTTCAATCAAAGAAAGCAGGGACCAAAAACGGGAATGCACAAAATCATCCTGAAATAAAAAACTGTGGGACTGACCCTGTAAGTGAAATATGTCAGCAGCTCCACAATAGCTCCTAGCAAGCAAAGGCCAGGATTTCAAAGGCAGAAGGTGCATAAGAGGGTTATTTTTTTTGACTGTTCTGTACGGGCAGATAGACAATGGCAGAACTGGGATTGAATGTGGAATATTGATACACAGCTATACATTTATTTGAGAGAAATCATCCCCTGGAAGATAGAATACAAATCTACTGTCTCTTTCTGTTCATTTCCACACTAGGATTTTTATGGATCAGCATTTCTTTGTTTACAAAGACTCCAGCTGAAAATTTGAGATAATAACTTATATAGACACTGTATAACAGCCTTAGCTTAAAAGCACCACTATCTTCTCTTCTAAACATTTGGCTCTTAAACATCAAACATTCCCCAGAGAACAGCAAAAGCAGCGTAAAAAACAGTTGGGTTCTATTTGCACTGTTTTGACAACAAACAAAGCTAAGAGAGAAGAGCAGCTATTATCAGACATCTGTTCTGAGGAAGAAATTATATTTATGGCCTTAGGAGTATGTGCTGCTCAAATTACATCAGAGAAAAGGTCAGCATGCTCTAGGTGTTTGACTAATTCAGTTTGAGAAATCAACACTGCTGCCCAGAAGTAGAGTTCCTGGAGAGCAATTGCACAGATGTGAAGGCTGAGATAAGTCCAGATCTTCCTTTGTGCACTGCAGGAGGCAAAGGGACCAGAGAACTGCCCTCAGCTTACCTGAGAACAACAAAGTCTCGGACCGGGTGAGGAGCCATGCTGTTCAAAACATACTGGTAAACTTCTGTCTGCTTGTCCAGGCTCTCAACCACCTTCCACTGCAAGAAGTCCTCGTCCCAGAGGTGACGTTCTCTCAGCACTCGGTTCAGGACAACTGATGGGGGGGCTTCAACTTCAACCGAGGCTTTCCAAAGCCTTAGTGGGTTCCCATCGCCAACCTGAAGTAACCAAGAACACAAATCCCCCATATGCCTGTGTTCAGCAGACAATAACTGAAGGCAAAATCTCAATATGTGTGTTTGACTTCAGCTTAAGAGCATTCCTATTTCCCTGCTAATCATTACTATTATTGCTATTGCTGCTGCTCTACTAGTCCTGCATGGAAATCTGAAGTGATTCATTACTTTGCTCTCACAACAGAACGTATCTGGACTAGCTCCCGTAGTGCCAGTGAGGTTCTGCACTACTTCTGGTGTGACAGACACTTTTTCAAGTCCAAACATCCTAAGTGTAATGACAAATATGTGTCTGCAGAAGTAAAAAGAGATGAGAGACTGAAGCCCTGGGCTGAAATAAATAAACTACCTTAGGCAATCTTATACACTATCTGGGACTGAGGGTCCATTAACCATCCTGGTTAAGTCAGGGGGAGCAGAACATATGCTAATTCAGTCGTGTCAGGTACACAGATGTTTGCTCCTCAAAATAGCTGCAAGGAAGTATTGGGAAAACACCTTTCAAAGAGCACAGACTGATGGCTAGCTCCTCCTTGCTCACAGATCCTGTTTCTTGAAATGCCTCCACAGCTTGCAGTAAGGGGAGCAGAAAGCGCTGGGCTGTGCACAAGGTGACTATCCTAGATTGCACACATACAGCTTTTCTGCATGGTTTTGGGGCATTATTGCCTATTTCAGGCAGTAAACAAGTTAACTGTAATCACTGGATCTTGCAAGCCTGGCTTTTCTAATCCCTCCCTACCCTATCACTTTCATATACCAGTGTGAGTACTTCAGAAACCTCTAGGACCTCCCACAGACCCAGGACTGTTTACCCAGAAACTCAGCTTCCACACCTCCTACCTTAAATTATTTCATGTTGTTGTAATTCTTTCTCCCCAAAGGTTTCAGCTCCCCATTTCCCCGGCCCTGGAGCCCCAGACTCCCCTCTTTAGTCTCACAGGTCCTTGACCACTGGCTGCACAGGCCTCTATTCCCTCTCTCCCATCTCCCACGTCCTGCTCCCACCTGAGCCCTGTTACTTTGTCCCCAGCCTCCCACAGTCCCTCCCTGGAGAGGTCACTCACAGAAGCTGGCTACAAACCACAGTAACTGTGGTTTCTTTGCCCTGACAGAAGCATTGCACTTTCTCAGGTTGGGGTAATGCTGCCTCCTGTCCCCTCACCATCCAGATCCCACATTCCTCCCAGTGCCCTTCTCCTGCCTAATTAGTGCCAGACAACCCATAATCCATCCCCTCCTCTTGCTAGCTGCTGCTGGTTCGGAGACCCCTCTGTTTTGCTATTGCATTTCCAGCAGCCCTGAACTCCACTGTCTGCAGGGACCCTGCAGCACCCTCTGCCTTGCTGCAGTGGTCTGGCTTTCCCTGAAGAAGTGATGGAGCCTGAAACAAATTCAGAAATTTTAATAAAAGCTGCAGTATCAAAAATCCACTTGAAAAAAGGACAAAAGGATCAGGGATAAAACTGGTGATATGGTTTGCCTGCTTAATAAAGCATTGGAGAACCTGAAGAAGTTCTGTAATTACTTGTGTTCTAGCTGTGTTCTCCAAACTGCTGGCAAACATCAAGAACTGGTCAGAAACTTTGCATGCCTCCAGTCAAAGAGTTTCCCCAGGTAATGTTCTCTGTTGTTTAACATCTCAGCTCACTGTTGTGTTGTTTGCTGTGTCACTTACTTGACCCAGCTTGCTTTGTGTGCCTTTTTCCGGAATCTCATACTTGAATTACTGTTGTATTACATTTTTAACTGCTTTTAGTAATCTTTTTAAAAATAAAAAAAAGAGTGTTTGCCAAAAAGAAGGGTGTGAGTTTTGCCATGCAACATGTCAGGGTGCCCCATAGCTGAGCTGCATTTTGCTTTGGTTTCTTTGCTGCTTCTTCTATGTATCCCCAAATTACCTTTTTGTAGGCGAGTTCTGTGTTCTCTACACTGGAACATGTGACCCATCCTTTGAATTTCTCTTTTGCTTCTTTCTGGAGATTCTGCATGAGAGTTTCCAGGTACATCTGATAGTTCCCTCCTTCCTCATCCACTTGTTTCCCAAGCTCGTCCAGGGTAGGAGAATGCACTTCTGCATCAACATAGGAGTTTCGGGATTGGGTGATCATCTCGTGTGGGACCTGCCACAGAAGGGAGGGAAAACACACAGGGAAGATCTCCTGCTGAGAACTTTTCCTGAAGGCAATGTGTTCTTAGGCTGATGGACCATTCAGCATCCAATTGCATGAACCTATGATCTGTAAAATGCATACCAATTTCTGTCTTTATGCAAGATGAAACATCAAAGTAGTCTAATGAAACAGCCCATGGCTCAGAACAGCACTCCTCATGCAGAACCATGTTAGACTGATCAACTGGATGTCAATACACCCCTATTACTCCTTTAGCCCTCAGAAATATTGCCTTCTGGGAAAGGCAGATATGAGCATTTGCTCTACTCCAGCTGCAGTGTAAGTAGCTGCAGGAATGACTGCAGCTCTCTGTGTGATTTTTACTTTATTGCACGACACACAGAAATAAAGTGTATGAACAATTATTTTTAAGATTAATAAGTTTTAATTGAGGCATTAAAAGCATTGTAATAAAATTTTACACTAGCAGATTTTGATTTGAATTAAACTAAAATTTCCTAATCCAGTGGTTTGGGTTGAAAACTGTTACAGAATAATTACCCTGCATCTTTTGAATAGTAAAAGGGAACTGCCATAAAGAAATGAGATAACTAAACTTTAGATTAAGCAAGTTTACAAGTAAGTGAGGCACCAATCTCTGAGCTAACACAAGACAGAAAATGTAAGCATAAACATAAATACTTCAAAGGGTGATGCATTATGTGGCCATGAATAATGCTGTTTGAGTCTGTCACTCACCTCAAAAAGTTTGTTGCATTCCATTATCATGTGAGCAAGGCCCTGAGTAGCTGCCAGGTTTTCACTGAGGTCCTTCTGATCTGGCTTCCCTGTTGCATATTTTTTCTGTATTACTCTGTAATTGAATTCAGTATCTCAGGTAAAGAGCTGAATATTTTTAATATGAAAGCAAAAAGCAGCACGATGCTCCCAACACCAAAGAGAAAAAACCCTATCTTTAGTTTCTATTTATCACCAAGACTGCTCAAACTGTTGGGCCATTTTTAAAAGAAAAATGTTTACCTAAAACATTGTTGAGCCAAAGGTAAAAGCAGGAAAGGTTATACATATCCTGCATGATGTGTTGTACATTTTGAAATAGATTTTTAACAGACATGATGTAAAGTGGTTTACATTGTTCCTGCTTAAAGCACTTGCTCAGACATGGGTTATACATGTACTTGACCAAGAATCTCAGTATTCCGAACCAGATGGGAGGGAAAAAGAGTCAAGAGGGACCACTAATGTTTAGCCTGGCTATGCTCTGTTTAGTCTACACTCAGCATGTTACAGTTTTAATGTGGCCTGAAATAAACCCTGTTTCCGAATGGCAGAATGTAGACAGTAAACTGAAAGTGAAAAAACCCATTCATTGAAAACTACATATCAAAATCCTTTAAAATATGGTTGATCTTTGACTTCAACCAGAGCAAAATCAAGCCCTTTTCCTTCACAGAAGGAAACTGCAAAACATGCAAAACTCACTAGTGCCCCATTGAAAATTCAGCATGAAAAGCAGGCACTGCATATTCACAACAGACAGCCAGAAATGCCTGCTGGGCTTGTGAAAACAAGTGTGCTTCTGGCTCTGCAGCAGGGGTTTTCCCCTCTTACTGAAGCCATGCCCTGTTTAATGTGTGCTGGAAAGCAGATGATTTGGAAAATTTTGTCCTGCATACCACTGAAAGCATCACTCGGTATTAAGGATGGGACTATTTATAATGCTGAGAAGAAACATACCTTGGTGAGCTTTCTTTCTTCACTATATTGAGATGGAAGAGGGAAGGGGCCAGACAAACAGCGATGTTCATGGGAGTCATCTGATTTTCCTCCACGGAGGTGACGTCGCTGAGGAAGCAGAGCAGAGTCTGCAGAACCTCCCTGTTCTCGTCGGCCATGAGCATGATGGCAGCCTGAACCGCCTGCAGCCGCTGCTCCTTGGGGACGTCTGGGAATGAGCAAGTGACGTTCAGGGGGTCAGTTGTGAGATCAGATAAGGGGCTGGAAAGATAAAGTTACCACAGACATTCACAGTCCCCTCAAGTGTTCCACAAACCACGCAGATGTGGTGCTTAGGGACATGTTTCAGTGGTGGACCTGGCAGTGTTAAGTTAATGGTTGAATCTTAGAGGTCTTTCCTGACCTTAATGATGGCTTTGTGAAGAGGCAGATGACAGGGGACCAAGGGGAAAAGATCAGCTGCCTTCTGGACAGCTCAGTTTTGCTCATCCACCAAGCACAGCTTCCCTCTCCAGGGTTTGGAATTCCTCTGTTTGTTTGAAGGGCTGCTCCCAAGAAACACACTGGACTTATTTAAAGTTTTTGAAGGGAGACTAGTACTCAGTACTCATAGCTTTAAATGGTATTTTTCAGGTTTTCTTTGTCCCCTGGCAAGACAGAAGTTTAAAAGTCTTACGGAAGTTTTGGGAACACTTACATTTGTGTCATAAATCATAAAAGAGTTTAATGAAAGAAGCAATGGATATGCTTAAATAGCACCTCAGACAGTTTCATTTCTAAAACTACCATAAGTTCTCTCAGTTTGGACTTTGAGTCCTCCTCTGGGTATTACATACTCTCTCTATAATCGAATGGAAGAAGAACAAAGGAGATTTACAGTAGAGGGAACAGCCAGCTTTTAAGATTTGACTGCTAGCCTTGTACAAGCACTTTATTTTAAAAGCTTTCAGACATGAATGACAAAATGAACACAGCCCAACACTGCTAAAGTTTCTAAAAGCAGCAAGACCAGGTTTTTCTGAGAAGTCAGAGGAGCCTTTGCTAAATCCATGCAATGTGTCTTTTCTTCCCACAACACCTCCTGGTAATCCCTCCCTTCCCTTTATTGTTGCTCTAATGGGTCTGGTACATGAAGCAGAAGATCAGCCAGTGCTTCAAGTCACAGGTAAATATTAGGCAACTGAGAGTTTTAGGGAAATGGAAATAGTTTCATCAATGCTATGCTATATAGACTACTACACTAATCATCTCATTCCAAATCCTATGTGTTAACAGCAATTCAAGCCATTCTGGATATATGAAAAAGGTCTTGGATATATGAAAAAATATCTTCAGGGAGTCCCAGAAAATCAGAAATCCCCTGCCAATATACTAGGAAAGAAAAAATTCTTCCTAACTTCACATTAAAAATTTGTTAAACAGAATGAAGGGTAAGAAAAACTCTCAGCTAGAGATTAGTTTAATTGCAGACGTTATGAAATACAATTGGTATCCCAGCAATTTTCAACATTTTTCTTTCTGTGAAATGAGTTTTGTCAGTACTGTCTGAAACAGAAAAATATATTTGTTGTTGGCCACATGGAAAAAAACCCCACTGCTACTCATTCTTAATCCAAACAATATTTTCTGGTGTCTACAGAGCCTGTCTTTTCTTGTTCCTACCTTGGTTTAAAGAGACTCATCCTCAAGTCTTTCTGAAATCCTTTAAACTCCTCGTGCATTTTAAGAACATCTTTCCTAGCTCATTTCTTTCCCCCTCTGACCAAAGAGAAGTTCTTCAGACTTCTCACTGCAGTACCACGCAGACATTACAGAGTCCGCTTATGTCTCTCTTTACATTTTTTGTTGGCTGGTATCAGTGGTTCCCTGTTCAGTCTCACTTCTTGGAAAAGAGGAGCCCTTCTGGCTACAGAGCTGCTTATACTGACGACCCACCTAAAACATGGCAAGGGGGTAATTTACTTGCAATCTCTTCTGTGCAAAGATGGGACATGCCCAGTTTTCATCAAGCAATAGTTTAAAGGTGATTTGTTTCCAAGGACATGCAGAACATGTCTTTGTAGTGGATAATCTCCTCGTTGGCCATTGCCCATGGAAATGATCACAACTGCCATTTTATTAGCAGCCAGAATTCCTGTTGTTGTCCTGAACAAGCTTATTAATGTGTATGTGGGCAGACAACTTGTGAGCAGGAAAGAAGGGGAAATGATAGTCCAGGGCTAGGCACCAACTCTTGCTGTTAACTTATGTCCCAAGACATTGCGTACAGCCAAACCCACTAAACTTATTGGCAGTGCTGTCTCTCACATGCAGAATCCCAGCACTCTCTACCAGCTACAGACACTGTGATGGTAAATTCATTAGTGACTGTGTGCCACAGACAGATTTTTACAGTAAAGGGAAGCAACAGAAATATCTGAGATTCTTAAGCACTGGGATTATATGGAGTTTTAAAATGGCTTTCTATTGTTTTGGCAGCTGAAATGTCTGCCAGTGAAAAGACTAGACACACTTCTCTTTAGTGCTTCCAATTATTTGGCTTAGGCTGGTTGCATCTGCCAGAGTGCTGGCTGACTGGCCTTCATAATGGACATTGTCAGGAAAAATCTCCAATTCCTCTGGCTTTTCAGTGTTGTCCTCTCTGCTTATTTCTCCCTCAGTCTGGAGAAGAGATACATAGTCATTTCCTGATTCACAGGGACTTTCATTATTCTGATGCATGTGAGTCTCAGATTTTGCTGAAGATTGCTTATGCTGGAAAGAAAAGAAGAAATCCCCTGGTTTCTTTCTTTCTTTCTCTATGAATTCTTTACATAGAGATTATGGCAGCTTGTTTTTTGCATTTTATTGACTATAACGAAAAAACAAATAATCAAAAGTCCCAGCAAGGAAGGGGACCACAGAGACACATATTCTCATGGTCAAGTACCACTTCTCCATGCCCAGATGACTCACTTATATTGAGATATAAGTGCATGAAACGGGCCCACAGTTTAAAGAAATCCAACAAAACCATGAGTCTTCATGCTTTTTATGCCCAGCAGCCTGTTCTTCTTTCTTCTTTCTGATCGTGAGCCTGGTATGAACATTGTCTCCATTAAATTTGAAAGGTTTAGGTGGTTCTGAAGACCTCTTAGTGAAAGGCTTTGAGGGCAGAGGAGTTTCTATATCTCAAAGGTCAGCAGAAAGAAACCTATTGTGTTACCACGCCAAAATTATTTACAGTATATTACTATATGATATATAACATTTTCCAATTGTTTATAATAGTAGAAATATGTAGAAATGGCAGCTTACACTGATAGATGTGCAGAAAAGTCTCTCCTAGTTTACTTGTGAGGAGAGGTTCTGGCAGGTCCCTGAAGAATTGCTTTACCATGTCAGCCACATCATACGCTGACTGGTCCTCATAGCTGACGTTTTCTGGGGAGCTCTCGTTCATCTGACGCAGGGCCTGGATTCGGGATTTCACTCCAGATTTCCGAAACAGACCCACCTAAAAACATACCATGATGAATGGGGTAAAAGGGAAAATGTCACTTGAAGAATATATACACATAATATACATTTACATATAAATCTACTGTGGGGACTTTGATCATGACCAAAGCTTGGGTTGCTTGTTTTTCTCTAGGCACAAAGGAGGAAAATGTGCAAATGCAATTGATGGTCCCACAAGTCTTGCAGGCAAGCGCAGGCTCCCACAGCAGGATTGTAGGGGTTAATAATGCTGCTGCTCTCTGTCCTGTCCTAGAGGGAGGGTTCAGAGTGCCTTGTGGTTTCCCTGCTGCCTGAAGAGTTTAAGCAAGATGCTCTGCTGATATAAATCAGCCTGGCTTGCTTGGCTTGGGTGACTGACTGTTGATTTACTCCAGCTGAGAATCTGTCTCCTCATGTTTATTTGGGTATATATTTTGAAGACTAACAAGAAAATATTATGCTTAGCTAAGTAATAAATGCTGTGGCAAAAGATTAGTACATCCTGGTAGAGCTTTAAAATCAAGATGAAATCTGTGTTTTCCCTTTCCTGCTCTCTGCTTCCAAGAGTTCTCCCAAATTCCACTGAAAAGTCCAGTTTGAAAGTGGGGGCCACAGAGGGATTACTTGTGCAGTGTCACTAAGATACATTTTTATCCTATTTGCTTTCTGTTTGAAAGGAAGTGGTAATTCTTCAAATGATGCCTTCAAGGCAGGGCTGCCCTTTCTTGTCCTTCTCTGCCAGCAGAATTTCCCCTGGGCTGAATTCCTGGGCCTCAACCACACTGTTTATTCCCAAGTGAGTTTACAGTGTTTCATTTGGGAAGTGCTAACACTGTTTCCCTTCGGTTTTTTAGGGAAAAAGGTGAAATATTGAGAGAGACCTATGGAAAAGGCACATTTCCAGTTAGGAATTATATAATGTTGTTCCTCTGTGATTGCTGTCTCGCTGGTGATCCGTGCAGCTTCCTGCATGGCACAGTCCAGCAACAAACAGTAAAGGCAAGGAAATAAAGCCTTCTGGCCTTCTCCCCCTTAGTTCTGAGTAAAAAGCAGCACAGAGTTCACACAGGACCCTCCTCTCTCTAGAACACCTCCCATGCTCACCTGGAGGGTATTTAGGACTTTGGTTAACTCGCACATTAATGACACTAATTACATAGATCATGGCTCTGTGAGGGGGTATTTTTATTTATTTATTTGGAGAAGAACCACTACACCAGACTGGCTGTGAGGCAGCTCTTCTATGTCTTCCTATTGATGAATTTAGTGTCACTTGAGAGCTAAATTTATGTATAGGAAGTAGAGGGCTGGAGTGTGCCCTGTCTTCTGTATTTATGATCCCAAGTGAAGCTCCGCTCTTCGTTTTGACAAGAAAGAGCATCCAGCTCTTTTCATCTGGCTTTCCCTTTCCCTTTCTCTTCTTCTTTTAAAATCCCTTTTCCTCTTAGAAATACGTGCTGAAGATGCAGAAGGACACTTGCTAACTCTGTCCAAAAAATAAAGTTTTGCCCTGTGGTAGATAAATGTGAGACCAGAGGCTCAGTTCTCTCCTTTTGATGAAAAGTGTCCTTGCTGGTATAAAGAACCATTAAAAACTTCCAGCTAAGTCTGATTTGAGAGGTCAGATGTCAAATCTCACCCATGCAATCTCCTGCTGCACATCATTCTGCTACTCTTGATCTCTGTTTAAAGACATTTATCCAAACTCCTATTTCCTTTTTTTTTTTTAAATTAAAAAAAAAATAATTAATCAAAAGAGTTCTTCACTTGATAGAAAAAGACATTTTAGGCTCTGTTAGGCTTTATTACAGACTTGTTCTGTAAATAAAAAGGGACTACAAATCATGAGGTTAGTCTGGCCCAATCTCTTTACTATCCTCATGCTGTGTGGATCATCTTCCCTACAAGCAACCTTACGATACATGACAGAAATAAAGATGCATTTGGAAAAGGCAAAGCAATTTCTATTTCACAAAGTGAAACCAAACTACATATTCTGCAAGTAACAGGGAGGCTCCTCATGCCAGGTTAGGGATTTCAGTGGCAGGAGACAGACCTTACAACAGTTTAGAGCAACCTCAATGTTACCAAGTGTATGCAGTAGAGGCTCTGACACCTGTTCAGAACTCTACCCCACCTTCTGCAGGGCACAGAAGAGACACATAAGCAAGATGCTGGGGGAGACTGGAGGCTGCCCAGGTCTCTGTCCAGGCATTAGGAGACTTTGAATTAAACGGGAACAAAAGGAGTAACCATAAAGCAGAGAAGGTGAACTGCCTGGAGGGTTTTTGCCTAGAAAGGATTTTGGTGAAAAGGTATTTTACAGGGTGCCAATCTGTACATCTTCTCCTTTCTTTTATTCAGTATTTTCCCAGTTGCACTCAGAAGAAACCAAAGCTGGATGGAAATGACCCTTCACAGAGCTCTGATGCTTCCCAGCGGGTAAACACAAATGGAGCACATACTTGTCTGAGACTTTCAACACCTTTTAACTGCCTCAAACCTCTCAAGAGCTTTTTCTTTATATTTTACTCTCCCTTTTACATTCTCCACAATTAATTCTCTCTCTAGTCTTTCTTCCTCTTGCTCTGCTTCTTAGCTGACAAGCCCATCCCTATCCTTACATCTCCTCTTCCTCCTACTTGGGCATCTCCTCCTCCAATCTCATCACTAATTCCAGGCTTGCTGCTTCACTTTTCTTCCTACACTGGCTTTCCCAGCTCAGTACACAAACCCAGATGAGCCCCGTGGCAACCAGGCATGTTAGCTCTTGAATATATCACTTCTTCTTGTCTCTTTCCCTTTCATCTTCATCTTCATCCCCTTGCATCTTTCCCTTTCATCCTCTCTTAATAAATTTCTGACAAGATGTTCATCCCGCCCCTCAGCTCCTGCACTACATATGGTTGGCAGAACTCATCTCACCTCACTTTTGACACTGTGGAGTTAGAAGTCAAGGTCTGACCACTACAGGATTCCTTGACAGAGAGAACTGATAGGAAGGACCTTCTCACTGGCTGCAAAGGGAAATGGATGTCATTCACAGGAGCGCCTTTAATTTTTAGATTTCAGTTTTAGGGAAGATGACTGTCACCCAAAAAAAAACCTGAACAGCAACCAGAATGGTGATTAGAAAATGTGAAGATTCAGAACAGACTAATTCCACCCTTTTCATGTGCTCAGAGCTAGGAAAGCAGCAAAGTCTGCAGAGCAAAGTGCTGGTTGCTCCTTTTGAACTTACAACTATCTAAAGGCAGTTATGAAAGAGGTCATATGACATGAGGTCAATAACAGTAGAGGACTGAACATAATCAGCCAGGGGGTTTCTCCCAGTCCTATGTTCATAAAAATACATATCCTCATCCTTAGGGGAAGAACAGTAACGATATGATTAGTATGTCCCTCTGTAGCTAAAGGGAATAAAAAAAATCTGAAATACTTTGAGCATGAGGGTGTCCCAGCTGGCTTGTTGTAGCTAAGAACACTATAAAAGGCAATGTACCATAATGGCTTTGGCATTGAACCCCTGCTGACCTAACTATCTGGATATATCTGACTCTGTCAACAGAATACTTGGAATATTTTGCTGAGTTTGCTCTCTATTCTTGGACTTTTCTGTCTTTGCTAAGTAAATAAAACCTTTTGTACCATATCTTGTGAAATGGTGAATGCAGTTAACCCTCAATGGCAACAGTCAAGCATAAGCAGTACAAATACAGGTAAAAGTGGGGAGTCCTGATCTCTTCCCAGATTTCATTCAATACACATGAAGATCTCAAAATATTGTTTGAAGTAAACTGTGGTATACAAGTCAGCAGGACTGTTACAGCTACAAGAATCCAACAGATTAGCTGGATACAAATCCCAAACGGGCAAACTTTCAGTATTGGCACCAACTATCAAATCACCAGAGGAGATCTAGGCCCAACATGAGAGATAATAATCTTCAAATAATCCTGGTACTTAGCACAAAAATTCTCACTGTTGCTTGCTTAAAGTGGTTTTTCAGAAAAAAACAACAAGTCCATGGAGTAAAGTTCCTACCTGGTCTAGACAGTTGCTCCGTAGGTAGCGCAGTGCTTGTTGTATGCTCTGAGGAAGAGGCTGTCCTGTTCTCTGGACATGAACTATCAGGGGCACACCAAAGACATTCTTGTCCTTGTAGTCAGGGACTTTCATCCTCTTCATGAACTTTGGCACAGACCTGAAAATTAACATGAACAGGCTTCATAAAAAAATCAGGGTATTTACACACTCTCCAAGTAACACTACTGACAGAAATTGATATCTGGGGCCTTTTTTATAAAGATGGTGAAATAACGTTTAATGCACAATACACAGACACTTTACAATTTGCATAATTGATTAATTTCTTAATGTCTGTAAGTGGATGGCCTCTAAGGTACAGCATAACAATCCATTCTAACAAAAACCTTTTACTACGCAGGTGTCATCCAGCTGAAGCCAACAAGGTTTAAAGCATCCTTTAGGGACTCACAGGAATGGCAGAGCAAACCTAAGTGGAGAGGGTATCTGAGGGAAAAGGAGGTTCAATCCTCTAACATGCTGAATGATCTTTATATACCAGTTACATGATTTAGTATTTCTATTGACTAAGAATTTACAATAAGAAATGATGGTGGGAAATCCCTATGTGTCAGACTCCTCCCTTGTGTTATATGATTTATTCTAGTTGAGTAACTTAAGTGAAGCTGGTGAGCTTGCTTTCTTCAAAAAATTGTGATGAAAACAAGAACCAACAATGACTCCCTTTTTGGGAGTCATGACTGCCATGGAATTAAAATAAAAAGGATGAATATGACCTAAATGTGACTAAGAGTTCTGTCATCTGTGTGGGAAGAAGTAAAAACTCATTTTAAATTACCTACTGAAGAAGTACAGTGCATAATTTTACACCTATTTACAGTCCCTCTCTTAAAAATCCTTAGAGACTGGTTATAAAAACTGAAGAAATACTTGTCAGGATGAAAACCTTGTACAAAGAGCAGGAGCTGGAATTTGCTGTACTCTAGTCTGCTTATTTGAAGTTGTGTAAGGTGAGATTCATTTCAGTGCAGATGTTGTCAGCTAGCCACAGGGAGCTGCACCAAAAAACAATGAAATGGGGGTTAATCTTACTGAATTTTAGCTCTCCTACGGAGATTTAAAAAGAGTCAGCAGTCTGGACTAGCTCTATACCCACTCTAGAGAGAGATACCTGTGGAGGGTGACCCAAACCCTCAGCCTTGGATATAATGGGCTGCTTTGGAGTTGCCTGTCTTTTTCCTCTGACCACAAACAGCTGACCTGACTTTCTCAGATCAGATTTATAACAGATTACACTTTTAACTTTTCCTACTGGCTGATGTCAGTGAGGTGAATCTCACGTGTATCTATTGTATCTATTTTTCCATTTCTAAAGGAAAATTTGTCTTATGCAGCTCACAGATTAATTTAGTGGGATTTTGGGGAGGATTGATTTGAGCATGAAAATCACAATATAAATATCAAGTCATAGTGTACCTGGACTGGGTACCTCAGTGTATTAGGGAGAGATTCTGTCATTCTTTTGATTATTTCTGATACTTTTAAAGTCTTATCTATGCCCATTTCAATTTCTGGTGTACCTCAATCTGTGAGGCCCACCAGGGTGTGTGTACCATGAAACATGCAGGTTTCTGTAGCCAGTAGCTACAGGAGCCACATTGTGAGCACTCACATCCATGTGCGCTTCCCTCCACTCCCTAAGTGACCGGGTAGATGTCACAGCTGCCAGGGCTGCAAGCTCCCTCTAACACAGGTCCAGGCCTAGGCTAAAGCCTGCATCTTTGATTTATAGAGAAATGTCCCATAACTGTTGTAACCCTTCTTTTAAAGCACAAGCAAAGCAGTATCAAACACATTAAGCAGCAGCTGTTTCTTTTTGAATCACAAAATGAATTCCAGGTAGGACTTACTGTAAACTTTTCCTACTTTTTAGTCACTCTCTCCTACTCCTGTTTATTTCCAGGATCTATTTCTGACTTTGCCAACAAGCCACTAGGCAGCAATGGATTAGAAGCGACAGTTTCAAATCCTACACTTGAAGTCAATGGTTCCTTCTAAATGCATTTACTTACTATCAGAGTAACAGAATTAGGAGAAACTATTTTCTTCCAAAATGTCTCTTTTCCAGTTATCAGTGGTACTCACCAGGTCCAGCCATGTTTGTTTGACATGGAGTACTTTTCCATGATGGCAGTGAGACGAAGCAGAGAGAATTTTTGCAGTAGATTCAGCTGGGCTGCTGACTGGTTGCTGATGTGAAGCGATGCAATGGAGCGGCTCAGGCGATGAGAGATTTGGAAACTATGCCATCGTAATCGCCTTTAGCAAAAAGAAATGACAGAAAAATCAGAGAACTGCTTTAGTTGGGCAGGAAAGATGGGATACTGTGAGATAGGGTTGGGCAATATATAAAACATACACAAACACACACATATGTGATGGCTTGTGGTGTGTCAACTGAAAGAAAATGTACCTTGGAGACAAATAAAACAATTTAGTCAATCTCTTCAATTTTGGAAATGCCCGAGTTTTGTCATTTTTACATTAGATTCACAAGTGGGTGTGGGTCCTGTCCATATACTTGGGGAAGCAGTGCTGCCTGCTATGGTCTTTAGCCCACACACTTGCAACAGGATGTGAGAGATTTAGATTCAAATGTTCTTTGCCTGACTCAGAACTGGTATTCGATGCTTAGTCCCTTCACCTCCCTGGGGACTGACCTGACCACTGAGATATTTGGAGATGAGGTTCTCCAAATATCTCTGTTATTAAATGCTGAAGGATTTTTTTGAAAAAGGATTAAACCCTGTGTCTCCTTAGCTAGAGCTATAACCACCAAGCTATTGAACCACTCACATCTTTTTACTCCAATCCACTTTCTCTATATACTGGATTCATCAGAAAAAAAAAAACCCTAATTTCATTTTCTTGTTTCACTAAATATAAGTTCTGGCTCAAATCCTAAAAACTTTGGCACTGCTCATTTACTCAGTAGTTTCCTCGAGTTCACTTTCACTTTTGTGGTGGTGGTGAGCACACACAGGCAGCAGCAAACCTGGCATGGCAGAGTCCTCTGTGAGGGTGTGACAAGACTGACAGCAGATCAGAAAATACCAGTACTATCAGACATACCAGTGTCATAAAATACCAGGTATATTCTCCCTGCTTTTGCACTTACAAAGCCACCCTACACACAACAGTTTGGACCCACAATGGCTTTTGCCCAGCACCATTGGTACTTGGGTCAACAGGAGCTCATCACTCTGACTTTAAACAGGTCTGTAAACTATTAACAAAATTCCACTTTTCACTTTATTAAGAAGTCAATAATTTACCATCATTTTCATCCCACCCATGTAAGGGGCTGAGGCAGAGTAGGGAAGTTCTCTTCGAGCATGAAGGGGCACATTTTTAAAGCAGACTAGTGCATTAAAAAAGTTCATAAAGCTATCAATGCATAAAGCTCTGGGTGCGTAACTTAGAAGACGAATTGAAAATATATCCTACAACATATTCAGGGTCCTACCATGTAATCAGTGGATCAAGGGATAAAAAATGCCTTAGTTTGCTCTATTGAACAAATTCTGCATTGATTCCATGTAAGAATGTCCATAGCAGGATGTCCCTTGCCTCAAAGTCCACCTTTCCTTGGGAAGTCCCCATCTCCATACACGATGAGCACAACTGCAGTGGTACCCTGTGCCTTCTTACTCCCAGGCTGAGAACCTCTGCTCCATTATATTGTATTTCACAGCCTGTGGATTTGTATACAAAATTTTGCTACTTACCTGCTTGGCCTTGTGAGCGATGCTCCCACCCCAGAGTCTCTCCTGTCTCTAACACCAGTGGCTTCGGATTCATTCAGGGATGTTCCATCTCTGTCCATGTCACTTGGGGTGGTCCGGCCATCAGACACAGAGTTTCCTTCAAAATCAAGAGTGATCTGTGTAGGTGACTGGAAAGGCAGTGATGGGGATTCCCTGACTGACACATCACCAACCGGCAGACCTGGCAACACCTTCTTTGACCAGCCATCTACCACCTCCTGAAGTCCATTGACATGTTGCAAAATGTCATCTAACTGAGGGAAAAGGACATCTTTCTCTATGTCCAGCAGGTCCCCAGTACTAGCATACAAGTGGGACCCTGGCACATTGTCATAAATACTAATTCTGCTCTCTTTAGGACAGCAAACCATCAGTCCAGATTCCTTTGGAATAGAGCAGTTCTGCTTTCCCAAAGAGATGCTGCCTGTCCTCCAGTTTACACTGTTACTGTTGTCTGTAGGTGAGAGGCTTTCGATAGAAAGTGCCTTTGGGAAGGTCCCTGGTTTGTGATCCTTGGGAATGTGCACAACCAAGTTCTCTTGGGAATGAAATTCATTTTTGCGGTTTTGGTCCACCACTTGCCGTAAGGCCGTTCCTGCCAGAACATCCAGGTCCTCCAGGTACATCCCACCTCTCTTGTTTGCTTCATGGCATTTGCGTTCCTTCAAACATGGTGTGCTCACCCCACTGCTGCTGTTTTCGGACTGACTGCTGTCACTGCTGGATTTGGCAGAAAAGGGAAGCCCTCTTTTGACTGAATCTTGTCCCAAATTTTGGAGATCGCCATTGACTATCTGTACGCAGTGCATGTCTTTCAAGGATTTCGGCTCAAACTGGAGAACCGGTCCACTGATCTCCAAAGGACCTGTTCTTCCTGAGCCTTTTAGTTTTCCATGCACAGCTTTTGCTTTTAGTGTCTCCATGCGTTTTAGGAAGGTTTTTGCTCTGGCTCGTGTTGGATTTTCATTCTTCAGGCCATCCTTGGGGGACAGGGCGGTGTTTATTGCAGTGGAGTCCTGCAGCAGGGTGCTTTCCACATCATGATGGCCAGAGCAGTCGCAGGTCTCCCTGGCAGCGCTGGTGGTGCCAGATTGACTCCTGTTGTCACTGCCCCCACTGCTCTCACTGTGAATGGATGAGACCTCAGGTTCGCTCAGATCTGTAAGGACGCTCTCACTGCTTGTCGTGTTTTTCATCTTAATGTCCCCAGAAGAGCCATGTCTGTCAGATCGGTGAAGCAAAGCGTCAATGTCGTCCACCCGAGACCATCGTCTGCTGGTTCTTTGGAAAGTCCATTTATTACTGATAGCACAGAGGTCTTCTTCATCTGAATCTTCACTCTGGAAAAAAAAGCACATGTTAAAATTGTGTGTTTTAACTTGTTATTTGAATTAATGTGATTAGGCTGCTCCAGGCGAGCAACAGGTAACAACGTCTCTCTGAACCAAGTTTATGAAAGACTGGTCACCAGTCCTTTCATAACACCCTCTTTCATTTAATTGTAAAGCCTCCAAACATCTTAACAAGAAAGGAATAAAAGCCTGCTCCATGTTAGGAGTCTCACTGATACCTCTTGGCTTCCATGGATTGCCTGCGCACTGAATTGTGTAGGACTGATGCCCACAGTGACTGTTCAGGAAAAAAAAATTTTGAAAGGTCCAAGTAAAGGAATCCTGATTTGCAGGGATGGTGTTAAGGTACACATGGTAAAGACAGGGAAGTAGCTGGGTACTACAGCAATGTGAGCTATTTAAAAATCCAAGACTGCAAATATCTGGTGCTGCATGTAGTTTTGCAGTGAGAACTAAAATAAACATATATTAACTTCACAGACTAGATACACCTAACAGGATTTATGTTTCAGGAACATTACTACAGATAAATAGCCATGATGCTTAAAAGAACAATAAAAATTTAATACTTAGCAGTATTGCTTAGGGTGTGTCTGAGTGCAGGTGAAGGAAGGCAGAGAAGCCAGCTGTGGAGGTGTGGGCAGGAGGAGTAGCCAGGCTCCAGCTGGGATGGGGCAGCATCTGCAGCTGTGCTGAGCTTTCCTACAGTGGCAACCACTGTCTTCCCTGCCCTCATCATCAGAGGCACCCCAAACTTGATGACCTGAAGCCTGCCCCACTCTCTGGCTTCCTCCAACCTCTCCTGAGGCAGCAGCAGCCCCACAGCCCTTCCTGGTCTCATCCCTCAGCCTGAGGCACACAGAGCTGTGCTTATGTTTAGGCAGCTCCAGGAGCTGCTCTGCAATGCAGAGAACATGTGCCTTGGAAAAAAATTTAGATTAAACACCTCACCCTATGACATTTTCTCATCTGTTTGCTCAGACAAAAAAGGTACATGTTCAGCATGAAGCCCAAAGTTGCTAATGAGTACCCTTCCCCTGACTTTGAACTGGGTTTATACTGCATTATTCTTGTACATTTGTTTTAAAGCAGAACAAACTAACTTCACCTAGATGACATCCAAACAGCTCTTCACATTCTTGGAAGCAGTATGAAGGCAGTAAAATATGACAGGCTGTCAGACTAAAATGAGGTGCTAAACCAGAAAGACTATTTTGGGACTGGAAAAATTCTCATTTTAAGAGTCTATTATTAGAAGTATTTTTATATGAAGTTTCAATGGTAAAGTTATCTCCAATCTCTGACTAGATCTTTGCTGGCCTGTCTAATTGAAAAATGTAAACCAAATTTTACAAGAGCACCCAAAACCTTAAATAATGTGAAACCTCAAAAGCTGGAGATTGGGATCAGTAGCATGCCAGGTCTCACTGATGCCATAAACTTTTGGCAGTTTATCACTTCAAGTCAGCCAGATGTTTTAGATCATGTCCAAACCGTAAAATAAAATATAGCTGTGAAATTTTGGGTTTAGGCATCCCTCTTTCTTCTGTTAATGTTGAGGTGTGCAGTGCTCCTGCAGCTGATGTGAGTTTACAGGAATGAACAGAGATCTTCATTCTGTGGCTTGTTAGAGAGAAGAATTGAGCACCTAGTGAAGTATGAGGGAAGAGGCTAGAAAAGTCTAATACTGCTTTGGCCATTTTGTCTGCAGGGAAGCAATGGCACATCAGACAGCTCTACCTTTGTTTTAACTCCACAGCTTGCTGTATGTATATATGGACCAAAGGACAGCACAGCCTCAGGAACTTAAAAATCCATTTATTGTGGTCTTAGTAGTGCCACAAAGTGAATATTTTAAAAACCGCAAGGGTAGGTACTTTTAAATATTTAACAGTGGTAATTATATCTCCAAAGCACACCACTGCTGAAGCGTTGGTGGCACCAGCCAATAGGATAAACATATTTTTAAAATTTGCCCTACATCGCAATATGCCAAAGGGACCTTAAAGAAGATTCTTGGCTGACACAAATCCCTCTAGCTGCATTGACATTACTGTATGAACTGACAGGATTTAGCCTGTATTTTCTACAAGCTGGAATCGATTAAAGTAGCCAGAGTGGTAGAGACATTGCAAAAAACACCAAGAAGAGATCACGGAGCAGAAGACAGAAATAAAAATAAATTCAGTGGTAAATATACTTTAAATCAAAAGTTTTGTGGGTTTGTTTTTGTTTTGTTTTGTTTGTTTGAGGGTTTTTTTTTTTTTTTTTTTTTTGACAAAGCAGAGATGAACAGAAATGTATACTGGTAGTAAACAAGTTTTGCCTCTAACCACAGCAAAGACAGGATTACATTCTGCCCAAGAATCACTTAGAAAATACAGAGGCTTTTCAGTGTCAAAATTTGCAGCTCAATTAAATAAAGGCTTAGTTTTGGGGGTTTTTTAATTGATAAAGAAACATGCTTGTATTTTATCAGAAGCAAAACCAGGCAAATATGAAATGAAGTATCTGGATGCTGAAATACTGCCATGGTGACTCTACAAATTCAGCTGCACTGTGAGTCCTATGACATATTGTGCTTTTCTTTTGATGGAATCAGTAGAAATTCTGGAAGCCATGAATATCCTGAATGACCCACTGTTCTTGTCAGATATCTGAGTGCCCTCACAAACGAAGCTGTCCAAAAAAAAAATTTGAGAGCACTTAGCCCACCCACATGTCACAGCTATGGGGACAGTGGATCAAGAGAAGGTCTGAAAGCAATGATTCATCTGACACCGGCAGAGCAGACATTTTGGAGCAGTGACTGTATATTTCTACTGACCCTGGGGTGAAATCAAGTGCACAGCTTTGGAGCATATTCAAAAGTTCAGTTAATAGTATTATGTTTGGGAAGATGAGAAGGGCAAGTTTCTTGAGGAGTGACCGGTAACATTTGCCAAAGAGAAAGAGATTTTGATTCAGATTTGTCACAGTTGATTTAAAATAGTACAGCTTTTTGACTGAGGGTGTACTTGCCTAAAATACAGAGGGATGCTAACAAAAGGCAAATAGTGGATTTATTTGCAGTGGAATTCTGCCACATTTTTCCAGCTGGGGGCAGGAATCTCATAAATCGACAGCTGCAGAAGGCAGTTAATCCAAAGGCTAATCTCTGTCTGTCCAAATCGCTTACGGACATATTTGCAACACATACATGAGGATTTCTGTTTGCATCTTGATGAAGCCAAGGGAAGACAGCAGTCCACAGTGGGAATGGTCTGGGTGGGAGAGTGGGCAGTGGGGAACGCTCATGCTGTGCTGGCTTTCACAGTAACCTTGCCTGGCATCTTGCTTGGCCATATTTGGATGAATCACTCAAGCAGCTGTGCTAGTCCTGTGCATACCTGTTATGCTGAAGCTCCAAAGCAGGCTGATTTTGCTTTTCATTGTTTAGATCACTATAGAGACTATTAGGAAAGGCAGTATCTACAGCAAATGATTTATTTAGATCAGTGATCAATTTTAGACCCAATTTCTGGCTTTTACACTTGCATTTACATTTCCTCCTGTCGGCAGGCTCTCCTTCCTCTTCTCTCACTCACATTCTCATCTACTTTCAGTTGCTCTGTATCTGTGGGCTAAAATTTCCTCCAACTCCTCTTTCTTTACATTTTTCTGTGCTCTGCTTCTCTGTGGCCTTATGCAGGTATGCACCCACCTAGCTTTTGTCCCCTTGAAAGAGTACCAAGTAGGGCCATCTCTCTTCCATCACAAATTAATGGTCATCTGCAAGGAGAGCAGCTGAGGACTTCAGTCCATTCAGAACAGGGAGGAGTGGCACAAAAAATTAATGGAAAACAAACGTAACAAAAAAAAAATCCTTCGTTTTTAAGACAACATAAAACCCAAGACAAGAAAAACCCCTAATGCAGTGAAGAGAAGTCCCTGCAGCTCCAGGGAATGGACAAAATACAAGCTAAAGAGGCTAGTACACAGAGCAACAAGTGGGCACGTGCCAAAGCAGGTTATTTGGGCATTAAAACCATCCTCTGTTCAAGTTCCCTCAAACACTGAATAGAGTATGATGAGACTGAATTTGCAAAGACATCAAAAATGGAGGTCTCAGAGGCAGTTTTTAGAAAGCACTAGACAAACCCTCTAGGAAGGAAAAACAGAAACCGAGATTTCTCAGAGTTGACAACTACCATTGTACTACTCAAGGACTTTGGGGAATTTGTGACCAGAAAATCAAACGTTCAACAGTTAGTGCTGGACATGTTACAACACTCTCAAAATCAACAGGCTGTTTCTGCAGCCCTCACTGAAACCCTTTAAGCTCAAATAAATCCCATGTTACACAGGAGCTTGTAAGGATGACAGAGTTTATTTTCATACTCTTAACTGGGAAGAAGTCAGTACAAGAAACAAAGAAAAGCTGTTATTTTCATCTGAGCAGCTTAGATTTTTTTCTGAGCAGGATTTTCCACTGCGTACTCATATAACATTGACAAACAAGCCAGTCTAATGAAGCTTCACTGTCTTTTCACCCACTAAATTTAATTGCACTCTAATATGTAGAGTTTAAGTACTGTGTGAGCTCTTTTAACACACATAGTATTTAGTCACAGTTTCTATTATATTTATAATTTCAAGATTCAGCAATTCACATTATCATGCATCCAGATAAGGGTGACATGCATGTTCAAAGTCAAATAAACTTAACTTACTTTTAAGAGCATTACTGACTTAAAGGCTAAATTGGGATGGTCTTATCACAAAAGCCAGGGTAAAGCCAGCATATTTAATGAAGTTCCCTTACCTTTTTTCTTTGGAAGTTCACATCGAGTTTCATTGAGGCGCACTTGTTCAGTGTGTTCAGTCGTCTACAGGGCAAAGCAAATTCAAAAGATTAGCAGCCTCTGACTAAAGGGCATGATTTTTTGCAAGTTCAAAACATATTCTCTTACTGTAAGGTGCCAACTGCATGCAACAGCTCCAGAAATGATACTGGTCAACTATTCCAGCTATATTACTTACCACTGCATTGAGGGACTCTTAGCTTCACTTTACTTGATAGCCAGGTTTGATAGATTGCTTTTTAATTGATAGACATGTCCGTACTTAGCACAGGAAACAACTATAAACCAACACCTGTGATAGCTGGGGAAATTACAAGAGAAGGAGGAGCTGAGTTGCCTTATGCAGGACTGTAACATAATTGGTCTAAAATGGGGATTTCAAAGCACTGGTGAAAGATCGAACAAAAAAACAGATGCAGTTCCTCACCTCTGGCAAGTTGGCAGGTTCTTAAAAAAGTTGACGCAAAGAACTTCTAGCTGTTACTTAAAAGTTTCTCCAAAGCCAATAGTTTATTTTCTTCTATCTGTGGACCTTATACACAGGTCCAACATGTAACAAATCTAACATTTTAAAATAATTTTTTTTAGCTATTTTTGACCATATTCATACTGATGTTACCAGAGTTCCTGTAAGATATCTGCTCCTTAAATCCAAGGCTATCCTGTGATGACAGTGAGTTGAAATGACAATCCGCGCGTGCGTGTGTGTGCGTGTGTGTGGTGTCCATGTGCAAGGACAGCCAGAGGACAAGTAAACATGCTCTTTCAATAGCGAACCTACTGTGGTAGTGATAATTGATTCGGTTTTATTTATACTTGAAGATCCATTAAACCATCCAACTTCTAAAAGCAGAGGCTCAAAGTTAAATATGTTAGACTCTGAAAATTTTCCACGTCTAGGACTGAATTTCAAAATAAAGAGAGGCAGAGTGAGAGAGCCGCGTGTCCACAGCACTCCTCTGTTGGCTGCCTGCATCTCCCGTGTCTTTATAGCAAGACCTCTCTCTGTTGCTTTTGGGTCGCAGGGAGAGGCTGACAATTTCCAGAACTATACATCTGAAATGCATGTGATAAGTTACAAGGACACATGAAAAAAGTATCAGATCAATAACATAATCTCTCACATAATGTAAGAAGATTATGGCATTAACATATTCCTCCACAGAACTTCTAATATTAGAATACCTTTCAAATTGCCACCACTAAAAAAGAACCAACCCACCAAATGTGGATCTTCCTTAAAAAAGACATTCCCTCTCAGAGTATCACCTACTCATTTGTAGATCAAATATGCCTTCCCAACTCAAGGCAATAAATCTGTTATGCTGTATCAGAAAAGTCCTGTGCTCAAGTATTAATTTGGGTATAATGTATGCACAAGCACACCCTGCATGCATGATAGCAATGTTGAAATAAATTCCAGGGTTTGTGGCTGTGTAGCTGTATCTCCAGCCTTCTGCCCACAAATCTTCTTCTGGGATTACATCTATTATTGCAAAACTCCTCTTCTGCCCAAACACAGAATTTCTCAACCCAAAGCAGTATTTTCTGGGGACCCTGGGGCTGAATAATGTTCAGTGCTTCTTTTGAGCACAAAATGTTTAAATGTGTGTATCAATATCAATTCCAAGTATACAGAGGCACATTTCATTTTCAAAGGACTCCAGCCCATTTCTATCCTTGGGGACAGCTTCTTCTGAGTGGTGAATATTGGCTAATATTGGAGTCCCTGCACCTCTTTGTCAGCTGGCCTGTGCTGAAGGGACAAGTCTGCAGCTACATTTCCACACTTGCTCCACCAAAATCAAAATTACTTTTTACTGGGCGCCAGTGACTCAGCCCCAGGCTTTAAATTCACCCCTCTACAAAACATTGGTATGCTTTCTGGGGCCCTTCCAGTGCTGTGGAAAGATTTGCCAGTGAAATTAGAGAACTAATGATCATATTTGTGAGTTTGTCTGGTACTAATAGCTCAAATCAAAGTCAGTCTGTTTCAGTTTCTTTTGCCTTGTTGATGTGCCAGTGGTCGCAGAAAGCTTTTCTCATCAGTTTAAAGTCATCAGATGACTGACAGCCAACTCCTCAGCATGTCTTTTGAAAAGAAGAAATCCCAGAAGTTTCTGGCTACAAAGGCTGTCACTGAAGTCAAAGTTGAAGTGAGAGAAGCACTGCACTTCTATGCATAAAACTTTTTATCCTTAAAAACATGGGAAAAGAATGCCTGTTTGTAATGTTAACAAAACACAAAGTCTGGACTTGAGAAAAGGCAGGGAAAAACACATTAAGTAAACACAAGAGAGGTGGCTATATAAAACCCAAATAATCTAGGATGCATTTGAATGCATATCAGGAAATTTCTGCAGTGTTCTGGGAAAGACTGCAAAACATGTACTACAGCAAGTGTTTCAGTGATGGTAATTTTATTTCTTCTCCAGAGCATCACAGGTAAACACTGCCTTGGTGGTTTAACACTTTGAAATAACTCTTAAAACACCAGCAGAAATATTCAGGTACCTAAACAGATGTTTCTGGTGCTATTTTAGATCCTCTGGAGTATCAAGCCTGGCCTTCAGCTGCTGCAGGTACCTCAGTCCCGTCAACACATGGAGAAGTCTGGGCTATCTGAGGAGATTTAAGATGGCCATAGACACAGGTCCTTAGGGCTCTGAATCCCAACCCCAGTGCTGTAATTGTTAACTCTTATGACAGAAGTTCTTAAGTAGGAAATATCCAACTTTCGCATCCTTTGCAGCACTGAGCAGTGTTTACAAATAAATACAAGCTTCTAGTAATGAAGGCTCAGGTCAGCTGGAAAACCTTTTGGGGGACCTGTTGTCTTGCTTGAAGAGGAATCCAAGTAATAGGGAGAGAGCACTGAAGTGAGTTGGAGTTCCAGGAGAATCCCTGGACTTGTTCTGCAGCTACTTCCAAGAAGGTGCTTTGGAATGCAGCCAGGGCCACTGGCCAGTCATGAAGGAGGAGGCGTCATGGGGAGGACAAGCATGGATAGCACAGTGTCTCCTGCCTCAGCAGATCCACAAATGCCCTCTCTTATGGACTGTGACCAGGAAAACACACAATATGGTCCTGTGAATGCCCCTCTGAGGGAATCACAACACTATTGCTTTGCTTTATTGTTATTCCTAGACAAATTTAGGTGCTGCATACACATGTCCCTGCCTGGCTTCCTCTGGTGCGGTGGACTTTGGGAGGAGGACATCCAGCTCCTGATGCTGGACTTTGCTGAGGTCTTAACACTGAATAAGAGTCCTCCCAGCGCCATTAGGGCTGGTGTGCAAGGCTCACACTGGCATGTCCCTGCTCCACCAATTCCGTGCATGAAGAGAATGTACTGTTTTCCAGTCCTATCACCTTTCATCATGGCTACCACCGAGGGAGTTACCTTACAGGCTCCAGACTCACATGAGATGAGTAATCTCTCCTGGAAGTCAGTGGGAGACATTCTACTGCCTCCAGAGCAGGGCTTTCTGTCCTGCATGTGGAGAGCCAGGCTTATCCCCTAACAGCACCTAGAGCAAGATACCTCAGCAGATGGTACTGACTGTACAAGCATCATTTCAGAACTCTGGTGGTAGGATGTCCCATCCCAGACAACAACCTTCACTTTGTTTACAAGCTGTCTAAGAGACAACAGCTATGGAAAAAAGGGCTGCTGGCTACTTGGCACAGTTGAAATTTTAAGAGCTTGGTTTAGGGGACTATGTATCAGACTGTTATATACTTGTTCTTCATGTTCTTAGTCACTGTATGTACGTGAACACAAAAAGCACAACGTGGCTTGGCTTCTCCTTCTCACCCTCTTATCACAGCAGTCACGAAAGTTCCCAGAGCAGAGTTGGTTGCTGCTATTTTGGAAATGACACAGAGATCCAGCTATAAAATTTTCATGCCCAATTATTATTTTGGCAGGCTGACAGCATTTGCCTGCAGATTGCTGGCAATTCTCTATTGTTCTTTACTCAATAAAATCTGAGTGCAATCTCTTGATAGATATGCCTCTAACCCAAAGGCCTCAAATTTGGTTTTTACTCTGCCAAATTTTCAAATTATATTGTAAACAGCAGGAATGTTAGAATATCTCAAAAAGGTCACTGAAATCTTTTACCATAGGGAGTCCTAGACTTTCTGACTAAAATACTACCAGCTGCCTTAAAACAAGGTTCTTCCTCATTTGTGCCTCACGTTGTCTGGTATAATGCAGTGCCATGAGAAAACTGATTATAAAATGAGATTGAGAGTCTGGTTTCAACCCACAAGAGCAGAGAAATTCAGTGTTTATGCTATTACTATTCAGAGCTAAAACTGCTCAAACTGATTATCCATGCTGGCATTTCAGCTTTAAAATTCTCTTCCAAAAGGAAAAAGAGAAGCCCATTTTGTTCAGTACTATGGGCTGAATGCACTATTAGTCAGTGTGATGGCTTGGTCATGCCTAGCTTTGAGGGCAGCCTTGAATGTCTGAAGAATGGAAGTCTGACTGCCAACCTGGGAATCTGCACACAGAAATAATAACCAGCCTTTTTCTCTTTCCTCAAAGTGCATTGCAGCCTGCAGCTCTCATATGGTACGTTAGCATGCACCTTGCAGTAACACCACTGCAGAGCTAAGGAAGGGCAGAGAACTGGCCACAGTGGTCAGCTGAGCTGTGAGGATTTCCAATGCACTGGAAAACTTGGAAGATGCTGGTTTGATAGCTCATAGAGTAACAAAGCTGGTACTGGGGGCAGCAGCTGACACTGTTCATTGTTTCTGATGAATCTGAATCTTGGCATTTGGAACAAGGGCTTTTTACGGGTCGCTTTCAGCAAAGGGTTTGAAGCTGCTCAATTACATCAAACTGAATGTCTGCAATCTGAAAACATAACCTGTACATAATACTTATATTATTATGAGGAGCTATTCCTTTTTTTATATCTAAGCTGTTTAACAACTCCCAACAAAAATTCAACTAGACGTGTTGTCTTCTGAATAAAATAATTACAGAAAAAGTTATTAATAAACCCATTGATCTTTAAAGAGTGGAAATACCTGTGTCTATGCTTTTTTCTATAAGTCTCATCAGTATCCCTTGATTTAGGCTAATTTAAGGCATTTTTTTCCCCATGAGTGCATCTATCCAGCTGCTAGTTAATTTTCCAAACCCTCATATTTCAATGAAAGAGAAGAAAACCCCAACCCAACCAAGTCTCTAGCTTCTCAGCTTGCAAAATAATCCTCATGAATATATCAACACAGTGTAACTGTAGGTGTATCCGTGAGTCTACAGAGAGGCTGGAAGAGCAAGAGATGAGCTGTTCCCATTTTTAGCTGTGTAGGTGTTGGATGCCTGGTGACTGTGACTGTAGCACCACCATTGCCAGTTGCTCCAGAGAAAAATGATTAGAGAGAGTCACAGAGCTATGAAATGACTACATCTCACTGTTTGCTCTCACAAGAAAGCAACAGGAACAGACATCATACTTGCATTTTTTATTGGTCCTTCAACTTTGTGGTAAAGGGCAGAGGGGAAGAGATTTCAATCTCCTGTTCTCTATCACTCTCCAGTTCCCAAACTACAAGAAAGTATGTCTTCCATCATGCCAGACTGAGGCAGGGGGATGTACATATGTGTGGGAAGAGGGTTTCTCAGGGCATAGCAATGTGCTCTCACCAAGCAGCACAAAACAGCAGTGGATCAAGTCTGCAGTTATTCTCTTCTCTGGCATTTGTGAGAGTGATCACTGGAGGATCCAAGTCTTTCCTACTGATTTGTCTTCAGACACAAAGGCTACTACACAGAGAAAGAGAATATTTGCATAGCCATAATAGACAGCATGAGAAGCAATAGGTCTCACTTCCAGCAGGGGAGTTTTGGGAAAGCAGTCTGACAGCTGTGCCCAGAAACCACCTGGATCCACCAGGAAGGAGGGCATAGCTGGGATGGAGAGCTGCACAAGAACCAGCCCTATTTTTGGTGATTCTCAGAAACCTTCTCTGCATTCCTCCATCACAGACTCATTAATCCTTGCAATGCACAGTATGATGTGGAACAGCATCTCCTAAAGCCATCTCTGATGACTTTAGGCACAGTTGCAGAAGGGGAAAGAGTCTTGTCCAATTATCTTGATGTCAGTGTTGTGAAAGTTTCCATAACATGTAATAAAGTCAGCTTGGTTAAGGGCCAGATGCTCCTTTGTCCTGACTTGAAGAGCAGAGGAGCAGAACCCAGCTCGAGCTGAGCACAGGGGAAAGAAGAGGGGAACAATGTCTCTGCAATGTGGTTTTACAAAACTGCCACAGAATTGCTGTGTCTTGAGTCCTGGGGGACAGGACTTGAGCAATGCAATATGGTATATTCATCACAGAGTATAAAAAGCAAGATAAACAGCAAACATAGGACTGCTGGGAGGGGCAAAGCAGTGATCAGCTGCAGCAGCTGTAGTACTGGGGGATCTGTAGTATTGGGTCTGGTCCCACTTCTGTTACTGGTGCCAAAAGAGAGTACCAAGGGAATCACAGCAGCATGAAAACCATGTCTGCTGCCAGAGAAAAGGGCTTGCTGAATTCTATGCATTGAAGTTTCATCTTTTCTGTTGGACTTAGACATAAGAGTTATTAATGTGCAACTTAAATGTGACTCCCATTTATTCAGGGTTTTCTTGCACTACTGATAGTTCTTAAAAACTTAAAAGTTCTTAAAATCCTTTGGATTTGGGTCTTCCCAAATCATGTGATGCTTTCTGTGAGTGTAGTGGGTATCCTACTGCAGCATTTTCTGTAAGAGAAATTAACTCAGAATGGTGGCATTACGGATCTCATCACTTAATTGACCTGGACAAGCAAACATCTCTACTGCTGCTATGCTAACAGTTAAAAATCAGCTCATGCTGATTTATCAGAAAAGAAACTTTGAGTGTTATTTACCTGCAAAGAGGTTCTACAAGGTCCTTGTCAAGAAAATCATGATCTTTCTTTACTGCAGCAATGTCAATGGGAAACTGGGAGTCTGTAAGAGGAGACACAATATTAAGATGACTGCTTGCTACTCAAATGAAAATACATTGTCTACATCTAAATTGCTTTGCATGTGCTTGCTCACTGAAATCTAGTATGACCAATTTCACTCAGCTCTGGTTCCCTTCCAGCTGTATCTGTGACCTTTTCAGACACCTTATTTATTTTTATTTTCTGTTAAAGGTATAGCTGAATGTCCAGTGCATTAGAGTGAGAGCAAAATTATTTCATTTTGGCTTTAAAAAAATACTCAATTGTTAGCTGTTCATTCTAGCACCTTGCACAAGTGAATGAGATCAGGGAATTACCACCACACTTACTTTATCTACATGAGCAATGAGGTTTTCCTTTCTCATTACAGTGACTTAATAGTCATTTGCTAGACAGACTTTGTCCAAGCCCCAGAAATGTTCTATGCTTTTTGCTTTTAAAACCGATCCAAATAGCAATGATTTCAGACAGAGGGTTACTCAAATAACAGACAAAAAAAACCCCAAACTGAATTATAATCCCCAATATTAGCTAAAAAGCCAGAATAGCATGCTAGAAGCTGACATTTGTAATGAAAAGTGACATGTAATGGTGGGACAGGTTCCAGAGCTGTGGCTGCTCTCCAGACTGCTCTGCCATGCTTAGGTACCTCAGCAGGATGCTGGATGCAGGAACTTCAGCCAGCATTTTCAGACACTACTGCTGAACACTGACATAATAGATGCCTGTGAAAAGCACCTTGTTTTCAGAGACACAGACTGTCTAGAGCACATATTGACTGCACGGGAACTGCTGGAGTCCAGCACAGGTTTTTTTTTTGGAGAGAACATCCCTTAGAGTTAAGCAGGCAGCAGATGCTCCTTTCTCTGGGAGTCAGCATCTGATACTCCGAATACAAGGCAGACACAGAAGTACTACTGGCTACCCAAGGACTGTGGTAGATATACATTTGTGTCAGTTTTGGTTTGGCAGGCTTATTAGTCTTAGTTCCTTGCTGGATTTAATAGAGTCTGCCTGCCTCCTGTGGAGCCACCTGAGCATCTCTGAATGGTGCTCCTGTCCCCAGGAACCCGAGCAGCCCAACAGGACCCAGGACCTGAGTCCTGGTGGACCTCAGCTGGCCATGGGGGTGTCCTCAGCATCCTGCTCCCTGCCATCCTCAGCCCCACACGAGGGGAGGGATGGTGTCCCGGCTGACTCCCTGCAGACTTGGCTCTGACCCATGAGGCTCCTTGGCCCCCATTCCATGCGTGGATCTGTGCTGCCTCCAGCCTCATGCTGACCCTGGAAGGTATCCAGAGGTGCTTGGCAGAGCTGCCTTTTGGCTAATAAGCCTGAGTGGGCCTGAGCTGGCTCCGTGTCTCTGGCAGGGAGACCATGCAGTTCAGGAAGAACGAGGCTTAGCCGCAGTCTCCCTCAGCATTGAGCTGGGGAGAGCAGGAAAAACCCAGCTCCAGTCCCCAAACTACTCCTGAACACAGCAGCAGTACAACCACTTGCCCTGTCTCAGGCACACTGCTTCTCTGGGCACGAACTTTACACCCAGGAAGGGGACACCACCATTTGCATTGAGTTAGCACTGAAATATCAGCTTTTCTTACTTTGCAAATGTGAAGGGCAACTCAGATTATTCACTTTTGGTAACTGCAGAGTTTTCAATCTTACTTTTGGCGTGACTGAAATTTTCAATAACTTCTAGTGTTCTAATCTTATTTCAGACACGGTTTCTAAAATTTAAACAAAAAGTTTCTAAAAATTAGACTCATGTTTTTGGATATTTTGTAGTTGTTTTTGTTAACCATTGAGGTTTACACAAACTATGTCCCTTTTTTTTTTTTTTTTTAACTTCCCAAGGCTATGAGGGTAAGAATCTTACTTTTCTTTATGCACTGGTATGACTCCAGCAGCTGAGGCTTTGTGAAGCATCCAGCCATGGCCATAACTCAGTCAAATGTGGAGCTGGCCAACTGCAAGGTCTCCTGGCAAGGGCCCAGTGCACTTTCAGAACCGCACAAAGAGGAGAAAGACCTACTTACCCTCATAGAACTGAGCATATTGGGGAAATCCAGCTGCACGTAACCAGTCACATGCTTCCTTTGCTTCGATTTCTGAGCAAAAAGAGAAAAAAGTTCACACTTTGTTATTTTGAATTAGAAGTTCTTTTAATTACAAAGAAATAACAAAGAAATTTGGTAGTGTCTATTTGCTGCTTAAAGTACTGCCATCACTCTGAATCACATTTTATAGCATCAGAAGAGAATCTCTTAAAGAAATCTGCCTGTCTCCACAGGTCCCTGGAGTGCACAAAGCCACTTGGTGGCTGGGATGAAGTGTTAACCATCTCCTTGCAGCAGAAGCTGCTCAGCCAGGTTTGTGATTCTGTGATCTACCCTCCCGCAAAGGTAAGTTTTGTAAAGATGAAGCAGGGTGAAAATGGGGTGACAGAGAGCAGACACTGCCTTCTCTTCTGTTCTGACATTTCATGTCGAGGAGAATCCCACGTGAAATCCATGCAAAGCTCTGCCAGGAAAACCCTAGTGCAGGTGTCATGATACTGATGGGACAATTGCAGGGGCATCTCTATTTTTATTGAGCTCCATGGGTTCATTTTCTGGAAAGCAGTATGCTGGGTCCAGCTCTGCCCAGCTCCTGCACTGCCTGCATGTGCAGCTGCTCCTGGACCAGCTGGAGGAACAACTGAGAACAGAGGCTCATCCACACAATTGTGGGTTTCAGGGGAAACCTGGGAAACTGGTTTGCTGTCCAAACCTACATCAGGATCTACCACTTGAAGAGTTCCGGTTTACAGGATCAAAGTCAAAGCACATATCTGTACCTCTTACATTTGCAAAACACAAAGAAACAGAGTGTGCAGGTGTTGAAGAAAGTAGACATTTTATGATGCTTATTAATCAACCTGAGTGAACCAGTCAAGGGTTTTGGCACATTTGTGGTTGTAAAATCTAGACAGCCATAATACAAAACCCTAACTATAATGCAAGCAGTGGAACTGGAAGAAGATGATCAGGCTCAGTTGCTCTTCTGCATATTCTGCCTTGCATGTGAAAAAATTCCAGTTGTAGATCAGTTTTCTACTGAAGTGCATTTTTATAGGTAAGAGATGCTGGCGTGAACTTTTGCCCACGTAATTCTGTTCAGAACACTCATCATACCCTTAATGACTTTACCCACTGAAGCTCACCATAAAATCTGCTTTGAGTATATTCTGCAGGATGTGACCCGCATACCTTCCTGATCCCCTAAATAATGAATCAGACCAGAAAAGTTTGTAGCAGAAATCAAAATTCAGAATACAAGGTCTATGTATCAAAAGCTTGATTTCCCAAAGATGATTAGACAGCCAGGAACAGCTCCACAATGGTCACACTCATTAGCAGTGCTGAAAAGGATTTACCACCAGGTCTTCATTTGCTTTGACATTAGCCCACGTCAAGGCCAAAAAACGGAGTATGAAAGTACATTTAGTTCTTGACACTGCACAAAAGACTAAGCAGCTTACATAAAACGTGACTCTCGCTACTGCACATCTGTGTGCTGAAAGCACATCTCTATTATATTCCAGTTAGACTATTTCTATTGAATGCTTGGAAAAAAGACAAGTCTTTACACTTTTTTTCTTTTGCTTAATTCAATCTCATGAATCAATCCTGTTTCAAAACGTATTTTACAACTCAGAACAGCTGTACGTACATTCTAGCTTCATCTGGCCTGGAAACACAACTGACAGAGTCTGTGGGTGATGGAGAATGCTACCATTTAATGCTCTTACATGCTTATCATATTTCAATGTTTTTTTGCAGTTGGCTGCTCAGAGGAGCTTGCTGAGAAATATTCCTGCAGCCCAAACAAGATCTAAAAAATCTCAGGTTGCAATGGGTGAGTAATTATGGGGAATAAAAAAGAAAGTAGATCTCACTCTTTTCTAGGGTTTTGTTTTTAGGTTTTTTTGTGGTGTTTTTGGTCTGTGGGGTGTTTGTTTTTTTTTTTTTTTTTTTTTTTTGGTGACGTTGTTTGCAACACACTTTATTCAGTCAAATATCATTGACTGATTAATTTCTGCCCTCAAAACTTGAACTCTATCTCCTCCATGAAGGCATCTCTGTGGAGTATTCTCATTTTCTCAATGACTACCTTGGCCTTGAGTAAGATTTGCTAAGCTTCCAGGATACCGGGTCTCAAGACACAGATCAGTGCCCAGTTCCCTCCCATATCTCTCTTTTTGGTCTTATTCAGAGGACAGCAGGAGGAGAGAAGTGCAACATGCTGCTGGCACAGCCCAAAACAGGCTTTGCTCATACAAGTGTTTTCCCACTGGCTAAGGGCACCTGTTCCAGGCATTTCCCTCTTGGTCCCTCCTACAGTTTAGGTGAAAAGGCACAACAAAGGATTCACTCCTCAGCACACATCAAAGGTGATTTCTACTATATTGCCCTGGGCATGTAATCCAAGTTATAGTTCAGAATGCAATATAAATGCTTTTATTACTGGATACTGCAATGTTTGAAAAACAATTTGAGATGCTAAGTTTAAGCTTCTCTTTCTGTGCCCATATCCTAATATTTGCTTTTTCTTACTTGCTCGTGAAACATCAGTGAAGACTTCTTTGGGAAGAGATGTACAGCACCAAAAAGACCCTAGTGAAGGTGTCAATGAAGGGCTGTAGAAATATTTTTGGCAGTGTTGTCCCAGTTCTGCTCCCATGTCAAGGCTAACACAGGGGTTTGATCCTGCCTGCAGCAGATGCACTGTCTTGATGTAACACTGAAGGATCTGGAAAACCACATGTGCTCACAGGTGGCACCAAGGCAGTTTGTCAACAGCACAGAGAAGGGCTGCCATGCTGAGAAGAGTGATTTCAGAGAGGACATGCTCAAGGCTGGCAGGAGGCACAGTTCCTCCAGCTCCTACCAGAAGCATGTGAGCCACCACTGACCCACAAGCAGCATCTCCCTTGGCAGGACCAAAAGGCTGCTTGCCCCAGCACACCTTCTGCTGGGTTTGTCCTTATGTACTACTGTTCTGTTCTGCTATTGGAAAAAAAAATTAGGGATATTTTGCCTAATGCTTTCCACTTGCTTGGGCAGCAGTTAACAACAATCATTAATTATTAAGGCTAGATAATAATTCAGCCCCAAATATTGACAACAATCAGTATGTCTCACAGGACTTGACTTCTAAGGAGTTTTTTTCAGTTTCTAGTTGAAGCTTGGAAGAAAACAAAGTTCTCTTTTCCATTTAATTTTTCTACTAGTAGTGAGTTATAATTTAGAGCAAAATGAGGAGAGAGGTTCACTCAGGAGATGTGACAGATAATCAGAGCACAGCTGGGACTTGGGTTTGAGTCCATCTCCAGTATTAAACAGGTTTGAGCTTGTCTCCCACAAACCACGTGGGTGGCTCTGGCTGCTCTGGGGCTGAAATGGAGACAGTTGTTTGCCATCTCTCCTGCCCTTCCAACACTTTCTCTGGTTCTTCACAAACTGCTTTGTTTCTTCCCAACACCAGAAAAACAGTCTAGCAGCCAGCTGCCTCCGAAGGGGACAGCCTTGCCCTGCCTGCCCAACGCCAGCTGGCTGCTTCTCCTGCCTCCCTTTGTGCCACACCAGCTAACCCTTCAGACACCCAGCTCAGCCCCCTAAGCTGGTCGAAAACTAACCCCCCCAAAACTGGGAATGGTCTGTGGCTGGATTAGCAAACTGACTCAGATCCTCTAAGGGTCCTGTGTAATCTACATTAGCTGCATTTTAACAAGCCCAAGAAAGTCAGACCACTAGAACAGTCCTTCCTCAGGTGAAGGAGCACAGGAGAACTGTCTAAAAAGTTGTTTGGAGAAAAGTGCTCTGTCAAGAGAAAATCATGTCAGTAAATAATTTTTTAGCTTGGAATCTTATCACCATCTACAAATATCAATGCTAAGACCTAGTTACTATAGTCCTTTCCCTTTTCCTGTCTAGATATCAGTATTTCATCTTATTTCTGCCTTTCGGCCATTGTCCCTGTCTCTTCTATCTTCTGTTTTGGTATTTCTCCCTTTTTTTTTTTTAACTACATTTTTATTTAAAATTCAGATGTCCCTTTGCACAATGCAGTGAAAGATTTAGCAACTAGAATAAATAGGGTACATAATTACCCCATCTATTATTGTGTTTATGTCAACTTTATGTGATAACCTTTATTATTCATCTCTCTGTAACAAATCACTATTAATGCTCACTTTAGTATTCCCCCTGTATTGCTCACCACTTAAATCTAATTTACTAGATTCAGACAAAATATCTGGGAGTGTTAGAGAAAATGATTAATCAGTTAATTGGAAAGGAGTGAGTGCATTTTACTGTGGAGCCACATCAGTGAGCAGGTGGTTAGTCTGGTGTTACTAACCAAAGGTTATATCAACTTCTGGTCCTTGTCTAATTCCTTCCTTCAAGGGATGAGTTTGTGCTGCATCTTCCAGAACAAAATCTACCTGGTATTCTGGGGTCAGTTTGGAGGCTCAGCTGAACCCAGGGTTGTAAAACACCTTTTACTCTCAGGAATTGCTGAGGACCTCTGTGAAAGGTAAACCAGAGAACACTCCTGGGGAGGAAACACTGATGGTGTCAGACCTGAGGCATGCTCAAGGCGGCTGTAGACACTGAGACAGCCTTGTCTCACAGGTCCTGAGGCATCCCTTGTATCCCATAAACCTGTCAAGTCATCAACAGGCAATGTCACTGCCCTGATGTCTTCCCAGAAGAGCGCTCATGAGGGAAGATGGGATCCTTAGGAAAGTTCAGTTCAGGCTGAAGCTGTAGGAGAACAGCTCTAGCATATTTCAGCTTCTTCTTGCAGCCTAGTCTGAGATACTGCAATGGCTGCCATTACTTTCCTGGCCCTATATCTCACACTCTTTAGGATACTTATCTATGTAACTCCTTATTTTACAGATGGGGATTTAAAGCACTTCAGAAGTACATAAGCAGGTTAGAGGAATGTTTGGTGGGAATTAAATGCCTGACACATATCTGGCCATTAAAATAGGGCTATGCCACTCCTCAGTTACTATCACTCTTTGAAATCTGGTCTGGGCAATCTAAACTCCAAATTTCTGATACTTAAATGCATAACTCTACCATCCCTCAGCTATGATGTAACACTAAAGGCTGATAGGTTTCCACTCAGTGGCATTTGCAAAGCTTCTTCAGAGCTAAGAAATTAGATTACAGGAGGGTGTAAAGGTGCTAAACTGGAAAGAACAGGAATATATTTTTAAATATGAGAAAAGATGAGTTTTCAAGTCACACAGGAAATTCACAGCAAAACAAGCGCGCACATGTGAGCGACCTGGTCTACTGAAAGGTGTCCCTGCCCACTGCAGGGGGGGCTGTAACTAGATGATATTTAAGGTCCCTTCAACCAAAGCCATTCTATGATTTATGATTCCATGATCTACAGTTTGCAAGGAGCAGGTTAATACCTTAATTACTGTATTATCATCTCACTTCACTAGTGCAAGCAGTTGGTGCAGAGCATGGAAAAATTAAAAACTTGTCATATTCCCCAAGGAAAAAGCCCCATGCAATTTAATAAAGACAGATACAATTTTCAGTAACCTTTCATGCTTTTAGGTAGAGGTCTAATGGTTTACCCCATTCCCTTCCACTCTGTAGGACTTTTCCAGAATAATTCCAATAATAAGGCAACAGCAGTTGTACCATGCAGCCATAAAATTACCATTTATAGTACAAATATATAATAAATAAAATAAACCATAAGCATACAATGAATTTATATGTTTTACTGCACTATGGTGCAAATTCATCAATAAATCCCGATAATAAGGTTTTCAAGAGTGGATTTTCATTGGAATTGTTTTATATCATGCCATATAATTACTATTAGAGACAAGGTTATGTTTTGCAAGGAAGGGACAAATAAAACTGTCAAAGTGTTATTTTACTAGTCCTTAACCTTTTGTGGAATATTGTGGTACTAGTAATATTACAAAAAATATGGACCTTTTAAACTACTGTGGCTGAATATAATTTAAATGTCAATAGAGAAAGATCTTTCAAACTCATGAGTAGTTTCTTTATGTGTAATTCTTCGTGCTTGGTGAATAAGTCAGATGATGTCCATTCATGCTCTGACTTCTTAGAGAGGGTGAAAGTGAGAAGCCTGATTGTTTATGGACATGACAAAAAAATAATTTTTGTATGCTGAGAGATTAAAAGAGTGTGACTGTTCACCTTGGAGAGCAGATGAATAAAGGAAGGGTTATGCCAAAAGGGTATAAAATCTGGGGTAACACAAAATAGGAAATTGGGAACTACTATTCACTCTACACCCAGCACAAGAACAGGGAGATTAGTGAAAAAGGAGGAATAAAGAAGAAGGAGGACAATCTGAACTGGTAGAAGATTTTTTCAAACACAATCTATAAAATTAATTGCCAAAGGACACTGGTATCAGGAGAGGGGTTGGAGCTGGAACCTTATCTGACTACTAGCTGCTACCGCTACAGATTTGGAAAAGAATTCTCCCGAATGGAACAAATGAAACCAAACTAAAGCCACTGCTATGAAAATGCTTTTTCCTGGTTAGATGATCCCTTATACAACTTTTCCTTCTGAGCTACTGACATTTCTCTTACTCAGACATAGTCTGGGACTGTAAAAAATGTTTATTTCAATGACTACAACAATTGTTTTGTTCTCTACCACAACCAAATTCTGCACACCCCAGCTGGGAGACTTCTCGTCAGCCTTTTATCTTCAGCAAGGCTACATTTCCCAAGAAAAAAGGTGTGCTATTCCAGCAAGAAGTTAGGAAGTTAAGTCCCCTTTGGGTGAAAGGATTATGCTGAATTCCTTCCCCAAATTAATGGGATACTGGTAAAACTGGTAGAGCTGAGATTTATAGCGGGTTCATCAAGCACAGGTCTGGGAACAGTGTCTGTATTAATATTTTTTACATCCAGATATCAGAGCTAGCTGTACAACACAATGAGTTTCCTCATGCAAATAACAAGAAGGTGGCTGTGCAAACAGCAACAGGGCAATCACAGTTTGCAGTGCAGGCGAGACCTTTGTGCAATGTGCTACACTCCACTCTGTAAGCTGAGAGGTGACTCGCAGGGGCCACTGAAGCTGCCAGTGCACCAAGACAGCAGGGATGCACGGACACAATAAAGACCTTAGGAGTAAGAACTATCTGTGGGACTCCCACTTCAGACCATTTAGCTACCCTCCCAGGCAGCCATTACTGTTCCTAAAAGTCTAGCATAAAATCAACTCCCTGGGGAATTCTTGCATTATATAGACTGCCAAGGAACTCCTTCTGGTAACAGGGTGTACAGCACAATCAGGCATCTAAACGTAAGAATGCAATGAGATTTGGACACCAAGTGGTTTAAACATTTGAAAGTTTCAGACATAACATTAATAATACTGCAAAGATGCTCAGCAGAACCAACCGACGCTGAAAATTCCATCGATGTTATATGGCCCAGTTATGTGATAAAAACAAGAGATTCAGGCCTTCCTTTGAGTGTACTCTTGAGATTTTTGGTTGCTTCTTATCATCATCATAATTCCTACTTACTGCTGTTTTCTTTTTCTCCTTTCCTTTCCATGTCTTCCACTCTGAAGTCTTAAAACTTAAAAACTAAACACTTAAACACTTAAAACTAACTTTCAGTCACTAATTTCTCTGACATCTCTGCTACCCACTGTCCCAAATGCCCACTCAGTTTATACAACCTTACTCCATACCACACTTACTTCCCATTTTTTGCCATCTTCCTTTCAAATTCCTGAAATAGGATTTTAAATCTCTCCTAATCCAAAAAAATCTCTCTCTATCTTCAAGTATCACTTCGAAGCCACTTTTCTTCTTAGCTTACAATTGATTTGTACAATGCAGCACTTTGTGATGGCACTAATAAAACAATAGCTTGCTACCCACATCTCATCTTGAGGCACTTTAAACGGTTATAAAAACTGAAGAGAAAGTTATATATAGGGATCACTTCATTCCTGGGTGAAATGCAGCTGCATTAGGATGAAATGAGGCAGCTGCACAAAAGAATGCTGCAGCAGTTTATGACAAGAAACAAGGAGAATACTTTATCCAGTTGAAACCACTAACAGAATTTATGAGATAGATAAAATTCGCATTATATATATATATATGTAGGGAGCTGACAAGGACATCAGGCTCTCCTCCCTTTAGTCTTGAGAAAAATACTCTGGTATTGCTAATGGATTAAAGTGATTAAAAACTTACACACACACACATCCTCCTCCTTCCTCATTAGGATTTATATTCTTTTTCTTGCTTTCTGACAGCCCCCATGAGTCTTGGCTTCGTATAGACTTGGAGGACAGAGTACCACCCATCCATTCTTCCGTACCATGCTGCCCTTCCCACCTATTTGGCCTGTCACTCAAAAGCCAAGAACTGCTGACTTGAGAATTAACAGAGCTCTGATACATGAGCACTCTATGCCACTGAAAAACGTGTCTGGATAATGGTCTGGAAAATGTGAGTCTTTAAGGACTCTAATATAAGGTATATAGTATTTTTAGCGTGGAAGGAACATTATCAAATAGGTAGAGAAGAGGTAACGATCCCATCCCTTGTGATCTATGTCAAAACTTCTGGTGACTCCTAGAGTCACTATGGGACAAATTTTGAAAACAGACTCTCAGATTCTTTTACAAGTTTCTGCCTTTGGGTTCCCAAGCTAAGAAATCTAGGCAGCATCTAAATTTTCATGTACTATGAAAGGCCAAAGAATGGCCTGAAGACTGGAATAGCTGCTGAGCTCACATTGAAAATGGAAATGTTGAATCCAGCTGGTATTTAGAAAACTTCTTGCTCCCTGGATGTGTTATAAAGCGATTTTTGCAATGTACTATTGCTAGTCCAATACCTACAGACATTATTAATAAGTATTCAGTGACACTGCAGCTATATGTATCTATTCATGGTATATATTTCTGTTATATATTCCTGTCATGTATCTTCTACTGAATCACTATTGTTGAAGAGTGAAAGAGCCCAAAGACTACAAAGCAGCTTTGCAGAAAACAACGTGGGTGCCTGGTGGACACCAACATGAACATGAGCCATGTGCTCTTCTGCCAAGGAAGGCAGACAGCATGCTGGGCTGCACTAGGAGGGGTGACAGCAGGCTGAGGGTGGTGATTCTTCCCCTCTTCTGAGCACTGGTGAGGCCACATCTGGTGTGCTGGGTCCAGTTATGGGTTCCCCAGTAAGAGGAAAATGTAGATTTACGGGAGTGAGTCCAGCACAGGGCTACAAAGATGATTAAGGGCCTGGAGCATCTGAGAGATGAAGAAGGGCTGAGAGAGCTGTGACTGTTCAGCCTGGGAAGAGAATCGGTGGAATATCATCTGTGAGCATAAATATCTGAAGGGAGGGTGCTAAGAGGGCAGAGCCAGGATGTTCTCAGTGGTGCCCAGTGACAGGCAATGGGCACACACACTGACACACAGAAGGCTCTATCAGTACATCATGAAACACTTTTTTTTTTCCTGTAAGGGTGACTGAGCACTGGTACATGTTCCTCAGGGAGCTGCTAGAGGTTTCATCCTCGGAGGATACTCAAAAGCCACCTGGACATAGTCCTAGGCAGCTGGCTATAGGTGGCCTTGCTCGAGCAATTGGGTTGGACATGATGACCTCCAGATGTGCCTTCCTACCTCAACCATTCAGTGATTCTCTGACTATTGCAAGAAGTGTGTAAAAATAACCCCGAACTGACCCAACAGTAAGGAGGAAAGTACCTCCATCAGCAACATCATACTTTTCTTACTGGAGAATTTCAAGTGAAGACTTGCTTTAAGGTCCTCTACACTTCTTTTCATCTTGAGAGAAACTAGCACTATTGATTTTTGAACCCAGAAGTCACAGGAAGGGCATTAATAACACCAGGACCAGCTAGTAGGAAATACATATGTATCAATTCCAACTGTGCCACTACTGGAAACTTGCCATAACTTTATACTTCGAATTATAAGTGTTATTATCTTTGTAGCTGGACCAATTCTTCTATTATTAGATTGCTAATACTTTAATCACTAGAGCAGTAAATTCTTCAATCTGTACACAAGGTATGTTTCTTCACTGCACATAAATTACCCAAGGTGTTTTGTCTGGTACTCTGCCCTTGAGATATGGTTTGAATTTGGATGCAGCAGATGGACCCCACTACATGTAGCTTGCAGCTACCCTCTGTCCTTGCAAGGTTTTGAAAAATGTAATCTCTGGCAAGGCTAGGGGAGATTTCCAGACAGCCTGAACTCAAGCAGCATACAAGATGTACAAGGTCTCTGGAGTGTCCTGACATTCAGAGGGCTCCCAAGAGGATGTAGTGCTGCTCTGACCATTAGCTTCAACTTTCATGCGTATTCGTCCTCCAATTAAATACAAAGATTTAACATCTCTGGAAGTCAGGGTTTTCAAGCTCAGTGTCCTAAACTGGAGGTCAAGTTTCAGACTTCAATGCCTCGCTTAGATTTTCCACAATACCCAATGTGGTTTGCATGTGTGCGGTACTGGAGTTAATTGGTCAGACAGTAATTGGAGCTTGGCAGATGAAAGGCACCGTGGAATGCAGGAGAATGCTTCATGTTATAATTTGAGTGAAAATGTAAACAATACCCCAAAAGATAGATGTTGACATCACAAACTCTCTGAATTATGCAGATAAGTAGAACAAAATATAATTCCATATCAACATATTAATTATTCTTTGATTATGCCCTTCATCTTCTGTAGATGTTCAAATTACACATGGGCAATCAGATATACATCAGAGAAACTCTACCCATCTGAGGTGGTCTTCATGCTGTGAATTTATATTAAACACCTAACATTAATATGAAAGTAACTCCCCTTGGAGATAATACTTTGATGTATTAATAAAAAAGACTTCTCATTTCTTGTTTATCATAAACTAAGATTAAAACACTTTCTTTTGCAGTTCTGTGTGAGAAGTAATCTGTAGTGCAACATGGCACATATAGCAGAGTTCAAATCTTCAAAACCGAGGTACAAATCCATGTCTTGTGCAGAATGAATGCAATGCAAAGTGCTCAGCTCTCACCTGGTGTTATCAGTGTTATCTACTGTTATCAGCTGATTAACAGTACAAGCAGATCTGTCTTTAGATCCCACTGTTTCCTTATTACCTCTTTTCATGCAAGGGCCTATGGAGAAAGATGTCCTGTGTATTTCTTCCAAAAAAGAAGAATCCCAAACAGCAGATTTTGACTTATTCCCACAGTTTGTAAGAAGCTGTCATCTACATACAGCCCAGGAACAGGAGGGCTGACATCATCCTGAAAATACAGGCAAGAGCTGTACCTACAAACCCAGATGTCTTTTTCTGATTCACAACCATATCGCTATCATTGCCATTGAAGTATATCAACATTATTAACATTCCATCATGCTTCAAGACTGTCGTGAAAAATCATTTATAAAATGAAGGTTATTTGTGGATAGCTACTGTTTTATTATGATTATTTCTCAGAGGATCAAGCACCCATATCTGTTTAATGCTTTTTTCCAGCTGCTATGTACTGCAAGAACATCACTAAGGAAAGCTACCAGGATGTCTTTTATGACTGTATGAAGAAATGAAGATCAGTAAAACGATTATTATTTACTTTTATTGGACATTCTGAACTTGGTCTACCTTCCTTTTTGGAGCTGGATTGATCCTATGTCAGTGCCAGGTGTGACGTGATAGGCTGGCTCTGCTATGAGCAGGGGTTGGACCAGATGACCTCCAATATTTGATAGTTCCACTAACTTTTAAAATTATTTCAGTGATGAAAGAAATAACATATGCTTACGGAAAGATGTTATTGTGAACTAAATTTTACCCTTTGCTTTGATTATGCTGTGCTGTAAGAACAGTGGAGTCACACCAGTGTGTGTTTCAGCATGATCTAGTCCAGAGCCACTAATTACATGGCTGTGTGCTGATCTTTGTAGAGTCATGAGAAAAAACAAAGAGATTAAAGGAAACAATTACTCACCTACTAAAAAAAGAACATCTTTCCTCACTCTGTTTTCACAAAAGCACCCATTTTTATGAAAGTGCCTTTCAAACACTTCTCTGCAACACATAAACAGTATTAATGTGGGAAAGTCAAATTAAGGCTCTTTTTTACAGAGCAGTGGAGCTACTGCTCAGACAGCTGTTCAGTTTCCGTCAGCCACCATGTGATGGAAATTTTATTTATTTAATTTATAAATTTATAAATTTAATTTAATATAGGTACAGATAACTTTCAATATCCAAGGCCAGAATTTTAAGGGTATTTTAATTTCCAAACTGGTAGGGTGCAGATTTTCAAAGATGTTCCAAGTATTTAACTCTCATTTACCTCCTCAAGCACATTGGATTATGATTTATCCAATCCAGTCTTGTACTAACAGGTGGCTGCAGACATTTTTTGTGCAATCCAGTACCTACACATCTAAATGTTTTTTTAAAATCCAAAGGGATGATACAGAGCCAATACTTTTACCAATGAACTCACTTTGGATCTGTGAACTAACAAACTTCCATGATTTTTCTTCCCACAAATCATTAGATTTTTTTTGTTCACCCCCCTTTACAATGAAAGCTGCAGTCCATATGGCTACAGAGCAACACATAGAAAACAGGCTAAAGCAATTCTTACATGATAGCTGTACATAAACATTTATTCATTCATTCTGGAGGGAAGAAGGAACAGACAACTTGGCTATGTTGGTATAGTTACTATTTTTAGCCTTTTGGCCAATGCCTCTAGTTTCCTTTCCATACATTTTTAAATAGGAGGATATGGGGGTTTTATGTGCTCCTCCAAGTAGAGAACAGACATTTAATGTAGTGAAAATACTGATTTTCCATTCTGCAGCTCACCTAGGTCTGTTTCCATCTATTAAAGCCATTCTACAAAATAACCGTGTCCTGTAACACAAAATTCTGCTGTGGCAGAAGTAACACTGGGTATCCATAGTACTGACACTTCTCATTTCCTTACCCTTGTTACACTGCAGAGCAAATGGGAGCCAGATTCATAGGAACCCTGTCATTACTTGACAATAATCATTGCCAGCAATGAAGCAGAGTTAGCAAAGAACTAATTAGCACACCACCCAGGACTAACAACGCTCTACACTTTTTTCCTGTTATTTTTAGCTACAGGCAGGAAAGACATAAATTGCTCTTTTATCAAATAGCATGAAAGAGTTCAGATAAGTTATATGTTTGCAGTTATCACTCTATAAAGCCAGACTCTGGCCTTCAGCTATGTGCCAAATATTAGCCTGAAAGAAGACAACAGGAAGGCTGGAGACCTACCAGTGCTTGCTCCCTGCAGATGCCAGAGTGGATCTGCGGGGTACCTGTCAGGAGCCACCAAAGCTACCAAAGGAGCGCAAGCCTCCCATTTGCATGTCAATGTCTCTTGCTGGATAACAGGAGGGAATACAGGAGGGTTGGCTCTGCAAATGTCAGTGAAATACAGACCTGGTCACTTTTTAACTTGCTGGATGAATTTCAACTATTTCTTAATCTTCCCACAGTTGATGGGAAGTCACTTGGACAGTTTCAGTTGCCATCTCATGGATGCAGTCCCTTTGCTCTGACTGCTGGAGAGCACATTCCCACTCATCTGAATCATTACTGGCCTGACTGTGGGCAAAGATGGTTTGGTCTCTAGACAGTGCTAGCAGCTAGATATTTGGAAAGTAAATGACTAATCCTTTGACCAGCTAGACTTTCGGTGGGAAATGAGACACATCACCTAACACTTACACTTCAGCTTATAAATGGAAATATTATTCTTCCCTCCTTAGGAAGCAAAATTGTGAGACTACATATGCTGAAGTGTGTACTATGCTTAAAATATGCTCCAAATCCATGAGGGCCACATAGTTAGCTTGCATGAGCTGGTCTTCTTTTACCACTTTAACAAACAGTGGTGGCCTCTTAAACTGGAGATGTTTTTTTTTAGTGCTACAGAAGATTTAGTCCAGCCATTGGCTGATCTCTAAATTCACTTATTTCACAGTATCATCTGCCCACAGACAGACACAAAACACTTGCCTTTCCAGCAGATATTACCCAGTTAAGAGTTAGAATTTGCCTTAAGCCGTGACCTGATTCTGGACCAATTAGAGAGCATTCACCAGGAGATCAGTGAATGTAAGTCCATGCTATAATTTAAGTTCAGTTTAATCCAAGAGAGAGGCTAGCGAATTAAAAATAAACCAATAAAGATCATGGGTTTTTATAAAAACTGAGAAGACCATTGAAGTGCATACTTGAAATATTTCCTCTGAACTCCACAGCACGGCTGGCACACCACGGGTTTAACACTTGGTGCCTGTTCAACGTGTGCTACGTGGATGCACCAAGCCTGCACACACACACTTGCCAAGCAGAATGACAGAAGCAATGTGACTATTTCTGAAAAATGAAGTGTTTATGGCTTGCTCAGTTTCAGAGTATGTTTCATAATCTTCAACACTCACAATGTGTCACTTATGGGCTTGCAACATATTCCCTCTGAACAGAAGTTGCTTTGTGCTCATCACTGAAGAAGCATGTGCTGTGCGAGTGCCATACTGTATTTTGGCAGTAGCTGTTGGAAGTAAATTTACAGGGGATTAAGGAGATGGAAGGCAGCATGCTTCACACTGTAATTCTGCAAAGAATTAAAATACCCTGTTTAAAGAAGAGATGAGAGATGACTGCTATTCAAAATCTTGGGGCCTGGGGTTCAATTTGTTTTGACCAAATTTCCATTTGGTCGTTGAGAAGTCTCTGAACAATAACAGCTGCCCTTGCCCAGAAGGAGTGTGTGACAACACCTCCCTCCTTTGGATGTCACCTCCAGTGCAAGGTGGGAGCTGTCCCCAGGGGCACAGAGCCACTCAGACTTGCTCCAGAGGGAAGCTCCTGCCAGATGCTATGCTGCCTCTGGGATCAGCCCTTCCCCATCTCCAGTTGTGCTCCATGAAGTACAGGATTCCAGGGCTGCCCCGGGTTTATGTCCCCTCAAGGCCAGGAGAATGAAAGTATGTGCTGAGGACATGAGACATTTTTGGCCATCCAGAGCTACAATAATGACATACAGATATGCAGATAAACACAGTGATTGAAAATTGGTCGTGTATGCTTTGAAGGAAACTTTATTTTCCAAGCATATTCTTTTTCTGGACTTGACCCTGGTCTGCACTTTTAAGAATCTGACATTTTTTGATGGTTTATTTCACTTTCAGATTTTGGCAGGGTCTAGCCTCAGATATGCCAGAATATGATGAGATAAGTTATTCTCCAGACAGAAACAGAAGCAGAAAGCAGGCAGTTGCCTACAAAAGATGGTCTCTCCTACAGATTTTACCATAAAAAAAGCCCAGCTCAATTTCTGAAAGAAGACTAAATCTGACTATGAAATCTCAGCATAATGGCAGTTAAAGATTTCAAATAACCACCTAAGAGCCCATATATTGCCCTGAAACCACTAGTTAACACTGAAGACATGATAAAAGTATTTTGATTTAGGAGGTGGGCTATATTTGGCAGGGAACGTCAGAGTTTTAAAGTTTCTCATGATGTTTTGCCTGATACTTTGCATTTTGCAGTGGTTTTTTACACTGTAATGGTAGTTAGAAACCCACAACCCACAGTATTCTGTGGCCATGGCATTATGCTCTGAAAGCTTATTTATTGCTAAAGAATCACATTGGTGTACTGAAAATTATGGTTCCATATTTTCTGGTACAGCTTCATCTTTAAGGACAAACAACAACCCAAACAAATCAGCCTGGAAGCCACTGCTTTACCTGCACTGGAGGATGTGCAGGGAAGGCAACACTGCTAAAAGATGAAAATTATAATTGTGATGCTCCATTGGCTGACTCTGATTTTGGGAAGAGAGATGGGGCTTTCATTAATCTTTCCATAACTCCAAGCCAAAGCCTGTTTGAGGCTGCTAAAATTAGCCTCAAAACAGACTACAAAGCTACTATTTGTTGAATGTATTTCAAAGAATTTCCTTCATTAATTGTTTACCAACCTGGCCTTTCCTCATTGGGGGTAGAAAAACATAATGAATGCTTATCACCTGCAAGCTCAAATCCCACAGGAAAGCACTTCTTCAGGAAAATGTTATTGTGGTGAGAACTTTCAGGGAGTGTTGGAGTTTTAAAGTTTCTCATGATGTTTTGCATTTTTCTTCTAAATGAACAGGAAAAAACTCATCTGGCTCTCATTTGAATTCTCGGTAGACTTTAGGGAGGAAATTCCAACCAGAGCTGTATTCCAACACCTAAAATCTACATGGGAATGATGCAGCATGCTTGTTTCAAACCAGCAGAAGCAGACCTGGGTCAGTGGCACACCCATGTGTTCCACACAACAGTAAAGGTCTCAGCAGAGGGGCTGATTTTATAGAACAGCCTTCAGTAGGACATATCAGAACTTAAATATCTAGATGACCTGCCTTCACAGCCACCATTCCATCGTGCATGCAGAATATTTATTAACATACATTGGGATTTTTGGATATAAAGAATGGAAATCATCTCACCTATCTGCAACAGCATTGGAACTATCAATCCTAGGTGCTACTGAATGCTAGGGAGAGACAGAGGTACTTCCTTCAAACTATTTATCTTATCTTAATGTGTGAAAAAGGTAAAAATGGCTTGTGCACAGAAAGAGCTCATTCTTCTCTATGGTCTATACAGAGAATTTGGGAGGAACAGGTATATAAAGCTAAAGACATTTCCAGTGAGATTCTCCTTTGAGGCACATCCTGTCCCTAATTTCACTTATTTGCACCTGATATTCACCATTTGCAGTGATGGTGTAGTGATCTTTATCCATGTTTGCAATGGGATTTGAGATTTATGTAGGAACATTCCTGTGTAGGTGCTCAGTGTTTACCACAAACAGCATGTATTTCCCACACAAAGCCTACCATGGAATTAGCTACCTGACCTCAAAATCCACTAATCTGAAACATAAACAACCAAGTACTTACGTTGTTCACCCCCTAATCACCACAATGCCTTATTGATGAACAATTCACCTGCTGGTTTCCATATATAACTGTATGTATATATTCCATATGTATGTATGCATGTGTATCTATGTTATATCTATCTCTCACCAGAATTAAGCTCTGATTATCCAGATTCCCCCCCTTGCAGTTGATATATTCTTGGTATCCAGGTTTTCTTAATTGTTTTATAAGATGAAGTATCTCAAGCTTATAAACTACTCCCAGTACTTGTAAGTTTTAGAATTTGCTAATTTAGAAATACTATTCTTTCCCTGAATACGTGGGCTGCCTCTGGACAAAGACATTAGCTCAAAGCACAGGGCTGGTTCCAAGTTAAAGTCAGGTTGAGGGCAGGTCTTCCCAGACAGATGGGTAGGCATTTCCACTTTCCAGCTCCCGAAGAGCCCTGTTCCTAGTTCTCTCTAGACATAACAAGGGAACTGATTGCTCAGAGCACAACAGAGACTAATGTGAGAACGTGATCCTGGCAGAGCCTCACCAGAGGATTCTTGTAATTGATGTGAAGACAATGTAACTGATTTGTAGACACATCACTCTGCCCCACGCTTGCTGTATCAGCTTCCTACAATGGTTGTTGATTGCCTTCTTCCCCAAGCATTTCTTTCTCTCTCAGTTTAGAAACTCTGGGAAGATACTCGTAATAGCAATTTGCTTGTGCCATGCCTATTTGGCATGCTGTGCTGCACTCTTACACAAATAAACAGGGAACACGATGTAACACCACAGCAGCAGATTTAACTAAGATCCAATTGTGCTTGGTGCCATCTGAATACGGGAAGAATGTTCCCTTAAATGAAAAATCTTCAACAGAAAAACAACTTCAGCCTTCACAAGTACGTACCATAACATGGGACAATACACCGTCTTTGACTTATGACTTCATTGGCAAGAAATTGGCCTGTCAGAGCATTTCTCTTCCAATAGGCAACTCTGCTCTGTATTGTTCCTTCTGCACAGATCTAAATTTGGGGGTCTTTTAGAGCTAGTATGAAGCCAGTCTTTGCTAGGAAGTGGTAGCCTCTCTAAAATCACCTCTCAAATGAGTTACCTTTGGCTGAACCACCAGTGTTTGGATGGGGGAGGCTACTGGCTCTTGATTTATATTATGAGATTGTAAGCAACTAGAAAAAGTAGTTTGTATTTCAAGGTGCAAGTTATGAATTTGTCTCATTTTTTACTGAGTTCCTCACACCAAAAGCTCAGTGACAGCCTGAGTAAATGCTCTGACTTGTAACACAGTCACCTAAAAAATTAATGATGAGTTCTTTTCCCAAAAGTCTTAAGGACAAACACATTTCCAGGGCCTCTGAAGAGGAAATACCTCAGGGAGAATATTGTTATTAGGTGACACTGAGCAAATGCTTAAGCAGGAGTGATTGAAGGAGACTGTGTACCCTAAGGATTTAATGAGCAGCTTGAAGGAGTTGATGGCCTGAGGCATAGCCTCAGGTCATTAAATCTCAAATGGTTATTAATCCCTAGGAAATGCTTTCTGTCAAGGTCATTAGTGCTATTATACAGTGAAAATTGAGGGTGTATCAAGAAATTTACATATAGCCTGTTTGCAGGAAAAATGCTCTCGGAGAGCATGGGCAGATCATTTCCAGGAGGATGCTGCAGTGTCCACAAGCCACCTGGCTTGGCTGAACTTCCATGTCACTCTCTGCACCACTTCTAAGATGAGCTTCTCTTTTGCAGAATGTCACTACAGGAATTTTACCATGCACTGAGCACTTGAATTAGCAGTTCAGCATAACTCCAAGGGATAACATTAGCTGAAACCCCTTCTGCTTAGCATACGATTTTAGGTTGGAGTCCTGCCCTACTGTTGTTTCTTCTCAGAATAAATCCAGGAAATCTGATTCAATTGATGTGTACACTGGTGACAATATCATTGGACCAAAGGCTGAAACCATATAAGTGTTGGGATCCCTGCCCTTTTCTCAGAGTTTCCTAGAATAAAGGAAACTTCACTGCCTTCAAGCAGAAATACCTGGAACCAGAACAAATATATCACCTGGCACCTGTGTTAGGGCCAAGAGACTGATCAGCACGCAGGGAAGGACAGGAGGGGGTGAGATCCCAGTCTGGGGTTTCCCTCTTGGATCCCATCTCTGCATGGGGCACCTTGTGAACAAAGCCTCAGTTTCCCAGTTACTGCTATCACCTTCCCATTAAGCATGGAAAGTGTTGGTGCATGGATCCTGTGACTTCATGAACAGAGTCTAGCATTCAGGTAGTTATTTGGTGCATTTTGTGTAGCTAAAGTAATGATTGGATGTCAGATTTAGTGACTTTTTCTTCCAGATTCTGATGCTGGTTTGTGATTGGAATCTGGCAAACCAAATCTAATAATTCTGTTAAACTGTCTTTGTGGATTAGATTTTCCTACACTGTAACTATATCTACCACAATGTTTATTCTGAATTTTGAATTAGGTTTACTTACAAGGGACCTGCAGATCTTTGGTTTCATAACTATTGTATTATAATGATCAATGCTTGAATTTTAAGGCAATGCAACAGATTGGAATTACCTAAATCTGTTCCTTCTGCTCTAAACTAAGTAAAAACCCCAGAAAATTGTTACATAGTAGAATCATTTTGATTACGTCTCTGAGGATGATTTAGCACCCCAATTACGCAGCTGTCGAAATTAAGTGAAGAGATCTTTCTTTATTAAAGACCCTGAGGAGATTTAGAAAGCAATAGTATATTATACTAAATAAAGAGAAAGAACAAAAGGACATTATGGTCTATTTAATTCTTCTGACAACATCTGCATTACCTGATCAATGCTTAGACATGCATTGCTATTTACTGTTTGATTAAGTGTCCTCACATCCACTGGCATCAGCTAATGCATGCTTACTAAATGGAATTTATGCAAATGTTATTTCAATTACACATTTCTACAGAGGTGTCAGGAACACACTCATATATGGGGAGGTGAGGGCAAATTCTCTCTTATTTTTCTTGTCTGATTGCTTTCCTGAGAGATATTCATTGAACGGAACCGGTAAATTATTGAAGTACAGAAAAGTACTTTCACAATGATATTAAGAAAAAAACTGCTCTTGTAGGATATGACTACATGTTTTTTGCATGTATTGGGTCCTTGATTTAGTTAAGCATATTATAGATATATTTGAGCACTGATACTGTAAGAAATAAGTTCCACTTTTAAAACGTAAAAGATGAAATTGTACTTCAAAAATATAAATACAGCAGAATATTTTCAGAAGGAAACATTTGCTTAATTTAAATGTTAGATATCATTCCAAATACCTTAAAAAGAACTGCATACATATCACAATAAAGAAAATTTTATTTGGCAGTACTGGCTTAGACACGGCTGTGAAACCATAAATCAGATAAAATACGTGTTTGGACACTAAATTATTTTTAGACTTGGAAAATTCCAGTAATGCTATATTTTTACAGCAGTATATTCTGTAACCCAGATCACAATCAAACGATAAATGTAAAGTAATTTTCTTCTGAAGAAAAGATAAATTTAAACCCCTGCTGTAAGGGGTCCAACTGTGGAGTTTCACACTATCTTAAGAGGGAATAAGGTTGTTTTCCTGATCAAGATTTTCAACAGATTTTTGTAATTGAAATCACTGCACCTAAATATGTCTAACATTTATTTCCATCCTTGCTTTGCTGGATTGTGCCGTAAGGCATGCACTGTACTATTTACATAAGAAGCAGATCTGAAAAAGAACCACGCATCCTTCATATCTCCTGTATTTTCAACAAAAGAGAGAATTCCTTACTCCTGGGCTCCTTTTTGCTTTCATTTTCACAAGTATCTTTTCTTTCTGGCTCTCCAACTGTGTTTTTTACTGTCTTGGTTTTCACAGCTATCCCACTAATGCTCAGGATACTTCAGTGAGTCTCTGTCAAATTTCATTCCTCCATGTGCTCTGTCACTGAATTTAGGAAAATGTTGAACTCCATTGCCTGTGAAGGCAGTCACATTTTCTTCACTGGATCTCATGCAAACACAGAGTAAGGAATAACTTGATAATACCACTGTCTGACTCATGTACTGGGACTGATAATAACTGCAGCCACATCCTGTAAAATGACCAGTTAAAACAAAAATAAAATAGAGTTGGCTTTTTCTCCTCCCAAGGATGGCCATGCTCATTTTTTTCTTAAAAAGACTTCATCTAAGAAGTTGAAATAAACCATGGAAAATAAGGCCAAAGTGGAGAGTGAAAGTTCATCTAGTCCACTCTCTGTCAAAACCTGCAGGACTAATATTTACTCTTCCTTAGAGGAATCCTGGATTCAGGACAATTTCTGAGGTACACCTGACTAAACAGGTTGCTTTGGTCTCAAACCGGCTAGGTGGCAAATTTACAACTCTTTGCTGAAGTCGATGTTTTGATGAGACAGTTGAAGCTCTGTTCTGAGGAGGAGACATTAACTTGAGTAGTGTGTGGCTGGAATGCAGTGCTTACTTTTCCAGACCTTGCATTTAACTACCTCTGGATTGCCACACCTGTAGCTATTCAGCAGAAACCCCATAAACTTCTCATCTTTTCTTGCAAGCAATATCTTACATTCATGCCATGCTGGCATCTCAGCACCATTTATACCCCTGCTCACACAAATTGTGCCATTTCATGCAATGCTGCTTTGTGTGTGTAAGGGATGCTGGATGATAACCTCAGCTACAGTGGCCAGGTTTGTTAACCCTCACTTCTTCTGATGAATACAGAAGTGCAGATCTCTCCAAACTATCACAGATTTGTTTGGATCAAAGGTCTGCACAGCTGTGAGTTTCACAAGGCAGAAGAGCGGATTCCAGGAAAGCAAAAACACCAGTGAATGAAAAGCTAAGAATATACTTTGGGTGAAGCATAGAAGGGGGAATTGCCAATTCCTCAAATAACATTGTTTATTTAACAGTATCCTGTTGGGGGGAAGTACGTAACTGCAATGACTCTGAGTAACTGTGCGTACTTATGTCATGATAATGTGATGGATTATCATGACAGTCTACTCTCAAGGGAGCAATATTTGTGTCAGGCAAATACTGGTCTTCCAAACAGCCCACGGTTATCCCGCACAGGGCACAATGAACAAAAAGTGTGTCTGACCAGCCAGGAGTATGTTCTTCCAAATAAAGAAAATCCTTAAATTATAATCTTAGTGATAAATAGCTCTCCAAAACAATTCTTCACAGTGAATATTTTTATCAAACAGCAGACACTCTCACTACCAATAAATAACCTGAAGAGTACATTCCTATTTAGTATCAGTAAAAATAACAGAATTTAGCCCTTAAAGCTTTTGCATTCAAAACTTTGTGAATAGCTCACAGATAATGATGACTGTGTTTCTCCGCTTTGGCAAAGAAAGATATTCAGTCAAATATATACTTGCTTATTTATAGCTGTTCGAAAAGATTGACAGAATTTGAAGAACAAAATCTCTCTTTTTATAACCAAGTCTCTGCATCTAGCTGGTGTCTGTAATCCTCACCACATGTAAAGTAGTAAAGAAGCATTAATTAGTATTATTTAATTACTTGTTGCCAAATTACTGTTTTTGTTCAATCTCAGGGCCTGAGCACTAATATTCCCCAATAACCTTCTAAAGCATCAATGCAGAGACCCCACTCCTCCTCACCGCCTGCTCTTTTCTACTTCCTTTCCTTTAGAATATTTGAAGGCTGAGGTAATAGCACACAGAAAAGATGATATTTAGTCTCTCTTCCAATACAGACATGCTTTGAAGAAAAGCAGTGTAGGCCTATCCCAAAAAAACCAGATACTTTTTTGAAAATGTTTCAACTTGCACACACTGGGTGTGAGCTTTACCAAAGACGCCTGCTGCAGCACTAAACAGCAGCAGATCTCCTTTCTCACTTAATACCTCAGTTTCACGTTTCAGTTTACAGTCTGTCTTGATAGTTCATCTTATGTGCAATGAACAAAATCCAATCAGAATTTGCAGAGAACTGCATGAAAAAAATCCTCAAATGTCCTTTACTATTGTTTTCCATTTTTAATGATAAGGAAGAAGTCATTGTGGTCAGACGAGAGAAAAATACAGATGCAAAAAGAATCATTTAGAAAAGCAGTCTTAGAAAAGGCTGTTACTCAAGTGTGTCAGGGGGATCAGGTACAATTTTTCTGTTTCATTTATTTTTAATCACATCTGGCAATTGGCCTCAAAGTCTCCAAGACTTTATGATACCTTGAAACGAAAAGGGCAAAATGCTCTCCTCCATCATTTTGGAAGACATGAGGGCATTAGCATCCGTGGTAAGCATAAAGCCCCTTCCAAAGCAGCCTTAAGAGCTCTATGCTAAGAGAGCTGCTTGAAGAACAGCAATTAGCCATGAGACCAGTAGCACCAGCTCATTTTTATCACAATGATACCATACCCCTAAGGCAAATATTGCTTTCAGGAGATGGAAAAAATGAGAAATGACAGCATCACAAATGAGACCCCAGGAATGTTAAGATGGAAGATCCCTAACTAAAATATAATAAATAGCATTGCTGTAGGATTTTACCTTTATTTATTTAATATTTATTTAGTAATTGTTTCATCCATAAATATACAAAATTTGTAAGTTATTTAGATCCATTCTGCCAGACACCTCCTCAAATATTTTGTACTGGAAAAACCTGCCCTAGCCACCAAGAAATAGCAGCACACAGTACTGTGCAACCACCTTGACTCCAAGCTGTGATCTGAACAGCTCGTTGTTGTGCACATCAGAGGTGCATGCTTTCACAATACTCACAGGGACTTCTAGTTAGGGACAGTTTCCTTTAATATGTAGCACAGGTGGGTATACTTAGAAACAATATTAGTTTCTGCTCTCATGTTTCTCCTAAAATCTTAGATCCTAACCACAGCCAGAATCTTTTTCTAAACAGCAGACTCAGGTCTTCCAAATCTGACTTTATCTATCTCTTAAAGGTTATTTAATAAAATGGGCACATGGAGTTGATAACACTTTTAATAGTTTGTCACTTTTAAAGGTGGCAAAGTGGTAGATGACCAAAACAACTGTCACTTCATAGGTGCAATGTACTGATATAATGTTATCTATCTGTGAGCTGTATAGGTGTTTGCTATGCTTGGTAAGTTCAGACCAAATTCATCACTGGTTGGGCTGGAACACATTAGGGATGAACTGCAAGAGTGAGTCCCACATTTTCCTTATGATGGAGGAGCAACTCAATTGTTGAATTGTTCAACAATTTTTCATTATAATCATTTTAAAAATTTACAGCAAACCTAAAAATGTACTCCTTTTATGTCTTTCTTCACAACACAACTCACAGAACTTCACCTACTAATTTATTAATAATTCTTTTAATTTCTGCATTACAGAATATTTGTACAACTGCTTCCTAAAGAAGTAATACCATCTGTCTCTCTGGGACACACTCCTGCCCCCCAAAATAATTTCAGAATCTACTGGCCAGTTTCAGTCGAATCTGACAGGAGGAGCCATGTCTTAAAGATAGTATATAAATCAGCATTCCAGTAAGGGAAAGGCATTTGTGGGGTGACCCACTGTGCATGCTGAGAAGCAGCAGTCAGTTGGCTGCAGAGTACACAACACTCTGCATCAGCATCAGTGTCTGTACCCCTTCTCTTGCAAATATTTAAGGGATGGGAGAGAGATCTGGGAAGTGCCATGGAGGAGGGGAAGGACTTGTTTTCAGTGAGGCAGGGGAAAGGAATCCAAATTCGTAGGAAACAAGGCTGCGCTGATGTCAGTGCTCAGAAAGCAGAAATTAATTTATTTCAATTTTACAGTAATCTCTAAGATGGAAATAAAGGTCAACCACTAGTCATCACTGGGCAATGGGCTGCTCCAACTTTCGGCAGCTCCAGGATGACTCATGCGAGGGACACATCACTGCTGCATTCTTCGCCAGTGTTGCGGAGTGACCACACAATGTCCCCACAGCACAGTGTCCTCACACTGCTCTCAGCCCTGTCCGTCCCTCCCTCCCACTGCTTTCTTCTTTAGAAACTCCAAGAGAAAAAGAAACTGATGGGCTGTGTCACTGAGTAGGAGCTCTGCAGCTTACTCCTGCCCTGAGCTACATACTCACCTAGGTCCAAAAAAATCTCCTGAAAGAGTAATTTGCAAGAAAGGGCCTTGGAGCATCGTATTTCCCAGTGCTACAAATCTACCAAGCTCCAGCATGAATGTCTCTACAAGAGACAACAAAAATGAGGACATAATCATGGCCATATCAATCCATCAAGCAACCAGCAATTCCCTAAATACTCATCAAATCCAACATCCTGGCAGACCCATCCTCTGTTTCACAAACCATTTCACAACGAAAGGCTGTACAAAGCCCAACTTTTATCAATACCAGCCAAAAACATGTAATGCATTCACAAGAACAAAGCTTTTACTCAGCATTTTTTGTGGTGCGAAGAGACAAATTTGCACAACTGTTGCCATTGTTTGTATTTCATTACAAAGCCAAAATCAGAACCTTGCAACAGTCAGTGATGCTCAAATGTTTAATGACAAACTAGCTGGTGCCCTACAAAGCTTACAGTCCTCACAGACAGGCAGAAAAGGAAAGGATTAAAAAACAAAAGCACGGAGACTTACGGATGGTCATCCTACGAAGGGAGGAATTTAGCTCTTCTGAGTTAAATGTAGGAGATGTGAGCTCAGCCCACTCAGAACAAGTAGAGCCCAGGACTGCCTCTCTCTGGGGGGAGTGCTCTAATTCTTGGGCTATTATGCAAGAGGAAGATAAGTCACATCCATCTTCAAATGAGTAAAACCCAACTGCATGGAGCTGCCAGCATTTATTTCCTATTGTTCCTCTATAATCCCAGTGGAAGAGGTATTTACTTGAACGAGGCAGACTGAATCATCCTCGGGTGGGTGGACAGATGGATGGATGGAGAGGGGGAACAGATCTTCCTCCTCAGATCGTCAGTAAGAAACTGCTGCTCTCCTAAGACTGTACGAGGAATTTAAGCAGTCATGACAAATTGACTGGAGCATCTGCTTAACCCCAGGTACCTAAATCTTGAATTAAATGAACCAGGTTCTCCACAAGACACATGGTCTCTCTGGCAAATGCCAGTGTTTCTTGATTTTTCAGACAAATACCCTGGTATTGCTAATTATAGTCAGCCTGACTTTCATCTGGTATAAATTAGTGTTGTTGCTGCCAGCGACTGACCCAGAAAATCCATGTAAGACTGCAGGATCTTTGCAAGAAAATGAGGCTCTATGTTAGGTGGGGCCTTGTTGCTAGGAAGACCTGTTGCCGAATGTTTTAGTTCAAAAGACTAAAAACATTATTTCACATTATGGTCTCTGACTTAGCACGGTAAACGACCTTCAAAACCACAATCTAGTAACAGTGCCTTTGTCCCTGCTTGCCATCAATGGCAGATTCTCTTCTCTTTCTATTTTTCAAAATTATCCAGAAAAGTACAATAGGATAGACCCAGGAACCAAGCGTTTTTTCAAAAGTAGAACATAATTTAATCTTTACAACAGAGAACAGAACAGCGTGGGTTTTCTCTGACTGTGGACTTCTTGTAATTTCACTGAAGATAAATATTTAGATAGCAACCAATGGGATATTTAATCGTCAGGAACTATTGCATTTAAAGAAAGTGCTAGAGATTTTCAGACTTGTTTTCCTATGTGTGTTGACAACCCATTCCCATCATTTACCTTCTGTATGACATATAAATACAATCACTGCTATAATTTATAAATTGTTAATATTAGGACTGTAGGGATGGTTATGCTTTCAGTTCTCCATAAAAAAAAAGACAGCTTTTACATCAACATCTGGCTGAACTTCATTACTTTCCCATCCATTATTTGTACTCCTCCTCCTTCTCCTTGGCCTCTTTACTTTTTTCTTGTCGTTCCCCTGTCTGATTTCATCCAGGAAGCTGCACACCCTGACTGCTCTTGGCTCCTGTGATACTCATAAACCATGAGACAAATAAACACAAGCGGAAAGGACAAAACCAAAGCAGGAGGAGATTTGGTAAACCTAACTATGTGAATCCTCCAGCTGTCCACATAAACAGGCCATGGCACCATCTGAACCAAGGCACAGCATCCTGCCTACCCCTTCCATCCTCTCCCCTGCTCAGTTTGTGTGAAAATGAAAGCTCTTCAGGTCAGCACCAAAACTTCTCATAAACCTGACCAGCACTCACAGAAATAGGACTGGCAATGGGACAACTGATTGCTAAAAGATACAGTCCTCTGTCAGGAACCAATCCATAGATCTGACAAACCCACAATGAGTAGAACAAGGGTGTAAGAGTTCAATTTCAGGAGCTATTCTCAGTACTATATACTCTTTGGGGGAAGTTTTTCACGGAATGGCTTATCTAAGTGTCAAATAAATTCTATAATAATATCTAGTTCAAAGAGATTCTGAGAAGTGTTACTATTTGGAACTTCAGATCTCTGGAGGAAAAGCACCCTGAAGGTGTGTAGTAACTGGAACTGCATGGATAGAGTCTCCAGCTGGTAACCAGCGAAGTTACAGATTAGATACTAGGTTAACATATGCAGTAAAAGAACTTGAATAAGAAATACATGTATCAGTAGAAATGTATTTAATGACTTTATCAGCATGCATTTGTCAAACTCTATTGGGTTTTGAGAACAGCCACAGAACCACCCCCAAAAGGATCAAAAGAATGTTATTTCTCATATAAGAAAAATAATTTTACTCAGAGAATAAGAAAATGAAACAACTTCTCACAAAGAAAAATGACCTTGTAAGATGATGCAGCTCTGAACCAAATTACATATATTCTACTAATCAATAAAATACAGTTGTCAAGGCAACAGTGACATCAGAAAGTGAAATACAGAGGTCTGTCTTACATAAACACATACACATACCAATATGTTATGTGAACTTTTGTAATCTAGCAATGACTTCAAGGAAAAATATGTTTTTACAAAAGAACACATATTTCCCAGGCTTGATAGATTCTTGTGTAAGAGCTTTTATGAGAATTTAGACAAGTTGCATTTTGTTTGGTAGTCTTTGTTCTTGTTCTTTTTTTTTGACTGGAAAAGAAATGTTGCAAAAAAACCCTGCTTTCTGTGAAAATTTATTCTAGCTATCAAAGTGATTTAAACCAGTGACAATTGGATGGGAGTTAAAACTCTACCAAAGCATTTGAATATTGATGCTGATAGTTTAGACTAAAAAAATTGAATTTGTAGATCCTATTTGTATTTTATTATGCAGACTTCAAGGGACAAGTTCTGAGTACAAAGACTAAATAAGAAAGGGGTTTTTTTCCACAGGTCTTACAGTTGTCATTGTATGTGTTTTTCACCTGAAAGCTCAGTTCTTGTGCCTTATTTGGCAACTATTGTAATTCCAGTGTGCTGAGTGGAACGAATCACAGAGCAGGATGTTATTGAGCATGACTATAGGTGATACCAGCCAGCCCCCTCTAATCTCTGATTTTGTGTTTAATCTGAACAGATCATTAAATTATTTCATAGTTTACCACCAGAACCTCTCAGTACTTGTGCAGGCTGCTGGTACAGGCGGTTTCTCTTGCTGTAGCTAAATAAAGCCTAGTTTTCCCAGCAATGTTCACAACTCCTTGCCCGTTTTTGCAAAAACCATGGACAATACCTTCTGGTCACAGGACACCACTTCATGGCTCCCTAAATTACTGCTCATGTTTCACCCATCTGTGTGCTCAGCCACCTGGAGCTGGCAGATATTTTCCCAACTTGGATGCCATAGCAACCAGGTCTGAGGAATCAAGGCAGAACAATAGCTGTCTATTGAATTTGCTCTGGAAGTTCATGTGGACAATATAAATGTAATATAAATAAATAATACGAAGCATGAGGATGTTTGACTGCTGCCTTAGAGGTCTGCAAGCATGCTCATTGTAAGTACCAGGCATTCAAGACTCTATTTTCTGAAAGATGGTTTTCAAACAATTTTTAAAAATAAACTGCTTTAGCTCATTCAGCATCTAAGTTCACTGAAAAACTCCTCTGGAGATATCCCACTGAGATCTGGGTCAGCCTTCTAATTTTCAGTTCAGTTAAAAAATGAAGCTAACTCATTATGCAGCTGTCTGTAATGGCAAACCCATGGTGTTTTTACAAAGAACTGAGAATATGGGATGGTATTTTCAGGTATGTATAAGCAATTATAGTCCAAACAAAATAGTGTCTTCATTCCTCATTGGGTCAAGTGATGAAAAGACTGACTGTTTTGTGTGATTACCTCTATTAATTTGGATGTATAAATTAGACATGTTCCTGCAGGCCTATGGAGATTAAATGCACTATGAAGTGCTAAATATTAACATAAATCTACATTTTGAATTCAGTGGCTCAGAAGCACAAGAGAAGTGCACATGATTGTGCCTGAATCTACCACATTCACTTCTGGTTATCTGTGTACATGTTCTTGCAAACCAAATTAATACAACAGAGCTGCACATGAAGGTCATTAGCCACGGGTGGAGGGATGTGACAAACTAAACATCTCCTGAACAAATCTTCTAAATCTTCTGCCCAGAGAAGTTGTGGATGCCACATCCCTGGAACTGCTCAAGGCGATGTTGGGTGGGGCTTTGAGCAACCTGATCTAGTGGACAGTATCTCTGCCCATGGCAGGAGTTCGGAATTAGATGATCTTTAAAGCCTCTTCCAACTCAAACCATTCAGTGCATCTATGAGTCTACTGAACCTTTCTTCTGTGACAAGTGAGGGCCCATCCCCTGCTCCAGGTGCACCAGCTGGGATGCACAGACACAGGAGAGACACAGAAGGAGCAACGCCTCAGTGCCATGCTCTGCTGTGCTGAAAAAGAAGACGCATAGGTTCTTTTTGGAATTGGAGTTTAGTTACAGAAATGGGGGCCCCAAGGACACGGGCAGAAGAAAGTAGGTGCAAGTTCCAAGTATTTCCCTGAAACTAAGCCCGCTGAGACCATGTTCTGACTTTTCAATGGTGCATCAGCGCTCATGGCTGGCAAAGGACTACCATTTGTGGTTTTCATTCCTGCTTAAAGCCTGTATAACAAGTACTAAAGCAAACAATGTTCCTATTTCCCACAAAGTCACCCCCAAATGGAAGTGACCTTTCACACTGAATGGGCAAGTTCCGCATCACTTCTCCCAGCAACAGTGAAGATGCTCCAGCCACCAACCCTTTTTGCATGATTGCTGATTCCCAGGCACCTTCTGCCCAAATTCTGGGCTGCACTGGGAGATTTCAAGAACTGAGACAGCTCTAGTTAGTGATTTCACAAGACCTTACATTCATTTGCAATTCAGTAACTCAATTCCACCTTTTAGAGATTACCACTGTTTTTTCCTGTAGATGGAAGACCATCTCTACAGAAGTTCCCACCATCAATCCTTTTGTCTATTAATGTCCACAGATTTAAGAGGAAATTTTACGTGACACAGAATGATTCTGTTTGACTGAGTCTACTTGCCTTCAAAAGCATCAATAAATCAACAAACCAGAGGTAATTAAGGAACAAAAACAATGCTACAGGCTTTATTTAAATACATAAACCCCAGAATATTCAGGACTCAACCTCAGCCCATCCTGTCTGTCCCTGTGCAAAATGTTCTTTAAACAGCAAGTCAGCTTAGCTCTTCTAGATGTGTTTTGTGGATGGAAACTGAATTTAATGTAGATTCCCTGTCTTTTATCTGCTTACATCAGAACCCTATTATTATTTTAACCTTACAATGACTTAATTAATGTCCTAGCCAAAAAAAAAATTGCCTGGATGGCCTGAATATTATACCTCCATATTTTTTTATGAGGTGACCTTTCTGAGTTCAAGAAACCATGTTTGATCAGTGGTTTTGGGTGGGAGTTTTGCTTGTGAGGATTATGAGTACATTACAAGGAAAGCCTACTTGATTTATGCATAATTTTCACTGAAGGTACAAAACAAGTAGCCATCAACTTAATGCCACTTAATGCTGAAGGCTTTAAAGGGTCACATAAAGTCATCCTTTTTACGGAACAGCAAACACTCATGATTTTAGGTTAGGGTTATAAATGAGTAAGTAAATCACTTATATGCATTGCATTCAGTTGGCCCCCACTCTGAACTCATTTAGTATATAACAGCTTTGCTGTTGCCATATGTCTTGTGCAGACATTCAGTGGGTGGTTTCATAATGTTCCACTGCCTACAGAGCTTTTTTTTTTTTTTGTTTAATCTAATTTACTGTTTTTATCGATATCTGATAAGAAAACAAGAGGCAGCTGTAGTTCTACGACCCGCCCCATGCTTGTCATGTGCTATATTACAAAGTAAAAATGGATAAAATGTTTGAAAAATGGGATAATATGCAACATGTCTAAAATATGGTCTGAGATATTTTATTTGTAAGAACCAGCACACTCAGGAAGGCACCTTTGTGGTGGCCACAGGAAAAACGATTCCATGTAATGAAAAGATTTAAGAGCTGACTAATAAAAATGTAGGGACTGTGCGGGCAGCAGACTAAATGGCTGGGGCCTGATCACACCATCCTACCAATCCTTATGGAAGAGGAATTATCAGCGGCTAAAAGTCCCCAAACATGCTCCCAATTACTAGGAGAATGCAGTCCCATTGGATGAAAAAACAAGCTTCCATCAGCTTAGACCACTCTTTTCCCCTCCTTCCCAAATTCAAGATTAAAGGGAGACGCTGGGCTTACACTGGATCTGTTTACCAGCACTGTCTCTCTCTCAAGGAAGAGAGACCCCATCAAGGACCCCATGATAAAGACAGATCTGGAAAAGTAACTGGGGCACTAGATTTGTTCTGGATCATCAGGCAGCTCAGTGGCGTATCCATGGAAGGTAACTGGTACCTTCCCCTGGAACCCACGGCACGACCCACTGTCCTCTTGAGTTAGATATACCAAAAAGCAGGAAAGGCTCAAACTAAATTAATGAAGAGCAAAAGCAGCTATGCCTCTGGGAGAGTGCCAGCAAGGAACTGTTCTGTGGGAGGATAACCAAAACATGTAGTGTCTGAAAAGGAAGTGAAAGAAATTAGGAAAATAGAAAAGGTTACAATTAATCTAAATTCTTGTAAACTTAAAAATCCAAATCAGAGGTTAACACATGAGTAAAACCAAAATGTCTGACCATATGCACATTCTCAACACAAAGAGACAGAAAACGAGTGCACATCAAGGTGGCATGAGGAGCAGTGAGAGCGAAGAACCTGACTGGGCTGAATGACAGTGCATGGCAATTGTACAAGATGCTGTCCGGAAGAGAGGTGATGCTGAGTTTATTCCTGGGATATTGTTTAAGTGCAGCGCTTAACTGCTCCTACTGCTCTGATAAAAATACTTGATAAATAAGGAAACTTCCTCAGCAGTTAGGTTATATTAGAAGACCCGCTTTCTTTCTTTTCCTTCTTTCTTTGTTTCTTTCTTTTTCTTCCTTTTCTCTCTTTTCTCTTTCTCTTCTCTCTTTTCTCTTTCTCTCTTTATTTCTCTCTCCCTTTCTCTTTCTTTCTCTCTCTCTCTCTTTTTCTTTCTCTCTCCCTCTCTTTCTCTCTCGGTCAATGAAAAATGTCTTGACTGTACTAAGTGGTTGTGTCTGGGAAACTGGATGTGGTGGGGGACACACAATAATTTTCCCTTTCTCCAGGTTTGTTATGTGATCCTGCACTGCACTTGGCATTGTAACTATTAGTAGCGGACCCTGTGAAGAGCCTAAAGGGTACCAATTGAAGTAGTTGAAATTGAAAAATCCATTTTCCTCTCCATTTTTGTTAAACAACACAGTAGCAGTGTACTTACTGACTAGGAAACATATCCCCGACCCTTTTGTTTCATCATATGAAAATCTTGGCACTCATTCCCTGCAACATGAAAGCAAATGCCTGTAGACATGCCTGGTATATAACAAGTGACTGTCATGCCGTGATGTGAGCCGAATTGATTTGAAGGCAAACACCTTGACAGACAGGCCATCAGAGCACACATAAAAATAACAGAGATAAATGAATTACACTGATGTACAGCTTTTTCCTGTTGTTTCTAATGCACTTGGCAAGCTCTTTACTCCATATAAATAAAGAAATGCCAGGAATTGTGGCTATTTTAGCAACAAACGTCAGAAAAAACCAGTATCATCACCCTAGCATACAATCTCATGTGCTAAAGAGGGACAAGCTGTTTCTGCAAGCCTCACACACTGAAAACAGACTTTCCCTCCAGACCTTTCACAAAGTCTTTCCTCCCTCTTCAATAACAGCACCCATCATCAGCCAAGCTTTTGGCAGGTTACACAGACCTGTACCCATTTCTGTCCATTCCCCTCCAAACCCCTGCAAATCATAATTTCCAAAATGTGCCTGGCACTAGTGGAAGCACAACCTGCAACTCTCAGCTTGCTGAGACCCAGAAAGAAGCAGCAAACTTCTGTGTGCAGTAGCAAACGTAGCAGTAAAATGCCCAGCATGGTGTGGTGCCTTCAAAAGGTACCAATAACTCCAACCAGAACAGGATGTCAGGATAATGCAAAGAATCCACTTTTTGCCCCAGTTGTCCCTGCCATCAGTCACTGTGACCCCTCCTCCTAAGTAAATGAAATCAATCAGCAGGGATTTCTGTAAAATACATAAAACAGTCATCTTCCAGACTCTACCAGAAGATAAATGGTTCCAGACATTGGACTGCAGCCATTTTCCCACACATGCTACAGTGTTTTGTCATCCATATTGGGCCATAATAGTGAGTGGGTTTTACTTGTTGTTTTTTTTTCTCAGTCAGCAGCCAATGCTTCTGCTTCTAACTCGTACACTAAAACCACAGCAACAAGAGTAATTTTTCTGTACAATTTGTAATAGAACAGTTTCAGTCCCAGTCAGACAGTCTGGGGTCTTGTACAGAACTTTGACACTTTTCTACGACAGATAATATCACCTTATCGCTCCCAGCTGGAGCTCCACAAACCTTTTTAGGATTAAAGCATATCACCCCAAATACAAGCCACTGAAGTGAAATGAGCATGAAACCATGAGCAATGCAAACCTTATCGGAGAACCTGCTAGCAAGAAATAATAGGATTGCTTACAATAGCTCATGCTGGCTTTTGTGCTAATTTCAAAGAAGCATACAAGTACACGACAAAAGATGCATCACAGTGTGAGTCTTCAATTAATTTTAACGTATTTTCAAGCAAGTCCTTAATAATCTGTTAACATAAAATGCACTTTGGAAAGAACCATGGGGCTTTTTCATTATTAAGAAATGTGCAACCAAATTCTATCCTTAATTAAATCAGGAGTAATTTTATTAACTACAGTAGACTTAAACCTGACTTACATCAGTGTAACTGAGGGTAGGATTTAGCCCCAGGGTGTTTATACATCGTAGTTCCAGTTAGTTTAGATCTATTTGGGTGGGAACTCCTTTCCCCTTGCCAGAAAAAATACTCTTGCCTACCTTTTTCACCTCACAGCTGGGGCCAAAACAGCCTTTTCTTCTAAGATATTTTTCTGAAAAGTTACCAACAAATCTTATCCTTGACAGGAGATGACCTTATTAAACAAAATAACACCCTCTGAAGTAAGGGACACCAGCAGTTTTAAAGTTTGTTTACAAGTTTTTAAACAAGCCACCTCGAACAGATAAGCTTATTTACATCTTAAAAATAAATAAAATCTTTAAGTAAAAGCTATTTAATACAGGAGCTACTTATGTCTGTTTTCAAAGCTGAAAAGTCCTTTCAAACAGTATTAGCTGCTGTATTAAACATCCCTGTTCCAGTATAGAAACTTACTGTCCACAGATATCCTTGGGCTCCACTGTACCTCTGAACCAAAATCACTTTCTTCTTTACTTCATTTTCTGCTCTCTTGAAATCGGATTCCCAGCTCCTGACAGATGGCTCCTCTGTCACCAAGCTCTGCTTCCGCCTCCTTATCGCTGCCAGCTAATACTTCCACGACGCTTAGCTGTTGTCTGCGGAGCTGTGCTCTACATCATTTCTACTCTGATCAATGCTCCGCTTGGTTTTAGGTTGGTTTCTAGTCCCGCCTCCTGCTCTTGAAGAAACGAAAACTCACAGCTGGATTTTCTATAAATCATCCCTTTTAAGAGTGGCTGAGCAAGTATGGCAAATACTACAGCTAAGACCTGCTGCTCTCTTTGAAACTTCAAAAACAATTCCTCATCTTAATGATGCACACATGAAAGTTAATCATGTACTAAAATCACTAATACTGAAAAATAGTGGCCAGATAATTGTGACCTTCAGGGCTTAGATGCTGATTAATGTAATACAAAACTCCTCTCTGTTCCAGGGGGGGAATATGGTAAACCCTACTCCCTCGGTGAACTGCTTTATACAGTGCTGTGCTTTGAACAGAAGCTTGTCATTCTTACGAAGATAAATTTACATTTGCAATACAGAGATTTCTGATGGACTAGCCCAGTGTACATACTATTTAGGCTAGCAGCCCTAAGCTTGAAAGAGCCTTTACCATCCCAGCAGCTCTTCTGAAGTGTGAGCAGGAAACATTTTTATTTTCTGCACATCACTGAGTTCATTATAATGTTTAACAAAGTGTGGAGTATAAAAGCAAGGTGGTACCATAAAACCAGAGCTATGAACTTTGTTCCCATGAAAACAGAGCTGAGTTTCTATAAACTGTTAATTGTTTTAATCCTCCATCCTCCAGATCTTCTTAAGAAACTGTGCTGTGGAAATGAAAAATGACTGGGCAGATCTGGATACAGTCTGAATGGGCTGCAAAATCCTGGTGTTCTCTCTGGGGTTTTTCTATGGTGAGAGCTGCATCCCAGCCGCAAGTGTTGCCAGGGCTAAAACCAACTCCTTCCTTACTAACAGCTGCCTGTGTCCTGGCAGCCCATGAGTTCCCCTGACTGCTGCTCACACTGGAGAGCAGCTGAGCTGCTGCTGTAGGCTTGATGAAGAACTCCTCAGGTTTCCAATTGGGAAAATGCACAAGAGCAGTGTGCGCCAACAGCAGCTCTTCCCCAAGTGGGCCGCTTCAACTCCCAGCAAGCTCGGACCCGTGGGCTTCTCCTGCCAGCTGCTGGAGCTGGACTATTGCACCACTAGTCTTCTATGAGTGGATCTCATCCCATTTTGAATCTCTTCCACCCCACCCTACCATGTTCCAAAAATGCAGTGGAAAAACACCAAAAAAAGGACTTTTGTATATTTATTCCGACTATCTAACCACTTCATTCCATGCCCCACAATTCTCCCAAGTTCAGTTTTTCCACATGATAGATGACTTTGTGTGCTTCTGTCATATCCAATTTGACTGTCTTTTTTCCCTAAGCTGAAGAATCTCCTCTGTTTCATTCTGGGGCTGGTCAGCCTTTCTGCTCACCTCTGTAGGCACTGCTGCTCCCATAAGCACTGCAGTCAGCCCTTTACTCCACATGATAGAAGCTGATGCCACAGAACCCGAGCTCAAGCCTTGCTCCGAGTCCATGACTGATATTGTTGAAATGGGAAAGTATTTTAATTTTCTTTGCTTTCAGTTCTGCAGACAGTAAGTGAGGACAGTCATCACCTTGTGATCACCACCACATCATGAGTGACCTGCACACAAGAATTGCAGAACAACCACACCAGACTAATTTCCAAATGGTTACTAGCCTGGCAGCCTAGGAGAAAGCAGTACAGATTAAGTAGCCAGGCATGCTCTGAGACAAGGACAACACCACTCTGATGCAGCTACTACTCTCTTAACCAGCAGCCATGAGACACAGGTCCTGGGCCCCTGTCCAAGCTGTGACTCAGATCTGAAGCGCTCAATGACAGTGCTCTCCTGTGGATGCACTGGTTGATCAGTGCCAGTAATTTGATGATGGAGAATGAAATGAGTGTGGGCAAAGCACTATCCCCGCACCCAATCCAAATACGTAATGATAAATATAGCAAATCTGCTTTCCAGGTGCTGGTGTACATTCAGTACTTATCAGCTGTCAAAACCCCACACATAACCGATTAAAATTACTTGTTTAACCTTTAAAGTGTACTTGAAAACCCATAAATGAGACCCATCAGCAGTACATATCCACTTGAATAATAACAGAATTTTGAATCTCTAGAAAAGGTTTCTGAAGAGATTAAAGACTCAATACCACAGTGTGACATGCACTGTATGGATGGAGATCTTCCAAGGACTTCTACAGAGCATTTTGCTTATTGTCTGGAGAAATGTATGGAGGGCAAGATTTGCTCTTTCTCTGAGATTGCTGACCATCAGCTGAATAACAAGAAAAAAAGTTTGCTGCGGGTGGAAATAAATATATTTATTCAACATCATCCTTCATGTGCTTTAGTTCCAGAGAGTGCACTGAGTTCTTTGGGGATGAAAGGGAAGATCTGCTGCTACCACTAGTGAGCAGTTCACAGGCTCAAACAACAGTAAACCCCCAATAAAGCAGCAAAATGTGGTAGCATAGATGACGGTATATCAGGACTTTTTCTCTCTGAAAATCTTCTGTTGGGCCACATTACTTGCTAATTGTGAACACAGCCCTACAGCAGCCCAGTATAGCTGAACCCAAGGCCACAGAACAAGCTCAGGTTCCAGCAAAAAATCACCTGCATTGCTGGTCCCTGTTTTGGACCACTTCTACCAACTTCTTCCTAAGCAGTGTGAACATGAGTCCATCTGTGTTCCCTGGCTGTGGGATCCCTGACTCTCCTTTGGTTGGTAATACAGATGTCCCAGGGATGAAGGACAGCAGGATAGTTCCTCCTGTCACTGTGCAGAGCTCACTTCCCCCTCACATGGAAATTGTTGTGAGATTTGCCAAGATCCTGCTGGCACACCAAGCTCACAAATGATTTCAGCTTCCCATAACTGCACTGGGAAGGGGAAGGAGAAGGAATAAAAGACTTGCCATTTTCCCCCAATGGCTTGTAATTAGAAGAGCTCAGACTTTTCCATGCAACCAGGATAGCTGTGCCTGCTTGGCCCTGTACTCTTTTTAGGAGTTGTATATATTTAGTATGTCAAGCCTTCTACCATGAGGCTGTCTGGGGAAAAGCTTTAACAGTTTAAAGGCACTCTGACTGTAGTCCATTTGCCTATAATGTGGTAAACAGAATTATTAAAAACCTGCATTTTGCATCTTAAAACTCTAAGGTACTCAAGAACACATTATTTCTTCTTACTGTCAGATTTTGCTTTGATAAGGCAGAATGCATGAGACACTAGACAGATGCAGAAAAGCCTTGAGCTCTTGGAGAAGAAACAGCCGGTATGAGGACACCGATGAAAAGATGAGCAAGATGAAGATGCTCGTCTATGAAGACAAGCACTTGTGTCTGCCTACAGATCCTCCACACCACTGCTCTGCAGCCTTCCTTCTCTGATAGTCTGGACATCCATTTTCAGCTGAAACTTCTCCACAGCTGAGTTACACTTGGGTCCTCCAGCTCAAGTTCGCCGCATTAGTTTTTCACCATACAGTTGAAGGCAACAAGATCAGCCAGGATCCTGGAGACTACAGCACAGCCCTGTTTCAGTCTCCTTTGATAAAATAAGCCATTTCCTCTCTAACAACTTTTCTGAATGCCCAAATGCAAACTGAATGGGGGCTGGACCATGGGGAATGAGAATTTAGTGCAGCATTGCAGATGTGCCCCCCTGCACCATGTACTCACCTCTCCCGTGGGAATACACTGCCAGACAGAGCTGATGGCCAGGCTGCACTGCCAGCCCACATTTCAGGAGTGACTTGCAATTTTTCTCCAGTCTGCAAACGCACTCAAGCCTTTGATCTCCTCTGTTGCTCCCAACTGCCAGCCTCCCAGATTCTGCCAGCATTTCCTGCTGCTGTTCCCTAATCACACGACCACGCCACTGATAACCACGGTACAACTGCAAACTGAGCTGCCTGCAGAGGAAGGGCACATGGAGCCAGTGCCCTGCTGCATGCTCCCTTCCTTTCATCCCACTTTCTTATTGCATGTCCTCTGCTAACCCTGGCAGATTCTGGTAGACAACTTGAGGCAAAGCTTTTACTTTGTGCTACCAGGAATGGACGAACCTTGTTTTCAGGTTTCCCTTACAAACACACTCATATTTTCTCCTAAAGATTATGGGATTTGAAAAGTTATAGAGATGAGGGAACTGTACATCACTTTCACTGCTGCACACTTTCAGCAAGTGCTGCATCACTTTCAGCAAGAAAACAAGGGAAAAGGCAATATAATACTGGGTTATCACTATTTTAAACTCTGCATCAAAATGGGTATTTCGAGGCAAAATCAAAATAAAAAAGAAAATTGAAAACTTCCTATCTAAACCAGAAAATTTTAAATAATAACATGTTGAGTGGGGCTTTTTCTCCTGGGCAGTCTTCATACAGTAGATGCTCTTACCTCTGACTGCCATTTCCCAAAGAGATTCTGAACTATTCGTCATTCATTTACTACTGTGGCTGTTATGTAAAGTAGGACAGTTTGCTACCTCCACCTGATGAGAAAGCCATACACTTTTGCATTTTAATATCAAACACATTCTTTGAAGGATCAAAATATGCATTACCTAACTTACTTTTCAGAAAAACCTCTCTCATTTATACTTGGTCCTCATTTAGTCTTTCTCCTGCTGGAAATCTCTGGAGTTTACATGGCATATCTCTGTGTCACATGCATTCCCTTTAATAGCCAACAGAAATGTTTTTCAACTCTGGACTCTACAGCTTGGCTCTCACTTATGAAAGCCAAGCAGCACCTCTCTGCTTTACTCATCATGAGACCAAAGGGCTGCCGATCTCCTGCTTGTCTCCCTGCAAAGCAAGAGCTCCCAGAGCCCAGCCCAACACAGTTCCCTTTGGTTTGATTGAACTGATCAGCTGACAAATTCCATCCTGATTCCAAACACTCTTCAGCAAGCTCTGTTTCCCAATATTTTTCCCTTCCCTAGGACCAGCAGTGCCACACTTGATTCAATGGCACCTCCTGCTCGCCTCTGTGCTCCTGCAGGCTGGGGCCTGGGAAGGTGTGGCCGTACACTCCCGCTAAGGAGATGCTGTGTGACAAGGCATCTCAAGGGCCCTGAAAATGGCACTTGCCATGCTTCAATGACAGCAAGCCCTGCTTAACATGAGGTTTGCTTTGTGGATGACAGAGGCACTGTATTTCATTAGTATGTTAAAATGCTTCAAAGAGCTCAGAAATAAAAATTCTTGGAATTGCTGCACGAGTCAAAACTTTAGAAAGTTTATATTAAAATATGAATCACTGGCTTGCTTCAAGGGAGGAAAAAAATTCTTGTTTTCAGCAGAAAGTTAATTGGGTGTCCTGAAAATCAGTAATTAAAAACACCATTAGTAGACAATAATCATCTGCAGCGCTAGTTTCCTTCTGTACATAAAAGGCTTTGAAAGGACAGAGCAAGAGAGAAAAGTTCAGCATCAGCATTTGCCTCAAGACCCAATGCACCCAGGGGCTGGCCCAGCATCCCTTGTGCAGGGAAATGAGAGCTAGAAAAGATATTTTTGTTGCTGTGAATAAAAGTTGGATTTCTGAAGCTATATGCCTGCACTATTTAAAATTAACTCAAATTAAAATTTGTCACAGACAAACCTGAAATGTCATCCTGAGGGGCAGCACCACCATTGCTATCATCCCCCATGCACATGTCAGAGAGAAGTGCCACCACCCTGGGCAGAAAATGCAGCCACTCTTTGCTGTGTAACAACACGAGACTGGAAGCAAAGAATATGGTTTCCAAATTAAACAGCGGGAGTAATTTCTGCCAACAGGATGTAATTACTCCTCTTGTAAAAGAGCTGTGGAACACTTAATGGTTTTGAGCACTAATACATATGGAAACAGAGTGTTCCACAAATACCCAGCCAAGTGCTAGAGTACCACTGGCTTGGGGAGCAGTAAAAGGCCAAGAACACATCCTGTACTGCCTAAGACTTCAAGGGCCTCCTTCCAAATGCTGCTCTAGTGGGACTGCTGAAGTTTCTGTAACAGGTATGGTCACTGCCCAGGGTGAAATTTCTTGTCTCTCACAGCAGCTGTAGTAAAGGTAGCTGACTGTGTCACAGCCCTAAGTATAGATTTATCACCATCATATCTCAATGCCAGGTCTGTGACTATTTCAGGTAATTTATCTGATGAGACTGCTGTCTTCCCAAACATCTCTTTATGAACAAGTAGGAACTGAGACTATGTCAAACATATCAAGGTAATTCCATAGGATATATGGAATCTCAAAGTTGATGTGCTACTAATACTGATTTTCTTAAAGCCTGACCAAAATACATTTCCAGACCAGAAATAAATAACAGCATCTAAATGCAGAAATTTTAAAATTATGGCCAGAACACTCCCAGCATCTGAATGCCCCTTCATAGAAAGTGTGCTTGTTGAGCGAAGGATGTTAGGCCTTAAATACCCTATGGCAACTCAGCACTTACATTTACATGCACTAATTCATAGCCATACTTATGAAAAGAGCAAGCAGACTTCTGCACAAAGCAGCTCTCCTGGTACGAGTTTTTTACTACCTCTACTACTGCAGACTGGAGCTTGGGAGGAAACATATTCCAGCACCTCCTCTTTCACTTCCACTGAAAACATGAAGTTTTCACAATACATCCATATACAAAAGAGCTCTTGCAATAAAACCAGCTCCACACATACCTCTCACAGAGTATCATGCATTTCCCAGGAATTTTAAGGTGGGATTTGTTACAATTAAGAACAGTACTTCTTACCACAGGAGAAAATTGCCCCTAACCAAGAGGGAAAGACAAAGCTTTTCTGCACAGCCCTGCCTCAAACATAAGCAGAAAAAAATGCTTACATGCTGACAGCTCAGCTGAGGAACTGCTCTGGAGCTTAACACGCTGTAATCAAGATATCAGAGGTTTATTCTGAACAAGCACTTAGGGGAATGGGCATGAATTCTCCATGTTAGCAGTGCCTCTCAGTGTGTGATTCTCCCATCCTCACAATGACTGAAGAGAAAAGAAATTAGTCTGGTCGGTGACTATTTCATGATATTAAATTTATTTTTTAAACATGCAAAGATTCTTTTTGAGCAAAAGTCAGCATGATTGAGGTATGAAACATCGTCTTCCTGACCTTTCAGAAATCCAAAAAACTAACATTTGGTTCTTTGGTCAGCTATGCTATTGACAAATGCATTTTCTTTCAACACACACATGCACAAAAAACTTTACTAATCATATTTCTATTACCATTATCCTTAAGATCTTTTAGCATGATTTACAGAGGAGGAAAAAATGAAAGAAAAACAAAAACTGGCAGTACTTTATGCAGCTTTGGGCAAAGAAGATGATGGATTCTCCCAAAGTAATTTCCTGCAAAGTGAGATTTGATATAAGGAACTTGATTATGTATGTCAGTGCTGGGAAGGTACCCAGACATGTGAGACTATCATTTACAACCAATGCAGCCAAGGCAGAGGCCACTACTGGGTTTTAGAAATGCAGAGCATTAGTACAAGGGAACAGAAAGAAAGGATTTTTCAGAAGAGTTGGAGACAGCACAATTTTTTATTTAACTTACAATACTCTACTACCTCCTAAGATGGTCCCAATTAGACATATTTCTGTGTACCACACTTGGTGAATGATGCCACACTTGGCCTTGTCCTCCTCTAACTCTCTTGGCAGAAGCAACAAAGACTTCCTAGCACTAAAAGGCCACACTGTGGTTTTGTTTTCAAAAATCACTTCTAGGAAAAATGAGAGGGTAAAAAAAACCTCTGTGAGATTCTCTGTATCCCAGGACAAAGCGGAATGGTTCCATGCGAGCAATTTTCAGTCTTTGCAGGCTTGGCATTTGTGGTATGAACTCAGAAAAGTCATTACCAGTAATTCTCTCATTTCAAGTGTTTGCAACACATGAGAAGTAAGTTTTCTGAAATGAAAACTCCCATCCTAACCACTTCAGGTACACTTACAGATCAACTTCCTACAACTTCAATCTAAATCCATTTTACAATATTTAAAAAATATTTTTGGATGCCCTAAGTACACCAAGGCATTCAACAAGTGACTTGAGAAACAGGTTTTCAAACAAAAATGTTGCAAGAAGCAAGACATGATGAAGGAGACAACACATTTCCATTTTTTCACTTGAAGGACTGCTTGTTTTGTTGGATTAACCCAAAGTAAGCCTGCAGTCCAGCCATATCTTTTCTCCCATCTTTAATACAGCCAAACAAAAATAAGGAGAAGATAAGGTATCAAATATGCAGCCATTTTGCAGGAAAGTTTTAATCTAAATTAATTCCTTTGTTCTTACTGACTTATGGAAACTGCTTCTCTGAACTCTGATGAAGAATCTGTCTCTGAGCTTCATTTTTAGTTGCTATATTTAATGACTGCTGTTATAAACCATTCTAAATAGGGAAGCTAAAACTGGAAAGAAAATACAAGATTTGGGTCTTTCAAGCACCAGTTTAGGTTTATAAGCAACAAAGCAGGCAGTGTGCTGTGATGGTCTGAGTCTCCCCTCTCCCTTCCCAGCAGGACTACCTTACAGTGTCATGGAAAATACAAGTTTTTAAAGTCCACAATAACCAAATTATCAAGCAAAATTAAGGGTCAGGATTTCTCTGGGCACATGTACACATGTGATTCACAAGGGATTTCAAACGCAAACTCTCTCCGATGCTGCAATTTTGTACTGTGTGAAATTGTACAATAATACGTTAGAATAATGCTGCTAGAAAACGCATTAAAGTTCCTCCTTGACACAGGCACACCTATTGACACAAACGCTGGAGGCACTGGTTGTGAAATCCCCGCACCTCCGTCAAATCAGCCGGAAATCAGGCTCCGGAGCTGCCGAGGGTGTGGAGACAGCGCACACAGAGGGAGCGCTTGCGCAAGCCTTGTTTCCATAGGAAACCAGGGTAAACATGTTCCCATTTACAAAAAGTACAGTTTTCCATGGTAGTGGCTGGAAAGCCCTGCAGCTCCGGCCCTTGCCCACTAGAGGCCGTGAAGCCCTTACGCCTGCCCTGGACCCGGCTGCCGGAATCCAGTGATGAGGTGACGAGGAATGGGAAGCACCAAAAATGAGACTATTTCCTTCCAACAGTAAAATCTTAACACTTCCTTAGTACAGCGAGGTACCCCAGTCCTGGCAGGCCGGTGGGAACAGTAGGACCTGCTATGGGTAGCCAGCTCTGCTCGCCTACCACTGGAAACCTGAGGAGGAGATGGATGAGGAGGATGATCAGGAAGACGGGGAGGAGAAGAAACTACAGCTGGCTGAAGAGAAGCTACTCCTCTGTGACAAGCCCAAAGTAAACAATGAGTAGCCAAATTTAATGGGCCTCTTTTAAAATCAATTGTGCCTTTTGAACATCACTCACTCATTGGAGCCTGGCAAGCTGCAGCAGTCAACAGAAAGGATGCCAAGCATGAGGGGGATTTAATGAGCAGAGTTTGCTGCAGAACTGCAGCAACAAACACGTGCACGGAAAAACAACGTGGAGGCTGGTTTGTGGGGAAGAAATCCGAGGGTGTCTCTCCATACGCTGAGAAACACATAGGGGTAGTATAACAAAAAGAAGCAATACTCAGTTCCTCCAATGTAACTCCAAACAGGGCTTCGCTGGTTATTCAGAGATTATATCCCACCCCTCTGTGAGGGACACAGGTAAACAGATGAAAATCAGGAGAGATCTGCCCAGAGCTGAGCTGTACGGGAGTATATCAAACCTGGACTTCCACAGGAGGCACAGGAACATGGCCCCTGCAGAGCCTAAGGCTGGAAATCACATCTAAATGTCTTCTTGCAAGCTTGTGACAGGTTATCTAGAAAACTACAAAGGGTCAATATAGATCAGATTATTCTTCACAGCTATTGATTGCCCTGCTTTTTGCAATGCTGAATTTCATCTGCCATTGTGCTGTGCATACACCTAGCTAAATTATGTCCCATTTAAGTTCCTTTATGTTCTGTCATCTGGATTAGTTAAATACTTCTGTGTCTTCTGCAACCTCAGTCATGTTCCACACTTGTGCCACGGATCATTAAATAGTATAAATGTTGCACAATTCCTAAAATGAAATTTCAGGTCAGCCCAATAAAAACCAATGACCTTAGTAAAAATGTATATTTATTTCTCTTGTATTGCTCTCAAGTACTTGGCAACCTTGTGGTGAAATATTCTATTGAGACTGGGGAATGTGGGTTTAAGTACCTTCTGGTTGGTGGTTGGACACCTGAAAAGCATTAAGGTATGATGAAAAATATGAGTGCCACTGTGTCCTTGGATGGCTGTTTTACAAGAAACTAGCAATCAGGTAGTTTGTGTCCAAGTGTACAACTCGAGCTGTTCGGTGTGGAAGAAGAGGATTGTGGCTTTTGCATTTCATGGTATTTAGTGGTAGCTGTTGGTAAGTATCTCAGTGCAGGAGACAGTTTGGGTTGATGTGCCTTGCCCTGGTGGGCTGAGGCTGACAGCCCTCCCAGCATGGCGTGATGGGGATCCTTGGGCTGTGGCACCTGGCTTGTCCCGATCCAGTGTGCAGGGAAGCCACAGCAGAGCTCATGCTGTGACTGCAGCTCCAGAGCAGGAGGAGACCAGCACACAGTTTGTGCAGGGTGCAGCACATCCCGCACACCAAACCTGTGTGCTGGGAGAAGTGTGCAAAGCACTGTCTGGGGCTCTTGCTGGGACTGGTCCTTTATCAAAGGAGGATAAACAGATTTAAGACAGATCTGGCTGCATTCATGAAGACAACACATTTTTTGTTAAGAAAGCAGAAGTCTGTTGGTTTGGTAGTGAAAGAAAAATGTGGAAGTGGCATGAGTATTTTTCCACTTTATGAAGGCAACTATGAGGGAGTTGGGTGCCTGGAGATGTGGAAGCATGTCAGACTTCCAGCCCCAGCTTCACTGGGCAGCTTGCAGTCTCTCTGACCAACGCTGAAGGAAAAGCTGGGTCCTTATCTCTAACATGTTCCAGTTGGGCGGCCTTGAGAGCAATCCCAGGTGTTCATACAGTCTCTAATCCCATTAGGGCTCTTTTAAAGCAAGTGGTTTGGTTTTTTTTTCTGGTGTCACAGAATTTACACTTAATGGGTTTGCAGTTATTAGGCAGTTAGAAAAGTTATTTGCACTCTGCGGTTTGCTGCCCGAAGTGTAGCAAGAGACAAGCACTGAGGTCCTTGTGAATCCCACAGCTGCTGTGACTTTTCCATGTGAGGAAGGAACAGTTGCTGGAGGCATTTCAGAGAAATGCAAGAACACAGGAACAGTTCATTAATACTGGAAGTGAATTTGCAATTACCGAGAGCAGATGGTCAGCTCACACAGGGAATGAACCTTAAACCATCTAGACTTACAAGACTACTGCAAACACTGAAACACTACCAAGTTCACAAAAAAAAAAAAAAAAAATTCCTACGTGCTCACAGTCAGAAGTCAGCTCAGATTTGGATCCTACATACAGTGGCTTAAGTCCAGATAAAGCTGTCAATATTAAACTGAGTCAGTGGATTTACCACAGAGTTCATGCCCCTTCTTTTTACTTGCATAAGAAACTCTCAGAGCAGTCCAAGATAACCAAAAACAACAAGAACCTTAATGAAATAACTGTATCAGCATCATTAATAAAGCTAGGAATCAAGCTAATCCTCCCTTGTCTCGCTGCAACTCAGCTGTATCAGAGATGTGGTAGCAGCTTTAATAAGAATGGAAATCAAAGCTGAAGTTACATGACTAAGTTTTTCATTACTTTATAGTCCACTTAAAAAGACACCATACACGCACTGCTTTAACAAACGTATCTGTGATGCACTCCAGAGCTGTTGAATTTTTTCCATACACATGCTGCGTGTAAAGACTCTGTGAAGGAGCTTAAGAGAGATGTGTATCTTGAAAGCACTCCTCAGTGCAGCTCATGGACAAATTAGAATTATTATTGCTATAGGCATGTAACAATATGTATGTGCAAAGGGAAGGACTTGCTCAGCACCACGTGTATTTCACCCTGCCAGCTCTTCATTTGGCTTGGCAAACAAGACTGTAATTACTGGGGGGAAGAGGGAGGCTGTGAGCAAAGAGCTCTGTTGCATAGCCCTTCCTGCATGTGTCCAGGGAGTGAAATGCAATGGCTCCACCAGCTCGGAGAAGGCCATGAAGTCATCCTTCAAAATCTTTTTCCCTGGGACATACAAGTTTCAGCAGCCCAGCTGTGTTCCTCTGGACAGCAAACAGTGAAGGCTCCCCAAGGCCAACATGACCTGCAGTTTACAGGCCTTTGCAAACGGGTGAACAAGAGCTCCAGTGCTGCATGGGTGCCAAGGCAGCCGGCAGGGAGAGTCAACATGTCAGATTTGCCAAAGCCTTGCACTAGAAGGTAGCTGCAATTGGACTGCACTCTGAAGACCAGCCAAAAGGTTGCAACAGCAACAAATGACATGGGCAAGATATGTAATTAAAAAAAGGATAAGAGACAGATCCCCAGGCAAGATAACTGCTAACAAGGCATCCAAAGATTTTTCCTTGGTTTCCCTCACAGAGGTAAGGGCATATGAACTTTTACTCACAAGCAGGATAGAATTTAAATTTTCAGGGATGTACTTGTGGCAAAAAGCTCAGGTTTATTTCGCACAATCAACTTAATTCTTCTCTTAAGCCAGAAATCTGCATAGTAGGTCAGTTTGTTTAGAGATCGTGATATGATTCAGCAATTTCCTTGTCTGGCTTCATGGCACAATGTACAAAAATATGTCAATGCATGTGATGAGCTTATACCACCAAAAGGCTACTCCCGTACCTGCAGCAACAGAAAGTGTGTTGTAGCTATTTTCAGATTCCTTCCCTTTACACATCCTTTTCTAACACAAAAACTAAAAGAAACCACAGGATACTTGAAGAGTTCTGCAGTGCCAGCTACGACATTGTTAAGACATTGGTATGTTGATTCAGTATCTCAGAACTGCTTTAAAGTTTTCCAAAACTTTAAGAAAACAAAGTTTGTATCAGAAGTTATTTTGACAGAAGGTGATTTACATATGCATCTATTTAGTATGCTGAAATTTAGTATAAAAAACCTGTTGTCTATAAAAAACTATTTCTAGCAGTATCTTAATAACCCTGGTTATTAACATTGAAACATTTTGCATTTCCCTGAAATTATGTGATCCCCCAACTATTTTAGTAGCTTCTGCTATTGTATATGCAATGGCAATTCCACTTAGCCTCTGGGTCCAATTCTGCATCTGGTTTTGGCCATTAAAAATTAAATTGAAATTCTTTTTCTCCAGCAAATATTTACCCCATTGTAGACTGATTAAGTATATGGTAGCACTTGTAAACTGTTGTGATGACACAATACTTGGACCTCTCTCCATTAGCAAACACAGATCTGGAGCAGACACTGTCTTAGATACCCAAGGATTTCAGATTTCCAGACACATTTCTAATTTTGTAGAAAACATTTTTTTTCCTTTCTAAATCTGACATTGCTCTTCATTAAGGGCTAGGATTTGGAAAAAAAGAAAAGCAGAAAATCCCATGGGATTGAAAACAACAGATGTTGTCTGTTTTAAGCTTCCTTTATTCCAAATCACTGAATTTCGTGCTTTTAAGACTTTCCTGCATCTCTTTTCAGAGACCCATGATTTGCTCTTTAAATGGATTTTCAAGAGGCTGACTCTGACTAGAATGTATGTGAAAGAGATTTTCAACCTAAAATGCACCTTTTTTTCATGGAAGTTACTAGAAACACACTGAAAATACGATAGAAGCAGTATCAGGGCAGTATCACTGTGTATCCATACTGTGAACAATAAACCCACAGGATACCATCCCAGCAAGCAGGAGGTGCATGCTACTCACCTCCCACCCAAAAGCCATCCTGCTCCTCCATTTCAGCACTGCTGAACTGCCAACCTCAAAATCCAAAATACTGCCCCAGCACAACCACAAAGGGATTTTAAAGCTTTCCTTAGAATCAGTTTTCTTCCCTATAATAAAAAAATTTCCTACACTCATCTGCCCTCCATCCAGTCAAAGAGCCCCTGCCCTTAGGAGGTAAAACTCATTCCTTCTTCAGGTGAGTGACTGAATCCTTTGAAAAGATGATGTGATCATGAAGTCATTGATTCCAAAATGGTCTGGGTGAAGAAATAGCTGTGCAGTGCTGTGGAAAAAATGCTGTGTAATTTGATCCCTAAGGATATGACAGGGAAATAATAAACAGGCAAGGATGTTGGGGACAGATTTGACATCATTTTTTTAAAAAAATGGAGAGGTTTCAAAAAACAGCTACAGGAATTGTTTAAGTATGGAACAAAGTAATAGCACAGTGAGGAGCAGTAATTTCGCCTATCTAAAAAAACCCCAACTTGATAAATAGTTCTATCAGAATGAAGTGATATCTGACAGTGAAAGTCTCTTCATTCCAGAAACAAAGCACAAGAAGAATGTTTGAAATGTGAGGACAGACAAATTCAATTTAGAAGTTAAGCATATGATTTTCATACATTATATTTCTTTTTTTTGTCTCCTAATCAATACAGGGTGAATTTCTGGGAAGAGTATTGAAGCTGAACAACCAAATTCTGTTTTCAACACAAGCCATTAGATAGACAGGAGGCCAAGCTAAATGAACTAATGGGTTTAAGCTTTACGAGGTCAAACCTTTCTATTAAGTGTCAGAAACTCTATGTTTACAGTGATTATATCCATGGTCATTAATAAAAATAATTGGAAGTGACTAACCCTTTGATTTAATCAGATTTGCATCAGTACAATTTCATTGAATTGCAGATGGAAGAAATATTAAACCTCATCCCTTCACAGATGGCAAGATTTTAACAATGCCTTCACAAAGCCTCAATTCATATTTTATGCCTTGACTTCCTCTTGTATTCCAATTTTTTTTTTTGCAACAGCACATGCACTACAGAAGCAATAGAAGTTAAGCTGTAATACAGTTTTGTTTGCTGAACTTGAGTGGATGTAAACATCCATCCTTTCGGAATTAGTATGTCAATCATGTTCTTTTATAAATAAAAATCTATTTTCAGTTGAGAAAAAAAAAGGTGGATTTTCTGGTCTTCAATAAGGCCATCTCTGCTTCCACATTCTGTAAGCTTTTGTTGCTCCTGAGGCTCTCGAACTGTGACTATTTCTCACATTCTTCCAGATTTGCTCTGGGATTGTTGAGCAGCTGGGAAGGTATGTGTCTGCACTACTTGCCACATGCAGGACACACAGAAATTCAGTTGCATTTTCTGCAGGACCAAAAGTGACTTTTCTAAATTTTCCTCCAAAATGAAATTCTAACATATTCACCTCTAAGAAATATCAGGAAAAGAGTGCTTGGCTCTGGCCTTTGCTAATGCCTCTAGATTTTCCAACTGAAGGACAAGGATGCAATGACACATTCTTTGGTATGAAAGCAAGAGCCAGGTCATTGACAACAGCTACACCAGGAGCAGCCAGCACCTGTAATGAGCTCCAAGCTTGGCAGGTCTGAGGTGTTTTGAAGTCACTTATCTTGAGTCCATGAACTCAGGAGACTCTTATATGAACAGAGGTGCGCTGAGCTGCACATATGAAAGCCTTTGCCACGATTTCCAGGATCCTGAATAGGGCACAGGGAATCCGGAAACTTGACTCTGTACCAGCTAAAGGGACCTTGGCAACTCTGGCTTCCTCAGCAGTCCAACAGCTGAGATATTGAAAAACATGTTGGTTCACTGGAATACTGTCAAATGTGGCAAGCTTTTACTAAAAGTTTCAAGCCCATCACACCTCCCAGCCACAAAAGTCTTGAGAGAGTTTAAGTCTGAGTGACTAAAATACCAGTGTGCCCAGCAACGCTCTGGTGTATGTTTGGACTGAGTTGGGGCAGCTGAGGTGGCTGAAGTATTGAGTAGCAAAGCAGAGGGCAAAAAGACTTCAAACTTAATTTGAGCATGTGTACCTAGACTAGACAGGAGTGAGAAATGCCCATTCAGAGATATGGGATATGCCAGCACACTACTGGCAATGGAACCACAGCAGCTGGGGCGTCAGGAAAGAGGAGTGAACAAAATTACATTGGATAGCTACTGATAAGGGACTTAGCTAACATGCACATTTCTGATTTTTACTAATGACTGAGGAAACCCTCATATACATGGCAGTTCAGCCAGTGACTGTTGTCTCATTACAAAAAAATTGCCTATGAAATGAACTGAAATCTGGAAAATTGTACAAAATCAAAAATATTCAAGTTCAGCACTTGTTAACACATTCACTTCTGATATCCCTTCAGAAAAGATGTGTGGGCTTTGATGTGTTCCTTCTTTTCAGCATTTCTTCCTCATCAATATAACTCTGCAACTCTTTTGACACCTCTGACCTCTGAATTGCAGACTTGCTGCAGTTCTGAGGTTCCTGGTTCACCTCTTGGTCTGGACTGTTTTTGTCCTGCAGAATATGGGACAGTTCTGGAAACAGAGCACATGCTGATGGTGATTATGATTCCCTACAGCAGCTTCCCAGAAAACTTCGTGGAAACTGTACTTTTGTCTGATAATTCATGTGGACAAAGAGTGTCCTATAAATTTCTGTAATTCAGCTTTATGAGAGGTATGCAAAGGTGTTGGGGTCCCTCCCCTGCCGTGTAGCCCTGGGAGAGGGGCCCTGAGGGCACAGACACGGGGTTTCCTGCCCCTGCTCAGCCTCGTTCCCATTGGTTGGTTTGTGTTCCCTGCGCGGGCAAGAAGGACCCTTGGTCCCGTGACTGGAACAGTTCCTCGGCAGAGCTCCGGCCATGCGGCTGGAGAAATAAACATCTCTCTGAAACATCTAGCAAGAATCTGTCTGTCCGTATATATATTTCCTTTCCACGGGACTCCTGGTTTGATATATGCGTGTTGCAGGATCCCCACTGCAACAAATGGTGGAGATTTGTGAGCAGAACGATCCCCGATCCCTAAGCGACTGATTTGTGTGAGTAAACCCTGGAAACTTTGGATTCCTCTTCTTGGTTTTGCTTTGCTATTCCATATCTAAACTATGGAGGAACCGTGGGAAGACTCTTGGCTCTCAGAGCCGCATATGGACATTTATCTTAAACTTAAAATGATTCTTGAACAACGATTTGTGAATTTTAGCTTGATTCAAGCTCAAAAAGAACTGAAACACTTCCTGGCATGGTTGTTTAAGAACTTTTTCTATGTTTCTTGGGATTTAATTCTTACCAAGGGCTTTTGGAAAACCGTTTGGACACAGTTAATACTGGAGTCAAAATATATGCCGATGGAAGAATATTTTCGTGAATATTATTTAGTTACCGAGACTGTTGAGCAATGTCAGCTGTGTCCTGGCAAAGGGAATCCTGGCGCAGGGACCGTGCGGCCCAGGCCACGTGCACCGAGCGCTCTGAGAGCAGCAGCGAGGCAGTTCCCGCGCGCGGGCGGAGCCACGCGAGCCGCAGTGTCAGTGGCGGAGCGGGGAGCGGTGGGACCCGGCGGTGCCTGCCCGGTCCTGTGCAGCGCGTGGTGGAGCGAGCCCCGTGAACGCCCGGCCGAGAGGGGCGGCGCGCGGGCGGCGGCTGGCGGCGATGGCGGTGGAACGGAGCCGCGCCCAGCTGAGACGTGTGCTGGAGCAGGGCGTGGGGGAGTCATCGCTCGGGGGCCCGGCCGAGACGTGGGTGCAGCGCCCGGCAGCGGCAGCGAAGCTGCGACCAGAGGAGGCGACGCACGGAGAACTGAGCAGCGTGGCCCGGCCCGGCCCGCGCAGCCCCGAACGCGACCCCGGGAAGAGCGCGCAGGCACGAGCAGCCCCGACAATTCCAACACGGGAGCGACCGAAAGAGAGAACAAAGACGCAGCGAGACAGAAAACAGCAGACACTCGGAAAAAGGAAAAAATCATAGTAACTAAGACCTTAGGGATAGTAAAATGGTATAATGTTAAGCAAAATTATGGTTTTATAACAAGGTGTGACAACCAGCAAGACATATTCGTGCATAGAACTGCTATTAAAAAGAATAACCCTGAAAAATGCATCCCAAGCTTGGGAGATGGAGAGGTGGTGGAATTTAATATTGTACTAGGGAGAAAAGGGTTACAAGCATCGCAGGTCACTGGGCCTGATGGTGTTCCTGTAAAAGGCAGTATATATGCAAAAAATCGTAGTCATGTTAGACAGTATCTCCATTGTAAGCCCCCCCTACAGTTTCCCTTTCCTAATCCCACCTTTCCCTTTTACCCTATGTCCTATTACCCCCAGTGTATTCCCAATCCGTTTTTTCATCCATGGTTTCCCTCACAAAACCATGCTTTTGCCAATTGTTTCCCCAAAAATCCCTTTCTAATGCCGAGTGGGGGATGAAAAGGGGGAGGGAAGAAGTTAAACCCTCTCCTGCCTCAGTTTCCCCACAAAGCATGCTCAGAGAATTCTGTCTCCCTTCTGTCAGCCCTAAGATGTTCCAGAGAATCTGTTTGGACATTTAAAGACTCAGGAGGGTGGCTTGTTTTGTTTTGAAACTGTTCTTGTTATGTTTATCCAGTTGTTTTCATTCTCCTTTTATTAAAATAAAACGGGTGAGGTGTTGGGGTCCCTCCCCTGCCGTGTAGCCCTGGGAGAGGGGCCCTGAGGGCACAGACACGGGGTTTCCTGCCCCTGCTCAGCCTCGTTCCCATTGGTTGGTTTGTGTTCCCTGCGCGGGCAGAAGGACCCTTGGTCCCGTGACTGGAACAGTTCCTCGGCAGAGCTCCGGCCATGCGGCTGGAGAAATAAACATCTCTCTGAAACAGCTATCAAGAATCTGTCTGTCCGTATATATATTTCCTTTCCACGGGACTCCTGGTTTGATATATGCGTGTTGCAGGATCCCCACTGCAACACAAAGGTTTCATAAACAGTATGGGGAAAGCACAACTGTAAAGAAACAGAACAAAAAAATATATCCGTCAGCTTTAACACACTCATCTGGAGAAGTCAACTACTTTGAGGAGAGACATAATGGTAACATGCTTTCAAGAAGCAGCAGCAAGTTGTAGACTTCCAGCCTGTTCCTGGGAAAACCCTGATGAGTGCAAAGAGAACAACTGTGAAACACTAACCATGCTGCTAATGTGCGAAGGCCTACGTTCTGGGGACAGAAGAGCGTTCAGAAATAATTGAATCATCCAGGGCTGTGCTCAGTGCATACCCTAAGGTGATTATGTTCAGAATAGAAGCTTTAAGAATGTCATTTAGTAAATGAAAACAGAGTTGGATACCAGTAATAAACCAGTGCCCTCCAGCTACTCATTTTTTATAGTGACTTAATTGAAACTTAGAAATCGCTGAATGCCAGATGCCTGGGAAAGGGGGCAGCACTGAGACCAGGACTAGAGACACAGAGATCCAGCAACAAATTGTGATTTTGCCTCCAGTAAAGAACAGTTTATGGCTACAGTTTTCTTCCTCTGGTGATAAAAATGAGTCTGGTGTACTCTGAGTGCTCAACTGTACTCCCAGGATAGGTACAGAGCTGGGTACCAAGTTGTTTTCAACTTTCTAATTGCTGATTAACCCAGTAAAATGAAACCAAGCAAAAAGGTTTGTTTTCTCTTTCTTATTGTAGCAAGAAGGCTGTTTTAAACTGCAGTAGCTCCTTAATCACATTTCTATTACCTAATTTGCAAAAACCACAATTCTATAATCTTTCAAAAGGAAACATACAGTTAACTCATACTATTGTCACTCATTCAAATTATATATAACCATTACATGCCTTTTTATATATATTTAGCACTTTATCCTAAAAAAGAAATAAATCTTAAGCAAGATTTATTCCAAGTTTTTCAAATTAGTACTACTTCTTGCAGAGAGATGTCCCTAACAGAGTTGTTCTATTAAACTGTACACCACAAGAACTAAATTGGCTTTGAAAATGTAGCATTGTAGTTTTCCAAAGCTGAAGCCTAAGAAGAAAAAGCATTTCTTTGGATGTAATAAATCTTCAGTGATGAGTAAAACATGAAGGAAGCCTCTCTCTTCTTGAAAGCAGGGGACACTCCCTTCCTTTCTAATAACGTACTACAAGGCAGAGCTCCCAGCCTGTCATGTTACACACAAACATTTCATCAGAGTGGTTGAGAATGATTTGGACATGAGTCTGAACATGAGTTTGGGCCCTGGCATTACTTGCTCAAACCTGAATTAAATCATCCTGGGAGGGGAAAAGGCGTCAGAGAAGATCCTCAGCCTCCAAAGGCAAAGAACCACCCCCAGCCTGCCCATGCAGCCCTTCCTACCAAGGCATTGCTTCACTCAGGAGTTTTGGCTGCCAAACTTCTGCAAACCCGAGTCTCCAGCCAGTGTCCCTCACTCTTGTCCTGCCTATTCTCAGCCCATTGTTCCATTGCTGAAGACTGAGCATATCACACAACTGCAATTACCAGAGGATTTTGCAGCCTGCCTTTCCCACGCAAGAGCGCTTCATCACTTTCTGCAGAAGATTAGTTTAGTGTTAGTTGCTTTGAAGATAATTGCTCAACAACAAATTCAGTTCTTAACCCTCATTTACATTTCCTAGAAGTTCTGTCAAGGTAGTGCCTTTGGGGCTGATGCTTTCTGGGCTTAATCTCAGTCCAAAGGTGATTTTCATGCATGTAAATGTAAATTGAAACCCTTTATTTATTCTCAAATCAGACATATATATGACATGATTTTCCCCAGGACCTCTATCCAAAAAACTCTGTAATTGCCCAGTATTAGGAAATATTTCCCAGTTCTCATTGAGCTCTAAGGAATACTCCAAGTTAGAAGAAAATCCTATTTCAGAGACATGAAAAAATGAAATAAGAAATAAAATTAATGCAGAATGGCATTGAGCTGCCTGATTTTCTCACTGGGGTTAGTGTGGGAAACCAGAGTAACACAGAGTATCCAAAGCAAGCACTTAATTTACAGTCTGAGACACTCAGTTCCATCCCCATCCTCTCTGACGGAGTTATGACAGCCTCTGGCTCTGCTCAGCACCCTACTTGCACCTGCCCCAGCATGTGGATGGCTTGAGCAGCATCTGGATCCTGGGGCCACCAAGCCCCATAAAGGTGCTCAGTCACCACACATTGTCAGAAAACGTTAATTACCCAGGTTTTCAACAATTCAGACTCCTGGGCATGTCAGCACCACAAAAATCCGTGTCCATCCTGGTATTATATATATACATATATATATATATATATATATATATACATTTCACTTTCACTAAAAGGTGGGAACTGAGGTGTAAAATCTGGTTTTATTTCTTGCACATCAAACCCCTGTGTGGTGTGCTACAATCTGTTCACATTCAGGAGAGAGAACCTTAACTTAATTATGGCAACTGGTGTGAGGAAATTAATGATCACTGAATACTGCAAAATAGAAATCAATACTTTTGTGTCTTTCCCAAATGGTCTATTGCTAGATAGATATTCATGGCTATATTTCTCTCATTCTGTGAATATTAATAAGGTAGCAAAGACTATATATATATCAAAGCCTTGAAAACAAGGCTACTGCTAATGCAGGTCCTCAGCAGTAACACGTTATAGCTACCAGCTGACTGATTTGTGGGATGCTAAGTAACAGCTACAGTATAATACAAGCCTTCATTTTCTATTCTGAAACTTGTTTACTTCTATTGCCATTTATTAAAGTACTGTCCAGCTATAATTAAAAAGGACAGGACAACAAAAACCTTTAGTACCTCCTTGCTGTGATAAGCGAGACACTTAAACGAGAGCTTAGACACTTGACAGGCAAGTACAAATGGGGCTAAATTCACTTTGATGAGCTGTGTGACAGCTTCTTCCACAAATGAGACACAACAGAGAGGCAGGTCATTAGAAATTACCCTGCAATGGGATGACTGGCATGTACAGCTTTTGCAATCCTATTAAGCTGTTGCCACTGAATGAAAGCACCTGCTCATTGCAGGGGTAGGTAAGAGATGTTGTTTGTACCTGGTGTGGTGGGCTGCCTGTGCTTGAGACACCACACGTGGGTAAATACGCCCAATGCCTCTAGCCTGATTCAGCCTGGGCAGTGATACAGATCTTAAATGAATTTCTGGGCAAGGAACTATTGCAAAATGGATTTAATGCTGAAAGCCTGTCTTACTCTATCTGTTCCACTGTGTTGTATCGTAATTTAATGAATCAGAAAGTCCAGAGATGACAAGAAGGTAAGCAGCCCAAAGGGTAAGTGTATATTGGGGTGTCACCTAATGCATGGGCTTCTAGGGTCCTGACATGGGGGCCCAGCAGGAAAGAGGCCCCAGCTTGCTTCAACCTCTGACCAGGATATCTGATCCACATACGGGGTATTTGCCATGGTAGCTACATACCACATGACAAGCACACATGATGAAAATTCTGATTTTTTGCAGTACCAGACTGTTTCTCAGATGCCCAGGAGTACCACTAGTGCCACTTTGTGACCTGTTTGTGTGTGATTATCAGGCATTCCTAGTCAGCCCTGGGCGTGGGCTTTCCATATGGTCATGAAGACTTCCCTGCTGCAGTACAGCAACATAATGAAACAACTATTCACTTATGACTAAAGTCCATTGCTATTTATGCCCTAAGAATATTTTTGTCCCTATTACAGGGAAAGTGGAGACAAATGTTATATGATAGTCTCATTTTACCATCTAATGAAATTATATACCATGTTTTAACATGAGAAACCTAAATTTCCCACCAGGCAAAATTTTAATTGTTTTTAATTACTGAGTGTGGAAGAAATACTGCGTATGTACTCATACATAAGCCATATGTACATATCATTTGCCTCTGGCCTTGCTATGTTTTCAATTGCTGATAGTTATATCTTTCTTAGCATGTGCTCCTCCCGTCTGTTGTAACCAACTGTTGTTCCTAAGCCTATGCTCAGTTTGGAACCTACACTGACTCACCAGTTGCTCAACATAACCTCCTTTGTCTGGGTGGAACTACACACAGTGCATGAAGATAAGGGTTAGAGCCATTACTGTAAGCTTTTGGAAGCACTGAAGTTATTTTGTCAAATGACTATTGAAAGCCTGAAGCAATGGTACTGTGGCTGCAATGCAAATAGCACTGTTCCCTGAGCTGACATGGGCTGATTTAAGAGACTTACTCAATGTGAGCAGGTTTGAACTCGACAGGAAGTGCCAGAGCTCCTGGACAGATATGACAACATGAGATGTAAATGATGGCCTTGCAGAAGTGGTCTGTGAACTGGCAAGTCAGATGTCCATTAGGTGCAGCTTTCTGAGCAGATCCCACTGCCACAGCTGGACAGTTCCCTCAACTGCGCAGGTGCTTCTTGAACAAATACCACTTCCTGGTCTCAGGCCTTGTTTTGGGCTTTCTCTCATGCTGCATTTGAAAAATAGGGGAAAGCTCCCAGTCATAGGCTGAAATTCTCTTCTACCTGTTTTTATAACCCAATTTTTAATTCAAAACTTGGAGAAATTTAAATGAAAGAGATCTAGTCCACAAAGACTTAATAAGATTTTTTTGGTGCAATCAATGTTTAGACTGATTTCCTAAGGAAATGCTGCTGACATGGCCAGGCTTTGTGTTTTTGGTCTGCCTCCCTTTCTGTGTCAGGCTCCTTATCGCCTCCACCAATAACTTCGGAACAAATTGGCTGGTTTGACAGAGAGACAGATGGCTCAAAGGTATTAAACTCTTACAAGTTTTGTGAAAATAAGCAGCAGGGTAATGGAAAGAGAGCCTCTTAGTGGCTCACTAAAGAAAAGGCTTCGGCACAAATTCAATCCTTATTAAGCCAAAGAAAATCTGCACAAAGCTGAACCCCGACGTGCAAACTCACGACAAACAAGCCTTTGCTGGGGCTGGTGTTCATGAACTAGTTTGTGTTATCTATTGCAAAGCAAGCATCATCTTGTTTACTGTAGAAATAACAAGCTAAATTTTTAATAAGGACACTGCTGAGGCTGTTAATATGCAATGCAATGATATTCATTAAGAAGATACTGTAAGCCACAAGCCTTGTTGAACTTACACACTGCCTAACTTTGACAGTGCATCTGAGAAAAGAATTCTATCAGTACTTAGGGCTCAGATTAAGATATTTGACATTGGCACATACATCTAACTTCACACAGGAGATTTGGCATTAAACAAATCGCACTTGGCGCTTGTTGAACAGCCTCTTGAACACTCCCCTCACCACACACACATTGTCCTACAAAGAGCCTAGGTGGAAAAGGTCTGCACTTGAATGTGACAGGAAGCTTTGATCAGACAAATTAGAACAGGCTTTTATGTGTAGTTCCTGTCTCTACAGACTTTGTGTTTGATGGCAGTGTCCCTGCTGGAGACTCCTCTTCCATTATCGCTCACTGCATGATGCTCAGCTTACAAAGGACACTGCACTTCCCACTTTTCTTGCCTATTCAGCACCACTTAATTGTTATGAGGACACTTGGAATGTTGGTATTTTAATGTTTACCTACTTTTTAATTAAATGTTATGACCTATAACTATACCAGTCTCCTTCTTAACTTCTTAGCTAAAAAAGAAGAGGCATAAGCCTGTATCTAGAGCTTTTAACCGTATTTCAGTCTCAAACAGGGACACATAAACAATGTCAAAAGAAACAATGGCAACATCACACAGCACCGCATTCCCTGCTATAGTGGTACCAAGCAGTGGCAGTGAGGAAAACTGGGTGCATTTGAAGACAAAGGTGCCCACTGGCCACTAGTTCATCATACCTGGGTCTTCTCTCAAATACCCACAGGGTCACTACTTACTGACTTCTAACACCAAGGCAGCCACTCTTTGAACCTGTGACAGTTTAGTGATGGCACCTAACTTCTGGGTTGGGATGGTGTTCAAACCTTGCATCTGCACGGTTGCCTCTGGCTAACCTCAAGAGCCTTAGGCAAAACTACTTGATGAATTCCTGGTTATCTTAATTGCCATGAGCGTGTAATCCCCTCACTGGTGCACTCCCTCTGTGCCAGACATTCCTGTCTGCATGCAGCTGTGCCACAGGAATTGCAACAGGCAACAGCTGCTGTCCCAGCGATCCCCCAGTGCTCATGATCTCACCATTCCTGTCTGGGGTCACAAGCCATTTTGTAATACCCCACAAATACCTCCTAGACTGGATCTGCATCACGTTGCAAGGAAGGCACAACCCACTGCAGAGCAAACAATCCATCTCTGTGCACTGGCTCTGCACCTGGCCATAGCTACAACAATCAGTAAGGAGGAGGGTGCACAGCCAAAACGATTCCTATGTTACCCAAAAGCTTAACAGGGACAGCCACAGTGCCCCACAAGAAACTGCCACACGATTTACTGAAGGGTCTAAGGTGCTAAGAGCAGAGTGCTACACTGCCTCGAGTGCTGTCCTTGGGTGTCCACAGGGCAGAGCTGGATCTCCTGCATGGGTCTGAGCTGGGAAATTCAGACGTGGAACTGGCAATAAACCTTGCAGGAGAGAAGAAGGAAACAGGTGAGTGACTGATGGACGCATTGTTGCTGGAGCACGTCCAAAATTCTCATGGGCAAAGTCCGCAGTACAAGAGTTTCTTCCATAGATGAGTTTCATCTTCTCCATGGCACATGGCAGAGTTAGTTAGGGCATATTGAGCATATATGCTGCGTTTGTATAGCTGAATTGTGCTGTATTGCACGTGTCTTGGAACATACACGGGGTAGACAAAGACAAAGAATCTTTAATTCAGTCTACCTTCAGTGAGCCTTAATTCCACATGTATTATTACAGTGCCTAAATACCTAAAATTATGGGAGCATGCCCTCAAATGTATGATGTGGCAGTGTGGGGTTCCCAAGCAGCCACACTCCTGTGGGAATGGTCCGTTCTTGAACAAGCTACGGACAAGAAACCACACTTGTCTAAAGGAAAAATAACCGACAACACGTTGAATGAAGTAAATCATCGTAACACTACAAAACTAGCAAATTTTCCTGATGCCAGTCTGGTAGCGTCCCTGTAGGGTCAGGCTGTTGCTAAGAACAGCACCTGGCCCCCAAAGGGACTTCTAGAGGGCCATGATGAGTTCCCCTCTATCAGGGAAGCCCTATTAGTGCTGTCTTGCACTCTGTCCTGCTTTCCCAGCTGCCAGGAAATTTGTACTACAGCCTCCCCAAATGATACCACTTGGGAACATGCTAGTTTTGCTCATGAGTGTGTCTGCAGATGAGCGTTCATCTCTCTGATTTGTAAATGTGCAGCAACGCAGGCTCCAAGTATAAAACATGTATTTTTAACTACAGTTGATTCATAATGAAAACATTCCAAATCTGTGATTTTTAAAAAATCATCAGCTTAGAGGCATATTTGCATTTCATTTTGTTTACAGAGTAGGGAGGCAAAATGAGAAGAAAAAAGGGTGAAAGGGGCAACTATACAAGCAGACTCTGTACAGCCAAATTAAAATGTGCATACACACTGAAAAAAATGTAAATAAAGTAAAAAAAAACAAAAAAAAGAAGATTTTGTTTAGACAGCTTCTTTTTAATGATCAGTGATCTTATGCATGCTAGACTTCTGTCAAACATGTAAAGGCACATTGCTAGCATACTTTCTCAGCAGATTTGGAAGAGGGAGCATGTGCGGAGTGTGATAAGGAAAGGGAAAATAACAAAATGAAAATGGCAGTTACGGAAAGTTATCTCTGTGGGCAGATGCAAAACATAGGGCCAAAATCTGTGTTGTTATTTCTTATGGTAGAGAGTGATAAGGCAAGAAAGTAAAGCAAATAGAGGAAAAAAATCAGACTAGTAGATAGATAAGCAATTAAATCAAGAGCTTAGACCTGTTCTGAACCTCTGCATTTCCCAAACATGCTCAAAGAGCACTATGATATTACAGGCACATTGCAGCCTCCTATCTGCTGATTCACATGAAGTCCCAATATTTTTCTTTATGAACAATGCCAGAAGAATCTGGCTTTTCTCTTCCTAAGCACTGTATGCTTTGCTTGTGCTGATCTCTCTTGAAATGTCAACTTTACATTTCCAATATCCACAAAGAGATTCTTAATAAAAAGATATGATCTGCATTTCAGAATGAGACCTTTAAATCCTTTAGCCCTGCCAGTTTCCAGGGAACTTTTGTTAAGAATGAAATACTCTGTTTAATAATTGCTTTCCAATAGTAATAAAGAGAGTTGCAAACACCAGTGGGCCACAGGTAACAAAGGCAGTACAATCCAGGCACAGGAAAAAGGGATTTTATCCAGGATTCTTGTAAACAAATGCAACAACAATTTAAAATATGTTCCGTACATAACCTTGCCATATTTTAATTAGATTTCCAACTAAGATACTCTGAAATGTCTATTTAAAATAATTCTGCTGAGTTATGACATAAGGACACATTAGAAATGTGCAAACAAATCCAATACACCCAGCTGCTTTTTTGCCTTTGCATTGCTTATGCAGCTACAGTCTTTGCTTTTAATTCAGTAACACTGCTGACTGACATTAAACAGAGCTGTACCATTCCTCACTACACATTCTTACCACCTATCTTGTAATAAAACCATACAAGCACAATCTTTTGGGCCAATGACCTGAACAAGTCATCCTTTAGTCGCACATTTACCAGACTCGATCCAAGGGAGCGAAGTGGCCGGGAACAAAACCAGCCCTTTTGGCAATAATGTGCATTTCAGCTGGATTCCATGTCCAGTGACACTGCCCAGCGCAGGGGCTGAGCAGCTTGCTGCTCAGTTCTCCAGTCCAGCACCCAGCTTACAGCTGCAGAAACAAGCGTCAGGCCTTGCCCCACTCACTCTGAGACTCCAATCCATACTGCTTGTGCTGCCAGCACAAGAAATTTCATTCCGGTCATCAATGGAGATAATTTTGGCTACAGTTTCAGTTCAGTTCAAAGAGGTGTTATGTGGTGTAGTTTTTAAATAAGGTCAAGGATTTCCCCCAGGGTACTCCATGCCAGCTATTGGCCCTGACTGATACCATCTCTCTGGTGTGCAGAGATGTTATGCACCTCACTGGTGCCACACCTGTCACCTTGCTACTGCCATGCCTGTACTCTTGACAATTCCTTTGAAAAGAACTGTAGGGGAAAGGCCCCATGAATTAAATAGTATCATTTCAGTGCCAGTATGACTTTCGTGTGTCTTTCTATTCTGGCAAAGCAGTGTGATCTAGTGTACTTGAACACAGCACTGGGGACTCCGGAACTGTAACTCCAGTTTCGCTGCTCTGCTGCCATCTATACTCGATCGAAATCTCTGACCTTTGCTGTGTCCATCTTCTGATCTTCAAACTGCAGGAGCAGCTACAGATTCCACATTACAGAGATGCTACCAGAGTTTCCAAAGCTGCTGAACACCTGTCACTTCTGCTTACCTCAAATGGTCTGAGGAGGAGGGTCAGGGAGATTCAAAAAACCGCATCTTTAAGGTCATGCTTTACTTTGAAACCACCACTTATAAAAAATGGTAAACTTAATTATTTCTGCTAGACAGTGGGAAGTTCTTCCAGTTTTTGATGTGGTACAAAACATATCAATTATTTTCTAGGTTTTCCAGATACATAATCACAGTGGACTCCTTATATTCTAAAGTCCTTCAGGTGTTTTAAAGTCAAAATATTTTAAGCCAATACTTCAGAGGTGCACTTTTTTTTTAAATAAGTGATTTACTTCATTATTAAAGCAAATAAAACTACTTATCTGGCTAAGCTAATTCCTGCAGTCCAGTTACTCTGATCATAAAAAAGAAATCTGTGATAGTCTTTGGCCTTTCAAATGTTTCCTAGAAAGAGAAAGCAATTTTTTTATATGTATGTTATCTGGGATATTTATTCTTCCTCCACTGACAGGAACTGGAACAGAGGATATTAAAAAAAGTCAATAACAAAACTAGATGCCTATTTTTAGCTCCAAACTCTTCTGTTTTCATAGGACTAAAAAACTGTCGATTCATTTTCTTATGTGTACATCCCTGCAGTAGACCTGCATTTACTTGCCCTCCTTTACCTGAGTCATATTTGTAATCCTGGATAGATAATGGCAGTTTAAGTACAGCTATCTGTTGCCCGGGGCAAGACTAAGACTCAGAAGCCAGGGTGAAAAACAACATCTGATTCAGCATCCTTGGATATATTCGGTGGACTCCTATATCTCCTGCATTAGTGACAACAGTGACCCACCTTGTCTCTCTCCTTACCCCTCATTTGCCTTATATTTGATCTCAGTTGTGGCTTATTCAGTTGCTCTGCAGACGTGGCCTCACCTCATGCTGTATATTGGAAATAAAGATACTGGGAAGGGTGGAACAGACCTGCCACTCCTCTCTTATCTCACCATGTATCTCTTCTTTGCTCCAGATTTTGTTAGACTAATCTGCAGCTCCTCAGGCTGGGATAAAACGATTTAATTCAAATGGCATCAAATCATTGGACTTGACTGAATACACGTTAACAGCTTACCAAGACAAATCACAATTAAGCAAAGCTATAAAGTCACTTTATTTTTCTCTGCTTTCATCCTATTTTCCTTTTTAAAGACTGCAGAAGAACCACAGGTTAGTTTCATTCAATGAATCATGGATCCGATACTGTGTATACTACAGAACTGGAAGGTCTACTGAGACTGACTTTGCAGCATAGTGCTTATGGCGCAGACCAGTGAAACTGGAGGTTGTGGTTCAATTATCTGTGCTGATGTACAATTATTCATTTATATAAAATTGAAGTGGATAGACGTTACAAGTGAGAAAGGTTTACAGTTGTTTATGCCATAGGAATGTGGGAAAGATCTTGAACTTGGGTCATTCATCCAGCATTAAGTACACCACAACCCATGGGCTGTTAGGGTGTCGTTAGGGAAGGAGACAGAACAAGGAGGCTTGTCTTTAACTTGGTCTCCCATTGCATCCTTATAGCCAAACCAAGTAAGTGAATGATAGATAGATAACATGGGTGACAAATGAATGGATCACCAGTCTCACAGTTTTTGCTCAGCAGTACAAAGTCCAGCTGATTGTTGGTTACCATCAGTATCCCTGAGGCAATGATACTGGGCGGATACTGTTTAATGTCTTTAAAAAAAACCTGGATGATGGAATAAAGTACACTCAGCAAATTTGTGGATGATACCAAACTGTGGAGAAGTGGTTGAGATGATGGAGAGCTGCTCTTCAAAGTGACCTTGACAGGCTGGAGGAATTGGCTGACAGGAACCTCATACACTCCATATAAGCAAATGTAAAGTCCTGCAGCTGGGATGGAATAACCCTCTGCAACCAGGCAGACTGGGGCCAACTGGACAGGGGCAGAAGAAAAGTACTTCAGGGTTCTGTTGACAACAAACTGAACATGAATCTTCCCTTTTGGCCAATGATACCACCCTCACACTGGGCTAGTGCATTAGGAAGAATGTAGCCAGCGGATGAAGGTACATGATTGCTTCGCTGTCACCCACGCTTGTGAAACTACAGGCTACGCTGTTCATTTTGGGGTTCCCCAGCACAAGGACATCATGGGCATATCACAGCAAGCCCTGCAGAGGGCTGAAGCACTTGACATAGAAGGAAAGCCTGGCAGAGCTGGGCTTGTTAACCTTAAGAAGACAAGGCTAAGGGTAGGAGAGGTTATTGATGGCTTCATCTATTTGACAGGAAAGCAAAGCCAGGGTCTTTTTAAAGGTATACCACTGTAGGATGAAGGGCAACAGAAACAAGGTTTCAGAATTTTAAATCTAATTAGACATAAGAGAAAGGAAAATTCACCATGAAGGTGGTCAAATAACATCACAAATTGCCCAGAGCAGATGTGGAAATTGCATGTCAGTCCTTGGAGATACTCAGAACTAAACCTGACAAGGTCCTGAGCAACCTGATCCAGCTGTCCCTGCTCTGAGAAGGAGCTGGACTGGACTCCCCAAGTGTCTCTTCCAACCTAAGTTACTCTGTGATTCTGTAAAGTTCTCGGTCTTCTTGCCTGGCAGTTCTTGTACATTGAAGTCTTGGAGGGTTTAGGATGTTTCAGTGAAGCAGACAAATCAAATGAGAAATCATGGTTTCTGAACATGAGACTACAACCAGGATTATTTCTTGCACTTTGTGGTGCTACTGGGATGCTCCTGCACGTATCTTTTCTGCAAACTAGAGCTATTTTTGTTCAGCACAGTGTTTTTCTCTGCTGGGGATCTGAACTCTGGGTCTCTAAGACAAAGGAAAGGAATTTGTGCCTTACACAGCTGGTGTGAAGTCATTGTGTGACCATATGGACACAGCCTGAGCGGAATGTCACCTGAGTCCTACTTAGAACTAGAACCTGAACTGTATTTCAGTAGATTGTAGTTTGATTAGAAACAGATTGGGTGAAAACTCAAGTCCAAAAGTCAATAGTAATTTCAGTGAAATAGAACCATGTGGAGTCTCACGCATATTTTTAATCCATATTGAAGAACTTCTTAAAATGTCAAGAGTCCACTCTGCTGAATGTAACATTTCCCTCCAGGTTTAGCTTCAGAATGGAAACCATCAAATCTCTGTCAATCTCTCATGTGAGCAAGAAACGGTTTAAAATTGCCTTGGTGCCAACAACACATTTTACAGATTGCCTGACACCTTTTGTACTTTTTCAGTGCAAAATTAAAATAGATCACAGAGAATATAAGGTAATGGAAAATCGAGTTAATCACAAATTTTCCATTTTAGAGAAGATGCAAGCTCAAGATACATTGAAAAAGAGTCTGTCATACCTATGTGTCTTTCTGAACATTTCTGAAGCATAAATGTCGCATGTATTTATTAGTGTCTCAGACTGAAGAGTACACTAGTGCCATTAAAAACAAACTCTGCTCAATTTTGCAATAAACAGAGTTGCAGCATCTGATTTGACAAATGCCACTGCCATAAAGATCTCCACTTCCGCTAATAAAAGGATGATGTGTAAAGATTTTTGTTTAAATCAGCAAATTAATTTGTAAGTTTTTCATTGCTCTAAAGTTGCAGTAATTGTTACTCAAAGGCAAGAAGTCAAATTTTACACTTACACAAATGCTGAAACCCCAACAACAGGGAATTTGATTATTTTTAGCGGATAGTTAAAAAATCATGGCAGTTCAATATTTTAAACTCCTGGTACAAGCTATTTGCACCTCTTAAATACTAATCCTGGTTTTAAATAATTTTTTTTTATAGCTTAAACAAAGAAGCAAACCTAAATTCAGTATGAATTACATCAGTAGTTAAGTATCTAACAAGAAATTAACATCACTATAAATCTATTTACATTTTACAATGATTATTTAGGACAGCTGAGCCTCATATATGCTGAAAGAGTATGTCAGCATACAGCAGCTGCTGATAATAACCAGCATGTGTTGGCAGGAGCTTTTTGTTTTCTGAAGGTAATTAAAACTTGCTATAGTTTTCCAGCTGCTACAGAGTCAATAAGGAATACTTTAAAAAAAGGAGTGGCGCATTTTTGATTCACTTTAAATGGATTGTGGCTATGTCTACTGAATATTCACTAAAGACAATTATTCTACAATTTTGGGTTTTCATAATTTTTCAAAAAAACAAGCTATATGGAGACAGTTTAGACCAGAAAATTTGTCTGCTTCAGGTGCTCAGGAGGAAGAAAGCATTCTGGTAACAGAAATGTTTTGCTAAACAAGAAAAGATACTCAACTACTTGTGTCCTTATCCTTAAAATTCTGTGTACTATATATTCAGATGGCATTTTAAAAGCTCCGTTTGTTGGTCTCAGCATAGTTTTTCTGAAAACTTTCTGTTCTTAGAAACATTTACAGGCACCACGGAGCTGTAAAAAGCCTTGCCAGTCTGGGAGTCAGTGGCTCTGCAGAGCTACCATGAAAATGCCAATAGCTTTATACTGATCCTCATTGAAGACTCAAGATGGGGGATTTTCCAGGACTTCGGACCACAGTCTTCCTCCAGTTATCACATGACATCATACCTGGTGGCTGGTGAAAACTGTCTTCCTGCTTGTACAACAACTTTTAGGCCCCATGCCCAATAGAGTCCAACAGCAATACAGCATCTTTCTTAACCAAAGTCCTCCACAGACATGGTCCAAACCACAACTTTCTAGAACAATGCAACTACAAAGGTCTGAGACATTTCTGAGTAACACCTAATTACTTAGCTGAAGTTAACCAAGCAAATGGTTTCTTGAATAACCTTTGTGTGCTTCGTTATGAAAAAACAATGGGTTTGAATCAAAGACACTGATATCAGGGCACGACCAGTCCAAAATACCTGTCTGTCCTATCACTATTTGGCCCCTGGCCTGGACTAGCAACCATGGGAGGTAGCAGTGTACAACAGGGCTAATGGAAACCTAAGTGACCTCTCCTTGCAGCTCTCATTGGTGGTGGCTTTCAGTAAGCACCTGAGGTGGAAACTGGTTTGCACTCTCCAACTAAAAAGATAATCCAAATAATGGAAAAGAAACCAAATTTCCCACAATGACAGTCCAGTTCTCTCACCCACTTTGACAAGCTCTGGATGTCAGAGGCCAGACTGCAGTCCTGAAATATGGATCATCTGCTTTGTCAGTCTTAAAATAGACTTTCACTACCCAATATTAGAGAAAATAAGTATTACTGAAACAAAATGTAATTTAATTTTTTCTTTAGCAACTGCAATTGTTTCCTTTTAAACTTCAGAGGCCAGAACTAATGAATTGATCTTCACATAAGAGGCCACTTGAAATAGTAAGACTTTCAGCAAAAAACACTGCCATTATGCACCAGGGAGCTGAAACGCTTATTATGCAATTCAGTGAGAACTCAAAAGACACAAAGCATTCGATATGACTGGCAGCAGCACCGTCTAAAAATAGCTCTGCATAAAAGGGAATTAAAATGTCACCGGAAATCTTTTCCTCCCTTCAGAAGCTGCTGGTAAACAGACCTTTCTTAGTCTGAACTGACAACTGCCCCATGTGCAAGTGCAAGGGCACCCCCTCGCCTCCTGCTGGCACCAATGGCCCTTCCACAAGAATGTCAGGGCTGCAAGCTGCTGGGGAGGGATGGCCTCGGGGTGAACTGCAGCCATATATCTCCTCAGGTAGCACCACTGATGTGATGTCTGATCAGTCATCACCGAAGACAGCTCCCGCTTTCAGCATAAAGCACTGGATGAAGACAGAGCAATCCTGGCCATGAATCAGTGCCTGTATTATTTGATCCAGGCTGCAGCACTCAGACAGTAGTATGAAATGCAGCATTTGCTGCAATGGCTTGGGTTTTGGCAAGGGTGTCTAGTTCTAGTGCAGAATCAGCGGTTTGAAGGATAAAAAAGTTTTGGAAAAAGTATTCTGGTATCTCAGTCTGTTTATTTGGAAGGAGCTTTTAAGACAGATATAGACTGATGCTTGCTGAATTTAAGAGACAAGAAACTCCTTTTAACTCTGGGTAAGACCTAGGCAGACTGCCACACTTTTAACAAAGTGAAGCTGACAGAATGGCAGTTTTAAATGTCCTCAGAAATATATACAAATATAGCTGCAAAAATGAAAGGAAAAAGGAAAAAAATAAAAGCCAAGGACTTACTGCCTCACCCTCTGTGCCAAGCACTAACTTTTGGATTTCACATTATCCCCTTCAGATAAATGTTTGCAGGAAGAGAAAGCCATTACCTCTGAAGTTACAAAATGATTAGATATTCAGCTGCCACCATCAGATGCAATTAAAGACACAAAACTTAGATTCATCCCACAGAACATTAAAGTTTGCCAAGTATATTATGAAAAAGCCACATTGAGTGGCTCTGAGAGTCTTGTCCTGTCCAGACTCCCACTCCTGTATCAGTTGGAGACTAGGGAAAACTAAACATTCTGTGCTTCCTGATGCTGAAACGATGGAAAAGCATTGTGCCTTTCACACAAGTCCTGCCCTTGTGCCATCTGAGTGTTGACAGAGATACTGCTTCCTCTTCAAATCTAGAGTCATCTTATGTCTTTTGTCCCTTTTCAAATCTTGGGTCTTTTGGAAGGATGCTCGATGATGCTGCAGTTATTGGGATCAGCACTATGATCTAATTATTTGGAAAGGTTTTTGCAAGTTCTGATCTTACGCAGACTTGGGATACTGATTTCAAAAGGAGAAGGATGGGGTTGTGGTTAGCTAATATGAACAGTCTGTTTCACAATATGATATAATGAAAATTACTTAAGTACTTGGCTTTTTAACAGAATTTATTTCTGCATTTTTGCAGGAATGGAAAGGCACTTAATGACAGGATACATCTACTTTTGTGTACTCCCATCAGAAACTTCAAGCATTAAAAAATTTATTACCTCTTTTGAGGGGCAAGACTACAGAAATTTTAATATTGGATCTTTAGATCTTGTGAGCAAGGTTTCTCCTCATTTTGCACCTTCTGTGGCAACAGCAAGGGGGGCTTACAGTTACACGGCTAAATGAAACACAGACTGATTCTGGCTTTTTGGTCAAGTGGCATCACTCGGCTCATGTCCTCACTACCTACAACTAGTCCTGTCTGAGGCTTAGTCTGAGCTGAACCAGCTGGAGAAACGAAAAACAGAGCCAGAGAATCTGCTCAGCAGCCCAGGGGGTACTTCAAGCTCACCTCTCCTCCCTCTTATTTAGCAGCACAGATATGGCCACTCACTCAGAGGGACATTTTACTGCTCTAACAACACAGGAACACGATGTGTTAACACCTAATATCTGCAAGCAGGAGTTTCTGGATAATAATGTGGATAATGGACATTGAAGTAAAGGCCCAAAGGATACACGCAGCAAGGAAGGGGAACGCGTTTTCAGAGATCTAGGGAAAAACCACATGGTTCAGAATGGGGTTTGGAGAAGCAGCAGTTCCTTGCAGAGAAATGTTATAGAGGAGTAAAAGCTGTACTGTCATCCTCAGTTCCCACCCCATTCAGCAGTAAAAGCTGTACTGCCTTTTCTTAAAGCTGAGGGTGTCGTATTTTCCCGCAAATGTGATTCCAGGAAGGAAGCTGAGAAATCTCCCAGAAAATGGCAGGTCTGGTGGGTGGTGGATGCCAGCAGCTGTGTGTTTGTGACTAAAGAGGATAAAAGCTAGAATTAAATTAGAGATTCCAGTTTGAACTTACTGCTTTTACCCATATTCTAAATGATTCAAGTGATGGAAGACTAGAAACAAGCACAGCACAATCAATAAAATAAACAAACCATGAAAGACACTAGTGACACATTAAGGGGGGAAAAAATCAGATACCCTTTAGGCCATTTGGACTAAAGGAAAGAGATGACAAAAAATATATAGAGATTTTGGTTCCAAATCCTGAAAACTTCGCTCACACAAACAGACCTTCCTCCAACCACAATCTGATTAAAAGAGAGCACAGTCATTGCCAAAGGCCTGTAACATCTAGCTCATTAAAACAATACCAGTTGACATTATTAGGATGCATTATTTTGCTCCTTTAGTACAGGGGAAGATTCATCTGAGTAAGTAGCAGGGCCGAGTCCTTCTTTGGCAAAGGGCTTTGACTGGAAAGCAAAATGTCTGGTATGTTCCAGGCAGGCAGCTTCCACGCCTGGCAGATGGTATTTACTTAAGATGTACTGCGCAGCCCATATTTTAAACCAAGTTACTTTGCTGAGTTTACCTAACTTATCACAAAGACAGAAACTTTTGTCCATCTCTGTGTCTGTATTAGTCAAAATCCCATGTATTCTGAACTGCTACGGGGTGATTGTTTTCTCCTGGCAGAATTAAACTCAGTCCTGTAACAAATGAGAGGTGAAAACCCACAAGATGTTTTCAAACTGAGTCACACACATCCTTTTCAGCCAAGCTATAATACTCCCAAGTCCTCTGAATCATGGTCTCCTCTTCAACAGCTTTTAAGAAGTCCAGCTCAAGGTACTCAAGCCGTCCTCTCTCCCACCATATTATGTTGTGCTCAGCTGACCCGTTAAACTGAATCTGAAAGGGGAAACTCATCAGGTTTTTAAGCAAAAGTGCACCACAAGGCACAAAGACGAGGGTTTTCTGACTTGCTCACATTTCTATATCTATAAAATGAGTATAAATAAGAAATGACACAGCTAGTATATACTGGATCAAGCTCACAGGACATGTAATTTAACATTTTACCCTCAAAAGCGCTATTACAAGGTGTAACCAACTCAACTACGGACAATTGTTTAATAACCTAGTTACAAGGGTCCTGCTTTCTCAGTCCCTTAGGCACTAATCCAAACATATGTGATGCCCTATATGAAACAGCTCATATATTTGTTTAAGTGCAATTAAACATCTGAGAATATCATATGATAGGAGTAAGATAAAAACAATGGTGAGGCTAAGACGCTATCAATGACTACACAGCTTGCATTTGAATAAAAATTAAAAGTACATAGCTATCTATTGCCAAGAAAGAATAATAATATCTGTTTGGAACCTAAAACTGCAGATTTTTTAAATTAACATTTACAGAGCTCATGGTACAAATACTGCACTTTATTTTCAGGGATTTCTGTATAAATACAGACATAAGGAAGCGAGTAACAAAAATAATACGTACATATTATCTTTATTTTTGTGAGTCATTTCCATTTTACTTCTGTTATGCAGCATTTTAACTACCACAGTGACTTATCACTTCTTCTAAATTTAAACTAATTCCCCTCCTGATTATTATTACTCTAGTGATTTATTTATTGAGCATAAATCTTGCATTTATTGGCTTAAATGTCTTTTAATATTACTGTCTCTACTTATACGATGGGGCTAAGATGAAATTCAGTCTCCTCCATGATCAATACAAAATATATATAGCACAACTACAGCTGTTCATTTCACAATTCCAAAACAAGAAAGCCTCAAGTTAAGATTTCACCTTGGCTGAAATCCTGCTTTCAGTGAAATTGAGAGCAAAAGTCTCCTAACTCAAAAGAAGAGCAAAGATTTACTTCTTGGTGTCCAACCTGCACATGTCAGCTGAAGTGCCACTGACACTTTGAGGCTGTGAAACTTTAAGGCCAGAAATGGCCATTATTACTGAAGCCAATCTCCAGTACCACACAGGTCATTTCTAGTTACATGCCACACAGGTATTTCCTGATAACTTCAGTTTTTGAACCTTTCTGCCAGGTAGTGGCTCCAGTGAAGGTTTCTCCCTTTTAAATGTCCTGTTGTTTATGAAGTACAACTTTTTAAAACTTTAATTAGCTGGACTGCACTCTTATACATCAATATTTTTTTTAATATAAACACATCTCAAGGCACTCTGAGCTTATAAATACCTCTCAGGATGCTCACCACTTTTTTTTGTGTTGAAGTTTCACGCAAGTACTTCAACCATTTCAGAGTACAAGTACATAATAAAAATACTTTTAAAGAAATCCTATTATTTAATTGAAGAACTCTAGTTTCTCCAAGTCTAGGTCTAAGAACTTGAGGAAAGAGTGTGTAAGGAACAAAAGATGGTGAGGAAGCTTCATGTGACATAGGGTCTCAGTTTCTAAGGGACCTTAGAGAGTGTATGAAACAACCAACCCAAAGATCCCTCTGCTGTGAGCACACACCTGCCCCACATGTATCTGACAGTGGAGGGGGATGGACCATGTCCCAGCTGAGGTCTGCAAAGCAGCTCTGCAGCTAAGGATGCTCCTCCTGGTGCTCCAGGCAACCCCAGCCCCAATTCTGTCCTCTTCTGCATGCCTGGGCTGGAGCGTAGACACAGAGGCACCACGAGAGGAGGCACCAGGGGCTGAAAAGGGGCTACAAACTGCTGCTGCCCTGACTTACTGGCTTACAGGCTCAAGAGGCAGTAGACCACCAGCACTGGTCAGAGATGATATACGTGAGGTGTTCGTATCATTACCACCACGACTGAATCTTTTTGGTGAATCTTTTATTTTCCTGTGTTCAAACAGTGAGGTTTAAACATGTGTAGGTAAAGTGGCCAGCATCCAGAACACGAGAAATGCTATGGTTCAGGTTGCCTGAACACCCTTATTTTGTCCTCTTTGTATGTCTGACCAAACTCACAGTCTTTAATTTTTTAATTGTATCTCATTTCCCATCCCGTTATCCATACCTGTGTGAGTACCAGGAATTTGATCCAGGCTTTTTTAATGCAGCCTTTGACTGCAACATTTTCACTTACATGACGTCCCTGTTCTCCTTTTGAATATGAGAGTATATTATAGCTTATGGTACACTAATTGTTGAAATTTAAGTCACTTGAATTGCATAATTATTTCCAAGTCACTTGCATACCTCTGTAACACTTTCCACAAATTCTGGTCATGCTTGAAAAGGGAAGAATTAAACACACTGAACTAACTCCAAAGGAAAGACTATAAGACAAAAAAGTGCATTTGTTTGCACTTCTAAAACTCGCTCAAACCAGACAAATCCAGGTGACCCAAAGGTAATAGTAGACATACAAGATCAAAACTGAAATTACAACACCTAAGAGTATAAAACCTCTGCTGAGTGTTGAATGGAGAGTTTGCCTTGAAAAGTTGAAAGTCTGATTTAATACCGCTCCATCGAACAATTTTCCTCAACTGCTCTTGCCTGTGGACATAAATTGAGACAAATTACAGAGCATTACACACTGTGGGCAGGAATTTACTCCCTGAGAATAGGAATTTGTCTTATTTTCATTTGTTTCTTCATATGATTGTCTTAGTGGATGTGCAGGTTAAGAATCTAATTTTACTGAAGATGAAAGGGAACATTTCTTTACCAGCCTGTCTGTGCTGGGGCAGACATGGCTTCATTCACCTTGACTTACACTCTACCTGTACTGCACAGGCAAAGATTTCAATTTAACATTTTCAGGGTACAGCCTCAATTCCTCATTACTTTTTACCTACAGCTACTTTTTATATTTTCTGTTCTGCCATGTACTGTGAAAGAAATAACAACTTTGTGACTCATGTAATATAAATTCTTGAAAGTCACCACCTTATTTATTTACAGAAAACATGAGTAATCTTTAATGAATTCTCATACAGTTACTGCATACAGAGTTTGAATAAATACCTCAGACCAAGCATGCTACACCCAGTTCCTTTATGCCGAGGCATGTGTCCCCTTCAGTGTGGAAACTAACGGGCTTCTGGGGGAAAGGGAATCATCAAAAAGATCACATCTTGAAAATACCTGTTTAGTATCAAACAGATAATTACTACTCACATTCACAGGCCACTTCATAATTCTGCCTCAAGGAGTTGGTGGTGTACATAAACCAAATATTTAGGACTTTCGAAGTATGATCTGATTGAAATAACAGTCTGGTTCCTGTCATTTCCCTTGTGGTAATTTTCTTTTTAGAAATGATTAAATAGCATAATTCCTCTAATGACTCATTTAGTTTATTTTTAACTAACACCAAAGGAAAATACAAAGGAAATAGTCTTCAGCAAATGTGTTTTTTAAGAAGGAAGAAAAGCTGTATGTGATATGATAAATTAGCATAGTTTAGAACAGTACATGCAGCTAATGACTGAAAAGATAGCAGTATATGCAACAATTTGTATCACACTGCATTACTGACCAGGAATTGAAGCTTTGACTGCTTTATACATTGTAAATGGGTTATGTTGTGATTTTGTAAAATATTCCTTCCACTAAGGAAAAAATTTCCCTGATATAACAATCCTACTGTAGGTGCCTCCAGTCTGAAAACCAGCAAGTGAAAAATAACTGGGTAAGAAGTAGAGAGCAGGTATTCAAACAGGCCCTAAGGCAACTTAGCACTTAAACATGTGGCAGATCTGTTTTCAGCAAAGCAATTAACCAGGCAGGATTCACCATCCCAGCAATCTTAAAATGCAGGCTGGATCTTTTTCTAAACATATGCTACAATTCAAATTATTAGACCGGAGAGGTGCTAACACAAGAATTGGGGTAGCTATGCTCAAATACTTTGTCTTAATGGCCTTAAAATGCATTGACTCAAAGATACACAAATTCAAGCAACTAAATAATGATTTACATGCTTTACTCAACTGGATGACTGAAAGCAAGTTTTGGTTCTCATCTTGCATCTCCTGATCTACTTTTCAATATATTATTGACAAGCTTGTCTGTGGCACTCTGCTAGTTATGAATCCCATTTGTTAATGGAGTAAAACTCATTCAGCTCTAAAAGCACAGACTGGTAACTACACCCATATTACACTACTCTTCCAGTACCCTCTGGGACAGGGGTGGGGACTGAGCCAGTACCCTCACACTGCTTACAGTTTGAACAAAGCAAGCAGAGAGGGTGACATGCTGACCCAGCAAAACTTAGTGAAAGTCTTGTGAGGGATTGATGGATCTAGGTTTTTCATCCAGAGTGCAAACTGGAGGTTTCAAATTGAGTCATATTAGCTAGGCTTAGATTTTTGGTAATGCTAACACAACTATTTGTATCAAAATTATTAGTCATTACTTGGGGCACTGTAGAAAAAATGTGTGCCTTGGTTTTGCACTAGATGTGTGTCTGCCTATTATGGACTCACAGACAGCCATCAGCATCTATCTGCATACGTAATTTCCCTATTGCTAATGAACTGACACTTGACCAACAGTGTCCCCAGAATACATCAGTAAAAGAAATGAAGGAAGCAACGATGTATTCTCAGTGACCCAAAACACATAAATATTTCATATACTGAGCGGTAACATACATCGCATGATCAAGGTACTATAAAAATATAATTTCCACAGCTCTGTGCAGAACAGGTTGGAAAGCTGTGAAAGAGGAGCAGAGGTCATTCACCACAGACTGACCATCCATGCAACAAGCTGCAGTAAGGAAAGTTACAACTTTGAAACTCCTCACCATGCAGCTTCTCCAAAGTCTCAGCACCACTGACTGGCTTTGGCAGCCCTGGCTGTCCCAGACAGATTACAGGTTACAAGAGGGAATGTTAAACTGCACCATGGCAGGTAGAAGAGGTGTGTTAATCCACCATATCCTCAGTTAATGCTGTTTGAACACTAAGTTGGTACTAGCACTGCACCCAAAACATTTTCAAATAAACTTGTAGAGAAATAAATTACTCTTTCTTTCCATTCAATCGAGGCCATACACTGGGTACACAGAGTGACATAATATCCTTCCTGAAATCAGAGCTGCAGTGAGGACCAGTATCCTTCAAACATGACCAGTTCCTGAGACTGCCTTGCAAACAACCACATTTTCCTAATTGCCACAGAAACTATCTTTTTCATCTTTTTAAACCTGGCCAAAGAATTACACATTGTTTTCTTTATAAATGCAATAAAATTTCATCACTATATTCTGTACTTCTGCCAGAGTTTGACAGCCGCAGATACAGAGAATCTTACTGGAAAGCAACACACAGAAATAGCCACTCCATTTAACTGCTGCTGGTCAAAACCTCACACCAATTTCTGTGATATTTGCCAGATATGACCGTAAATAATGTTATCTCTATGCCTGCCCCTAGTTAGCAGAGTCAAATACCTTTTTGTAACCCGTCCAGCAAGTGACTGTTATCATCAGGAATTTTTTTTTTTTTCCAACATGACATTTTCTGCATGTCAGACCACATCCACTTTGGAAACTGGTGTTCTTGAAAACAGGACTCCGTACAAAACTATGATCAATACAAAACTATGTATTGATTTTCTTTTTAATCAGGAAAAATCGGTACAGTTGGTTAGGGTTTTTATCTTTGCATTAGCCATTCTGAAGATGATTTTAAATTGCATGCACAGGCCAAAGGATTTGTTCTGAGGCCAATTTGCATTTAGCTTTAGTGCCATAGACAGACACTCAGAAATGAACAAATCAATATATTTGTAATGACTGCTTAGATAACTGCTTAAGCAGCTGCAGAAAGCCAAGTCAGCAATTATTTTTAAGGAGATATGACAAGTTTTCTAATCGTCTGACAGTTACACACACTTGTTTTCAAAAGATGTCATCCCAGTTGCCTTCTTCCAGTCCCACCAGACTTCTGCTTCTTTTTTAATTGGGTGACCATCTATTCTCCTTTTGTGGGTTACCATGGGCAGGTTTGACCTGTAGCAATCAGAGCAGATGAACTGGTGCCAGTAACTGCTCAGACAGTCAGACAAGACGAAGTTCAGCACCTAAGATACCACAGTAGTTTATGATTAAAAGGCAATTTAGTTAAATAGCTAATCATGCACTAGTGTCTGTCCCCTGGTTTTCGGTGTATGTATGCATGTGTGGAAACAGAGAGGTATGAATGGCTATTTCAAACCCCGTCGTTTATAACACCGTCTCTAGCCAGGTTAGTTTGGAATAGCGACAGGAAACGAGCCTGAAACATGAGGCATTAAAACCTGTTCTCTTACGAAAGAGCAGACCTGCAGACCGTGCGCCAGCGCCGGGCTGCGGAGCGCTCCTGCCAGCAACTCACCTTGCTGAATTTTCGTCACCAGCTGGTGACGGGCGAGAATCCTGCTGGTCCTGTAGGGAGGGCGCCGGGAGGGCGGATCGCAGCGCCAGAAGAGCTCCTGGCCCTCGGGAGACACCGCGTTCAGGTAGAAACAGGCGGTGCCCGCGGCCCGGGGCACCTGCTTCAACATCCCGCTGCCCTCGGCTCGCCCCGGCCGTCCCGCGGCGCTGCTCCAGATCGGAACCAGGGCAAGGAAAGCAGGGAGGCTCTACGCCCCAGGGAGCTGCGAGGAGCGAGCGCTTTAAACGAAAAAGGAGTGCCAAGAGCTACTATAGCCCGGGATTCCGGCTTTCTCCCACATGATCCGCGCGGGCCAATCGCTCCCATTGCTGCCTGTGGAAGTGAGCCGGCGGAGCGGGACAGCCAGCCTGCCTCAGCCCGGCACACAGCCTGCCCCAGCCCCAGCCCCAGCCTGTCCCGGTGCAGCGCACACAGCCTGCCCCAGCCCCAGCCTGTCCCGGCAGCCCCCTGGCTGGCCGGAGTTCACCCCGCACGGAGGGGCTGCACCGGGCCACTTCAGAAAGCAAAGAAGAAATAGTTGGAGACGCTTGGGAATGCGTGTTTTAGGGTAATGAGGGCTGCCGAAAACCTTTTCCTCCTCTGCTCTACGCTGCCTAGCTGTTGACTCATCTCTGGAGATGATGCCCTCACTAGTTTTCTAAAAATCATACTCCTGTTTGCCAAGAAAAAGTCCGTTTATGGAAGGGCTGTCTGAATCTCCAAATCCGCACAGTACAACGAGCACTGGAACAAGCTAAGCCCTTGGGATGAAAAAAACCGAACACCTAGCAACAGTCACTCAGCAGTAAACAAAACCCAAGAGTCCCTAACATTAATGCTACCAAGAGCTGGTCACAGCCTGGAAGAGGGAAAAGGGATGGAGAGGTTCTCTGTTATTCAGGTTCCTTGCCATAACCTTGCCTTGTCTTCTTTTTTGTTGTTGGTTTTTTTCAACAGGCATGTGTTTTCATTCTGCCCTCACACATCAACCACTGAGTTTGCCAAAGATGCTCTTTCTTTGATTAATTATATGGAAGCAGAACACTGTCATTTTTATCAGCAAATCTGAGTGAAAATATACTGAAAATGCCCTCCTAGTCAAATAATTTTTCATTACATTTTAAAATACAAATATTTTGGATTAATACACACCTAGTATATGCTGATTTCTAAGAATCACAGGAAATGACTGATTTCTAAGAATCACAGCTCAGAAATGGTGCTGCCACCTCCGTGCCCCTTCCCACAAGACCAGTGTCAAGCTGGGGCCTGGCAGCTGACAGCAGTATTGGAGTGGCTGCAAGCCCCAGGCAGAAGGGGCTCAACCCCCATCCCAACCCATGGGAGATATTGACCTCCCCAAACTCCACCTGGACATCTACCTGCAGTGACATTATTGTCTGTGTCCTATTCTCCAGCCTTGAGGCCAACAATATGTCACGACATGCCATGGTGCAATGGAGCTCTCCTCACCCTTCCAGCCTCACAGATGCTGACCAGGGCAGCGCCATGAGGTGGCACTGCCTGGGACTCGCCTCTTCACAAAGGACAGGGCAGATGTAGCCACCTAAACGTGAGAGGGGGTAGGACAGCTCTTACTCACAACTATTCATTAAAATTTTGCTCCATGCAAGCCCCCTTAGGGCAGGGTTTTACTGCAATGCAATCTGTTCTCATTACACCTTATGAATTTTATTCCTCATCAATGTGGGACTTGTGCAGTGCCATAAAATGGAGAAATGTAATTTTGGGTACTAGAAATTTAAAATGAATGCTGTGGACTGGAAGCCTCCATTACCTGTTATTACCATTAACAGCACCTGCAAGTGCTGTACGTGCTGCTTTGTGCTCCAGGTATGGCTGCATGGTCTTCTCTGAGATTCTAAGAAGAGACTTCAAACTCAAGACCAAAGACATGGCACCACTACAATCTATAATCCCAAACAGGGCTGGGTACTGGCAGCCAGGCAGAAGGACTGACCAATCTCCTCTCTTCCTTGCTGTGCAAAGAGAAGAGGCAGGAGTGCTTCACAGGTGTGAGCAGAGAGAGCCTGAACAGCAGGGAAGAGGAATGGTTCCCATTCCTACCCCAGCTTGCCTAGCCAGTGTATCAGTCACTCTGCTGCTGTCTTTTCAGGAATAAATATCCCAGAGACCCCCAAATGTCAATGACAGGCATAGTGTTTATCCAAAGAGACATTACCTCTGCGCAGGGAAATTCTTATTTGATTAATCTACAGTTCTTTGACCTAATTCTATTTATAAAATTCTAGTGCTAATGTAAAGCATTTCATACCACTCTGTTTAAATATTCAGAAGGATTTCTTTTTCTGTTGGAAAATGCATTGACTTTTTCAGCTAATGGGATTCTGCATTCTTCCTAGGAAGTAGGAAGCAGTTTAAGAGAAATAAAATGCTTCAAAAGCCAGTCCAAAGAAACAAAAACCAAGGCAAGAGCCTATGTAAGGTGTATATACTAGTGAACAAGTCCACTAAGGGCTCAACAAGCCCAGTTATATGCTTGTAACAGACAGCAGAGTACAGCCTCAGTGCCCCTGTGGCTGCCCATCCTTCCCATGTCTCCACCAGAGGGTAAGGCAGCAGGCCAGAGCTGCCCTGCCAGCATCCCCAGCAGCTCATCTCAGAGGTCACAAAGGACAGAATAAGAAGCCTCTGTTTCAGGGTGATGACTTTCCCTTCCTCCCAGACACGAGGGTCCAAACACAACTTTAGAGCTGGAGGGTTGCCCCAGGCTTGGTGCTGATGAGTGCTGCCTGTGCCGAGGCTGAATTCTTTGGCTTCAGTCCAGTACTTGCATAGTAGTCAAATAAAACAAGAAACAACAAGAGTTAGCTGGTCTTGTGGTGCGTTTGAAAGCTCCTGTGCTTGAAGTTGTGCATGGCGAAGGAAAGAACTAACCCTCATTGCATACTTTTAAAATGACTGTATCCTTGTTTGGTGACTACCTTGACACTCACTGTTTATTTTCAAAAATGTGTCACTCAGATGAGGAAACCCCTTTGGCCATCAACCTCTCAGACAAGAAGTACTACAGAAGTCTAAGTTGTTATATAATAGCACTAATTAATATTTCAGTCTCAGTCTGCAGACTGTTTCTGGAATAGTTAATAGAGCAACACTGAACTTCATGCTAACACATCTCATAAAAGCACTTCAAAATAAAAGCTTCCTCATGGATTTTACAAGGGCTGTGGGGGAGCTCCAGCACACCCCTGAAATTGCTGCCAGTCTTGACAAAAGCACAGTCCCATGAAACAAAAACCTGACCCCATGTTCCCATGTTGTGACTGATCCCTGCAGGAAAGGAGATTCCTTCATAAAACCATGTCTGGAATTAGTGTTTTTTTAAAAACCTGAATCAGAAATATCCATGCTGATTTCTATAGTGTAATAACTACATGTCACATCTAACATGACAATCAGCGACTTGATGGATACCAAAATACTCTGGGATATCAGGAATCTTTAGTTAAAGACATTCATACAGCACAGCACTTCTGACAACTGCATAGACACAGTGTAACTGGCAAAGTCAGCTCAAGGAGTCATCCTCTTCTCTGTGTGAATTCACAGGCAGAACTGCAACACTTCATTTCTGTTAATTGCTTTTTATGTCCCTCTGCTACCTTTTCTCCCTGAAATGTCATTTGGTGTGAGAAAGAAAGAGTAAACTATTGGAAGGAAAAATTACCCCAGGGCAGCCTGTAGATACTGTAGTATCTCAGGCAGTACTTGAGATCTGCTTCCATTTCACAGTGAGTGGGGTGCTGACATCAGCTGGAGAAGACAATGCAATGTGCTCTAGAAATGCTAAAATGCATTTGATAGCAAACTATCTTCTTATGACTGGCTTTTCTGGGTAAAACAACAGCATGAGTTTCTACACACCACCTTGGCCTTAGAGTATTACTCATGAGGCAACACTACAGTGGGGTAGTTGAGGATAAATTGAGATGAATAGCACTTTCCCACTTGTATTCCTATGTGTGTATATATATATATATATATATATATATATATATATATATATATATGAGGACTGTTGATTTACAGCTTAGAATGCATGCATCCCAGTGAACTGTGAGATAGGTCCGTGACGTTGTACCTGGCACGGAGTTCTTCAGGCTTGGATTGAACCTGCTGTTCTCACACAGAAATCAGCCACTTGATCTTCCTGAAGTGACCCATTTCCCTTTTATTGTTAGTTGCACTTATCTCGTTATTTCACATCTAAAATTTAATGGCAACTTGACAGCCTCTCTTCATTAGTAAGCACTGGTTCTATGAGAACAAAACAGCTTCCTATCCACTAGAGGAGCACATTTGTTATTAACATTAGTGACATGTAGTTAGAAGAAGCAGGAAACTCCTGTTTTCAAGTCACAGAAGAAAAAAAATCAGGTATCTGCTTTCAACTTGCTGATCTCTGGACTCTCTTCTATAATTCTGGAGGTAGAAGAATAGTTCAGTTTGCTGGATTATGGCCTAACTCCAATACCTTATATATGCAGTATATCCTGGATATTGATGTCCTATCCACATATCCCTATCCTATCCACACATCTTCTATTTCTTGCCTGTACCTGCCTTTACAGATGCCTGCACAGCAGGTCATGTGCTAAGTACAGGCAATTTCTCTTTTCTCAAATTCGGGAAGAGAAAAAATGCACATGCAGGGACCCCAAAGCTGTGTTTAAGATGAAGCTGGCACTTACTTCACATGTTTTGAATCCTATCTCTGGGGCCAGGACTTTTAAAAGCAGAAGTTCATTGCCTGCTGTTTAGGAAAAGCGTTTTATGTTTGAACACAGACATTTGTTTGAGAGTTGTTTGCTGGGATTACTACAGGCTGCAAACTCTTTCATACAGGGCATGAAACAGCAGGGACTCTAGAGCAGCCAGAAATGCTTCCCTCTGGCTCAATGGCACTTTGATTTTCTCCCTGAGGCCGTGCTGGGGCGTCGAGGCTCTGCAGCTCATCTGGGCTGCCAGGAATCAGACTGGAGCAAAAGGAAAATAGTTTATGTGAGATTTCTGCATCGCCAGGAAGTGAGATGGAGACGGCTAATAGCTGCACGGAATTACAACAGAGGATTGTTCCACTGGAGAGCCCGATACTGATGTGTTCTGGAGGAAAGTCAGCTGCTGTGTCAACTGTCTGATAGTGAGTTTTAAAAGTGAACACTGCTATGCAGGGCTTCTTATGCATGAGAGACAGACTTACACACACCCTTGAAGATAAACTTCAAACCAGGAGATGAGGCTTCTGAATAGCACATTATGCCCTTTTCTTCTGTTCCAGTGTCCCTGTTCCAGCATCAGAGGACTATCCATTTGCATTTTAAGACCCACTTAATCAATGGACAGTACTGCTACATAAAATACTTCCTGATTACAAGAACATCAGAGGCCTAGCCACAGCACAGAAGCAGAGGATTAGAAATTTATGTGCAGGAGTCCAACAGTAGTATGTTTTAGGGAACAAAAGGATGGCAGGGAGGTGACTCACCCACCAGCCACCCAGACAAACTTACAGAAATAAGGACATATACAAAAAGCCAGGAGGATGAGGGTCATGGCAAGAAAGTGTGATTCATCTCATCAGTTCTCCTGTGGAGGAGCTATGGGATGTTAAATAAGCAAAATGAATAGTATCTGATTTGAAAAAGGCTCCTCCAAAATCCTCTACCAAGCAATCATAAAGAACCTCAGCTATCATAGATAAAAAGGAAAAATCCGCTTGTGGTTTAATGGCAGCTTAAAGACAGGAAACAAAAATAGTAATAAATAATCTATGTTCACAATGGGATTGGGTTTCCAGAGGACTCACACAGACATTAGTGCTGGAACCTGTTTTCTCCACTATCCATACATGATTTTTTTAACGGGACTGAGTAATGAGTTGGCAAAATATAGTGATGATAGTCTGTCAGTCAAAACAGAAATTGGTTGTAAACACTGAAGGTTCCTACAATATTGATTGAGAAGGCCTTAAAACTGTAGCTTTTGAGGGTGGATAAATGTATGGGATAAAAAACATCCTAAAGATATCCAGCGCACAGTGATGAGATTTAGTGGAACTGTTATCACAGAGGAAACAGATCTTGGACAGGTTTATGAAAATCCCGTACAAGCGCTGAGTAAGAACAAAAAAAAACAAAGAGGATTTTAAAACTTTTTGGAAAAGTAATTGAGTGCAAACCAGCAAACATGCTTGTGCTATTACAAAGGTCTACCCATCATTTGGTAATTATGAGGTCTTTACTTGCAGTGGATAAAGTTGGGAACAGTAAGTAGGGGTAGGTTCAAAATGAATGAACATAAATAGTTCTTCATATATCCATAGCTGACCCCTGGAAGTCATTGTTAGAGGATACTGTGGTTGCCAGAAGTTAGCAGAGTTCAAAAGAGGATTAAATCCCTGGAAGAAAAATTCAGCAAGGGCCATTAAGCACAAAATTCCAGGTGATGGCCCAGGACCTCGAGCCACGTGAATGCAGGTAAGATACACAACACATACACAATCACTATATGCCTATCCCAGTATTATATTTTTCCCCAAAAAAGCTGCATCTGCCCACTGGCTGACACATGATACTGGGTTGGTCTGACCTGGAGTGGCTACCCCACTGGGGCTGTTCTGAGTGGGAGTGGCCAGTCTGTACTCTTACCTGAGTTAACCAGACTGTACCCATCCCATGGCCTATGTAAATGTGGGACCCTAACAGCGCTGCTAGTGCATAAATGCATCAAAATAACTGCTCCTGTGGTCTGTGGCTGGAGCCTGCAGAATGACAGTATTTCCCTGGGCACGGCCTCTCCGTGCCCTCCTGTCACATTTGCTAGTGAAGTGTAAGCTGCTGGTCTGTTGGCCACAATGTCGGGCTCAGAAGATGTGACCTCTCTGTTCCTTCTGCTCTCCCAGGGGCTTAGAAGGCACCAGGAGCTCCTGGATGGTTAGTAAAATCATTGGAAGGGGTCAGTTGTTTCATCCAGTGCCTGACTGCTAATTTAGGCATTATGGTCTCACTCCTGTTCAGTCTTTAAACATTTTTTCTCAGTCAAACCACACCAGCATATGAATAGACACTCCACTGGCCTTAGCTGAACTCTTCACAAGCCAGGAATAGCCAGCATCCCACACTGTGTAAAGTCCCTAAAGACAGTGGTTCTCAACAGTAAATTAAGGAAAAAACCCAACAGTTGGGTAATAAATAGAGCTTAAAACAGAGGAAGACATTTCAGGTGGCAGACCTCCTCTGCTAAAGTATTTGGAGAGTATTATGACAGAAATGAGCTAAAAGTGGTTTCCATACCCTTGGAGCAACTCCATTTGCTGAATCTATACCCAGGTTCCTAAAGCTGGGAACTCTGTAAATGTATTAAAGTAGTGGTGGGCTTACACATATCCTAATCTCACAGTCTCACTAACAAAGTGTTTGGATAACACACTGATAACATAAGAAAGTGTTTAGATAAACTTAGTTTCTTATAGTTATCCAAATACACTGTAAATCCGCACACAGCCCTACTGCTGGTGTCACTCAGCCACAGACAAACATTCCAATCTTAGCTGAAGGTTCATGCCTTTGCAGACTTCAGGTGAGGGCTCTGCTATTTACTTTCTTTTCAACAGGACTCCAGTACCACCATGATGAAATGGGCAAGAGAGGAAATATTCAGGTTTTGATTTGGTTTTGACAGAAGTTTTTTTTCTCTCTCTGTGCTAGAGAAGCAATGCCGAAGTCAGATTTCGTGAAAATTTTTAAAAAGCAACAAGGCAGAACAGAATAGTTCTTGGCAACACTATTTCAAACACAGCAGCAGGGGACTGGTGCATGGGAACATGAAATTCTCCAGGCTCCTTGAAATCAATGAATACTTGTTGCATGATTTCAGTCTCTGGCCCGGTGAGGCAGACAGACACTATGGCTAGGGCACAGGACTAGCTGGCAGTGACTTGCTGGAAGATTTCAGGGAAGTTGTATAACCTGTCTTTGTACACCAGTTTCCTGACTGATAACAGTAATCTTTGCCTTTCTTAACTATTTTCATACCTATATGTAAAAAAAAGGAAATGCAATTTTGTAGGAAGATTAATTTTCCTTACAAGCAGAATCAGTCCACTAGAGGCAGGCTAAAATCTACTGTACCTGCATGAACTAAGGAGAAAATAAATACCCTTTAAAATGGTCCTACACCTGTAGTGCATTCCTTCAGATGAGACACTTATTGCCTAAACTTGCAGAATGCCAGAGATTTCCCAATGTGTTATTAAATGCATGCTATTGGATCTTATAAATTCTGCGTAACAAGGATGAAGGGTTGTACATGTGGCTGTGCAGAGCAACGTGCACTAACCAATAAGCTGAGTCTGGACTCCAGGGCTGGACTGCAGCCTAGCATGCAGTGAGGTACTCTGTAGGATGCATATAAAGCATTTTGTTCACTGACAGTTGGAATTTCTCTTCTTTTATTCTACAGTCCCCGAGCCATCACCACCAGGACAGCCACTAGGTGCAGCAAAGCCATCCCTTTGCTGGTTACTCTTTCTGGAGACCCAGGAAAGCTGCAGCTTTGACTGATGCATGGGGGAAGTTTAGGTTATGGTGGGGTGGCAGCTGTTCCTGGAGAGGGATGTCCTCTGCAGAGGCTGGTGACCTCTTCTGCCTCCTTCTCTCCCATCTCCTTAAGGAAGCAAACTGAAGCCTTGTGGCAGCCAGTGTCTGTGGTGCAGTGCAGGGACATATGGCCTGACACGTGGCAGTTCTGTGCTGTTGCTGCAAGGGTGAGTGGAGCACTGAACACAGCACAGGGCTGAGGTCCATCCCCATGGTGTCCAGGTATTTGCCTGCCCATGCCCTGCAGAACAGGGTGCACACGACATTTTCTTCCCTTCCCCAGGTCACCAGAACCAGAACAAAGGCCCAGTACAGCAAACAGTGTGGATGAGCAGTGAATCTGGTCACTGTACCGGCTCTAAGGCTGAGCCACCAGCTCACTACTCACATCTCGATGCACACTTACATGTCTGCATAATATCAGCCATGCTGGTGTCTGAGTAGCAACCTCACAAATAAAGAAGCTGGGGGAATATGAGACATGCATGAATCACTCATTCTTCATCCAAAGATAGAATTTAGCATAATCCACATCAAGTGTTCTGTATAGTACATTAGTTGCCATGTATGTCTGGAGCAGAATGCATGATGCCTATAGCTTTTAATCCCAAATTATTTCTTTCTTCCTATCACAAAATTTAGGAGTATAAGTTACACATATATAATTTTTTAAAATTAAAAAATAAAAGCCCAAACCAACCCCCACAATAATCCCTGGCAGAACTTCCACAATAAACCAGCAATGTGAGTTTACAATACAGATATTGATGAACTGGACAAGTCCCTGGACTGGATTTTCTGTCTTCTAGCAACCAACTGCTCTATGCAAAATTTAAGCATTTCATTTTTAGACTCCGTATTTCTTGCATACTTCTTTTCACTCAGATTTTGCACTGTGCTAAATACATACCACAGAGCTGATGTGTCTCACTAGATAAAGCTGCAGGTGATTTGGTTTTTTTTTTACAGAGTGGAAACCCCCCAGATAGCAGGAGCAACAGAGAGGAAAGGGCTTCCCATAGCTCCCTTTTCAGCCACCACGCTGCTCCTTCTGAAAAAGGGCAGGCAGCCTGCTGCTCTCCTTCCCCATAGCGTGCCTTTGGAGAATGTTTCCAGTGTGTAGGAAGGGCCGGAGAAAGCCTAGAACCTGCAGCCATGCAGGAAAGGTGAATTATTTTCCAGCAGACATTCCTTTCCTCTCCTCCAGTCCCCAGTACAGGTGTACTTTCCTTCTCTGCTCTCTAGCTCACACACTCCCTTGCACACCCTCCTCCAGCAGCGACTTACCAAGACTCTTCCTCTGTTGATTCCCCCTCTGCTCGAAATAGGCACACCAAGAGAGTTGGTTGATAAGTTCCATTCCAGCTATGAATTTCTTTTTACTCTCTCAATTACAGAGTGATGAAAATATTGCCGTCTGCCCTCATGTTTATCCTGGCATCCTGTCACATCCTTCTCACAGGCTTTCTCCCTGTCTCACTGTCTGAATATACAGCTCTGTTTCAAATCAACCTCACGGTGTTCCTCATTTGTTGTTTTCTACTTAAGGTGTTGCTCCATGTTTATGGAATGTAGTTTTACTGGAAAAATTCCTTGGCCAAAACCTTCAAAAGGAACTACTCATCTTGGGTCTATTTTCCATGACACTTGAAAAGCTCTGACTTTCTGGGAAGGTTGGTTTCCTCAGTCTGGACACAAGACCTCTTTGAAGTATCTCAAGTTGGGCAACAAAATATTGCTAAACTGAAATTGCACCTGACCTGTGAAGAAGGCTGGTCCTGTTTGCCAATTTTTTTTGCCTCTTGTTCAATCATATTTTGACATTCAAGTGCTGTTCTTAGCTATAAGGACATGAAATTAAGGCAAAACTGGGTCCTGAAAGAAGTTTCCACACTGTGCTGCTGTAGACATCTTTTACTCCAAGCCAGAATTCATTGGATACCCTGTAAGTGCTCAGGATTTGCACGTACATAGCTGAGAGGGGAATTGGCTTTAAAGTACTTTGTATATACTCTCTTCTTGGATTGCAAAAGAATGAAGCAAAGATTAATGTATTTCAGTCCTTATTTTTTCACCTTTTACGTCCTGGGGAGCTTATGACAAATAACATACTCACTGGTTCCTAATATGTTACCAAACATAATAGGTTAGATGATAAATTCAAACCAGATGGAGTTCGGAATGTTTTGTTTTCAAACCATTAGCAAGCCTGTATTGCTTTAAAAATAAACTTTGTTCCCACTTTGCTCGGATTAGTGGCACTTCACTTTGCTCAGACTAGTGACAGGGAGGCAACTCTGACCATGACACCTGGAAATGACATGAAAATAACTTTTTAAAAATAGCAATTGTGATGTGAGGGATTACACGTCTGTGGAACATTTCAAACGGGAAACAGTCTGTGTGTCTCACAAGCTTAGGTGTAGCTCAGCTAGGAAGTGCACAGTCACATCATAAACCTCCCATTTACTTTGCTCCTAATTGGCAGCCCTGTTAACAACATCAGCAAAGAACTATTTACTGAAACCTGGAAGCTAAGAGGTCATACCATAAACTTGTCATGTTCTTATATCCTTTCCTAGGCATTCACTAGCAGCTGCTGTGAAAAACAGGATACCTGAGCCTGATGGACTTTTGCACTGACTAAGGACACAGTAAAATAAATATTCACACACTGAATAACTGCCTAGTCGTTTGAAAAGTGAACCTCAAAATGCACTTTAAAACATGCATTATGAATTCTGGCTGTTGCCCCTGTTGCTTAGCTAAGCCTACCAGGGTTCACAAGTAAAATCACACAGCTTTTATTACAGTGAATTCAGAATATCTTCTAAAGATGTGTAATTCACAATCTGCCTCCCCAGAATAAACTGGAAATGAAGAAAGGTTCAGGTACACTGGCAGGTTACTGTCAGAACATGTACCTTTAAGTGCATGTTTAAGTGCTATTGAAGTCTCAGGTGCCTCGTCAGCTCCATCTCCTGCTTTGCTTACATGAGCAGGTGCCTTAAAATGAAGCCAGAGATGCTATAAGCAGCAATCTCTGAAGTTAAACTTCTGCAGTGCTAGTGGCTCACTGATTTCCATATCAAAGGCACTTAGGTGGCAGCTGAAGAGATGGCTTTTCCCAGTCTGTCACTGCAAGCAGGTCTTTGGTGCTGTCACTTGGCTAGGATTATGGCAAGAAATAAGCACCACCGTGGGGCAATTCATTCCCCTTGTCTCACACATCTATTTCAGGATGACAGGACTTGCTTTCAGAGGTACCTATTTCTGTCTTGACTGTGAAGGACCTGGTGTGACTAGCTCAATCCTTTTCGAAGGCATCCCCACTAGACTCACTGCTTTCAAGTCAGGGCAGATGCTTTTCACTCAGTATGTTATTTATAACATGAATCAAGATTGTGTGGATAGAGCATAAAATAGAGCCTGCATTCTGAAGACTAAAAGAAACCAAAGTGGAAAAGGAATGAATATTTCTTTTCTCAAGTATTTCTGTCAGTTGGTACAGCTTAGTTGACTTGGCTGCTACATTCCCATTTTGGGATCCAACCTTAATCTAGAGTTCAAGTTGAAGCTATGCTCCCACAGGGCTGACAGGTACATCAGTGGCTGTGTCACACAACTTGGGAAGCTGGGGAAATGCCAACATGGATTGTATTCACACCCTCATTGGCAAGACAAGTCTAAGAATGCTGTCCTTGGGATAGGTTTCTTTGCCACTGCCATTTCACTAGCAGGGTCTGCATAGAGAATGGCTGAAAACATATGTGCTAAGAACCCCAGGGAAGAATTAAGTGTTAACTTCTTCCTACTGATTATTTCCTACTTACGTTATTGCTCAGTGTTTCATCCCCTGCAATTGTGTGAACATGTATGTTTTAGTCAGGCATCTACTGGCAAAACTGGGATGAGACTTCCGGTGTAAAACAATGCCCTCATTTAAAGAAGTAAGTCATCAAATAAGGGCATCTAAAAATAGAAAGGGTTGTAAAAACAAATAGGGGAAAGCATCTGGTTTGCAACATCTTTGCACAATTTGCAGTAGCTAAATCTGGACTCAATTAATGACCTGTTTATTTTCCAAAATTTCAGTAAAATGCCTTGGCAAAAACTTAATTTCTCTCTGGAGAACATCTTACTTCCTTCCATATGTTGCCCGATCTGTCACAGCAATAAACTCCTTCCCAGCTTCAAGATCCCTAATGATTGCACCAACTGATGCTTTCCATAAAAGAAGAGATAATGGTTCCAGCCCTCTACAAGTCATGATTCTCCCTTAAGAGAAACCAACACAAAGGAGTACAAGAGCGAGTGAGTGCCCTGTGTTACAGCTTCTGTTGTGACCTAGAATCCAGAGATTTAAAACAGTTCCTACCTACAATTCATCCCAGCTGTTTTATAATCCCTCTGAATTCGATAGTTTCTTTAAAATGCTGCCATGCCACGATTAATGTATATGCCTTGGCTTTGTAAACACTTGTCCTGCTGTCCTTGTTGTTTAGGGTGCCTTCCAAAGAAACAGCTTAGGCCATTTAGTAATTACACATGTTTATGGTTTTGTATAAAACAAACCAGATGTTTCAGAGTCAATTTTATTTGGTGGTGTCTTGTCTAACCTAGATTCTGAAATGTATTTGTCCTCTATTTGAATCAGATTAGGTATAGTATCTTCTCTTTTATTATATGTTGGAAATACGGATGTTCTGGTACCTTCCTCTTTCTGATGAACTCAAAAATCCAACCATACTGATTTAATAGATAGTAATTTTAAAAGAATATACTGTTGATTTAGAAGTTAAATATGACAAAACTGACTAGTCCACATGATTCAAACATTTAATAATTTAAATTTGTACTGCATTTACGTTCTCTGCTGAATTCAGACCATAATCAAATTATCAGTTTTGTTCTGAAACAAAAGCACTTGGAGCTGCTAGGGATATGCAGAAAGTGCAAATGTAATTACCAAAATACTCATCTGCCAAGCTGATATAGAACTGTATGAGGCTGATTCTCTAGGAGCTAATGTTTCTTTATGTTCGGGACTGATGGAGTTAGTCAAGTCAGGATGATAAAAGCCATCCTTACATCAGAATTCAGAGTGTTTCTGCTGGTTTTAGAGAAGCTCTTTATTTTCTTAATGTGACTGGCAGAAAAACAAATGATCCAAATCTTTAGCTGATAATGAAGCTGTGAAAGTTTCTTCCCAGGAAAGAAACTGGGCAAGTTCCAAACACCTCACCATGTGGCAGAAATTCATGTAGAGGCTCAGTGTATGTATGCTTAGTTATGCACATTAAGGGTGATTGCGGACAGTTTGAAAGTTGACTGTGTCTCTTTGGTTGTATAATTTCCCAGTTTATTCAAAGGAAGCTGGTGGGCTCAATGCTGTCATGGGGCTTGAAAATTCTCAACTGAGAAAAGTAAGAGATGATATGGTAAATGAAGTAATAAATTATGCAGAAAAGAGGAAACAGTTGTCATTTTTACCTCCCTATGATACCAGAAATACAGTGATGTTCAACAAAATTTTAAATCTACAAATTAATATTTAACAATTGAAGAGAAATTATGTGTGCTATACATTGGTTTTACTTGCGAGTACATGATTTGAGTCACTAGTTATACTATTACCCAGCAGTCCACCTCCCATCATTTTTCTATCAACTCCTCTAGCAGCTGCCTATATTGTCTAATTAATTTTCTGGTACTTTGTTTAGTGAGCTGTTCTGAAGCTGAACAGTTACCTTCTCTCAGTGACTTCCACAAAGGGAAATGGTGCCAGCCTTTGCTGAAAATCCTCACTTCATCACATCTATACAGACACCCTACCCCCTATGACTGGGGCAGGGGCCAGGAGCAAAGGATTTAACTCAGCGTAACTGAAATGAGGAGCCTCGAGCCTCAAGGACCCACATCTAGTACGACAGCAGCTGGCTGGGGGCCCCACATATAAAATAAGCCCTTAGGGAGCGCTGGTGACCAGGGTGTGGCACAGCAGTTTGCAGGAAGGGTGCTGCGGCAGTGCCAGCCCGACCAGGGAGCAGTGGTGTCCACCTGGCAGAAAGCCACGGCCCCGCTCAGCTCCGCAGTTGGCACGGCTGGCACAGCTGCCCAGACAGCTCTGCCAGGAACACGCTGCCAGTGCGGGATGGCAGCTGTGAACACAGCTGTGGGAGTGTGCCCAGGTGCAGGAACTTCTCTGTTTAATGACAGGATGGGGAGATAAAGAGCCCAGCTGACGTGTATCTGCTCCGATGCATGCAGCATGGACAACAAACAGGAGCAGCTGGAAGCTATTGTGCAGCAGGAAAACTATGACATAGTTGCCATCACAGAGACATGTGGGGATGGCTCAAACAACTAGACTGCTGTGATGGGTGGCCATAGACTCTTCAGAAGGGATAGCAAGGAAGGAGTGGTGGTGGGATAGCTTTGTAGGTTAGAGGGTGTTTTGATTATCTGGAGCTTGATGATGGTGATGACTTAGTTGAGTGTGTATAGGTAAGAATCAGGGGGAAGGCCAACAAGGCAGACATCCTAGTGGGAGTCTGCTGTAGACCACCCAAACATGATGAAGAGTAAGACAAAAAATTCTGTAAGCAGCTGAGAAAAGTCTCACAATCACTAACCCTTGTTCTCATGGCGGAACTTCCTCTCACCAAACATCTGGAAACGAAAGAATCTGGCACTTGCTGTTATTAAACTTCATATTGTTGGTGATTGTGCAGCCCTCTATCAAGATATCTCTGCAGGGCCTCTCTGACTTTGAGGAAGTCAACAGCTCCTCTCAGTTTAGCATCATCAGCAAACATAGTACACCTTCAAGTTCTGCATCCAAGCTGTTTGTGAAGACACTGAAAACACTGGCCTGTCCATCCTTTATTGGATGCAGGCAGAAACATAGTGACAAAGGATGACGAAAAGGCTGTAGTACTTAATGCCTTCTTTGCCTCAGGTATTAAATAGTAAGACCAGTTGTTCATGGGGTACTCAGTCCCCTGAGCGAGCAGAATAAAGCCCTCATAATCCCAGAGGAAATGGTTAGTGAGCTGCTCTACCACTTACACACACACAAGTCTGTGGGACCAGATAGGATCCACCCAAAAGTACTGGCTGATAAAAGTGCTCACTGAACCACTTTCCATCATTTACCAGTAGCTCTAGCTAACTGGGCAGGTCCCAGTTGACTGGAGGTTAGCAAATGTGACCCCCACTTACAAAAAGGGTCAGAAGGAGGATCCAGGAAACTACAGACCTGTCAACCTGACCTTGGTCAGGGAAGGCCACGGAGCAGACCATCCTGAGTGCTGTCATGTGGCATGTGTAGGATAACTAGGGAATCAGGCCCAGCCAGCATGGGCTTATGAAAGGCAGGTTCTGCTTGACCAGCCTGATCTCCTTCTGTGACAAGGTGGCCCACTTAGCGGATAAAGGAAAGGCTGTGGATGCTGTCTACCTGGACTTCAGTTTTGAAACCTTTTCCCACAGCATTCTTCTGGAGACACTGGCTGCTTATGGCTTGGACAAGTGTACTCTTTATTGGATAAAAAACTAGCTGGATGTCTGGCCCCAGAGAGTGGTAAAGAATGGAGCTACATCCAGTTGGCAGCTGGTCACCAGTGGTGTTCTTCAGGGCTTATTACTGGAGCCAGTTCTGCTTAATATCTTTATGGACAAGCTGGACAAGGGGATCGAGTGCACCCTCAGTCAGCCTGCAGATCAGGCCAAGTCAGGTGGGAGTGTTGATCTATTACTGTAACCTGCAGCCGTAGGGAGGAGAGAAGATCCAGCAGGAAGGAATTGTGCAGCAAGATGGATTTATTTAATTATTTTACAAACTCTTTCATAGACTTTTTTCTTCATAGTCTAATTGCACAAAGGATCAGCCACACCCCTGGGGCGACTGGCTAGAATCCTAAAACATCCATTATCAAAATATTTTTCTACTGTACCATAAACAAGGCTTTGCAAGGTTGCAGGTGTTCATAGTTTATAGAACTTTTCTAATATCTTTGTGAGAGAGAAAGTATCTCACGGGCTTAGAAAGAAGCAAGAAAAATTCTTGCTAGCAGCAATATTTGTATCCACAATGATCTGCTGGAGAGCAGGAAGGCTCTGCAGAGAGATCTGGACAGGCTGGATCAAAGGGCTGAGGCCAACTGTGTGAGGTTCAATAAGGCAAAGTGCTGGGTCCTGCACTCGGATCACAACCCCAGGCAGTGCTGCAGACTGGGGAGCAGTGGCTGGGAAGCTGCCTGGCAGAAAAGGACCTGGGGTGCTGGTCAACAGCAGCTGAACATGATCCAGAGCATGGATCCAGGTGGCCAAGAAGGCCAATGGCATCCTGGCCTGGATCAGCAATAGCGTGGCCAGCAGGACCAGGGCAGTGACCCTGTACTCAGCACTGTTGCCCTGTACTCAGCACTGGTGGGGTCACACCTTGAATCCTGTGTCTCGTTCTGGGCCCCTCACTACAAGGAGAACATTGAGGGGCTGGAGCATGTCCAAAGAAGGGCAATGGAGCTGGGGAAGGGTCTGGAGCACAAGTCCTGTTAGGAGCAGCTGAGGGAGCTGGGGTTGTTTAGCCTGGAAGAAAGGAGGCTCCGGGGGGAACCTTACTGCTCTCTACAACTGCCTGAAAGAAGGGCGTAGTAAGATGGCGATTGGACTCTTTCAAGTGATAGGACAATAGCGAAGAGCCTCAAATTGCACTAGGGGAGGTTTAGATTGGATATTAGGAAAAATTTCTTCACCAAAAGGGTTGTTAGGCATTAGGCTGCCCAGGGAGTAGTGGAGTCACCATCCCTGGAGGTGTTTAAAAGACATGTTGATGTGGCACTGAGGCACATGGCTTAGTGCTGGACTTGGCAGTGCTGGGTTAATGCTTGGACTTGATGATCTTAAAGATCTTTTCCAGTCTAAATTATTCGATGACTTTATTTATAATTAAAAACATTTATTGAACCAAGGCAAGCTTTTAGGAGTGTTTTTAAACACTACTTACTAAATTTCAAATGGGTATCCTATGCATAATGAACTTATACAATATTTTAATATTACTCATGACTCTTTAGTTTTGTGCCTTGAGATAGATGGTTACATATTTGTTTCTGAAGTAACATTTGCAAGTTGGGATTGCAGCAAAATATTTGCTAAAAAAGAGTATGAATAGTTCACAGACTTGTCAGAATCCATCTGTTTGTGTCTATTAATGGGTGCATTCCCAGCTGTGGTCTTTCTAATGTAATAAATAAAAAGTTTCTTTCTTACTATAAATCCAATGGCTGAAATCTCCTTGTAAAATTGATTTATTTCAATAAAAATATGTCCTTATGTTAAAGACACCTCTTAAAATGAGCAAGACCATGAGATACCATTCGCATATCATTTCAGCAGTCATCTGACACCTAAACGACTCAGTCTCAAATAATTTACTACAGCATTTTTCTGGATAAGCTGTGAAAGAGCATGCCATTCAGATCAGGATGAGGGGGACAGTGATGGGAGAAAAGAGGCGTATTTAGCAGAGGAATGAGAGGCACATCAAAAATAACCTAAGGGTTGGGACAAATGCTTAGGTCCTCGCTCCTTCATGCAATGAATCCAACATAAATTTACACAGGTATGCAACATATTTTTGAGAAGTCTAAGCTATGAACCAACGTAGGAGGTTCCTAAATCTTTAGGAACCCTTTTTTTTTGTAATGCTATGTGTAATTTTTTAGTATTTTGACTGAGAGAAGTTACATTTCTAACTGTGGTTTTGACTTGTATCTTTCAACATTCTCTTAAGCTATCCTTTTCTGGAGCTGGCAGCTACCCTACATTTCTTCATAAATTACAGCAACAGAAGACCGTATACAAAGATATTTCAAACTAATTTTTGCTCAAATTCAGACAGATCTACATATGATCGAAGGTACATTTCAATTATGCTACTGTCCTGAGGCAATTTCCCCTTAAATTCTTTCTATAACAAAACCAATACTCCAGTTTTGTGGCTGACTTTTAAAGTGCTTCTGTATTAAACGACCTGTGAAGGTTCAGTGCCCTTCTGCATCATCATGGCCTGGAAAACCAGTCCTCCCCAGAAAACATTCCTTGGTTTATCAGAGCATTCATTTAGCTCAAGCATCAGAAGAAACCAATTATCCCCACATTATTTTACATCTGTGACAAGTAAAATTTGTGAAGTATTTATAGAATTAAGCAAGCTATTTTGAAGTTAACGAACTTATCTTGCTGCCGAAGAAATACCCATGGTTTGAACAGCTTTTTGCTAAGTAGAAATTTTAAGTCACAGTGTTTTGAATCAAATTCTTACAGCTTCAAGAAACACCACATTTTTAAATTTCAGTGCCTCCTCTTCCACTGTACAACAGCATGTTGCTAGATCTGTAAAAATGATTTCTGTAAAAAAGGTTTTATAAAAAACCTTTTCTATGTACTTACTGTTCAACAGCAACAAAGAAAAAATCAGTATCACTATGAAATTATTTGTTGAAATGCAATTGACTCTGGTGATTATATACACCAGAGTATGTTTAGTTTTGATTGCCATGCTAGCTGAAAACATCTTATTTTTTAATTTTCATAAAATGTGTTCCACTTCTACATTGCTAGGTGTCCTGCTGCAAAAGCTCAGAAAATAAGGCTTCTGGGTGGCACTCTATTCCTGAGGACAGAGAATGCCTGCAATAGTGCACTACCTTAACAAAACCAGCTATTGTGTCCAATATTGTGACGCACGATGTGTACACACACTAATTGACATTACTGTATGTAAATTACTGCCCTCTACTGGAACGACAGACAGAGTGTTTCACACGAAACGGATTGTTACGTAAAGTAATTACATTGCTTGTTGACGTCTGGTGTTTTATGGAACCAAGTGCCATGAATTCCGGGTGCTCCTGATCCCTCCTTGGAGCATAGCTGTTTGCTGCACACGTATCTGCGTGCATTCAGCCGTTTGCAGTACAAGGTGCACCAGGTTGGTCTGATGGCCAAAATATTTTCCTTTTTAACTGTAAACAGGATGTGCAAAGGAGCTACAAAAGTGCAGTCTTCCTGTGAATGCTCTAATGTCAGTCAAGGAACCTTCTACACTGTCGTATTTTTAAGCATGTAATAATCATAAGAAAATATCACAAATTCTTAATGAACTGAAAATAATATTTTTAAACCCAAATTTCCAAGAATTATTACACAGGCATCACTTCTTTAAAATCATGAGGTTGACTTGAAACTGACATTTTACAAAATAAGTTTTTTCCTTGGCTTTTCAGACTCTGAAATTCACATTTTCTTTTTAAATTTGCTATGCAAATATGCTTAAGTAGAAGTGAAAGCTGGGTTTCTCAATGAATTGGGACTCAAGGAGATGATTTTCAAAGGAGTTATGATATGCAGCAGCACAAGATTTGGCCATGGCATGACAGAAAAACCAAAGAAATAAGGAAGAGCAAGACAGAACATCTGTCTCAAGAAACCCAAGAAGTACAAAATCCAAGAAGACAAATGTGAGTCAAAGCACTGCCGTGAAACAAGGCCAATGCCTGGCAAGTATTGCACATATCAAATTGTTAAGTCATCTGAGTTCTTGGAATCCCCAGAAATACGACAATATGGGACATTTGGAAGGGTTTTTTCATTAAAGCAAAAAGCAGTAAGACAAAATTCAGAATTGGGACTTCATGATTCCTGAAACTAAATACCACATCCTACTCTAGCTGGGAAAGCAGAAGAATGGGAGTCCAGTCTCCAGGGCCTTCCTGAGCCCAGAAATGTCACATGTTTTGGAATTTGCTGGCCAGGTACCAACAGACTATTGATGTTCACTAAGCAGCTAAAAGTTTATTGTGGATATAAATGTTCCATATAAATGTTCTGGCATAGTTATTATTATAAATAAAGTCACTTGCATGGGGATATGGAAGCAGCCTATAGGATTACAGTCATATGAATAAATACAAAAACACCTAGTAGGAAATAAGAGAGAAGATACATTCTTTAATATGCCATGACTGATATAAAGAAGCAATCTTGGAATGGAAAAGCATCATCACTGTTTAATGCCAGACAAATACATTAATTATTTTTATCAGTCTATATAAGTTCCTATATATCTTAGAAAAATATGAGCACCAATAAACACATTTATCTAAAGGATACTTAAGGATACAGGAACTTAAACAGTATTGTATTGTATTTACTGCTTCTGGAAAAATGGTACTATCAGTTGTTTCCAATATTATGGTCTGCAAACATCAGCAATAAGTACAATGTTTACAGGAATTCTCCATAAAGGCATAGTGTAGAGAACTGACAAGGTATCAGCCTTCTTCTAGTCACATAGAAGCACCTGTAGGTGGAATAAGCTGAGGTCATATATATGTGCAGAGAGAAAAGGAGAAATATTTGTTTACTTAGAACTGCAAGAACCTTGTGAATGCTCAAGGAACCACAGAAAGCTGGTAGCAAAAAAAACCCCAACCAAACAAAAAACCAAACCCAAACCAAACAAATCCAAACCAACCAAAAACTGTACTGTAAAAAGGACTGACATCATAACTTTCCAGGGAAAAAAAGTGTATTTTCTAAAGGTTAATGTATCATTGAAATCGGTGAACAGTGAAGCTCCAGAAAGATGGAGACCTATCAAGAATCTTTTCTAAAGCTATCAAATAGAAACTGACTGATTCAAATAGTATCCAGTTCTATTGCCAGCACTGATTCCCCATTTTATCAGCTGAGATTTGTATCTCATACTGTCAGGAAATTAAGTATTCAAAACTGGATTTCTTTTAGGAAAATAATCCCTGATACAACTCTCTCTGATGGAAGCAGTACTCGTTCAATTACAAAATCTATGTATTAAATGTAAAACCAGAAAATGAATGTTGTTGCCACCCTAGGAACCTCTGCTACTTCTCCATGATCACTCCAAATGTTACATGGTCAATTGCAGCAGAGCCATGAGAATGAGAAAAATACATCTTTCTCTGGACTTTGAGACAGTGGGGAGTCCTCCATTGCTCCCCCTTCACAGTCTCATGCTGATACAGAAATACTTGGCAGGTCAAGCATATTGGTATTTTTGTGATTGTACTTCTGGAATTAACTTCTTGTTGCTGAGGGTCATGAGAGCTTGGCAGCAGCAGAACCAACAATGGTGGTATTTTGCCACTACTGCCCCCTTTTCAGATTCAAACACTGGCCTTCAAGGAGCGCCTGGGGAAGGAGATGGAACTTAGAGGATACTGACATAACCCATAAAACATAGGTGCAAAGAAAAGCCTCTTCATGCTTTAATAAAACTAATCTAAAACCCCGCCTCAGATTAATAGAGATTGTATGGCATGATTAATTTAATTTATGAGATCAATGACTACTTTTTTGGCTACTACATTTTCTTTAGGACTGAGAGCATTTCCTGGCACGCCTGGCCAAATGAATCACTCATAAGTCACTTTCTTTCTTTTCTAAAGCACTCCATCATGAATAAAGAATGTCTTTCATAACTTTTCTCCTTGACAAAGGACAGTCTTTTCCCATTGATGGGGCTGGGTTAGGGAGGAATTTACACATATACATCTTATCAACGTACATGAGAATCAGTATCTTGTACTCTCCAGTGCACTGGTGGGGACAGAGACCGCAACATCTCTACTTTGCTTTCTAAAAATGTTATGTGCATGGTTTTAAAATAGAACACAAAAGTATGCCCACCAAATACCACATTTTTCACATGTACATCTCCCACACTCCTTAATGAAAACAGACCTTGCAGAATTATTTTGTTTAAAAAATCCACTCATTTAATGAATGGCTTTAAAGTAGATCAATCTGCCACATTTGCACTGTACACAAAGGTCTTAATTGAGAATAAATATCAGTAATGTAATAATTCCAAGATGCAGCAGACTCAAGGTTGGTCCCATACTGGGACACCTGCCTTTGATCAGGTGTTCTCAGAGGACCTGGGAGCCTGGTAAACATATTTCCATTGGAGTTTCCAATGACTTCACCCCAAAATAAACTTCAGCTTTGTAGAGTAAACACTTCAAAAGCAAGTTCTTGAAAATGTTGCATTTTAAATGAAAACTAAAATCGATGAGGAACCTATAGGTTTGATTTAATTTCTTTAATTAGGCTGCAGAAACATAGCTGCTCTTGCCTCCATACAGGCATGACAGAAGACTGTGCTAGAATTCACATAGTTCTGGTTGTGACCACTAGTTTTTTAAGACTAACTTTTCACTTCTGTATTGCCCAGGATCAACAGATCAGCAGGTGCCAAGGAGCACCATGCTGCCAGAGGTGCTATTACAGACTTAGGCTTGTTCATTTGCACCCAATAAAGCCACAATAACCCACAAACCAGCCACCAATTACTTTTGAGAGGAGCAGGTGAATTGCCTTGTCATCTCTGCCACATGCTGAATGTGGCAGGTAGTTTCTGCTGGACAAATTATTCTCCATTTTCTACCTGCATCAGATAATGTTCAGCTTCATCTCTGATATAAATGCATTTCAGTCACATTTGAAGAGGTACTTGTAGCAGGCAATCAATTTATAAGGTCCTCCTGAATAGTTAAGGACACCTAAGAGAAGGACTTCTAAAACTTTCCATTTAAAGGTCATAATTTTGGCTTCTTTAGTCTAAGATTTTCTTTTACTCACAAGCCTGCTTCATGTTCCTCTTTCAGTTTCGGAACTTTAGGTAATCAATTTCTAAGAAAAAATTAGTCCACGGTATATTGTCCCACCATACCTTTTCATGCCACTTGATTTGAGACATTAGGGATTCATCCTTTGGAACAAACCTCTGCAACCTCACAGGGAAGGTCAAAGGGTCAGTTTAGCACTGGTGCCTGAAAAATCTGTCCAAACTTGGACAAGTTTGAAATGTCTGAGCAAACCACTGGAGGTGTGGTGGAAAACTTGACCCCAAATTCCTTTTACCCAAAGCACAGCCAGGCCAAAAAAAGAGTGGGAGTGTCTGAAACTGGTCCCCAAAACTACCCCAGGGAATTGCTTCTGGAGAGCTCTGTAGCTAAGTATGAGTTGGGACAGTGCTCAAGGGTGTCCTGTCTGATATGGCTGTCGCAGCAGGCAGTAGAGAGGATGTCAATGGAGAGATAAGAGGAATTGTACTGGAATAGCTAGAGGAGATCAAGTAGGGATTAAATCTCTTCAAGAACACAGAACATACAAAGGGTTGTGAGACATGAAGCTCAGGTGAGAAGAGATTTGTCAAAAAGACTGAGGGTGTATTTGTGCCACAAACACAGTGGAGGCAGCCTTACAGAGCAGAAATCCTGGCTGCAATCCATGAAGATTGCTAAACCACAGCTAAATGCTAAACCTCAGAAATCAGAGACAAAGATTTCTCTTATTAGAAGAATGCTAGGGTCACAAAATTAAGTTCACAAACTTCAGTAATTCTCAGAATTGAAGTCACCTGCTTAATTCTAACTCAGGACTCTTCTCACTAGGCACTAAAACAAAGTCTCATCTTCATCTGCACATGCGGTTTCCAAGGATCCCATCTGATGATGGGCAATGGTCATGTATCAGCCCTGCTGTAGCTCTTGCAGGTGAGAGACAGAAAAATCCCAAGTGTCTGAGGCTATGACAAGTTAATGGTGCCCCTGTGGCAGAGCACCTTCCATTCTTCTCTGTTTTACACCAAGTCACTTGAAACCAAATCTGACCAGACCACCAGAAACTGCAAGTTATTCATGCCCTGGGTGCAGCACAGTTAGACCCCAAATGCTCATTTGCACATGTTGTGCAACAGCAGCCACTGAGAGCCATAATTTGAATACTTAAGTAGATAACTCAAGGTCTAACTCACAAGAGCTGATACTCCTGACGTTCAACCTCATTTTGCCACTTGTTTCTATCTCTGAAATGGGAACAATGTAACCTTGCAGCTTCTAGAAATACAACTAAAACATTAATGGTATGACATATTCAAGACAGTGCTCCTAAGCACCAGGCTCATGAACACCTGAGGGAATTCATAACTCTGTGCTCAGTCCAGGACCTGAGAAAGCTGAAGTACAGCAGGCTCTAGTTTAAGAGACTCAGCAACAGGGATCATCACCTTCTGTGGTAAATGAGGATGAAAAATTCTAAGGAAAAAAAGGGTGAGGTGATCATATCAATCAATCTTGTCAGTCATGTCAGTCATGACAATCCTACCCTACCAGGAGGCTGTGCAACACAGCAAAAGGGATCCTTAACTACAGTGTTTCCTGACTGCAAAGTTAATTCAGTTGCCTGAACTTAAAAACTAAATTTTAATTTAATTTAATTTTATTTTATTGTATAGTAACTGTAAGAATCCCAGATAGAGGGTGGCACTTTCCCCTTACATACAAGGAATGTAAGAACTGAAACTTCTTGGGTTTTACTGTAACAGGGGATCACGATTTGAGCAGGGATCTCAGAATTACCTTAGGTCATCACTTTTGGAGAATCTGTTAAATACCTAAATCAAATTCCTTAAACCATGGTTTTCAATAATGGCAAAGTGGTTCAGGATTAAATTAAACCAACAGTATTTTATAAAACTTTTCAGGTGAATAGGTCCCCACAGGGAGTTAAAATTCTAGTACATTTCCCATTCAGTTTGTGAATTCCAATTTAAACCATAAGCATAGTGGAAACAGTGTAAAATACCTCTGCAAAAATTATGAAAAGCACAAAAAACCCCCTAAGGGCGCAATTTTTGACACTGTAGAGGGTACACCCATTGTTTAAAAAACAAATCCCAGCCAGTGAATCAGAAAAAGTGACTAAGAGCTGCTGGGCATCATAGATCTGTCCTGAATAAGAGACAGTACGGAGCAGCCCTTTCCAGGAGCATGCCAGGGGCCAGGCTGCTGCTCCTCACCTCTGCTGTAAAGGGTGAGGGAGGGAGGGAGGGGAGGAGCACACTGTAGCAGGCTTTTTATGTACAACCTACTTTCCACAGCAAGCCAGCCGTGCTCTCTGCCTCTTTGGGAGCAGCTGAGTCAAAGTTCAGCTCTCTCCTTGCTCTAGCCAAGATTTAGCTCCTTTCTCCAGCTCACACCCCTGCTGCTCAACAGTGTCCTGCTGCCCTCTGCTCCAATACATGGACATCAGGGCAGAAGGTGTTCCCAAGCAGCCCTGGGGAAAGCCCTGAGTAACCTGCTCTGCTCCCAATGCTGATCCTGCTCTGAGCTGGAGACTAGACCAGAGAATTCCCAACACCTCATCCAACCCTAACAATTATATCATTTTTATGAATTATAAAAAATGTGCTTACTTTCTCTACAGGTTTATGTTGGGCAACTGGTGTCTGGATCCTTAACAAATAGATAAAAGAGTAAAGCAGACCAAAAGAGTAACTATGTAAGTGCCTGCAAAGCCATCATCACAGTGAGGATTTAATCACAAGTCTTTATTTGGCCTGATGGTTGGAATAGGACAGCACACTGATGGTTAAAACTGCATTTTGTTTTGGTCATTGCTCTTTAACATTAGGTACCAGTTACACTGCTGCTCTGATGGCCAGTCAGAGCTGAACTACAATGCCAGCTTTGAGGAAAAGGATGGAACTTGTACAACTATCTACCTGACTGGGACCAGATCTATTGTGATGGAGAAGAAGCTGGTCTGGCAACAGCAAACAGTGACACATTTAGATCAGCTTAAATTCCCTTCTCGTTAACAAAAGCTGGGAGAAGAGGCCTAGGAATATACACTGCAGCGACACAGGTCAGCACGACAAACAAATATAAAAACAAGGACAAAAATGCCAGAGACAGAAAAGCATCAGAACAAGAGAACATATCTGGCATCAACAGTTATTTGTACATATTTCATTATGATGTCAGATAAGTAATTTAATTAAAGAGCAAGTGCATCAGTGTCTCACCAGAGTACTATGAATAGTACTTAAATTATGGCAGTGCACAAACCCAGGACATTAGTATTCTATCCACCTTAAATAAAAAGTTTTGACTCCATCAATTTTAATACCCAGTTGCTTTAAGAAGTTGGCTACAGTATCATGGCAGCCTGCCCAGGTTCTCTGCTCAATCGAGCAATAGCTGTCTTTGACCAAAAAAGAAAAAAATAGCCAACAGTATCCTTGCTGAATGTCTGCTGGCATCTGCTATCAATGTAGGAATAAGGGAGTTAAAGGTATATTAAAAAATTAAAAGTTTAGTATTTTGGTTAACCATAATATTACAAAATTAGTCATGTTAGCAATTAATTATTAAAGCTACCCAGTTTAGATGAATTTTTAAAAAAACTACATGCAATTTTTATCTATTACTTTAATTGTATGTACATAAGAACTAATGTGCTGTAGACATGGTCTGAAAACCTGCATCATTTACCTCTGTATTATACAATACCAGCATGTCACAGTGCCCTGGACAAGGTCACCAAACTCCTAACAATGCTGTAGGATGTGGCAGAGGAATCCATCTTTACAAATTAGACTTCATTATACATGATCCTGCTCATAAATCTTGAGGTACTGTTTTCCAGTATAATAACTTTACCTTGCACTTGCATGTACCCTCTAGGTCTTCTAATTCACAGAGTATTTTACAAATACAAATTGGATGTGTGCTTGTGTGCATAAACCGACTGTGCTGCTACAACAGCAATGCTCTAAATGAGACCCGACCTCACCGAGCACCTGCCCTGCTCTGTGTTCTTCAGGTCCCCACCTGGCGATGGAAAGGCTGCAGGAGGCCGGTTGTCCAGAGCAGGTAGGTGACCTGAAGCTATAAAAGCGCTTGAAAAGAAACAGACCATGTTGCTTTGGGACTTGTGGTACTTCTCACATGCAAACCATATGAGGAACCAACCTGGTTGGTTAGACTTAGAAAACTGATCAGAGAAGCAGGTGAGCCTGTTTCCCGGAGGCAAAGCCAACCCTCTTCATTTCGGAGATGCTCAGAAGGCGCCTCCGACACGGAGCGACCGCCAGGCTTAGCCCCGAGCCCGACTGCTTGTGCGAGCCCCCCCGCGCTGCCCGCCAGCATCCGGGCAGGTGCTGCCTGCAAGGGCTGGGGGTCCGACCTGTCTGCACCCGGCTGCTGCCCGCAGCCCGACCCGCCCGGACACTGCCGACCGCGTTCCTGCCGAGAGCTCCCCGTCCCGCCGGGCCGAAGCCGCGGGGTCTCCTCGCTCCGGCGGCGGCAGCGGAGCTGGTGCCCCCCAGACGTCCCCCCGGAGCGGGACCCCTCCGCGCCGCTGGGACCGCGACGTCCCCCGGGGTGTCCCCTCGGGCCGCCGAGGGCAGGTAGCGGCGGCCGCGGCGCGGCAGGGACTGACCTGCGAGCCGCCGCTCCCGGACATTCCTCCACAGCAAGTCCCAGGCTTTGGCGGTGGAGTCCCGCAGCTGCTCGCTCAGCGACCTCCGGAGCTGCGCCTTGGCCGGGCGGCGCTGGCTGCTCATCCTCGGCGGCTCCGCATGCTGCCCCGGGCAGCCCCGCTCAGCGCCCGCGGCCGCTCTGCTCGCCGGGGACGGGCGGCGGCGGCCACATGGGGCCGCGGGGCAGCCCCGCCGCGCCGCAGCCGCGTCACCGCCGCCCCGGGCGGGCGGCCCTTCCTTCACCTGAGCGCCGCCCGCCCCGGCCCCCGGGGCAGCGCTGCCGTCGCCAGCCTCCCTCCTTGCCTCCCTCCCTCAGCGCCCCGTCCCACGCCCGACGCTCGCCGCCCTCCGCCCACCTTCCCTCCCCCGCGCCTCGGCCCCCGCGGGGCGGGGAAGGTGCCCCGGGCTTCGGCCCGGCTCCTGCCCTGACCGGGATCCCGCACCCCGCGGGCTCAAGCGCCACCGACGGCCCGGGACCCCGCACGTCCCGCGGCCCCGCGCCTAAATTCCGTGACCCCGCTTGTGCCCGTGGCCCTCATTCGGGAACTGTCCGGCCGAGCCCCCGCAGCTGCCCTGCTGTCAGCTCCCAGCCGCTGCCGCCTCCGTGCTCCCCGGACAGCGACCGGGAGCTGCCCGCCGCCACCCCAGCCTTGCCGCCCAGCGCTGCGAACGGCCGGCGTCCGCTGCTCCAGGGAGAGGTCACCCGCCACGAGCTGACAGAAAACCTGGCTGGCAACGGGCTGCCTTTTCCCCGGGAGGCTGTAATGGGTGCTTCGCCTGTGCTTCAACTTTTGCGGAAAGAAAATAAGGATTTTTTTTTCAGAAGCCTAGGCTCATCAACTCTTCATCCAAGATCAAGCCACAGTCCTCGCAACACAGCCTCTCCCCTTTCTTTCCCACCTTCTCTGCATTCCACCCACTTACTTCCCACCTCCTTCTCCCTGCATCACTTCTTCTCTTACAAGCTCTTGCACTCCTAAAAGGTTTCAAAATTAAACCCTGGCAGTCACTTTTTGCATACTTTACAGACTAAAATGAATCCTGATTTCTTCATCAGTAGACTAGCCAGAAAGCATTAGCAGGGCCCTTATCCCATTTAGGAAAGCCATTTTGTGACTCTGCTTCCTTTGTGTTCTGGGAAATACTGTTTTAACAGTGGTCCCTTCCCTATCCTGGATGTTTCTCCAGCAGACTCTGATAGCTGAGAAGGACAACAGGGGCTTAGTTTCATTTAGTCACAATCAATTACTTACTGCTTGCTCTTTTGGCAGAGTATATGTGATGTGCAAGGAAGAGGCTGATGTTCCTGCAAGTGAGCGCCCTACACTGAAAGAGCTGCGTGCCCAGGTAAAGCAGTCATGTTAAACAGTATCGATATCCCTGTCTTGTTAAAATTACAACTGTAGCTGCAATGTCAGCAATACCCATAGAAGCTAAAAGCAAACACACAGATGTATTCCATGTTACCACTGTTTTAATAACATATTTTGCTTACTTTGTGATGTGGATTTGTTTTCCTTTGTCCCTGTTCTTAAAAGGTTCATCTGAAAAGGTTCATCTTAAACTATTCTACTTTAGCTGATGTAGTGGAGATGATGTGCTTGTCCAGAACTTGTGCAGATGTTGTATGTCACTGCTCTGCCTGCAATTCCAGCTACAGTGTCCTCCAAATGACTGGACAAACTCTTTTGAGAAAAGGATTGCCTTCCAGGGATGGATGCATTCAAGATCTGGAAGGGAGACAGCATAATTATGTAAATACTCCCACATCCCATGACCCAGAGCAAACACCTGCTGATGTTAATGGGAGAAGAGAGGATTACGGTTCCTACAATCAGCTCCGCTACCCGGTAAATCTGCCTCTGACCTCTGCCTCTTTATTTAATCTCTTACCAACACAGCCATTACCAGTACATAAGACCAACTACACCTGTTTTCTGCCACAGGCTTTTATCATTTAGGAGCCAGGTAGAGATGAAAAATTAATTTCTGATATAGTACTCAGCTGCCCTGTAAAGATGAGCCATGACACACAGCCTAAAGGTGAAATAATAAACTCAGTTTTGAAGGTTTTGTATCATACTGCTGTGTCACCACCCACAAACACCAGCCCACGTCAGCCAGTACTGCAACCTTCAGCAGTGCTCTTCTGGCAGCCACACTTGGATGCACCATCTTAGCGTGCCCTGCCTGTCTGGAAGACAGATCTCCCTTTCTTCAGCTGCTGTCTGCAATGGCCAGAATGTAGCAATAGAACAAAAGATATTATCTTCCCTTCTGTATCGTTTTTGAAGATGTTACTTTATCAAAAATATCCCTAGACTTCCAGGTTTACTGAAAGGAGGTAATTAGTGACTAGATACTAGCAATTGCTAATCCCATGTTATCTCACCACAAGTTACTAAGATAAACTGCAGTGATATGGCTGTATTTCATAATCAGCAACAGAACTGAACTGGCAAGCCTAGACCAAACTCTGTGGCAGGCACTGACAAAAATCTTACTAATTTCAGGTACTTTATTGAGGAAAACTAAATCCAGAGGCAAGATCAGGTATTGTAGTTTTTTCCCCAAAGGAAACAGTGCTACTGAGTAATGAGAACACGTCTCATGCAGCAACTGGCCTATGCCTATTTTATGCTTTTAATCATGGTCAGCTGCTCAGAAGTCGAATTACCATCACGAGTATTTTTGGTGTATTACACCTCATAGTAGCAGTTACAATAAGAGCTATTCTACAGAATCTGCTTGAAGGAGGGTACACATTAGGAATCATTCACAGGTAAAACATGCTTCATTTCCTTTTAGAATGTTAGAAGACCTGGAAAAATGGTAAAATTCTGGTCTCTCACACATTTTTCATATGTTGGTTAAGTGTATAAGTAGCCAGCTGATCAGTACTCATGTTTCCTGCCTGATACATTCTGACATCCAGCACAAGATGGCTAACATTTCTGGGGGAAAGAAAACGGAAGCACATTTTCCACAGAAAATGCAGTTTTCCTGCTTGATACTAGTCTTGCCAAAATGGTTCTTTTCAGAGTAATTGCAATGAAACCACTGTATATGATGAACAGAAAGGCAGAAGTTCCCAGTTGCCTTAAAAGAAGCTATATATTATATTTGTCTTTGCTCATTGATAACAGAATACTGGCAGGAATGAAAGTACTGTCTTAAAATCTTGCAAGCATGTAAAATGTTGGGGAAAAGTCTAAACTAGTTGCACCCATGCTCTGATGCCATTGTGGCATGGAAGTCTGATACACTAATAATATATTTAGCAATTTATAGTTCCTTCCAATCACCATGGTAATTAAACACTGAGTTAATTGATACTGCATAGTATTCTAGCCTCTACTCAGCACTGTGTTTTTAATTTGCTACAGATTCTGTTATGCAGCCTGATCTAGTCATAGTAAAGTAACCATACAAACTCCAATGCACCTGGTAAGAAAAGAAGCAGACCTAAGAGAAGAGAACCATGACTACATCTTGGTTTGCCATTTGTAAACTACTGGAACACTGTGATAAAAGTACAACTTCTTTCCTTTCTATCCTCCTGTCCTTAATTATCATCAGTCAGGATTTTTTTGTTAATTTAATCACCTCACAATATTTGTCTACTTGTAGAAGAACCAAACAGGATTCATCTTGTGGAGGAAAATGTGGGAAGAGTGCATCCTTGGTTACTATTTGCTGTTTAGAGGACACAGGCTCCTTACACTAGTATCCCTTAGAAAGTAATAATAAAACAAAAGAGGAAATAACAGGATATACAAGATCAATGATGCAGTCTGATGCTAATCAGTGCAATGCCAAATTTTATAATGAATCTAATTCTTCAGGAACTGACTGTAATGAAGCTTCTTGAAATTTACTATACTCAAAATGGTGTTGCTGTGCTTCTGTAGCTTCAAATAGTAGCTCAGACAGCCTAGACATAAACACATTAAGTAATATTTATAACTTTGGCAGTGGTCTTTATCTCTTTGGGGGTCCTAGAGGTCTGGTTTTGTTTTCTATCACAGGCAAAATGGTCTGAGCGGGATGTTGTAAGTCTGGGTTACCACTGGAAGGGAAGAAGAGATTTGAGGTTTTCCATTGCTTGTTTTCCTAACAGCAGACTCCAGTGAATTTCATATTAATTCTGTGGTTGAAGTTATGTGAAAAGCACTAAGGGCATATGAGTAGGTGTCCTCTTTGACATCTAAGTAAACAAACAAATATTTTGGATAGAGAAAAATAAGAATCACTGTGAATGAGGACAAAATGTTCTAGCTTGTGCCCTGGCACTCTCTCTCTGCTTTTTATTTGCATATACCAACTATCATCATTTTAAGGTAGCTTTAACAAGAATAAATTATAACTTAGTTTCACTCTTTTCTGGTTTATCAAGAAATTGGCACCTATATGGTCATCCTACTTCATTTTAGCTTTCTGAAGTTCTGGGAAAGGATTGCTCTGCACTTTGCCAACAGCAGAGCAGTGCTGGCTTTCATTAGTGGGGGCCAAATTCTTTCACTTTTGTTCACAGTGATTAATGCTGAAATAAATGGAACTTCTTGCAGTATTCACTGTGAAAAGACTCTAAGTATGCTCAGATACAGACTACAGTAACAAAGTGTCTGCTGTTTGACTGTGCTCCCTCTCCCTTGCTAGAAATGGAATGGAGGGCATGGCGGGAAATTAAGCTTTAATTCTGTTCATACAAAGCATGGTACTTTATTGTTATCATTAATAACAACCTGAGTTCTCAAAACGCTTGGAACCAAAAACTGGAGGGAGCTGAAGCACAATCTCTGCCCTCAGGAGATTGCAAACTAAATATAAAACAAGACACAGGTGGAAAGAAGACCTGATTGGGGTAGGAAGGGTGGAGTATGAGAGAACAATAAAACGGTACTGGCCAGAGTAGTAACTGCTGGTGTACTTCTGGCACACCAGAATTAGTGTTTGGAGGCACTGACGCAAAGTGAGTTAGCAAGAGAGTCTCCAAGGAGGCAAATGTGCTATCTTTATATATTCAGAAGACCATCTTTCAAGAATGAGAGGCATTTTTAACAGAAGTACGCAAATGTGTATTTGAAAACGTAATGAGTAGACAGCAGAAGCTGGATCCTGTACACACAGGCTGTGGGAAGAAAGCTTTTAATATTGAACAGATGATAGATGAGGCAAGGGAGGGGCCTTCAGACTTCAGTCAAGCAGCCTCTACTTGATGCACCATAAAGGCAGGATGAACTACAGTGAGCAGTGACAGCAGAGAACTGCCAGGGTATTTGCATTTGGGATGCAATGCAGTAGACCAGATTGTGTCTATCAAGGCAGAATAAGTGAGAACAAAAGTGAAATGGTAAACATGGGATGAAATATTTTCTACAGCAAAAATCACAAATTTTCACCTGGAAACCTCCTTCTGACAAAACCCATTGTTTCTTAAAGAATAAAAATTGAAGAAATCATACAGTTTTCTGGAAAATAACTGACATTTTCCTGGGTTTTCACATTCGGGCCAGCTTTAACTTGCACTTTTCTCTCCATCTTGAATTCTGGTTATATCTAGCTCTTGCAGATTATTTTTTAATAACCCCTCTACTTCTCCATTCTTGTGTTCTTAACACAGCCTAAATTGTCACAGGACATTATAAACTCCAGATGAAGGTCCTGTGTGAGAGGCAGGAGGTTGCTCTTTTGTATGAGAATGGTGAAGAAGGAGACGGGGGCAACTGTGGAACAAATGATGATTGGATGGATTGCCCTCTGAGTAAACAGAGTGCTTCTGTGGAACAGTAGATGACAAAGCTGATGCTTCAGCTGAAATTCTGAAGAATTGCAGCCACAAGATCCCTTGCAGATTTCTCAGTTAACAGAGGAGAAGAACGGGCAAAACAAACCAAGTGCCAATAAACTTTTACTTCCTTTCGTAAGATGCTCTGTGGACATCTTTAAAATATATTACATTGAAGATATGAAATCTTGTGCTGAGCAAAGCCAGTCTCTGTAGAAATAGCCAATTCTTGAATGATTAAGCAACTGGGAAAGTGGATTACATTTTGTATGTGTAGATACAGTGTTTTGTTACTGGAGCTGAGCTTGAAATTTCGAGGTGATTAATGTCCTTGAATAACGGAGCAGCTATGTTGAAACACAAAATGTCTCAGCACAAAATATTGCCTGTGTTCTTCTCATTCCAGCTTCTGGTGTCCGATTTTCCCCCTCCTCTTCAGTCACTTGACAAAAATATATTGTTTTAAACAATATCTTTCTTTGCTCTCAAAGTGCTCATTTCCTTAATATTGTATTGGGACCTTGTCTAAACCATGATTTTTATTTTTTTTTCTAAACTTCCAACTGTTATTACTATCACAGTAGAAATAATTGGAACATTTGTGTAAAAAAGCCTTGCAGCAGTCAATGGCAATTTAGCACACACCATAGCAGGATATTGGTTCAGAGACCTGGGAGCTTTTTCTCTTTTTTTTTATAACTCTCCTGGATTACACAGGAAAACATGATCAATCTTGACAGCAGGTTCTAACAACAGTGCAAGGGAATTGTTCCCCAAACAAATTTACTTATAAGAGTAAGAACTTTTTTTCAGATACACAAATACTCCTCTGCACAAACACTTCTTGAGTAATCAGGCTACTGACTGATGGCAGCATATTGCCATCAATATATTGCAACCTTCATCACTGGCCACACAGCTACTATTTTAACTTATTTAACAGATTTTAAATATATATATTTAATAGAAATAAAAAAGCAATGGCACTCATGTTTTTGGCCAGTAAATAAAGAATGTTGTGGCCAGTTGCAGTAGGGGATAGAATTTCAGGTGGGCAGATTATGACCAGAATCAAAATTTGGCTGGAGCCCAAGCCAATCCCTATTAACCTAAACAGTTCTACATGATCTTGAATCACTAAAGCTGATTTTAAATTTCTTCTTGATTCCACAATAAAGAAGGGCTAATTGTCTATCCACAGCATTGCCTGAGTCTCATTTGAAGTGAAGGCTGGTGACGATTCGATTGTAAGCATCATTTCCCACAGCTCCATTGGGAAGGTTTCCCAGCCGGCTCAGAGCCTGCCTAAGCCCACTCCATCACCCAGCTCTGGCATTACAGAACTCTCTGTTCCAGCAGGCTAAGTGGTAAGGCCATTCCTGGGAGTATAAAGGAGCTTAAGCTTAGGAAGAATGCCTGTTCCATGACATTTCACATATCTGGGTATTCCCACTGAGAAGCAGGATATTCATGCTGTGAAGAAGGGGCTGGACTAGGTGGTTCTGCAGCTCTTTCTGTCCAAAAATGTCCCTGTTTCTGTGAGAACGTTTTGGTAGTGTCAGGCAGCACCTGTATTCCATTAACTCCAAAAGCATTTCAGTGTTTACAGTAACCAGGAAATGTCCATGTCTGTGTTATATTAACAAGTCAGCAGTAACAACTGCAGTTTCAGTTTTTAGAGCTATGCAGAAAATAGTTTACTTTGAGTTGCTGAGAGTTTTACTTTTTTTGGTTGAAACACAAAGAGGCCTGTAGTACTGCCCTTGAAACCATTATAGAAAGCTTTGGGGAAAAAAGTTACCAAATTATGTCCAATAGTGCTTCAGTAATGACTTCACATAATCAGGTAGGCAAAAGAATAACTGTGAATTGCAAGTCTTAAAAATACTTGTGACAACACATTAGTAGCTCCTTCACCTCAGTTTTGTTTGCTGGTATTTTTCCTGCCTACTCCATGTAAGGGGATTTGCATAATGGCATAATTTCATTCAAGATTCATTACCTTGGGAACAAAACTGTGTTATATTTTTATGTGGACTATACTACATATGCTCAGAGAGGTAAGCCATAAGGTGTGACTGCATAGTAGGCAGCAGACTTTATAGGAGCACTGGTGTGCTGCTGGAGAATTACAGTCTATGTAAAAGAACTCAACTGTGAGAAATTAAAGCATAACTTAAGGTAGTCTTCCAAACAGACCCTAATTTCTGCATGCAAGAGGCAAAAAGTCTAAGCTATGCACTTGTTTGCTTTTCTCATAACTGAATTTCAGTAGTGACATTAAATTACTATTATATAAATCATAACATCAAAGACCATGGGAGAAAGCTAGAAAATATAAATGTATTTTCTTTTTCTCTTTTGGATTGAAAGCAGTAATGGTAAAGCAACTTAATTCCCAAGAAAGCAGGAACTGCTCTGTAGCTGGCCAAGCGTACCAAAGGTAGAGAAAGCTTGAGGAGGTGTTTCCCCATCACCTACTGCTGTGTAGACTTAGGTGACCAGAATGATGACGGAGATCACAGCCACAGCTCTCTGCTGACTGTGCCACCACTCGCCTGCCAGAAAGCACCATCTATTTTATTTATATTTACTTGAAAAGTTGATTGCAGAAAGAACAGAGAGGGCTTCAGCTCCCCCTTGCATCCCCCTGAAATACTGTATTCTAGCTGGTCTGATCCCCCTCTTATTAACAGACACTTTTTTGAGACTCCATCAAGACATTTCTCCTTGACTTCACTTAAGTGCTATGCAAATGAAGGAGATATGCATTCAGGACTGTTCCAGGAGGCAAGAAAAGGTTGTTACTTGGCTTGTACATATTGCTGGTTCCAAAGTTCATTTTTTTCTGTATTGCAATGATTTCTAGTGAAATCAGTTCCTATGGATGATGTTGGAACACCTCTACAGTGCTGCAGGTATAGCTGTTGCTCATCTTGTTTACTTACACTACTGTCATGCAAATTCATTTCAACACCTTTTTGTCATTTTGGGCTGACACAAATCTGTTCAGCAGTAATTACCTGAGATTGTTCTACATTTCAGGGAATATTTTTGACTCATTTACATTACAAAAACCCATGCAAATTGCTTGGAGAATAGGTGCTAAAGGGACTATAACTCAGCAGGATCTTACCGAAGTGATAGCTTTTGAGATAGAAGATCAGTTAACTTACCTGACAGAGAACATTTATATTAAGTAATCCTTGGTTTGATCAAAGTTATTAGATACAAAGTTTCAGAGTTCAGGCCTTAAAAATACTTTAGCGACTGTCAATGCTAAAGGAGAAAAAAGTGTCAGAAGTAAATATGAAAACCAAAACCTAGTCTATTTCTGACTCATATTGGAAGCTATTCCCTATTTCTATTCTGAAATGTTGCTAAATGGTTTTAAAGTGATCTAAAGTACTTCACTGCTGCCAGTCAAGTCATAAAGAAAACTGTTTCATCTGGGAAATAGACTTCAGGACTTAAGTAGATTTGGGTTTATCCACCTCTTTCCTGTCCTATAGCTTATATTTTATAACTGGGAAACATAAATGCAAACTAGGTTGTATGTACTACTAGAAAGTAGCAACAGGCTCTTACTCTGCTTTGTACAAGTATAAATTACCCTTTTAATGCAGAATTGCTGAAGCTTAGGGTCTTCTCAATAATTACCAGCTACAGCCTCCCTTCCTGCAAGAAGCACTCTAATAATTCTTAAAAAAACCCCAACAAACCAACACCACAATTTAGACCAAATGCTAGTGACAATTTCACATTAATGGTGAAGTTATTGACTTGATGAAGTAATTGCAAAAATTGCCATATGATTCACTGGAAAATTTCATCTAGTATGGGTACTCTCACCATGTTTCTTAAGGATATATGAAAATAAAGCCCTCAATTTCTTGCTGATTTGATGATCCTCATTTACTGGGGAAAAAGGTTCCAGCACATGAGAGTGCTGCTTCTTCTGTATCTTGCACTTATTGGATATCCGTATGACTTAAAGGCTAGCAGGAATTTAGTGCCACATTTTTTCATTGGTCAAATAAAATGATTGTATCTTCCCTGCTTACCATCCTTCGCTGACTTCTCTGAATGTTCCTTTTTTTAGACAGTTTTCTAATGCTGATGATGCTGGGCATCACTGTATTACAGTTCCCTGAATTTACATGATTACATTATAATAATATCAATGCTGGTTTTTATGGTTCATATAAATCAGTGTTTTTATTTGCTTTCACAACTAGTGCTGCAAATTGAACAGCTGTTTTCACTGAGCAGTTTTAATTAAGCTGTCCATAATGCCGCCTAGATATTTTTCTGAGCTGGTAACACTTCGTTAAGTATGCTGTATCAGTGAACACTTCAGATCATTCCTGAACATTGCCTCACACTTAGGTAAATTGAAATCCCATCTTCACTGAGGTTGTCAAATCACCTTGTTTCGGCGATTTGAATTTGGTTTTTGGAAATCTTTCTAATCTTCAGGACCCTACGAAATCTTGAATTTGCTACAGATTTTGCCATCTGCTCACTCACTTGTCAAGATAATGAAGCTTTAAATGATACTTGCCTAAAATCTCTTGGGCAACCTATTATTAGCCTCTCTTTATTCTGAAAACTGACAAGTTCAATTTGTGTGTCTTTGGATCTTTTATTAAGTTTATGTTCTATGACCAAAGTTTCCTTCCCACGCTGATTTCTCACATTATTTCATCTCTATTTTGAATATCTCTAGAATATTAGTTTGGAAAGCCAAGATAAGTTTTATCTCTTCCTGGTTTTCTGTGCAAAAGCAGTTTCTTTTTTCTTTTTACAAAGCCATACTGGATCCTACATCTGTATTCTCATTTGGGAATCTTATAGATTGCTTTGTTGTTTTCAGAAACATATGATAATTCATATGGGAAGCTGTAATCATTTTTGCTGCCCACAATGACTTCTTTTCAACTTTAAATATGGGTATCATTTTATCTGCCTTGGACAGCTGAACCTGATGAATGTGTTCCAACACTTCCACTTTTAGCTCCATTTCTGACAGTGGAAATTTCTTTGTCTCTTATTTGCAAAAAAGACTTCAGAATGGACTCACATCCAGGCATTAAGTCTGTTAAGGAAAAGACATGAAGGAAATACTCTGTCCAGGCACAAAAATTTAATGGTTTTGTAAACTATGCCCCTAAGTCTTAGAGTGTAAGTCCCTTTCCAGTTTTCAGAAGGGGTTACAATTCATCATCTGTGAATATAAACAGGAATCTGGAATTTCAGCTTTTGGTCCTCAGTTTTTAAACCTTGCTTGTTACTGCCCAGAAAGGTGGCTAATCCCCAGCCAGTCAAGAAGACATAACCCACAGGTGATGCAATGATAGACAGTGATAGGTCCATTAACCAGCAGAAAGAAAAGCAAGAATTTGTTTTGATTGCAAGGGTGGAGAAGAAGTATTATGCATAGGTTAAGAGATCTTGCAGAGCCATTTGCCCATTTCACTGAGAACCAGAGAGGAGTAAGATGCTCTGGACAACACAGAGTTATGGACTAGAGGCAACAGGAAAGGCAGAAGGAAGAGAAGGAAGGAAGACCACTGTAAGGCATCATGAGCAGGAGAGTAACCAGACTTTAACGTGGCAGCGACTTTAAGAGGAAACTAAACAGCGAATAGAAATGGTAAGGAGGAAAACTAAAACTGGACTTTGAAAAGAAGGAAATGTAGAGAAAGGGAACAGACACAGGGGAGTCCAGAAGACTATCAGAGACAAAACCAGTAGGTGGGATTTGTGCATGGTGTAGAGAAGTGAGCAGAGCAAAGTGCTCTGGATACAATGATTTCTATTTGCACTGCTAGTCCAGGTTAACAGAATTAACTGAGTTAACTTTGAAATGCTTGGTTTTACATTTCATTCATTTTAACTTCATCTGTGAATCAGAAATGTTAATAAAATTTCAAAAGCAACAGATTTCCCTTCTTTGAATTTCACGCACCCACTGTTAAAAAAGAACTGAGGGAGGTGGGAAGGTGGCTTGGAAACAGGTGTCCCTGAGAGGATGTCTCCATCCCAAACCAGCTGCCTGGAAGAGGTGCTACAGTAGGCCTGTGGAGGAGGACTTGATCTAGCCAAAAGAGATGTTACAATTTGAAAATGCCTCTCTACCCCCAGTTACAGAAGAGATTCTTAGAAAACCATTTTGGACTGGAGGTAAAGCTGGAGGTGTCAATTCCATCTCATATTTCCTGTTTCTGTGGAATTCTAATAGTATTTCAGTATTCAACCCTTTTGGACTCATTTCAAAATCTCAGGCTGAGTGTCCTTCAGTTTCACTCTAGTCTTTTCCAGGTCTCTAATAGATCTAAAAGCAAATTCATCATGACTCTCAATAGAATTTGTGTTCTGAAAGCCTATAACTTGTTTTTAACATGGGCTGTGTTTTGATGTGGAGACATAGGAATTGTTTTGCTGTTGAATAACAGCTTCTCTCTTGCAGCACCAGCTGTAAAACATGAACACCTTGTTGGATCACACTCCAAAATCTGAAATGGGCATCCTGCCAAAGCTCAGGGCTTCCTTTTTGTGTTGACTGTTGCAATGTTCTTGTTTCTATTAGTATCACATTCCTACCACTTGTGCTTTTCAGACACCTACGGCCAAACTCAGTGTAACTCCACTGAGCTCACTGAAGCTGCAACAGAAGTGAATTTGTCTCAGTATGTCTGTAAATTAACCAGTCATTTAAGCTGGACAGTGACATTGATAAGCAATAACGGCACAGGAGTGGTGAAAGGAAGATATCTCCTAGTTAGTTTTGGACAGTTGACACTAACTCCGTTGTCAGATAAGTCTTACTGACTGTGGGAAAAGCTGAGTGGGAAAAGTCACACTCACCGCCTGCTAACTGTAGGAGGAAAACAGATCTGGAATGCAGAGGAAATCTTGACATTATCTGTTCCCCCAACCCCTACCAGCCAGGCAATCAAAATAACTAGCTGAGTATTGGCTGCCTCTGTTCCTGGCCCAAATAAATGTGCTTTCTTGATAGAGCTTTTGCTCACAGGAGAGGAGGCAAAGAGAAGGAAAGAGTCTAAAGTGTGGGGGGAGTGTTTCCTGCCAAAACCCAGGAGCAGCTTCTCTGTGACATCTAAAAGAATACTGATGAAATAAACCTAGTGCTGTAAACAGAGGTGGCTCTGCCATTTCCAAAGGGCAGCAATTCATGCCCGACAGCCCTGCAGCCCAGAACTCCAGTACTTCATCACTCCATTTGGTCTCCATTGACATCGCCAAGGACAGTGTGCCAGACTCTGCTAAAAGAAGGATCAAACCCAAGGGAACAGAACCACTGGAAAGGACTTCTCTGTTCCTGTCCAAATTGTGTTGCTTAAAGTGTAGGCATTTCAAATGAACACTTGAAGAGTAAATTTATTTCCTTCTGAGCCCTCATAAGACACGGTTTATCAAGACCTAAGGAAGCACAGTATACTATGCTTACGTCAATGTACCATATATACATCACAGCAAATTAGAGACACTCACATATTTCTGCATACACTCACTTACCTAGGTGTAGCTTCATATTCTGGATATAAGCCCTATAAGGTTGTTGTTACACTTAAAAAATTCCAGAGATATGGAGTCGTAGAGGAGGATCACAGCAACAAAAGCAACAAATGAAAAGGTACATTTTAAGCTACGCTACTGATTATATTGAGTTCTCTGATACATCATCCAGCCACTGAGTGTACTGCATCAGTTCTGTCTGTGGTATAAATAGGTGAAAATATAAAACACAAGTTTAGTTTAACTTTGGAAACTCATCCTACCTTTTTCTTACCACATCAGAGTACAGAGAGCTGTAAATTGAAGATTTTGACCATGTGTTGGTCAGCAGCCAAGAAAAGAAAAGTGTGTGAAAGTAAGGGCTAACTTCGTGTGCTATATGTTTATCAAACTAACAGATGCCAGTATCAGTAGTCTGCTAGTGATGCCAGAGTACCTGTGGCATTATGCCTGATTTGCCTACTCAAAGAGCCTGGGAATCAAAATTTGTGGCTTCTCTCGATGGAGTCCTGGCATGGACAATAAGGCAGCTACTTCTGGGGAAGGCTGGAAAGAAGACCAGTCAGTTGGGGGATGTTTTAATTATTTCTTTCCATATTCCTTCTTCACTGCTTTGGGAAGCAGGCACAGAAGAAACAATTCTCTGAATCTCTCCCTCCTATTTTGTACTGCAGATCCTTCTGTTTTTCTTTGACAGAAGTGGACCGCCAACATCCCGTGCCATAGACACTAAGTCTCTGTTTTTTCTGTACTAAGAAGCCTTGAGTTGCAGCTGACTGAGACAATGCTGACCACTCAGATGAGTTTTGGGTATGCAGGAGCAGGTACAGAGGCTCTCCATACAGCCCCAGTGCTATTGTAAGCCACTCCTGGAGCCAAGCTTAGCATGGATAAATGACACAGCAAAGAGCACCTGGCAGGGTGGGGACCGTAACCTAGACACCAATCAGTTCATGGACCAACATGCCTAAAAATAAGCTGCTGACAAATTATTTGAATGCTGAATTAGAAACAAATGTAAATTTTTTAAGCCATCTTTTTGTATGAAAGATATTGATGATAATGTAAGGCTGTAAGGGAGGGAAGGACTTTGTTCTGCCTGTACAGTGCTCACAAGGACACTACTCTGGGCCTGAGGCCAATTGTCACTACCTCAGTTCAAAAAATTTAAAAATAATAAATGACTTAATTAGCAATCCAAGTAAGCAGCATTTTTAAGAGTTCCTGAAAGAACTACATACATTTTATGAAATATAGTGTTCCTGAGTTTCCCATTTCCTCAGCTACTTAGAGACGTTTGAGTCTGAAATCTGTGAAAAGTAGAGGGCATTGTTTTTCATTACAGATACAAATAATTTTCTCTACTGTTATAAATGCATCATTAAGAGACTAACCATAATCCCAAAAAGTTGCTGGTGACTGCAGCTGGCACAGAATTACACTCTACAAAGAAGAACCCTTAATATTCTACAGGATACATGTACCCGCAAGATTCTATGCTAAAATCAGGTTACTTCTCAGAATTACATCATAGAAGCCTTATATAACAGCGTCTTTGGGAACCAAGAAATACTTCAGGGTAGGTATGTACCTAATATAAATAAATATCAAATAAAAACCTACAGCCATTACCTTCTCAAACTCTATGTCAAAAGCCCACACTTCATGAAGGCTGGAATAGCAGATTCAGATCCACTTAGTAATACCCAGATGTAAAGCAACCTTTTGCCCATCTGTTTTCTTGAACTTGCCTTTCCAATTGTTCTGCCTTCATAAAGATACAGAGCCAAGATCCCAACTGACAGATGCCATTATATGCAATGGAATTATATATGGGACTGCTTTGGTATGTCTTTTGCATTCATATGCAGCCTCAGTCTCCTCCTCTGGCTGAATTTCAGCAGTGGCTTGACAGCATGGTGGAATTTACTAATTAGTTTATGCCTTGTGCTGAGCGCACAATAAATACCAGTATCTCTATGTGCATTTCTGTCATAGCAACTTGCTGGTCTGGGTGGAATCTAATACAGAGAACAGGAAGGGCAGAGACTGGATGGTTTCCAGCTGAAAAGCCTTCTAAAGCAAACCTCCTGTTTCTTAGTAGTTGACATCAACACTACATAGCTCTTTGTCCTCCTCTAGTGGTCCCATTATATTTATGGAGAGGCTTATGCAGTGATTACTTCCTTCAAATTAATGCAGTCATTACCCAACTGCAAGCTGTTGAGGCTCATACCTAGAGGTCCTGTGTTCAGTTCTGACACGAGCCACAGTTACATGGTGCTCATGGAAGGGGAAGGAGGCACCTTTGCTCATAGCCAGTCGCAGCTCCACAAATGCTGTGTGTCCTTGAGCCGTGGGCATCTCCTCTGAGCAGAGGCTGCACCACAGCAGGTTGTTCAATAGCAGGAAACAGTGGCATGGTCTGACTACAGCCCCTCAAAAGGTCCTATGTTGCAAAAGGTCAGAAGCTGACTGCTCTGTTTGATTGCTTTATTGTCCCAAATACTTTGCAATATGTTTCAACCAGGAGCTTTTCTCTGTGTTTACCTGCCTGACTTGCAAACAAAGAAACAGTGCAAAATCTGTCTTATGTGCTGAGCTGTTCAGCGAGATGATGCATGTCACTCTGATGCAGCACAAAACCTTAAACGTTAATACTTAGGAATTGATACTGAAGAGTTAAATAACAAAAGGTGAACCTAAAGAATTGCTGCAAGGGAAATGTTTTCTAATGGGAAACACTAAAATTGTTGGAACTGCTACCCATTAGAAATGCTTTCTGTGAAAGCAAAGGGTTCCTAACATATAGATTATTCTTTGTTTGTGTGTGTCTCAGAGCTGTAAAGCTTAGTTAGCATAATAAAAAGGCAGAGGTTTATTTTGCTACTTTTATACTTTAAAATGTCTAACCTTTCAGCTTTGGAAGTTATGTCTTGCCCAGGAAATAAAACACAAGGATGCAGCTTGCACTGTGGCTATCAGAGAGGTCTGAGGGAAAGGTCTAATTGAAGCAGAAGACAAATATACTTTTTAATTATTATTATTCAGTGAAAATTTTCCAGGCATTTGTTGCTTTTGGAATAAATGTTAAATGGCAAAAGGTGCCTTTTTAAATGACTCTTGGAAGCTCCCAGTTTAAAACAAGTTGGCTGCTCAGGAGCAAGAGAGCTGAATATGGCTGTCTGTCTACAATATTTGTCAGGCATTTGTTCACTCACAGAAAAAAAATTACTTGAGAATCCTATGTCTCTGTGAACTTATGTTCTTATGAATTAAGTTTCTGGAAACCAACACCACCTAATTCCAACAGAGGCAAAACTTCAGAGCAATTTATCAATCTGAATTAGATCACCATTTACAGCAAAGTTCCTGTCACATCTCAAAAGCAGTTACAAACCCAAGCTCATGTACCAGCTGCTTAGTGTTCAGCTCTCCTTAGGAGTCCAAACTGAGTTAGGAAAAGTGCTTACAATATCTTCATTCTGAAACCACCTATATTTTGTACAGTTATGGACTAGATATTATTTTTAACATTTTTCATCGCTATTTTAAGTATTTTTCTTTCTTATTTAAAATGTTGACTAAAAATCAAAGTCACAGAAAGAACCATGGAGCAGGGAAATATAGAAAGATATTTAGAATGACACTGAGTATTTGCACATGCATAAAGTGTTTTTATACATTGCTGCTTTATTGTTTTAGAAATGTCTTATATAAAAATCAGAGTATTTCTTCATAGATCAAGCTTTTGTCTATAATTCACATACTAAAACAGTAAACATATAAATTTCTAATCTATACCTGGCTGTTTTGGGGTTTTTTTGAGAAACATCAATATCTCATTTTCCTCTTGCTTTTGAGAGCAGAAGATCCCAGTGAGGCCTCAGCTGCTCTAATACATCAGTAAGAGTTGAGAAGCAAAGATCTGCCTTTTTAGAAGAACAAAGAAGGGCTCTGTTCTATCATTTCTGATTATGGAAGGAAGAGGCAATCTCACTGCCTAATTCTGGAAGCCAAACTGGCGCTGCAGAGGTTAGAACTGGAGCCAAATGAAATGACCCTCTGATGCACTGACTGCAGGACAAGCACCAACTCTACCTACTTCTAATTTGAGCAATACAGAGCGTAACTAGTTAAGAGGCCACCAAACAGCTGGGTTTATTCAGTAGTTTAGTTTTACTGCTCAGGAAAACAGCCTGTTCATTTTTCAGTCCAAAGTAAGCACCTCCACTTCATGCTGGAAACATGTCAAAGTGAGCCCACTCTGCTTTCTAGGAAGTGCACGGGATCATTGGATGAGGATGTTTTATTTTCCCCAGTTATTCAAGGTCAGGTTTTCATCTTGGGTAAACTTTTTTAGCTGGAGTAATGACAGCATGAGACACAAGTACTGCCTAGGTCTTGCAAAGAACTGCTGAATGTCTAATCCAGCTGCTGCTCCTCCCCTGAAGAAGATGAGAGGAGGGGATTCACAGTCATAGCCTCAGCTCCACCACCAGCACACTTCCCAGGCATCCATGGCAAGTGAAAGGCTGAAAGAGATCACCTCCATCCCCCCACGAGCAAGAGGAAAATCCCAGAATAGGTTATGGTTCTGTGAGCCACATCCATTTCCCTGTTCAGAGTGTGATTAGCCCGTAATTCCTGCCCAGGGACTGCAGCAAAGGTAAAATAAAACCATGAGCATAAAACCTTATATGACTAAGGAAACATAAAAATATGTAATCAGTTGGAAGTACTGTACTCAGGTTTGATTTTATGATGAATCAAGCACCTTCAGTTTCTAACAAGAGCTAGATGGAGTTGCAGCTCCCTCCCATTTCCCAGAATCAGGCCCGTTCATTTTTTGCTGGCAGTTGTTCATATACAGCTGCCATACAGCACAGTTCTGTTTCTTACACTATGGAGACCTCTCCTTGAAATGAATTTGCATTTTGCCTGGGCAAATATTGCAGTATCACGCTGCTCATTAAAGCCCTGGGACCACAACTGCCTCTGTTTAAATTTTGTAATGTATCAGTCAAGGATACACAATTATCCTTGGATAATATGGAGTACTTCTGAAATGGCCAAGGTCACATGAGGATTTTATCGTATTGCTGCAGTGCACCATCTTCCTTGCCAGCCCATCGCTGTTCTGCTACAGACTACATTACCATGCATCAGCAAATACACGAGCACACTGCTATATTTAGTGTTTCATACATACCACTAAAATAGAGGATGTGTCAGCTTTTAATCCGACTTCAAATTTTTGTCAGCAAAGTAAGGGCTCATTTTCCCTACCAGTGATGAAGTGTGCTCTGTGTTAGTCATCTTGAGCTATGTGGTGATAACTTTAAAATGTATTAGGCAGCTAGAATGCTCAATCTGAGTGGAATGTTTTTTACTAAGACATATACTAGGGGATAGTAAGGACGCACAGCATCAGTCAGCCAGGTTTTAATAGCGATGGCCAGAGGTTACCTACAAACCCAGCAGCAATCTGACAGCAAGAGGAGCAGCTAAGCAAGGTGCTCTCTGGGGTACCAGAGCAGACAATTAGGACCCGCTGCGTTACAAGGGCAGAAGAGATAGGTGGTGCAGAGTGGGTTTGGTTTTATGTATCTGGCAATATGAGAAGAAAAGCATTGATGATGGTGACTTGAACAGAGTGCACTATTGCATGGTGATGGGACTGGGGTAGTCCTATTAATGGCATAATCTATTAATGACTGCAGGAATGTGGTTTAATGGCTGAAACCACAGGTACCACCAGGATAGCCACATTCATTCCCAAAGAAAGCAGGGTTCAGTGGATGAAGCTGATGTTTTCACAGGTCTTGGTAAACCCACAGAATAGGGTATTTTTTACACATTTGTAACACTTGCTTATTAATGCCATCACATACAAGCAGTACAAGGGTGAATTGCCTTCCTGTCTACTGCTTCTACAGAAAGCCAACAGACAACTTGCTCACCTCAGGCCAAGGGTAAGCCTCTCTATGTGAAACCAGCTTTTCCACTCCAAACTTCTTGTCCTCTCTTGCAACTGTCCCTTGCACTTTGCTAAATACATCTTAAAGGGTGTGGGCAACACCACATTTGCAACCCAGGTCTAAGTCCAAATAACATTGTATTTACTTAGTAGTGTGAAATTATATAAATATATAAATATATAAATTTCCAAGTCTTTGTGAAACTCCATTTCAGCCCCGCCCAGAGCTGTCCATCCCAGCCCCATGATGCTGTGGCAGGGCTGTTCTCTGCCACAGCCCTACCCAGCCATGTGACCCAACCTGCAGACTGACATCCCATCCCATCCTTGGCCCATCCGTGTCCCCTCATCCTGGAGCTGTCTGACCACTGTCCCTGCATCTGCCCCAGTCCCCAGGGAGCCACCTGCTCATGCTGCATCCTGTCATGATTAAAGAAAACAGAAAGCGAATAAATTCATGCCTCTAGTTATTTAATCTTTTTTTTTCCTAATGGCTAGATAGTCTTTAATTCCAGTGCATGCACTGTTATAAGTACCAGTGTTATTACATCTGGAAGAAATGTCACAAGGCCTGGCAAGCATGCAGTGACACTGCCAGCAATGCTGGTACTTCAGATGAGGTTCCCTGGTGTGGCTGGGTGGTCTGTGCAGCTGTAGCTTTTCTTAGACACATTTTGGGTATCCTGCTTAACATATTGCGAGGCACCCATTACAAATCCAGATAATGGAAGCCCCAAATGTTGCATTTATTTGAGGAAAAGAAAAAGTAAGTAACATAAAATGCAACAAGAGAAATAACAGCATTCCAAAGGGCAGGTTTTTCCATCTCACACACAAAAATGGTTTACATGGAGAATGGCTGGAAGTTGAGGACAGCCCAGCCTTGGGGAAGGGGCTGCAGAAGTTCCCACCCTGGCTGCAGCAGCTCTGAGCTGCCCTGTGCATCCCCAGCTCTTGATAGGGTGGGGTTAGAGGTGCTCTGTGGTGAGGAGGGCAGGGTGATGTCCCACTGTGACCCACTGGTACTCTGGAAAAAGACTCTTTTGGCCCCTGAGAGCTCTAGAGCTCTGACCAAGAAAGAGGTCAGAAGAACAAATGACAAAAGAGAATGAGAAAGAATAAGAAGTGGGGACGTAAGGGGAGAGTGATGCAGAAAACAAACTTGAGTAGAACAGTGAGTGCTGTGTTCTGTGTGTGGCTGATACAAGCAGGATGGGTTTTCTTGTCCTGCAAAGCAGAAAATGTCTTATCCAGAAAGCACAGAAAATACCAGAAATGTTCAGCAACTGCAAACCTGTAGAAAACAGTTCAGCAACTGCAAACCTGTAAGAAACCCTTGTCTCTCAGTTCAAGACATAGATTTGGCCTTTTTTGTAATTTAAATCATGTTTTCTCTTTTTATCTCTCTCTTTTCCTTTTTAATACTTCAGTGTAACAAATTTCAAAGCCAAAAGTTTCAAAGTCAAATAAAAATTAAAACTTCTCACTTTGAAAACTGTTAAATCACTGCATGTTGAGACGTGTGTGCCTATTTTACAGAAATTATTTGAAATAGAAATTAATGGATGCTAACCTTTTCCTGTAAAATGTTCTATTTGAAGAAATGGACATTTTCTGCCGGAAGCATTTTAATGACAAATTTATTACCAGCTTTACCATATGCTAGATTTCTATGATTAAAGTTTCACCTCAATGACCAAAGTGTGTCAGAAAATGACCTGTCATTCTTCTTTCATGCCTGCAGTCATCAGATTTTCAACCATCATTCTGCAGTTTTACTGTTAAGATAGGTGCTAAAACTTTATCTCTTTTAGTGACAAAATAATATTGTCATAAAAGTAAAAACAATTAAAAATCAATCAGTATAAAGTGGGACCACTGCTAAAATAATTAGTTTTATTTAAAATGCATGTGCCATTGACATGTTTTCCTTTTCTTTATAAAGTGAGCCTTCAGTGGCACAGAGAGGTTTTGATCCAACAATGAATACAATTAAAACAATTGCTCAATCAATCTCAGAACTTATGAAATTTGTTTATCTTTGGAAAAGCCCAGGCATGTGTTTCATTGGCAAATACTGTCATGGAATAAATCCACATCCAACTCATAAAGCAGGAAAAGTTAATGCACACAGCGCTTGAATGAAAATACGTACATTTACACTACGCCCAGCAGCCTTCATATTTTGTTGACCTGATGTTAAGTACATGAGGGTGGAATTGCCTAGGGAGAGTTTTCTACCTAGGGTTTTGGCATTTTGCTAAGCCACCACATTTGCCAGCAGAGCCACTGAATCAGTGAAGTTGGCTCCAAAAAGCCGCATTCATCTGATTTTAACTGAGTCAAGGTTGGCCCTTGGAATGAACTGTGGATGCAGTTTAGATCAGAGACAGATACAAGAAGAAATCACTGAGTGAGAAAACTGGCTTAAACTAGTCCTTCAGGCCAAAACAAGATGCTAAGTCATCTAGGGACAGGGGGGTAATTACAGCACTGATGCCCAATTGCTTTCCTCTTAATTGGCACACACTGCATACATCCTGACTAACAAAACAGAAACTGCAGTCAGAGATGGGTGACTGACAGAGGTCGGTTTATGACTGAAATATTTCTAGCTGGCAAAGACTTTTGTGGGAATGAGGATTCATCTAGATGTTGGGGACATTTCTTTTTGCAAAACGGTGAGGCTGTTATTAAACTCCAGTAACCTGCATTCTGGGAAGCAGTTCCTTTTCTCTGTATTTCTTAATTGTGCTTCATTACAATTTAATAAGGACATTTACTCTCAATTAAGCAAATCATGCAAGCAGTTTCTTACGCTTGTTGCAATTAATTGGTTTTGTCAAATGCGGGTTTAATTGTGTGTTAAGTATCTTGCTGAATCAGGATCTGTGTGTGTGTACATATCTGTTTATCCAAATCTTTCCTTAGCTCCTGGCATGATAATGTATGTGCAGTTCAGGATATCTGAGTCTTTAGCTCTACTTACTGCTCGAGTCTTGGTGCCTCGCTGGCACTAAATAGTCCCTCCATAATGGTCAAACTCACTAATGCTGTTAATATTGACAAATGCTTTAACCAGATAGTGGGCTATCTGCTAAGGGGAAAATCAGGCAGTGACTCTGCCACTTGGGACATGTGGGTCCCAGGGGCTTGTTAGATTTTTTTGAAAAATATGCCTCTGTAATGTGCCTCTTCACCAGATTCAGCTGCTGTGTGATCACTGAGACAGAAAAAGCTCTGAGGTACTCCTCATCTCAATTCACCTCACACACACACACCAGTGCCATCGCAACACCTTGAGTCCCACTCTGACACCGTAACAAATGCTTGGGTTTATCCCCATTATTGTAGAACTTACCTTGCAAGGTGTAAGTTGAAAGGTGATGAATTATCAGCTTTCTTAAGAACCACCTAAAACCTACACCACTAGGTCATGAACAGCAGCATGGAAGCAATTGTCACAACTGCACTGTACACCCATTTAACAGCAGAGACTCCCTGGGTCCTCCATCAATGCATGTATGATTACACAAGCCCCACCAAGAAACTTTCAAGAAGGAATGCAGCCTTACCTGCTTTTTCCTTGCACAGCTTCTGGAACAGCATCTGTAAGAAAGTGATTTTTCTTTAATAATTGTACATTTTTTCTTTCAAATAAGTTCCACATTTCAGGATGACAATCTGTGTAATTACTGATCATCACCACTTTACACAAGGCATAAAATCCAGATCTTATCAATAAAAATCATGCAGAATAATTTTGCTTGCTAACGACAACCTGGCACCTATTCTCAAACCAGGTTCACCTGTCTTGCAGTGAGTGAGCCTAGGAGCATACTCTACAAGCAGAGTTACGTGCTGCAAGGATACGTGAGGTACAACACACTGAAATATGTCTAAAAGGGTCTTGCAATGCTGGTGGGGCTCAGGGAGCAGACAGGCTGCTGGAAAGTTGTGTGGGCAGCTCTATTGATGGGCGAGAAATAGGACACTGTGACTCAGAAAGGCAGATGCATGTTTCCTGCTCATCTGTGACCAAGAGAGGGTTCCTCTGCCTGAGGCTCGTGGGCAAACTGACCTGCCATGTTGTTTTCTTCATATTTTTCACTTTGCTGCTTTGGGTTTGCCATGCTAAATGAAAGGGGTGCCATTAACACCACACTTGGATGCACCTCTTGGTCCATTACTTTTCTCTTTAATAGCTTTCAGTGCCCAAATGAGGAGGTTGTTGACAGTGATTAAATGCATTTCCTTTCACAGATCCATCAACTTTCTCAGCAATGCAGGCTGTAAATGAAACTAGCATAAGGGGTGAAACTGCAACTAATGTTTTAAAAATTAAACAGAAGGGTGAACAGATTCCTCCAGGTACCAGTGTGAAGTGCCCAATCTGCAGGCAGCTGAAAACACAGCCACTCCTGTGCCTTGCAGTGACACGCTCCCTGTTCCTGTTATCTGCTTGTCCCCACAGGGACAACCATCTGCACCTTTCCATCAGATGCACCAAGTGCTCCGTTATCTCTTCAGTCAATATTGCTTCTGCAGCCTTGATAGGAATCTGTCTATGAAAACATGTTTTTTATTTACCTTTTATTTAGTGAAGAATTTTACTGAGATATTGGAAAATTCCTCCTCTGAGCACAGAACTGAATTGATTAGGCATCTCTCTTACTAATAGGAAAAGCACACCTAGACTACATTTTTTTTTCCCTTCTGCAAGGCAATTTCATTCTAAAAGAGCCTCTTGCTCCATTGAGAGGTCTGCCTGAGCAGCAGCTGAAGCTGACCTATGTTTAGCCAGCAGGGATCAAGTGAAGTGGTCACTTCTGATGGGAAGATAACGAGTGGCTGAGTACAAATCAGGTTTCATTAGTGGCGAAGCATCTCATTTCCATAGACAAGTAGGAAATGCAGGCACAGGCTGTGTCAATTGGCAAGGGACAGGCAGGTCCCACATGAGTGTGCCAGGTTTTTGGGATGCCTTTCTGAGTGAGGCATATCATATTGTCCCTGCACTTTTCAGCGACCTGCAGTGTTGTTAATCACCCTGCCTGGGGACAGGCACCTGATTTTTAGCATCACAACTCTGGCATAAGCCTGGTGGATGCCCAAATTGCTATACTGAATCTTTGGATAAGCACTTCTTGAAGAATACATAAATGATACGTGAATCAAAAATAAATATGTCAGTCCTTCATGGATAGCTGGTTTCCATGTTCTAGTGCTGCCAGAAGGACATCAGCTATTAAAATGATACCCAGGCTATGTTAACTTCCAAGATCTTTTTAGGATGCCATACAAGAAGGATGCAAATTATTGCTGGAACGATCCTAAGTGGCAACAGAAAGCTGCCAACTAAGAGTGATTTATGGAAATGATAACGCACTATATAACTGATTGTGTAACAAAATACATTTACTGGAGGACTAGCAACCCATCTGAACAGCATGGCACCAGCTAATCAAATATATAGAAAACCATGGACCAAGAGTACAACTCTAGCCAAAAGACTGCTGCAGCACCTGCTGCTATGAATAATAAAGAAATCATTTGCGTACAACTCCAGCTGTAACAATTTTGCAAGTGGAAGTGTCAAACAGAAGCCAAAGATAAACACACTCTGCTGATACAGCCATGTTTTATTTGCTGAAGCATGTAAACCAGCCTGCAGAAACCAGAAATGCTTAGATGCCGGGTCCATTCCTCCCCTTCAGCAGTCCCATGTTTCAGCAGGGCCATTCTATGTTCACCTCTGTGAGCGAAGGCCTCCAAGAACTTTCCTGAGCAGTATCACCCTGTGCTCTATGATCAGAGCAGGATGAGCCAGAGCTGTGAATGAGGCAACTGTACCCTCAGTGTTGGCGCAGCTAGCTCAAGAAAGGCTGTGGATCTGTTGTGGGGAGGAAAGTAGACATGTTGCATTTATAAAGAATCTGACAGGGCCTCAAGTTTCACCAGGGGAGGTTTTGATTGGACTTTAAGAAAAACTTCTTCACAGAAATCATTGCCAAGCATTGGGACAGGCTGTTTGTTCAGGGAAGGGTGGAGTTATCATCCCTGGAGGTATTTAAAAGATATGTAGATGCAGATGTGGCACTGAGGGACATGGTTAAATGGTGGACTTGATGATCTTTGAGGTCTTATACAACCTAAATGATTCTATGATCCTGTGATTTTCCTGAAAGGCATTCTGTGTGGAAACAAATTACTCAAATGAACTCCTTGGATGAAGAGGAAGTGAAGGTAGAAGCAAAACACCAGCATTGTAAAGTCAACAAGGAAAATAAATATATACATCAAAAAACTGTTTCTCTGATGTATACATAATCTTTCATGGTTATAAGTGATCATGGCATGGAGCTCACCAAACAACTGGATTAAATGACTCAATAACATCCCAGAAAGATTATTGTCAGATAAAAGCTTTTTTTTCTGACATAGATTATGAAATGGTTGACATGAACAACTTCAAAACCATTTTAATTTGCAACAGCACAGGGATTCTGCAATGCCAGCCAATCCCATAATATCATACACCATTTCAAAGACAAAAAAAAGGACTATTTTCATCCAAGTTTTTTGCTTCCCTCTTCCCCATCAACCCCTATTAGTTATTAGCTCCTTTAGGCTCCCATTTCAAATATGCCTATATCTTCCACTGATATTTCTGAGTACCTGTCAAACTGTAATCGTTCACTCTCAGGAAATCACACCCTCAAAAAAAACCCCAAAACCTAATTAGTGTATCTGTCCAGCATGCAAATAACTCTTCTAGACATTTAATAAAAAAGCCAGAGAATTTATTCAACACAGATATGGTATCAAAAATATCACTGCTATCAAATAAACCCTGGCATTTGGACAGGACTACTTTACATCTGCTGTTAATAAAAAAAGGCTTTGGGTTCTGTACCCTTATGTTCTGTGGTGAGCAACCAGCAGCATGACTCTGAAACACGACACTCCTTTCAGAGGAAAAAAGGATAAATCTGTATGACTTCCTACTGGTTCACTGATACTGAAGGAAAGAACTCTGAACTGAAAAAGGTCCTGCAAAGTATAAGGATTTAAAATCATGCTGGTTCTTCGTTCTAGCAATTTAATAACCTGATAGGCTTTAATTAGAGTGACATATAGACAGTTCTAAAGGAGGAAAACAGCAATCCACATGCAAAACTCAATCATCTGCTTAGCAGGTTTATTAGATCCTTTCAGAAAGATGTTGACAGAAGGAAAGAAAATCCTAGTTACTACTTCAAAATAAAATTCTGCAGCCCAAAAAGAGAAGTAGTATTATGATACTCAGCAATGTCAGCCTTAGCTTGAAGTTGCCTGGCCCCTGCAACGAAATCTTCAGTCTGGATGACACTTGCAAGTTCCCTAGAGCACGTTAGTCAGCTGAGAATAATGGCAATATTGAAGCTATTCCACAGAAAATACTGTTGAGACTGCCGTGTCAGAAATTAGATTTCTCTCAGAGACTTGGCACCCATCTTTGGTACAGGGTTGAAACTGCTGCTGGATTTTAGTGCTTAAGAAGATCTTCAAAGGCTGACAACAGGGCTCATAATTTTTCTTTAAGATACAAACACTGCAGAGGTGTTTATTAGAGACCATATTTAATATATGGCCTGAGTGCTATTGGAGAAGTCACTTGTGGGATAGAAGACATCTTGGTTGGATGATATTCTGCCTCATACCTGTTGCATCACAACATGTTGGCCACCTCACCAGGTTAGAAAGCAGGGCAAAGGGGAAATTCCTATTTCTTCCATTGAACCTGAGCTACTGTGCTGAAAACTATTCATGATGGGGTCAAAGAAAGAAGACAGAACAGCTCCCCAGTCTGCAGTTGAGCAAGTCTTGCTTGTTCACCAGAAGAGTGACCAGGAGGTCAAGGGAGATGATTCTGCCCCTCTGCTCCACTCTCATGAGAGCATTCAGCTCTGGGGACCCCAGCACAGAAAAAATGTGGTCCTGTGGGAATGGACCCAGAGGAGGGCCACAAAGATGATCAGAGGGCTGAAACAACTCTCCTATGAAGACAGGCTGAGAGAGTTGGAGAAGAGAGTGCTCTGATGAGACCTCACTGCAGCCTTTCAGTACCTACAGGGGGCTTCAAGCATCTGTAAGAATTCAAAGGACACAGACATGTCTTTTGAAAACCCTAAACTTAATATTCTGAGCTGTACTCTAAAAAGGTGAGATACTGTAAATAGTGCCCAGAGATATAAAAGCATATTTAATAATTGTGCACAGCTGTTAAAGGACACTTGATGAACATTTGAAAATTGTTTTCCCTAGTTTAGTGTTTTAGTTGGCAAAATTACTTGTTTTTAAGTATGCATTTTACTTTAGTCTAAATATTTATTTTATTTAACTTTGCACCAAGATCAGTGCTGGTTCAAAAAACAGTCATAGAAAGAAAGATTTATTCAATTGCTTTCTTCTGTTTGCTACAAATATGTATCTATTTTGCCTATGTCCTATTGATAAAAGTTTAGAAAGTAATGTGACATTTCTTGTGGTTGCTGTTTTGAAAGCTTTGATCAAGTAGAAAACTGCTTGGAAACTATTTTACAGTGAAAACTTTTGAATGACATTAAAGAAAAAGGTTTACAATAAGTGGAGAAGGGCAATAATAGAGTATATAAAAATGAAAACCATTTCAACAATGTTCCAAGTGAGATTAGAAGAAAACGAGCTGAAAGACTTACAGTAAAGGAACATGCATTTCAGTAAGTGTAATTTATCATACTTATCTAAAAGAATTTATTGTATTAACAGACCAGGGAGATTTTACCTCTAGCAGCTGCTAATATGATTTCCAAATGTCAAGCAATTACAGCCTGGGGGGTTATAACCAAATTTTTATTGAGGAGGATTCAGTTCCAACACGTGAGGAGCAGCCACTTGTGGTGAGCGCTAGGGTGTGCCTCTATGGTATTTTTTACTTTATTAAACCATTGCAATTGCTCATTTTGCCATCATATTGGATGATGCCATTCATCGCTGTGGCTCAGCTGGCCATACCTATTCATCTTGCATCAGCACTAGCACTCATCTTGACAAATGGGAATCAAAAGCAGCAGAACATTAATTTTATCCCCAAACAGTTTCTTCTGTTTAATTTGTTGCTGTCATCAGAAGAGCTCCATTACAGCTCCATTTCCTCTGTCTCACATGTTGCTCTAATGCAAGCACTTTGTTTAATACTCTGTAATCTTGGTTTTTTTGCTGTCATTCATTCTACATTACCTTTCCTTCTCCTATGATTTCCCCAATGGATAAAATGACTGTATTTGCTATTCCATGGTCTTGAAGAGTGAACTATCTGTCTCCTTAATTTGGCCCCAGTACAACTAGTTGAAGTCTGAACACAAAAATCTTTCTATTATTTAATGGATAGCAAAAAGCCTCTGTGTTGACAAGAGCCTCTTTGTTGCTGACTATGCCATGCCACATATGCAGGTATGCTCAGATACCACCATCCACATTAGGGTAAAAAAAAAGTTGCAGTAGTTTGCAACTGATCCACAAATCCCACAGAAGGATGAGTGCAATGATATGGGAATCAGTAAAACTGGTAAGTTGGAGCTAGCAATTATTGAGGACTTCTTCTACACTTTTTTTTCCATGTAAAAATTCAATTGACTTCTCAACAGAGAATGTGAATTATCAAATAAAAAAGCAAATCGTTAAAAGGTTTCATTTTTATAGCTTTGAAAGAAAAAATTTGTTTTGAAAATGTGTTTACTTTAATATTTAACTCACTGTATTACATTACATAAGAAATTTGCAAACCCTGGTCTTGAACCAGATAAGAAAATTTTACAAACTGGCAAAATATTTCACAGAACAGAAAGACTATTTCTACCAATATTTGCACTTGAAACCATGAAAAAAGGGCACCAAGGTATCATAAGTTTAGATACCTTTAAGGATTTAACTATACCTGTGATTTTGGAGGTCCCTGGAATTAATTCAGAAAATAGTTCTGATCAGGTAAAATTATTATTTTTTAAATATTGTTTTGGAGATGTAGATATTTAAAACTCCAGAATGTTATTTTGCTGTAATAGATCCATGGTAATCTTCTTCAATTTGCAGGGATTCTATATTGTGCTTGTGGAAGTCCATGTTCTAACCAAAGCAAGTTGCAAGAACAGCTTCTCTGTTGTCACTATTTTGCTCTTTGTGGCCAGCTGGATATACTGAGAGAGAGAACACAGATGTTTCACTGCAGAAACAGGTGCCCCTTGGCCCTTCAAGGTGACCAGGGCAGCCAAACAGGTCTGGTTCCACCTGGTATAAAGTGGTCATGTACCCCCATTCTCTTTCACTTACACAAACTCTCCATAGCACTTCCCACTTTTATGCCTTTAGATATGCTTTAAGAGTAGTCAATATTTTAAAATCTAAGTAAAATCTAACCTGACAGTTTGACATTATGTTCTTGCAAAGCAGGTACAGGCAACCTCAAGTGTTTAGCCAAGGAAACAGCTTGTGGAACATGTATGCACTTTTGGTTTGCATGGCGTCCTGAATGCTCAGTTCATCCTGCCCAATTCCCAACACCCACCCTTTGGGATCACTTCCTTACAGGATACAGTTCTGCCACGTCTCAGCAAATTTCATCCTGATAAAATCAAAAAATGTCCTCTTCATTGTGCTTTTACCTTTAGCAAGTCCCAGAAGCACTTAGTCATCCTGAACTCTCAACTGTGCAGTAGGACTAACATCAACATGCTCAGAACTGTGCAAATATCAATTAGTGCTCAGTCTTGTGTTACGATAACCAGCCATGCTTCTGTATAAACAAAGACATGAACAAAAATTGGAGATAATGTAGTTGTCACAACATGTGCGTGGGGGCAGGTGGAAATGAGATGGGGCAGAGGTGGGAGGAAGAAAGACAAAAAAGAAGAGCAATGACTGCCAAACAGAGATGAACAGAAGTGAGAGGCCAGAGTAGCCCCTGTTTTTTACAATCCTGGAACAACACAGTGAGTCACACATTGCTATCATTTTTACCCTCTTGAGTAGGAAGAAGTGCTATATCTATTTTAAAGATAGAATGAAGTGGGAAAGGTACAAGAGGTCACACAACAACAAAGAGAGGCATGAAAGCTGGGGACTACTATCCTGCTCTGGGAAATGAGTGATTGCTAAAGCAAACAGCAGTTTGCAGTAATCCATGGCAGAACATGAAAACCAAGCCCTGTGAGCTCTGGCTACAGCTGTGGTGTTATTTTAGCTCGGCCCAGAGCAGTACTTAGCTGGGAATGAACTTCAGACTGCCATTAGCAGCAGTTTGTTTGTTTTCACTACTGAGTGTCCACAGAAATGTTTCATGATGGCTAGGCTCTAAGTGGGTATCAGGTATTCTCCTTCACAGTCCATAAAACTCATCATTGTAATTTAGCCTCAACCAAAAATGCACTCTTCCCAGTAAAGTGATGTATTAGCAATCAGTTAAAATCTTGGTCAACATTTTAGGCTTCTTGAGGAAAACCAACATAGATTTGTTTAGTGGTCATTTTTCAGTAAGAAGTAAGGCAGGGATAACCGAAGAATAAATCATTTTATTCCAAAGAGTTACTGAAAATACAGAAGTTGTGTACAGCAGAAATATTCTTTGTGAGAACCCCTGTGGGAAATGTTAGGTAGCATCTCTGCCCCTTCTGGCATCCCAGCAAGGGCCAATGCCCTTAGGAGAAGCAGACATACTGATTGCTTTGTATCTTGTAATTACTCTATAGATTTTAGTCTTTATAGAACATTTTAGTATTGGAAACCTGCTGTAAATCCTTTTCAATCTGATCATTTCTCTTTGACTGCCTCTGTGGTTTTGTCTCTGTTTATCAGAGCTTTTATGCCAGATTTAAAGAAAAACCTTTTCCCATGCAAATGACATGGTTTCCCTTTGGAAGGTTTCATAGTTCTCCCTTTCTAAGAAAGAACAGAATGCCTTTCAGTGTGCCAGCACCAGGTAAGAGGATGCCACCTACCTCACCACCTCCACAGCAAATACACACAAGATGTGTCAGAAATGACTGCTCCACTCCAAATTCTGGTGTAGCCCATAGGAAAACAAATGCTTGTGATGTATATTGACTTCTGTTGTTCATTTTCAAAATGAACACTTCAACCCATATAAACAAAGGACAATGCATTTGTGTGATGGTTGCAAAGTTAATATTGTCATAGAAAAGCATACATTTCCTTTTGCAGTGGGGTTCACTGCCAGCAAATACCCAGGTGCAATTCAGATAACTGCCATGTAAACACTTAAACAACTTCAAAGCCCTGTGTTCCCAGCTGCTTGCCTTACTTTTTGCCTTATCTGCTGAGATTATGCACATGGTGAGAAAAGTTGGATGAAATTATGCTGCATTAGGAGTTGAGAATCCCTTACGCACATGTGAACTAAGAACAAGAGGGCTGCAGTGCACCAAAGGACAAACAGACATATATGGTTTGAAATTATTTAGATTAGGCATACTCAATGTTAATCCTATGTTTAAATCCATTTATTTTTATACACTAACTGTGGTGTTGGGCTGCATTTGACTCAACACACTCCAGAGAGACTGGATCTAGAAATCTTCTCTACAACATACACATTATGCACCCTAATCACTCCCTCTTCCCCTCCCCAAGTAAGTATACGCACACATATATAGACACACACACATCTAGATACATGTATTTGTGTGTGTGCCTCTGATTCACCCACCCTTCTGATTTTTTCCCTTCAAAAATTGCTGAGGTTGTGAGAGAGCATAAATTTGTGTGCTCACATACTGAACGTGCTGCTGGCTTAATCTGTGACTTCCTGTAAGTCAGCGCAGAACTGACTGAACAAAGAAATGAATGTTCTTCAGCTGGTTATGAACATCTCCACTGCTACAGTGACCCTTGGATTATTGCTATCCAGAGAAACCCTTAGGCAGTTTGGTCTCTAACTTCTGCATCTATATCACTCCTAAGTTATACAAGTCTAACTCAAAGTCAGAGATGTTAGGGTTTCCACAGCCATGACCATATTTTATAATTTATAATTTACTGTCTTACAGAGACCACAAAATGTCTGTACAGAAGCACTGACCTTGAATTTTCTGCATTGTATCATGTTTAAAATCACTGGCAAAAGTCACCTGTATGCATCCTTCTCTGACAACAGGAGAGAGCAGAAATTTGTTAGGGACTAGGTCAAATTTCCATCCCCACCACCCTCTCACACACACATTCCTGCATAGCCTAAAGCAGATTCAAACTCATTTCAATGTATGTAGTACTGGCTAAAGCTATTTTAAAGCAAAAAAAAACAAACAAAAAAAACCAAACAAAAAAAACCCCAAACCAAAACAAACCAAAAAAAACCCCAAAACCAATCAAACCCAAAAGAAATATTTTACTTCTTGAAACAGAGTAAAATAACTGCACTCTCACAGAGGGGTATAAAATTGGCAGGTATTACTTCTCAGCTGTCATGGACAGCCAAAACAAATATATTCACAGAACTATCTCCATACCTTGTGCTCCTACATGAGGAACTTGTTTTATGGTTCTCTGCAATGCAGACAAACAATTAATTTCTCTCTCTCTTTTTTTTTTTTTTGTGTAAGCACCATGACCTTCCTAGAAATATTCAAGGATCCTTTAGTGGAAAACTCCACAATCCCTTCACGGTGTTACAGTTCTCCATAGCTCATAGCTCAGTATGATTTCTAAATGGAACAAACTGAACTTAAAATTATAGAATTATAAATGTGGTATTAGGCAAGTTTCAGACAATTTAAATAAAAAGAAATATTTCATAGCATTGCTTAACATTTATGACATGTTTGTTGAACAATTTTTATACCACTCACATGCATACTACAGACTACAACGAAATGCTGATGGAATAAATGGAGATTTTTCTGTCATTTTGCATACCTTTACCTTTTTGTCCTTAATCACTATGAGACAAATATCATCCTTCTCTGTTTTCTGTTCTGTAATTCAAGTTAATGGCCACTGCTTAAAATTTGTTTGTACAGTTAGATTTAAGGCACTATTCATCTTTCGAAAAGCACTGATTTTACAAAAAACATCATTGCTTCAGCTGATCTTAAATCAAGGTAGGTCTGATTTATACGAACTACAAGTCAGATCTAACAAGAATAAACTTTTAAAGTGAAAATTACTGTGTCAACCCTGAAAATTGAAAAACCCCCCAGTAAGGGGTGCACCTACTGATCCACATCTATCTTCTGTACAGTTTTACTCACTCAGTAACAGCAACTAAAAAGAATGTAACTCACGATGCAACATCTGAGATCAGAAAGCAGTTATTGCTACTCAGTTTTAAAAAGTATTTCCTAGTTGGTATATTCTAATGTTCCAGGAAAAAAATTAGAATGGAAACATTTGAAAAGGGCTTCTCAGTGGGAAAAACCTACTAATTAATCCAAGAAATGATCTTCTGCTTCCTATGCCCTCTGGCTGGGCTTCTGGACTATCGTCAGAATGCCCATCTGCAACAACCGTGGTGATACCAGCTGCTGGAAAACTGGATGCTGAGATGTCTCTCTACCTTTACAGCTTGAATTTGGTTTCAGCATGGAAATTGATTAGTAATTGTTTTATTAGTTATTGAGGGAAGTGAAGGTGGCTCTCCCAAAGTTTCATAGCTGTAAGACGAACCAGGTCCCCATTCCTTGGGACCTTCGTGCTGTCTGTACAAGGAACAATAGCTCTCACCTATTGAGAAACTCTGTTCTGTTACGGGACTTAAATGTCTTTCCAAGAAAAGGCCCAGGGAACAGCTCTGTCAGCAAGAGTGGCAGACACTAGAAGCATTAGCAGTAGATTATCTGAGCAGACTTAGGTGGACTAGATTCTCAGCTGTGATATGTCCTAGACAGATTTCCTACACAAATCCTTCCTCCAGAAGCTGGAGCAATCATTTCGTACTTCATGGGGTAATGACATGAGAAGAAAGGAGAGGTGCCACATTACAGTCATTCTGCTGCCTGTGCTACAATTCATAGTGACATATATCTGAGGACTTGTCCCTACTGCACTTGCAGTAAGACAGGACCTTTACATAATTATAAGTATCTCTTTAGCCACAGAAACATGTAAATTCATGCAAATGAGTTTTCAAAATTTGCTGACCTCTTTACAGCTGATGGAAAAAAATTTGAGGGCTTTCTCCCAGAATTAGCTGAACCTCAGGACTGGGAGCTAGGTCTTGATTTAATCTAGGACCTACAACAACACAAGCTAGAAGGAGACCATCAAATACACAGAACCTTACTATGAGCTGCTAGAGTTAATTATAGAATATCTGGAATTTTGATCTGCTTATTACATAACTTCAAATGTTTCATCCCTTACGGCAATAGCTGTAGCATCATGTCCGCTTGCACCTTCACATTCAGGGCCCTCCAGTATTTTAGGCTGTCTTTAAAACCCATTTATCACTAGAAATACCTACTAATATTTTACAGCTGATGAAAAGAAGGAAAAAATCAATTAAAACATTAATGTTTACACCAAGCCAAATAGGACAGTATCAAATCAGACTCAAGGATGTACTTCATGACAGCATATTTTAGCTCACCAAGTATGACAGCCATGCACAGTGCCAAGCCTCCTTATCATGTACATGATTAAAGAATGAGAATATGTAACTCCAGGCAGATGATTTAAGAAGGGAGAAGAGGCCTTACATATTAATTGACTGTGAGATTAAGGAACTATCATCATTTCACTGACTTTTTATATTTCAGAATCTTAGTACCCCTTTAGTCTGAATTCATAGCTATGCAAGCCCAAACAGGCAGCAAACACTGGGTGTACATAGCACCATGATGCACTACCTGGAGTTCCTCCAGTCTTCATGCTAAACATTCTTAAGGCTCTTTATAGATAACAGTCTGATTTCTTGCTGCGTTTTTTTCTATGATGTATTGCAATATTCACCTTCACTCTGTGTCAAATGTAATATAATTCATATTATATTACAATCTTGGGCAAGCCTAAGATCTCTCTTGACTAAAATGCATTCTAGCATGAACCTTTTTATTTCAGTAAATAATCAGACAATGACATTTCTATGGTAACTTTTATTTTAAAGAGTTCTGAAGGAAAGAAAGAGACACTCAAATTACATTCTGCACAAGGACTTTTCCACATTTGGTACCAGAATGTACCCACCTCTCGTATCTCCAGAAGTTTTAGAGGTTTTGATCCTGTGTTGTAAATCTTCAGTACACTATCTGTCAGCATTTTGATAGTCACAGTGTTTTGGAGCACATATTGAGAGCTTTATCCATATGAGATTAAAGTACAAATTCAAGACAGCAACATAGGGAATGCAGCAATTTACCATTTATGTAGTGTTGTGTTATTTTATTACTTACATTACAAAGTGCCTCACATTCAGGATTCAACCAGAAATAAGGTCGCTTTTTAATTGGAACACACAATATATGAAAAACTAGGTCAAAACCCACATATATGTATAGGATGAAAGGATCATCCTTGCATCAAAGACCTCACAGCCTAGCTGAGACTTTCATTCTAGATGCTACAGCGAATATGACATCTTGCAAAGGGAACATTTATTGCTCAGTTGTGTGCTTATTCTCAGAAGTGCAATCCAAGCTTATATCTTGAGAAGATGGAGAATAAAATGTCAGGCATTTGAGTTCCAGAGAGGACAAGGAACTCAGAAACCCCCAGAGCTCAGCACTTCACAACAGCCAGCTGTAGATTTCCATGCCAAGATTGAGGCTGTACTTAGGCCTCTCAAGAACTGTGGTTTTCACCAAGATAGGATCTCATGTCCTTGAATGTCTCTCAAGTCCCTGAACCTCCAGGTGGGAGCTGGGGGAGTGAAGTCTCTCCCACTAGAAGAGAAAAGGAGGTTCAGGACCACTTGATGAGGCTGAATAGCCAGAAGTTCATGGGACCTGATGACATGCATCCCAGGATTCTGAGGAAGCTGGCTGATGTCGTTGCCAAGCCACTCTACATTGAAAAGGCATGGCAGTCAGGCAAAGTCCATGGTCACTGGAAAAAGAGAATGTTATTTTAAAAAAGATAAGAAAGGAAGACATTGGGAACTAGAGAGGCTCATCTCTGTACTTGGGAAGAACATGGAGAAGATCTTCATGAAACCAATGTTAAGGCACATGCAAGACAAGGAGGTGATCCAAGACAGCCAGCATGGCTTCATAAGGGCAAATCCCGCCTGACCAATCTGTTGGCCTTCTATGATGGAGTGACTGCAACTATTGAAAAGAGCAGAATGACCGATGTCATCTGCCTAGACTTCTGTGCAGCCTTTGACACAGTCCCACGTGATACCCACATCTCTGGAGAGACACGGATTTGAAGGGTGGACTACCTGGTCAATAAGGAATTGGCTGGATGGACACAGCCAGAGAATTCTGGTCAATGGCTCTGTGTCCAGGTGGAGGCCACTGACAAGTGGTCTCCCTCAGGGCTCTGTCCTGGGACCTGTGCTCTTCAATATCTTCATCATTGACATTGACAGAGAGATCGAGTGCACCCTCAGCGAGTTTTCGGATGACACAAAGCTGAGTAGTGCAGTTGACACACCAGAAGGACGGGATGCCATCTGTGGGGACATGGAGAAACCTCAGAAGTGGGCCCACAAGAACGTCATGAGGTTCAACAAATCCAGTGCACCTGTTGGGGCCATTCCAGACATGAGCACAGACTGGGAGAAGAGCTTATTGAGAGCAGCCCTGCAGAGAAGGACTTGGGGTTTCTTGTGGAGGAAAAGCTGGACATGAGCCAGTAGTGTGTGCTCACAGCCCAGAAGGCAAACCACAACCTGGGATGCCTCCAAAGAAGTGTGGCCAGCAGGGTGGGGGAGGTGATTCTGCCCCTCTACTCTGCCCTCATGAGACCCCACTTGGAGTGCTCTGTTCAGCTCTGGGGTCTGCAGCACAGGAAAGACATGGATGGACCTATTAGAGCATGTCTATAGGAGGGCCGTGAAGATGATCAGAAGGGTGGAGCACCTCTCCTATAAAGAGACGTTGAGAGGGCTGAGGTTGTTCAGCCTGGAGAAGAGAAGGCTCCAGGAAGACCTCATGGCAGCCTTGCAGTACTTGAGGCAGCCTATAAAAAAGAAAGGGAGAGCCACTTTTCATCGTGATAGGAGCAGGCAATGAGTTTAAACTAAGAGAGGAGAGATTTAGTTTAGGTGTTAGGGGGAAATTCTTTCCTCAGAAGGTAGCGAGGCACTGGCACAGGTTGCCCAGAGAAGTTGTGGATACCCCATTCCTTGAAGTGTTCAAGGCCAGGTTGGATGGGGCTCTGAGCAACCTGATGTAGTGGGTGGCATCTCTGCCCATGGCAGAGGGATTGGAATTACATGACCTTTAAGGTCTCTTCCAATATAACCCATTCTATGATCAGGATGCTCAGGTGCCTACTAGAGATGCTTACAATTTCTGAGCTGGTGCCAGTGGATAATGGATACAAAAATAGACATGGCATTTTTTTCTGCCACTAGTTCTTCCCCTAACAATGTAATTAAAAATGGAAACATGCCATGTTGCATACACATGGAAATATGTATTTACAGGTGATTTCAACACTGCACTGATTTTTCAACATGCTCAGCAGCTACTCTAGATCATGAAACACAAGATCATGATAAAAATTTAAGGAAAAAATTAATGAATTCTTGGCAAGTTTTACATTCCCCTTTAAAAAAAAATTACATACACCCTCCCTTCCTCCCTTCCCTCCAGCAAATACCACTCATGTTTAAGATTAGATTATTTTTCTCCTGATTCCTCTTTAGCTGCCAGAGAGTGACTCATTGTCAGATTGATCTAATTACAATTACAGACCTTGTTCTTCTGGTGTTACAAGGGAAAACTAGGAAACATAAAGGAAAAGGTCAATACAGAAAGATTCTACAAGTCAGGATATGTTAAACAGTGCCACTAGTGATTTCTGTTGATTTTTCATTGCATATTTTACAATAATGCAACAGAAATCAGTTACACTTCTCAGACACCTACCTGAATGATTGGTTTTGTTTCTGTGCAACATATTGCAGATTATAGATCTTTGGCATAAAAGTGAACCAAGAGTGTAATAGTTTAATAATATAGTTTAGTAATATAGTTTAATAATAGCATCATGTAGTTACTGTTAGTAGAATAATAAAGATGAGCTATTCATGTAACATGCATGTGCTATTTTGAAAGATTTATACATTTGGTAGCAGGAATAATTTAAAACCAACTGTTCTCCTAAGACATTAGCAAATTAGGGGGTTTTTAAAAATTATATTGCAATGTTCAACTTTTTAATATTATTATTATTATGATGAAGATATTATAATGCACGCTTTATGTTAACTTATAGAACAAGGCACATTGAGCATATTGCATCGTGTCTAAGCAATGGATATAGTTTATGACTGATTTATACACTTTGAAGGCAAAAGTATACACAGAAATAGTGACATTCTTTTCATGAGAAGACCTATCTGTTGTTTGCCTTTAAGTTTTTTTGAGGAGACAAAGAGAAAGGTCGACTCTAAGGATCTTGCTTTGTCAGAAAGCTTATTTAATATGAGTAATCAAGAACATGAAACTCGTACATTACTCTAATAACTTCTGTGTTTTCATACACATCTAATTTTCCCGGACAATGTAATTAGATTGTAGGTGTTTAACTGCGCTATCCTTGTCACTGCCTTTATCTAATAGCTGACACTATGCAGCTAAATATGTCACCCCTGAGAGTCTTCTCAATTTGTTTTGAGATGCTGACATGGTTGTAAAAAAAGCATGGCTACCTTAACAGTTTTGCAGGGGAAACAATCAGTAAATCTTACTGGTCTGGCATTTCAGAATCAATTAGCTTTACTGGAGAAGTTCAAAATACTGAACAAATGTAATACTGATGCAGTGATACTTTGGAAGACATTATTAATTTGAATTAGCAAAGCAGGTTGTTAAGGCTATTTACTGCTTGATTTTATTCATTATGTTTCATTTTGGTAAAAAAACCAAAACCAAAAGCATAAAGCTCATAATTGCAGATCATAAATAAGATTTTGCCTTTTTAGTTTTGGAGAAGATATATGAAATATAGCAAGTAATACTGGTTTTTAGTGGTTAATTAAACAAACATAAAGAGGGCTAGGAACATAAAGTGCAGGTCACCTGAAAATCTGTTCTGCAAAGGGACATCTCCTGGTAGCCCAAACTCTTTTATTCCCAGGGAGATGCCTGTTACAGAACATGACTGTCCTCAGTAGTGGCTAAGGCAGTTGCACAGAAGAGACTCAGTTCAAAACCAGAATAGAATAAATGAAAATGAGGAGTCAAGAGAAAATCAGAATTTCCATTGCAACATTTTTGTCCTAAATAACAAAGAATCAAAATAATGGAAGGTATGAAAAAACCCCAAACCAATATTGAAAATGTGTGATTCATTTGTATATTTAACTGAAAAGAAGTGCTTTTATATTCCAAGTCATCGAGATGTTAGATTTCAGCACTTGTAACAAAAGTTGAAGTTAATCTAACAGTACATTGCACATGTGGGATTGATTTCATCTGGTAATAGGTGTCTACAATGCAAACATTTACAGCTGAGCCAGTCATTCTGTATGGGGTATTGGTCATCTCACAGAATAAACTTTTGAATAAAGCACTCTCTAAATGTGCCTGGTTTTGCCTTTAAAGAGGATGACCACCTCTCCTTACATGTAAGAAGTCAAAAAAAAATCACATGCACTTTGTAGAAACATCATTTTCCACAGAACTGCAGTTGTGCAGCACTTGTCTTGCCTCACTGAATAGTCCCATGAAAGTCTGCAGTGGTACTTCTGACCTCTGAGTCAGTACTGAGGTTTAGAGAAGATACCTAATAAATGTGGAAAATTTGAACCAGACAAAAAAATGTAACAGCATCAACAAGTGTGAAAAGACTATGTGAGAGTAGATGTTAATAGGTAAAGTCGCTCATGCCAAGTTGCTTTCTTCAGTGTAAATACATCTCAGTGAAAAACATATACTTGGTATCAAAGCTGCCTCCAAGGAGACAGTAGACATTTTTATAAGTTTTTCAAAACACTTGTATTTCTGACAATCTGAAATTTAGGATTGGATTCATGTAGCAGAGCTAGCCCTTATCAACATATTCACTGAATGCTCAACAAGTGAATTCCAGAGGAACTGGCAGAAAAGATGTTGATAAATAAGAGGTGTTGTTGCCTTGTAATGCAAAATAATGTGATAGAGGCTGGTAAATGGCCTTAGTATTCTGGTGCACATTCTCTGCTCTTGTGACATTCCTCCTGCAGGTCCTGGTCCCTGCTACTCAGATACCATCTCGAGACCCTGCCCTCCTCATACGTACGCCTACTTCCCCCCTTCATCTCCCCAGGATTTGCTGTTGGAACAGTTCTTGCAGGCACCTCCATCACCTCTTCCACTGAAAAGGCAGCAGGTTTGCCAAGACCTACCATTAAAACCACTGCAGCCAAAACAGGTTACAACATCTTAAATGAGCAGCTTGAAAATGAGACCCGGGGAAGTAGTAACTGACCACGTGGTGAAGCATAGGACAATATGGAAACATTTGCAGCTGGGATAGCTACAGCAAGAAGAGTCTGTTTATTTCCTAAATAAATGGAGCAGTCTGACACCATGACAGCTCAATGATACTCCACTCTCTGGCTTGCTCAAGCCAAAAAAAGCTCATGAGATATTAGAATACACACAGAAAAGAAAGGAGAATAACACTGATAACAAATGTCTTTCTGTGAATTAGTGTGCAGTGTCATGAAGGACATCATGGAAGCATTGATCATCTCCCAAAAGGATCACAAACTTTTGAGAGGATTAAGAGAGGAACCACTCAGAGTTTTAAAAAACTATGGAGAGAGCATGAAAAGAAAGGAGTGGTTGTTCCTAGGAGGAAATTATAGCATAGGAGATGTTCAGAAGTGCGTATGTATAAAAGGTATATCAAGACCTCTGTCTTATTTGTAACCCCAGAACACCAACATCCAAAGCCACAAATTTAAAAAATGGGAATAGGAAACAGATTTTTCATGCAACAGGAAATTATACTGTGGCATACATTTCTACAGATTTTGAATGCTAGTGTTTAGCAAAGAGACAAAAGAACTCATACACCTTTCTGGGTATCAGAAATATCCATATTCATTATTTTTCAAGTCACTGCGTTTTTGAAATGAAATTGCTTGAATAAACCTATTTCTACACAGGAGCCAAGTCTTCTGGGTGGAGGTTAAGTCCCATATTGTTAGCAGCATATTCCATGTAAGCCTACTCACCAGGCTATATTGATGCCCTTTGAAATTTCTGTCTCTGGCCACCCTGAAAAAAGACAGTGTGGATCTCATCCAAATAACAAGCCTCCCAAAATGCCTAGCAAACATTCAAAGAAGAGTTAAACAGAACACTACAAGGTGCTTTAAAGTTATCATTAATTACAACGATGTTTTAAAATAATAAATAACAGCCGCAAGTGAAGTACCTCAATATTTTTTGCCTTCATTTTTCATTTCCTTATTTCCTTAGTAGAAAACTCTAGGTAATATGGTCTGTGCAACACAATCCACTCATCAAACTAATTACAGTATAAATTTCTACTCAATCTGTTTAACTAAGCATTAGTTGGAAAGTTCTTGGGAAACCCTTACCAACATAGTGAAAACCTTCCTTTATATAAATAATTTGAAAGAATATAAGAAAGGGAAGAAATCCATTGAAATTTAGCTCTTAGAAAGCTGATGAATAAGCTAATCTGTTACTGAGTGACTCAGTGTTCTATTGTTTAAAAATGGCATATGAACAAAACCCCAGGAGAATGCCACTGTTCTGAGCTATTTTCTTTTCTTAATTAGTCCTAATGCTATTTTATAAAACTATTATTCTCTTTTTTTAGGTATCTTCAATCTGAACACATAAATATGCAAAATATAGAAAAATAAGTACCACAAGTAATTTCCAAAGTTAAAACTTGCACCTTAAATTGGAACTGCAGTACTGAGAAAATTACTGAATTTAGGCTTCTTTTAGGATATAAATTGAGTATGCTAATTTTATTCATCAGAAACAATGGCACAGTGCACATACATACAAAATCCACCAGAAATAAAGGAAGGTCACTAGGCTAATCACTTTGGCTTATTTCCCTTTTCTGTACTCCCATCTGCCTATTTTCTCTGCTCTTCATACTTAAAAGGAACAACTTGAACAAAGTTAGGCCAAAATTGACCTACTTTTTTTTGTTCGTTTTAATTAATTTCTCTTTTCTTTGCAGCATCTCTGTAATTTCTATACCTTCTACTTCACACATGTTTTCTCTTTAAAGCCAACTAAATAATGTCATGGTTTTTTGCCACTGATGAGAAAACCTGTAGCAGTACAGTACTGAATCATCATCACCAGGGGTGGATCTTTGCATTCAAATGGTGCCATATGCAGGATGGATATCTCTACATTGAGAAACAAGTCACCTTAAGCCTACATAAATTAGAATTAGCAAGCCTGCAGATCGAACTAATAGAAGCAGAAGAGCGTATTTCAATGATGTGGTTTCTTGGCGGTGTATTCTTTCCACATAATTTTGTGCAAATAGATTCATTTCACTTCATATTAAAATGCAGCACTTTGCTCTGAATCCTCTCCTTCCAAGCCAGCACAGTCCATGTTACTTATTAATCAAAGATTGTGGAAAAGGAATTTTATCAGTAGGTGAGTACAGTCATTTGAGAGGAAAGAAAACAACTTAAAGTACAGAAATCAAATCAAGTGCTACAAAAAGTACTCTGTTCTGGTATCAGTGATGCCAACTTTTGAAAAAGAATATTTAAAATTTCTCCGAGATGGAAATGGAGCCAAAACTCACTGCAGAAACAGACAAACCTGGCAACTGCTTATAACAAAGCTCAGGACCTAATACCAGGCCAATCTGCCTGTTGGTTCCTGCCACTGGCAGGAATTTTCAAATCAGTTCAAGAGTGACCGGGATGCACGGACCACAACAGCTGCCAGCCCATGAGGGCTCTGCATGCTGGGATGAGCAATGAGGAACCCAAGCTACAGACTGAAATGGGAAGAGATCCTAAATGACGGCTTTCTTCCCCAAATCTACTTCTCCAAACTTTGTTTTATATTTTGGTATGAGTAAAGTATAAATAAAAATCTAACAGAAATTTAATGAGGATTGAATACAGGACAAAGAAGAGATTATGTAAGCAGACCTAACTGGAAAGGGAAAATAAAAAAAATATAAAGCAAAGACTCTTTAAAAGAACTGCTTTTAGATTTATTGGCCCCACTCAGAAATCAAATCCTAGCCCTGACTGAACTGTCTTTCCAGCCACTTTCTGTGCTTGGCAGGTAAGATGCATAAGGAAACAGTTTGAGTGCAGTTACCAACGCGAATTTTATGGGACCATGCTAGACTAACCTAATCACATTCATACCATTTTGCTTTGGCTTTCTCAGGTCTCTAAGAAGAAGTAGATTTGCAATGCAAGGTGGCCCAATGCAAACAAAAGGAATAGAGAGCCTGGAAACAGACTCTGGTTCTGAAGCAGAAGAGCTGGTATTCCCTATTACTTCACATGGATCCGAAACAAAATCAAGTGTGAGACAGTTTAGTTCAACTGCTTACACTCTCTGAGCTCAAATGAGATAATCTGATGGTGGCAAACAAAGTAGTTGGGGCTGGATTCAACTTTCAAACACATGCAGGAGTGTCCTTTCTACCACTGCTCGGTAAAGCAGAGGGCAGCAGGTACTCTGAAGTGCATTTCACTGCAAATTACATTCACATTTCCTCCAACCAGACAACAATGTGCTTCCTGAAGGCTGTTGTGGTGGGCTCTGAAACCTTCCAGAGAAGAACTGCATGAGGGCTCTGGATGAAAAGGAAAGACTTAACAGAACCTCCATTCCTCTTCCTTGCTGGTGGCTGGAACAGACTTCTGCACCTTTTATTTCTGAAATTACAGGAGTTCTATCCCATTTGGGCAGTACTACACAAGATGAGCAGAAGAGAACAGCCTGGTTTCTCCAGAAGAAGGGGAACGGGGAAGAAAGATACTGCAACAAAAGGAATTCTTCATCTTTCCAGCACACCCTCAATGAGGCTAAGCTGGAAACTGTAAATGTAGTAAATAGATGTGGGCAGAGTTTCTGGCAGTGGTAGCTCTACTAGCTATTCAGACAATCTTGTCCAGAAGACAAGAGTGGACATCCTATACTACAGAAAATTCATACAATAAACTAAATCTCATAGAGCAGTTCCATCATTGCTGTCTTTCCTTCTAAAAAAGGAAAGCATTACACTATCGTGCTTATGGTATGTCATACATCCAGGACAGACGGCAAGGAAAATGTGATAGAAAAGCTTTTTATTCTTGGACGGGTATTATCTTCAGAGCCATATAGTTTCACAGTGTTAGGATCCCGTCCTAGACAGCATGGTCTGGAAATTTGCTATTCTCTACTGGAGAAATGTTAATGAGCACAGCCTTTTACTCGAAACATCTAGATGTCTGGGGCTCTTGCCAATTTGTTTGTTTGTTTTTTTAATTAAGAAATAAGTTTGCTCCTCATGCTGAGAAGCAACTGGAGAGCCTGCTGTACCAGGGAATGAAGAGAAAATGTGAGTCACGTTTGGCAGCATATGCCATTACACACAGCAGAAGCTGCACTTAAGCCAGGGCTTGCTAAAGGGAGTGAACTAACAGAAATAGAGTCTTATCCATCAGCATCACTGCATAGGTCAGAGCAGGCAGATGCAGCATATCAATTTAATCTGGGATGCTGTATCAAAAGACCTCAGGAGGGCTTTCACAGAATGATTTCAGTAACTCTAGAAAGCCCCCAGGCTATTTGAACCGAATAGCAGATGTAGGGATAGATGATACTCCTCTCAGGTACAGAATGGATTGTCTTTGTTGGAAATGCCACTAGATATTCAAAGGAAGGAAGAGTAAAATTGAGGCTGTCCTTTCCCTTTTTCCTGAGGCTACAGGATGGAAACTGGGATGCAGGTCTGCAATCAGAAGCATCTTTGCCTTTGACCACAAAGGAAACAGTCACAATCTGGATCACAATTCAGTCCATGCCTAGTCATAGCCTGGAATCTGGAGTAGGAAAAAATAACTACTTAGAAGAAAATTGTAGCACTCCCTTTGGTGCTTCTTTTCTTTCTTAGCTACAAAGCCTGAACATTTGGAGCTGTTGTATACCTCACTCAATAAAAAGGCGCTTTTACATTAAAAAAGTATCAAACACATAAAAATACTGCAAAAACGTAACTGTATAAAATTCACCATAAAAAAACCAGTGACCAGACTCTTGTTTTTCTTGTAATAAAAATAAGACAGAATAAAATCAACTAACCATCATTTACAGAAACAAGATAACACAAATCATAGAATCATTAAGATTGAAAAACGTCTTTAAGATCATCAAGTCCAACTGTTCAACCCTGGACCACCATCATGTTCACCATCAAACCATGTTCTCATCCATATCCATACACACTTTTTTTGGAATACTTCCAGGGATGGTGACTCCATCACTTCTCTGTTCCAATTCTTTACAACCCTTTCTGTGAAAAGGATTTTCCCAATATCTAATCTAAGCCTCCCCTGGTGCAACTTGGAGCCCTTTCCTCTCATCCTGTCACTTGTTACCTGGGAGAAGAGGTAATGAAGAAGACCAGACCTGAAGACAAGTGAGATACAAAATATAGAGATGAAAACTCTTTGATTTTGGTAGGGCTATATAAAAGCAAGACTGAGAGCACTGAACCCTAATTTGGTGATGAAAATAGGTTTCCTAAGCTGAAAAAATGGGATCTGCATCAAATAAGTGGAGAGGGCTTCTCTGTGGAAGAGTACGTACTCTAGGAAGAAGCAAGACAGGGAATATAGAGATGGGTATTAATTTGAAGGGATTCACTAGTACATACATAGAACTACCTTATTTCTGTTTGGGAGTCCCTGTATAGAAGGATGCACACAGGTGTTGTGTACCATATAACAGTAAAATAGGTAGTGTCAAGCCTCCCATATACACATAGCAAAGTTGACAGTCTACTGGCAACAAATCTACATTAAATTTAACTACATAAAGCAAATTTAGTTTTCTGGATATCCGATTATCTTACCTATTTACCCACACACATATTTATGGCACCAGTGCATATTTAGCAACCATTCTTTCTTTATGTCTATGTGCATATCTACATATGCATGGTAAATGAGAAACACTTACATCTTCTGGCCTTCCTTCCAGTTAACAGTTAACTGTTAAGCAATGTCTTCAGCTGTTACCCCTCTAAAACTATTCTTCTGATCCTACCTCACTTACAGTTTGCTGCGTCTTGTTTTCATTATGCTGTAAAATTGAAGCAGCGGAGGAGGAGAGCTGTAAGAAAACCATTTGTTCAATGAAAAGCCCCTCAAAATGGCAAACACGTTTTATTGAGCTCTTTTGGTACAAGCCACACTCTTCTGAAAAGTTAACAAAGGAAGTTTTCTCTCTCTCCCGATGGAATGAAATTTCATTTTTACACACACACATAGATATCAGAAATAGATGCTTGTAAATATAAATATATCCGAAACCAATTAACTGCTCTACTGTGTCATAAATATAGTTCTGTTTTTATGAGTGTCATATCTTTTGCTGATTGAGTGCCAAAATCTCTTCTCAACCATTTCACTTCCAAGACAAATTGTCAGTATCCCCAGTGGCATGTATTAATTTATAGATGAGCAGGATCTTCATGGGATTACCAGCTGTTCTTCACATTTACATCCTTTGCCAAGATAATCTCTCATAATGTTTTCTTGAACCACTCAATTACATGGAAAAGCCTCCGTAACGACCGGTCCTTGGCTCACCTTGCTCTTCTGTGGAAATACTATTAAAGCATAATTCTATGGGTTGGAAAAACATATGTGAAGATATAGGAGTTGTCTCAGAAATACTTGGCTCCTTGTACAAGAAAGAGCAGGATCTGCAAAGGGCCATATCTCTCTAGCACATTTACCAGTATTGTTGACAGGATTATCATATTAACTCTAGACCAATCTATTGTGTGAAGTACTTCTCATTTGATACATAAATCATGGCCTATACTCCAAAAAGCTTTTCTCGTAAGTGTAAAGGAGAGATGAGACAACATGCGTGCATACCAGAGAGAAAAAGAAGCACCACAGCTGTGCTGGGTTGGTGCACTGCCTTGTGTGGTGTACAAGTGGCCCAGCTCCCACCTAGGTTTGCAGAAACAGAGTTTTAAGAAGGCTTTAAAAGGAAGGTTGCTGCACTCTGGTTGTTTACAAAGAATTTTCCTAAAGTGTGAGCCCCCAACTAAGAGAGATCACAAAGGAACTTCTAAATCTAGGAATTTGGGATTGGGGAATGGAGAGTTGGAAGGTGAGCGAGTATGCCAAGAAGTGTACATGATAAGAAAAGAACAGGCTATTAAAGAAGTTGCAAGTGAAAATAAAGACCTTACGTTTAATACAGCAAAAGACAGAGGCATGGCTTGGGGAATGAAAAAAGAATATGACTGAAGTGATGGATGAGGAAAATGATCCCTGCAGTAAAGTTTGGTATATCTGAGCGGCAGAACTGCACTTCTTTCTCACAAAGAAGCATTTAGTTCAGTGTCTCTGCTGAATCCAGAGGGATTTAGCTTTTGTGAGTTAAGAGTCTCCTGTGTCAGATAGAGCTCCATGAACTTTAATGTGCTTCCTATTGAACTGCATTTATCTGAAGAATTCAGTTGTGGGCAATGCATGTCAAAAAGAGCATAGACCAGAGAAGAGAAACAAAAAATTACCATGGATATAGAAAATGTTAATTACAAAGGAAAACTGGATGAAGTAGGACTGTTAATCTAGAAAAGAGTGGGCTGAAACCTGAGAGTAGTTTCCAAATGTATGTTATAACAACAAAGGAAAGATCTTTTTTCTACAGCTGAGGAGGACAAGAGGAAATTAATTTAACGTGCAAGAAACTTCAGACTACACTTTAAAGAATGAACTTTCTAGTGTTAAAATATGGTGGAACAATTGTTGCACGGTGAGATTGAGGGGTCTCCGTCATCAGAGGTCTTCAAGAAGAGAGTATATGAACATCTCTCCGAGGTGACATAGATCTACCTGATCCTACACTGTGGCCAAGGAAATGAAATACAGCTTACAGGAATTCTTTAAAGCCTGTTAACCTTCAAATAACCAGTTTATAACTTGTAATACCAGGTATTCTTCATGACTTGATCAGTACAATGAGATTATTATCATCAAATTTTACTTCTGTAGCCTCTCTTAAAATACTGTTTCATGAATCCAAATACCGTGCTGTGCTTTTTCAAGTGTCTTTTACTGATTAAACTAAGAGTCACTTAGAAAGCTGGGACCCGAAGTAGATCATTACTCTTCAGGTCTTGCTTTACAATTACTTCACACACTGACAATGGGAGATGCGGTACAGAAGTTTTTCTTGCAATAAGGTATAGTCCCTGGAGCTGTGACAGGATGGGATAAGTAAGGAAAAGATTATTACCTGGGATCAGTTTTATCCCAAAAAGTAAAATGAAAACACTCTCCAGCAAGATGAACCACTATCATAGTAACTGTTGCTGATTAAGAACTATCATCTTTCCTATAAATTAAGCCAAAACCATAAACAATCATACTTTAATTTGAAAATAACTTTTAAAAAGCCCAAAGACTACCTGTTTCCTGGTATGTCGTGTTCTTAAATAACTATGGCTACTTAAAACAGAAATTTGATATTTCTTATTTCTTCAAATCCAGCTTTACATTCAAGTTCTGTGGGCACTGTAATATTTTCAAGAAATGAAGTTTCCTGGACAGTTGGAAGTGATTAACCTTTATGATACTTTGAGATTTTAGTGGGGTTGAGGAACTACAAAAAGCAAATACCAAAGGACCCAAATTTGGAAAACACTATTCCCATTCATGTCACCAAACTCACTACAGACACTTGAAAAGCAATGATTAAAAATAGCTAGACTAGATGCATGTGTGTCAAGCTGCAAGTGTTCCCAGAGGGTAATCACACAGATGTCCAAGCTCACACAACGGAAATTACAAGGCAGGGTGCCTGCCACTAAAGAGACATTTTTCCTTCACACAGAAAATGGTCTTCAGAAAAATCCTGAGGCCTCGTTCACACAGATTAAACGTTCCAGTCCCTGAGGGTCCTTATTCTAGCAAGAACTGTGAGATAAATAAAGACAGAGTATCTGAAAAGAAACAATTCTTCCAAATAAACCAAAACAGCATTATTGGAAATCTAAATACAAACAAATCGCAGCTGAGGTCAGGATGCTGCTTTTAGTTCCCATGCCAAATCTTCCAAAATCAACATTGTGGTTTGGCTGTATGTTATCAATAACTGCTTGCCATGCATTCATCTGACATGACTCACTGACACTCAGCTTCCTTCCTGCACTTCCTTTGGCTCTCAGACATAGCTCTGTATTCAAACTTAATTAGTACTGATGTCACACACCGGCCTCTTGCAGCAGCACCGAGTCGAGCCCGGCGCTCACACAGGCAGAAGCTGACAAGTAGGTATGGCCATGCACACTGGTAATGTGCCTGCCTTTCAGAGCCTGCCAGGGATACAGAAAGAGCATGAAATTCTTGAAAACTGAATTTCAAAATCAATATTAATTCTGGGTAAATGTAAGTGTCTGAATGAACCTCTTTGGCCTGTGTGCAAACACATGAATGCAGCTGAGGAGCCAGGCCATATGGCTCAGGCAGCTCAACATTTACCCCGCTGATCTGCACAGTAATAGTCTTTAGCTCTTAAACTTTCTCAGTTTAATCATGAGCACATGACACATTTTTTGTAGTTTTAAGAACTTCAGATTATGACCCAAATAGAAGTTTTATATAATTTATTTGAGAAACCAGTAGATATCCAGGAAATTTTGTTGGGACACCAGACAATACAGCATGCACTGTCTCTGCCAGTCTATGAATTCTACTATTTTGGCAGGCAGGCAATACTAAGCTGCAGCTGAAAAAAAAAAATGGAGTACAAATAGCAAGCTACTGCTAAAGATGTCAACGCAAAGCAGTTGCTTTCAGGGAAAAGGAAGGCTCTACTTTCTGAATACTGACTTCCAAGCTACTTCGTTGAATGCATGTTGTTATTTGGAACAACTACTTATTACAGACATGTTTGCCAGAGAAGTACGGCAAACATTAAGTATAATATAAAAATAAACAAACAAGCCACTCTGCAATTTCTGTTCCCAGAGACAGCTTTGAACTGGCTTTGCTACTGCTAAATGTTTTATACCAAACGATTTTTAGGTTCATAATTCTTCACAAACACTAAGTAAAAATAGATGTCTGCCCTTGAGTCTTAAGCCAACATAAAATATTTACAAAGATGGCATGACAACCAGCATGCTTCAGTTTCTGTAAGAAGTTGGAATTCCCCTGATAAGTGGAGGTTCTGTGAAGTGTTATCACACTATTTATATCAAATGTTATAAATGAAATTCTTATGCTGAGGTACATGTATCCAAAGAAAATACAGCCTACTTAAACAATATTTTTGCTCTTGATTTTCACACAAATTAGCTTTTTCATCTGCCAGCAAGTTCTTTCTGATTATTCTGCAATTATTTCTAATTTCTCTGAAGCAGCACATTAACTAAACATAAATAAATTATTTTCCACTGTGAATAAACTGACTCCATATCCATGAAATCATTTGCACTGGAGTTAAAATGTGAAGGACTCCTATTCTGAGTTTCCTGAGGGATGAGTTGGACCTGAGTGGTGACTCATGACCATGTCACAGATGAAGTACAGAGATCAGATCCATACAGATCCTTGTGAAGCAATGTTGGATGTCTGTGTTACATATTGCTACATCATAATCACATGAGAGCATGGTACAGAGACAAGCCAGTGGCTCTGTGTGATGTTAGGCAAATAAAGTCAGGTTTTTAACCTCACTCTCAGTCCTGGATCTGTCAGCAACGCTGGCAGTGGAGAAGTAAGGATGCAGAATGGATGTGATAGCAGTCATGGAACAAGAAAAGTTGTAAAGAAGACATACAGTAGACCAGAGAGAGATTTTAGTGAAGAGATGAAACAGGACACAATACATTATCAATATACTCCAGTGAGGGATGTAAAAGTTGGGAACCTATGGTCTAGGTGCCTGTGATGCTGCTGAACTTCTCCCCAGGCTCTGTGCTCTGAGGCCTTGAGAAATTCCTGTGGAAGGAATCCTGCAAAGCTCCACGGGAACAAATGTATCCCCAGACCTGCAGGACTAGAACTAAAGCCTTCATTTGCAGTGTCTTCTTACACCAGGTTGACAACACTGTTCTCAAATATTCAAGTAGCCACAATTTTGCCTGCTTTCCCATTACATGCAAAGCAATTTTAAGTTGCAAGTGCATGTCTTAAATTACTGGTCCCAACAGTGAGCCTATAATGTAGCAATGATTTGCAAAACACTTGCAAAAACCTTCAGAAGAACAGTTAATGATAGGATGTAGTGTATCAATATACTCACTCAAAAGCCATGAATCAAACAGAACAAACAAGCCACAATTCTAACCAACATCTTCTTGGGAGGTAAAACAACAACAACAACAACAAAGATGATCTTCAACAATAAAAGCCATTATAACTGAAAATCCCTGATGTATCTTCTGTCTTTCAATATGCACGGTTTAATAAGAGTTCCTTGGATAAGGTGGGCAAAACAGAGAAAATAGATGCCTTCACCACAGCCATCAATAGAGTTGCTGCATTCTTCAAAGCTCTTGCAGTTTTGTGCCAAAGCCTGCTGGAGCTCATTGTGCTGAAGGACGTTCAGGGACTGAACTGCCTTCAGTATGCCACTGTGCCTTATGTTTTACCTGTGCATTCCCCAAAAAGCCCAGTGCTCACTGCCTGGCTATATCCATCCCCAAAACCGAGATTTTGATCTACCGTATGCTTTGCTGAGGAGTAGGTTTTGATCTTCACAATGAGAGATTCAGGGATTTCGTTTTCAATATAAAAAGCAGCATAACAGCACATTGGCAAAATGTCAGGTAAATACATAGGCTCATTCCCACACTGGTCAGCATTACCATCAGGAAAACTCTGGGGGGAGGAAATGCTGAGAAAAGAAACTCAGAATCAGAAGTCATTACGGGCATAACTCATATACAAGACAAAGCAAACTGTTTATTTTAAAAATTATTTAAAGTGAGATATGCCTGAACACATAATTTCCCCAGGGATAGCTGGGTCTCTGGCAAGCACTTAAAACATGCATGCTTCTGGGATAAAGTTTTTTGAAGACAAAATGCTACCATATTGATTAGCATGAGAAGGATAATGATTTTCAAAAGCACATGATTTCTGGAAGTTCAAGCTAGTCAAGAAAAGTGGTACCATATGCCAAATGTGATGGACACTGCTGAAGATCTGGCCTTGTCTCTTAGGATTCAGTCAGAATTTAAGAGGAGCAGAGTTAGTGAGAAAATACTACCTATTCGGTAATTTTGAGTCATTTGCTGCAGGAAAAACAAAACAAAACCAGCAGATAGCAAGCAAACAAAACCCTACATCCCAAGTCATCTTTACTTTGGTTGCTTTTCCTCTCCTGCATGCATGGTACGTGAACTGTGAAACTCTGAAAAATTTAAATAATTCAGGAATCAGAACCTGTCTTTCCCACCCTTAACTGCAACTCAGTCTTATTCTGGATCGTCTCAGAAGGAAGGCCCATATGGCGTCTTCTCCTCACATAGCTCCTCTCATAGCTCACTGGGAGTTTCAATGAAGACAAATCTGCCAGGTATGGGGCACACACCATCTGACAGGGCCCCTTCATCATTCCTAGCAATCCACTGCCCTTCTTTAGACCCAGATGTGTCTATGGCTTATCCCCAGTTATTTTTACCATATTGTTACCTCTAAGGCTTCCAAAATTCCTACACAGGTTTCATCTCTACTGGCCGTCACTCTAAAACTCAACCTTTTTCATACCCAAGAAGTTGTGCAAATTGTTTTTCCCAGCCCATCTTCCACATGTGCATCCTGCAGTGGATGCGGGAGCTGAGCATGCTGATGATGATATAGCAAATCTAATTGTATCATTATAGCCACCTTAAAGGGAAAGCCAAACTTTCATATGCCTAAGGGGAGTGGTTTAACAAATTTATATGCAGATGGAAGCATATCAAGAGCAAACAGCTAGTCATTCACAGAATAAATATTCCCATAATAAGTGCATAACAAGGAGCGATGGTAGAGCATGCAAAGCAGATGGCTGATCTGTGCAACTAAATGTGTGGGTCCCAGCAGCCTCATTTATGCTTGCACTTTCCCTGTTTTAGACTCTAAAGAATGAAAATAACAAAACAAGCAATAAAAAAAGAACACTGCTCCCTCTCCCCCCAAAAAACAAACCCAAAAAAACCCCAGCCAAAACCAAAAAGAGAAAGAACAGGCCATTCCAGGAGATGAACTGCTGATCCACTGAATGAGAACTGCCAGACGATACACACTGGAAATCAGGATGTCCCAGGATCTGCTGTGTTGAAATGCCTACCACAAATGTGTACCTGTCAGTCAGACTGGGGGACCTGTTACCCTTAAGACCCTCAGCCATGTGCTCCAGCTGAGTGAGGGATCTTCTTAGCTGCCAGAAGACTTTGCTTTGCAAATGCAACCTTTGCAGACACAGCTGGGTGTAAACTGGGAAGCTGCTACCGGCTGTCAACCATGTTATTGGGATGCTGAGTCACTAAAAAGGGCAACTACACTGATTTTAATGGGACACCTATCACAGTACCCTGAATGCCTCAGACAGCAAGGTTCAAGATGTACCTTACTGTATTTTAAGTTTGAAGGAGCAAATAGTATTGCAAATAATGGTATTTTGTATATTCTGGGTTAGGTAGGAAGAAGCAAAGCAAGTGTTGATGGGAGTACACAAGGGAGTCCAGCACATCAGGGAAGACAATCTTGTGACTGACGGTGCAGGGCTGAAGATGAAAAGACCTGGTTGATCCTTTCAGTACTGTGAGAGACCTCATGGAGGATGCTGGGCAGTCATTTGCATTCTGACCTTCTGCCTCCCTGCTACAACATGAAGATAGTGAAGACCACTAAGTGTCCTTCTCAGGTCTGAAAACTTAAATATTTCAATTCACCTCTTTGCATGTGACTGTCTTTCTCCTGACATGGGAGGGAATGTGAATATTCCAGAATCAGATGAAATGTATTATTATAGAAATGCCCATCAGGAAACGCTGGGTGTGAACTCAGTCACGTCTAAAGAACTCTTTCAGGTCCCTACACTAAAATGTTAATCATCATTAGTTTATAGTTGAAAAGGTCTCATGTCTGCTTATGTACAATGAAAATAATGCAATCAGTCAAACCTTCATTCAAAAAGAAGGACAGAGCACACATTTCAGTGTTTTGTCCTCTTATTTTTTTTATGGTGATTTTTCAAAACTATAGAAAATTTACAGCTTGGTTTGCTGTAAAATTTGTTTTCAGCAAACTCTCTCTTCAAATTAGTGAGTATTTTAGATGTGCCATATGGTACATGATTTTAGTTTCCCACATAATTTTTGTTTACCCCATAACGGCCTTGATGTCTTCAGAGCTGGAGAATGTCTGATACCAGTAATCATTTAGGAGCTCGAGGGGACCTTTTTAACATAATTTTTAGTATCCTAGAGTATTATGTGTCTTAACAGGGGAAAAAACCTACCACAGGCTTGTTTGATATATGCATGTCTACCATGCACATGCACTTCCTATCAATGTGGTTTGATATCAAGATTGGCCCAGATGACTTTATTGTCAGGGGAACCTGGACCTACTCTAGTCCGTACTGCAGGTTTTTAGTTTAGTCTGAGATCATGCATTAAGTCTTGGAATTCATTTCTATTGTTGAACCTTTTCAATCTCTGATATTGTGAAAAAAATTAATCTTGAACTTCAACAACTATGGCCTGTATCTCAAATGATCTGGAAATTATGGATATTTAATGGATATTATAGATATTTCTCAGAAAAGATTATATCATGTTTATACCTGCTGCAAATCTTCCTCTGAGAGTACTCCCCAAGAAACCCACCCAAACTAGGGATGTACACTCCTGGGACACCGCCACTTCAGCCACTATGAGAAAGGATGAGTTACTTCTTCTGCAACCACCTTTGTAAGACTTCCCACTAAAGATCAGTCTTGTCCAATAGGCAGTGATTGCATGGGCAGCTTGGCATCAAACTTCCAACTGAGCAACAACAGAAAAAATTCACTGTCCCAATGTACTTTGTGTCAGACAATCAAAAAAACCCACCATGCTCTCATTTGCCTCATCCTAAGAGAATGGCATTGCAGGAGGACAGTTAAGTGCATGACACACAGACCAGCCAAGAGGAATGGAGCCACAGGTATGATGCAGACTAGCCAGGACTCTGGGGAGGAGAAAACCATTTTGTTTTCCCAAGAGGCACAAGCTATTCTTGCTGATGGGATTTCAATCAGTTCACAGCACCTGGAACTCCACATCACAGAGGCATACACAGCTGGACAGTTAGGCACCAAAATCAGTCTCAGTATAAAAGGCCACCCAGTAGAACATGACAAGTATACTCAAGCTGAATGTCTTAAGGAGCCCTGTGGAAGAGATGCATACAAAAAAAGCAGTGGTTAGCAGAAAAAGTCATTCTTCTGATATGTCTTAATAAAAATATACCCTGAGGAGAGAAATGCCAATAAATCGACTCAGAACTACCTACTACCCAAAACTCCTGAAGAGACTGTAACAAGAAGAGGCTCCTCAGTTAAGCAAAGTCAACAACTGTGCAAGCCTCTGTCAGCGAAGAATCATACAATCCTGACCCTGGGTTGAATTCCTGCTGTGATACAAGAAATCAAAGGCAAGTCCTTGGTGAAACTTCAGATATACCTTCAGAAAACAGCACTTAAAGAAAGCAGGCAAGAAATCCTTGAGGCTTTGGTACAGGTACAGCTTGGGGATTAAAACTCATTATAACCATTTCTTGCCAAAACTTCTTTCTCTTTCCTTTATTTTGGCACAAGGGCTAGGGTGAACAAGAGACCCTTAATCACCCAAATCAGGTTCCCCGTTTAAAGAGTTCATTAAAAAGTAAGGGTACAATCGTACCATGTTACACCTTGAGTTTATGTTAGTTGTTTAAGCTCTCACTAAATTCACTCTGCAAACAGACTGTCTGACTGGCTGAAAAGCCAATGCAACACAGAACACACTCTGTAAGAATACAAGGATTTGCATCTCAAAATGCTCCAACTCTACAGTCCAGGATCACCATTGTCTAGAAAGACAGTGATGTCTGACATCAAAGTACAGTTGTGCTAGGATTGCACTGCCTGAGCAAGGAGCAACGAATAATTTACAGAGCCATGGCTATAGATAGACATCTCATTAGGCAGATTATCTGAGTTGAAATTTCAAGAACCTTTAGTAAACTATTTTTATACATGAATCAAGGACGACTCCATAAAAAGCCCCAGTGATCAAAAGAGGTCAAGGCTTTGGATTTTGCACTGCATCCTGAGCTGATGTGTCAGCAGAGTGATGCTGTGCACTGCGGGGAGCGGCTCCTCCCCACGCTGATGCAGAGGGAAGAGTGCCACCTGCTGAGGTCCTGCCAGCCTTCCCGCATCAGTCCTCTCATCATCTGCCGCTCTGACCACATTGCACCCTCCTCTGCCCGTGTGGTATTCCAGATTGCTCCGGGGTACCATGTGCCTTCTATCAACAGAGCTTCCTGCTGTGCTGGAGTTACTGAAGGGAGTGAGGAGGCATTCAGCCTAGGGACTTAAAAGAGAATAGGATGGGAATTCCCTTTTCACCTGAATCAGGCTGCAAATCTCCTGGGAACTGATGTGCTAGGAACTGTTTTTTGATGAATTTTCTATTTACCTGTACAGCAATCCTTTGTAGTATAGGCACAACCATGGATTAATTTTAGTCAATTTACACAAACAAAGTGAAACACATATCTTAGGATACTCCAGGAGCAAGGACAAACAGGCTACAGGAATTAATACCATTAATGGAACTGTGACTTTTGCAACCATGATTGGGGAGAAGATCAAAATGAACATGAAGGATAACATCCACTTCAGTGTCTGTGCAACTCTCCAGTCCCATGGGCATTACAGAGAGCCCAGATTCTGCAATGGCCGCAACCTCTAAAAGTCTTTTTGGTATTTTTTCCAGACAAACTTGTGAGACATGTAACTAGCTCTGAACATGCTCAAATTAATATTTAGTGTACATGTTGAGACACTAGATGAAACAAGGAGTCTGGAAACCAGGACCTACAAGAAAAAACTAGATGAACCAGACTGACCTGCAGAGGGAAGGCAGAAGGCAAACAAGAACACAACTTCTTCTGCATACTGATGATGAACACAAGAAGATATTTTACACTAAGAAAGCACAGTAAAACTTTCTAATGATCAACGGGGTACTGAAACATATGATTTGAACAGGCTCTATAGTCTGTCAGTGGGAGTCTTAAAAAAATGCCGGACAAGCTTACATCAGGGTGACACAGGTATAGGTGATTCTGATGTGGTAAAGGGCAATAGCCTAGAAGTCCTCCTGAGGTCTCTCAGACTGCAGGTTGCTCCAGTTCCTCTCTGAGGCTGTGCTACCACTGTGTCAGTGCAAACTCACAGTCCTAGATGCAAACTCCAATTTGTTAGCTCAAGTTTTAAGACATGCAAGTCCTTCTGGAAATTTTCAGTCCAATCTGCAGCCTGCTGGCTAAGCCAAAATGTTCTCAAGCTTTAATTGAGTGGTTCATCTGAAAATTTGTATTAGGACATTTTGCAATAAAGAAGCTTCAGCCACTTTTATTTCTGAGCATTCTGGTTTTGTATCAAATTATTGTAAATTTTAATGTAATGCATGCAATACTGATTTAAAGAAGGTCATCATTATGACAACTGGCTGCTTCAAATAACGTGACCTTTCTCCTACAGTGTATTATCAGCAAGACCCATCGAACAATTCATCTTAAAATCATTACTTTATCACTCTGTGTTCAGTTCTGGGAATTTACAAAAAAAAAGGTCATATGAGTGGTAGCAAGATAGAAAACTTCACCAAATAATTTTTCTGAAGTTGTACTTCCCTTGTGTAAGCGCACATCACTGTCATCCCAGGACAAGGGGCTGGCAGTCGGGAAAAGCTGCCTCCTCCCAGTAGAAGCACAAGAAAAAGTTGTACCTTGAGAGGGATTATCTCTGCTAGAGATGGGATGCACAATTTGCTCCATTCATTTGCATAAAAAATGCTCTCCCTGTCCATTGTGCCGGGCTCTGTCTCTGGTGTGTTACAGATGGAAGTTCCTTCTTCCTCAGCGTGGGAAACAGGCAAGAGCAGCCTACAGGCTCTCCAGAGTACAAAGAGCCAGAGGCTGGTATTATGAGAGACCTTTGCACCACTGCTTAAGTGGGACCAGGGGTCTGACTCTGCCCAAGCTCTGAAATGCCACAGAAGCACTTTGTCAGCACAGGCAGGACACATTTTTAATTATACATCTCTGGTAATATCTGAATCCCTTTGCTTTGCTCTTGCTGTGAACAACAATTGTAAAAGTCAAAGGCTCCATCTCAATCATGAGCCGTCTGATCAACATGTGAAATAGCTGGGAAAACCCTGCCTGAATAAAAATTACAGAAGTACTTAAACAGAGGCCAAGATGAAGAAAATGAGTAATAGCTACTCTACAAGAGGAATTATGATAAAACTATAACATAGAACATATTCACTCTTTTTTTTTCATGCTGTTGTAACAAATATATCACAGGGCCAGAAAAAAGAAAATGCAAACCCCTGACCAGATGGGCAGAGAGATAAGGTACAATTGCACATACTTCCCTGAAGAAAACTGTGCTCAACCAATCCCACAAACAAAAATACAAGAGACAACCTCCCAGAGTTGAATCCAGCACATTCCTGCCATTCTCATCCATGGGAGGTGGTGTACTCTATCATCTGTTCTTTCCTGTGGCTGCTATAAAACACAGTAGAAAATTGTACTGTCACCAGATTATATAAACCGTGTGTTGCATCTAGAAGCATGAACCCAGTGGATGGTATGAATCATGCAAAGAGAAGAAAAGAGAGGGAAATTGTTTCACTTTTGCACTTCACTGAGTACAAAGTTAACTGCATGGAAGTGAGGTTTTCTCTCTTTATATTTGCATAGGCATGGTATAATTTACTGGTATGGTTCCCAATCACCTCCAGTTATGCATGTATAGAGATTCTTATTTTCACAACTTGAATCTCATATCTACGGATAAAGAATCAGGACATTTCAGTTTGTCTTGAAAAGCAATGCACTTCTGAGGCTGTGTGATAACACTGAAATATAAGTCAGCAAGTTTAGTGTTTATTATTAGCAAGACTGCACTATTATGAAATGAAATTGTGTTCCTGCAAACAGTCAGTGTTATCAGAAATACAACACCGAAGCATTTCTGCAAAAGAATTCAGTCAGAAGATCTGAAAATTAACATAACAACAAATGTCATTATAGAATATTTCAATTTACATATGATAAATATGTCTATAAAAGTCAAGTAGCACACGTAGGATTAATTTGGGATGTATATACTAATTAATCAATGCCAGCCTGCAGCTCTTATTTTGTCACTACAGCTGGACCTAGATGGCAAATCTCACTGTGTGAGCTTGGGACAGTTATAATGAGAAAGGGATTGGCCTGGCTCAGAAAAGTGCTCACTCAATAAATTTTGCTGGCAGTCTCTGCTCATGGGGTTTTGGCAAAATCACCACCAAGCCCAGCTGCTCTGCTGCTACTGCCATTCCTGGTGGACCTGCTGGCTGCCCTTGCAGAGGTGGGTGACCTCTATTTCCCAACTGCTTCTGTGGTTCCTCCCTTATTCAAAGTTTTTCTTGCAATATAAACAGATATTATCAGTTTTAACTACATAAATAGCCATGTAATGCCGAGCAATAAAAATAACCAATTCTAGTCTCCTCTCAATACAGATTTGGACTTCATATACCTTTTGAACTACATTAAATGAACTTTACTCCAAAATGAGTCGGAAACTTCAATTTTATTTTATACTGTATACAAAAAAAATGCATATAAATTATCTTGCCTACATCCACCTGAGAATAATCAAATAGTTTTAAATTATTTTTCAATGGCATTTTATGAATAAGACAGCTCTTTCCTCTCTTACACAGATAGCTCGAGTTTTAAAAATAAAATACACAAAACATATCCCTAGCCTCCAGGTAATCCTTATGAAAACTAAATTAAAATAATGGATTTGATGCAAAATACTGTGTTAAAAAGGTACCATTAATGTAATTTTAAATTAAATAAATATTTTCATAGATCAAGTGATTTAACCATAGCAGTTCAAAGTAATTTTAAATGCTGCATAGCTACATTAGGATTGTCATCTTCAGCTGATGACAGCATTTTTGTCAGAAAAAAAATAGAATCAAGCAATTAATTAAAAAAAAATTTGTATTGGGTCTGGCTGAGATGGAGTTGATTTTCCCCATAGTAGCCCTCAATAGGGCTGTGCTTTGTAGCTAGAAAGGTGTTGATAACATGCCAGTATTTTGGCTACTGCTGAGCAGCCCTTGAACAACATGAGGCTCGCTCTCCAACCTTACTCCCTGACTCTCACAGGCCAGTGGGCTGGGGGTAGACAAGATCTTCAGAGGGGACACAGCTGGGACAGCTGACCCGAGCTTGCCAAAAGGATATTCCATACCATATGATGTCTGCTCAGCATTAAAAGCTAAGAGAAAAAAGAAGGAAGCGGGGAAGGGCCTTTGTTATGACATCTGTCCAAAGCAACCATTACATGTGCTGAACCCCTGCTTCCCAGGCTGAATATTGCCTGCTAATGGAAAGTAGAGAATAAATGTTTTGTTTTCTTTTGCTTCTGGATGCACAACCTCTTCCTTTGCTTTATTAAACTGCCTTTATCTTGACCCACAAGTTTTTTTAATCTAATTTCTCCATTGAAGGAGCTGTTGGGAGGAGGGAATAAAGACAAAAGGGAAGAGAAGGGGCTATGCTGGGCTCTTATGTTTGCAGCCAGTCCTTGCTAGGAGCAGACTTTGGCCAGAGTGCTGTCAAGTGCACTGGAAACAAAGTGGATGAGAAAGCGTGGAGTATTATAGATACTGGAATATACAGCTCTCAGGAAGGAAGGGAGGCATTTGCCCTTCACTCCCTATTAGTGACTTTCATTAGAGTTAGTACAGGCTCTTCCTGGGCAATGAATATTCTTTTACTACCAAGAAACGACTTAGTCTTAAAGCAGGGAAGATTCTGTCTTCCAGGAGCACTTGACCATCTCAGAAACGACTGCAAGTCTAGAGTGCTCCTGGGAAAGAAGGGTGTCTCAATGTCCTCATTGTGTGGGCAGAGCAGGAGAAGAACAGAAAGGCAGCCCTCCTGTTCAGAAGCAAGAAAATCCACCATATTGGGGTACAGATGGAAGTGGAAGGGGTCACCCTACCAGACTACTTCAGCAGGCCTCTGTCCCAGTGGGATACTGGTCGGTTTAAGTACTGAGCACAAGAAGAAAAATTATGCAAAGACAAGGTTTCAAGCTACCTGCATCTGTACTGGAGAGCTATTTTGCTGACACAATTTGTAGCAACATTAAGGATAAAGAAGAAAGCAATTCACATGACTAAAGGACACAGTTTGAAATTTGTTTTTCCAAGAAGGGGAACAATTGGAGCTAGCACTCTTTATGAGGAAAAATGATCTGGCAAGAAAACCAGAGACTGTATATAGATTCTGCTCTTGACCATGTTGAAACCAATCAGATGGTTTTGAGATTTTGAGAAAGTCATTGAAAACCCGATTTCTGCAAAAATTTCTGTACCTTTTCTGCATGAGCTATGCTACTTTTACAAGTGCATTTAATTGAAGTATAGACAGAAATCTTCAGCTCCAACTAAACCAAATAACTGTGTCTTTAAACACATCAATTCTTTGAGGAAATGGAGCATTAAATGCTATGTCTTGATCCCTCAGGTCTAGGCTTCTTACTTTATGTTCTTGCACTTTATTGGTCATACAAAGTGGCCCAAAACCAGGAAGGGCATAAGAAACCTCTGCCCAGAGACTGCACAAGTCTTCTTGGGACTTCACTATCAACTTTGTCAATGGGGTGCAAGGTCAAAGTAAAGCATGATCTGCCTAGTCTTCACCTTGGGAAACACACCCTACTAGATAATGGATGTAATTTCTGCTATAAATTGAAACATGAACTGATAAATTTATGACTGTATCCAGCAGTGACAGTGCATGAAACTTATTTCAGAGTCAGATTTAGGCACGTCTCAGATGTAAAATTAAGACTGTTTACATATTTTGTGGAGACATGAAGGATCAGCTCAAGGCTTGTAAATACCTTAAGATTCTCAAAATTCCAAAGAGTGCTAGCAAAAGTAAAAACTGTTATGAGTTGCCACATGATAACCTTTTCTGCCTTGGATGTTGGCAGCTATCTGATAAAAGGCTTGTCACACATGCTCACTAATGGAATAATCTCTGATCCCTGGTGGTCCAGGGCCAGCAATATTGAACAAGTAGTGCATGAGAAACACAATGATTCTGACTTTGTTTCAGCTGTTTTTATTTTTTAATTTCTCCACCTCAAACAATGTCAGAGGGTCAGACAAGCATTACACTTACTACAGAGAGATAATGAGTATTATAGCCATAGATTACTACCTTATTAGTTTTATATTTCTAAACAATGTCAGAAGATATCAGACATCTCTGGAACCTCTGACCTAAACTCTGAAACACTATTTATAGTATCAACTAGCATTTCTCAGAAAAAAAAATCTTAAAGGAATCATAAACACTTCAGTCACGTAGGTTACAAGGCAGTGCATTTTCTGAATCAAGTGCCTTAGCACAGATAAACTATAGTTCACAAACAGTTTAAACTACCAGAAGTTGACACTGATGTGAAAGAAGCAGTTTGCCCTGACTCATCTCTAGCCACTCTGACCCTCTCTTGCAGCAGCCTACAAAATCATGTCTAAGCAGTGAATCAGACTGAGAATCCAGGCTAAAACAACCCCCCAAACTGTAAAATAATTAATTTTAGCCCTATTGATTTAATATGCTCAAGCCATTTGTCAAACCAAAGCAGAAGATATCAAAACTAGGCTCCTCAACTCTATTTTAAAAAAACCCAAAAAAGCAGACTTACAACACGTAAAGGAAAAAGCCCTTGTTAGCAATATATGAAGTTCTGTTTCCTTGCTCATTCACAGAGTGCATAGTGCAGAGGATACTGTGTTACCTGCAAGAGCTAGAAGGTGTTTACTGATGGGTTTTTCACACCACCTGGTATTAGACTCCTAAGTTAGACTATCAAAGTTTTCTCAGCTCAGAGCATAGAGGCAGGCACTGCCCATCAAATGCCAGATTTTAACTTATATGCCCTGGGAGGTATTTAGCTTATCCAGCTCTATGCCCTGATGCCTTGGGTAGTCACTTCTTCAAATACTTGACCAAGCAACACCAGCACTTTGGGGGTACAAAGCACTTCAACAAGAGACCTACATACAGGCAACTCCTTCAAGGCAAGGTGTCTCTTGCTGTAGATGGGCTCTTTCCTCTCCATTAATGGAAGCTCTACAATGTCTATAATGTAGACATGGACTTAAAACCACCAGCAATTGTCAGGTGGAACTTTGCTGTTTGTCTCTCAGGCACCTGGCTTCCCTGCTGCCTTAGATACGTGTTTCCTTTAGTACCTGAAAAAGAAAGCTGCAGTGAAGCAGCCTTGTAGGGGGAAGGAAGGATTGGAGACATCAGCCCTAAACCCATGATTTGCTTTTTTATTCCACCAAAATATTGTAAGAAGTGAAATCATACAAACAGGCATACAAACAGGACACCTACTTTGACAAGTTTGCCAAGGAACCCATCATTGCGCCTTTTAGGTTGTTGGTCTAGTTGATATCCATGAAAGTGTGGAGCTAACATAACTACCTTGTACTGAGAATTGAACAAATGTGTCCCAACTAATCACTGCATATTATTCCTGAATTTAAGCATTCCTGCTATTTCTAGAACTGGTCTTCTCTGTTCTATTTGCTAATCTCAACAATTTATGGAGTATTTGTTTCTTTAAATATCTTGGGTATACGAGCTCCTGGGGAGTAGAGACAGATAAGGTCTTTTGGACCTCCTAACTCATAAAGAACTGGAAGAGAGGAAAAATTGGATCATAAAATACAAGAGGTCTGATTTATCTCCGTGTTACTCCCACATTATGCATTATACCATCTGGATCATGAGAGTTAAACAGATGCAGACTGCAGTGTGACATGGAGGGAATTAGACCTTTTGTCATTTGGACCCATCCCTTCTACTATAATAAAAGCAACTTCAGTATGCCCTTTTTAAAAATTATGGAAAAGTCTGTACATTAAGGAAAAAGCAGTGAAAATCTGTGTATTGGAGAGATATGACAGACTCACACAGACTGCATGCCTGGAGCTAGACATGGCATTATTTGAATTTGCCCGAAAAAGAGCAAACCAAAAGCAGCACTTTGAAGGAAGCAAATGATCAGCTCTCCTGAATGGCATTTGCAAACACCCAGTTTCAACATTTATTCCTAATTTAAAGTACCGTCCAATTAAAAACCAGGTCACTAATTTCTCAAGAAATTCTTGCCTTCAGTAGGTTTCTAGACTCGCCGGTGCCCTAAGAAACATTTGTACTTTCTGCATTACCCTGCTCTTACTCCAAAACTTACAAAACTGATTGATACAAGGCACGGACTGTACTGATGACAATCAGTAGAACTGCTTTTTGTCGTACAAGCATTTCCTGATTTTCAACAAAAAGAGAAAAGGAGACTTCAGAAAAGAAAAAAAAACCCCAAAACTAACTTTCTCTGTCTTTCCTCTCACACACTGCTAGCCAAACAGTATTACTGCAACATCACTTCAAAAATATTTACATAGTACTAGTGGGAAGGCAGCTAAGCTGTGATACTTGTACATGCCTGAACATTTGGCCAAGGTAAAAAACAAATAAAGTTGGCAAGTTTCTTTTTAATTAATTGTTATCTATCCCAACTAGAACAAGCAACAAATCAGAACAAATGTTCATGCTTTTGCAGAAATGGAAAATAGCAAAGTTATTTTCCAAGGTAAGGAAATAGCTAGTGGGAAGACAATAATGTTTTTAATTAGCAAGCCAGTGGAGCCAATCTTCAAATTTCCTTTTCAGTGCACAGGATTAGGTTCATTTAATGAAAAAGAGAATTTTTATGGTGGCATGCAGATCATTCTTTGGTAGATGAATATGACAGTGTTCAAGATACCTTTAATATACTAGCTTTTGCTTTAATCACAATTGCATAGATAACTTAAAATAAGCACCTCATTCAGAGAAAGAGAACTGCTGAACTATTGGCTTAATGCGTAATTACTCCTAACACCTATTGGCCTAGGGATAGGAGGAAAAGAGAGTGGCACATGTGATGCCAATGTCTGGAAATGGCTCTGAGGTCCTTTGTGGAACTAATATGCATGGCAGAAAATTGCCAGAAAGTATGCTTAAGAACACATGGATAGTAACGCAGGATAACAGGTTAGAATAACCAGGATTTTGGAGACCAATTTTTTGGAATGATCATGCAGATACAGGCAATTTGACTGATACACTTCCATTTCAAAAAGCTTCTGATGAAGTTGTCTATCAAACTCAAACTATGAAGGAAGAATGACAAAAAAGATGTCAAGAAATTTTCATTGCTAACTAAAAGTGAAAAAAGAAGGTTAAGAATAATTGATTATTTTCTTTTACAGTGGATGGATATTACCTGACAGTCTCACGGACACATGTTCAGTACACTCACAAGTTAACTGGAAAATGGAAGAATAAAAAGGGACAGAGTTTTCTGATGATATTCAACTACAGAGGTTAATAAAAACAAAAACTGACTGCATATTGCTGCAAAAGGATCTCATGATGTTGAATGACTGTAAAATAAGCAGAAAAATGTAGTTCAATAACAAATACAGACACTTGCTGGGAAAAAAACCCAAAACAACAGCCTCAGGTATTCACTACTTCCTACAAGATGCCTGAGATTCAGTTTTTGCCAGTACAAGAATTACAGCCACAATAATAATTCAGTAACAACCTTACAGTAAGAAAAAGGTTTTGGTAGCACCTACTCCACAACTGAACTTTGGAATCCATTGCTACAAGACACTGAATATCAAAAGAACAAATGAATACAAATGAGTACAAAAGACACAACTAGAGGCAAAAAAGACCCTTAGGGGCTATTAATTACAAAAATGCAATATAGTGTCTGGCTTCAATGTGCCTGCATGATAAATACCTCAAAGGAAGTTTAGACGGCTTACTATCTGTTTACCATGTCCTTACACTTCTTTCCTGAATACCCAACACAGGCCACTGATACAGTGCTATAATTACCTTTGATTCAATACAGTGCAGCCCCTTTCTATGTTGCATGATGATCACAAGCAGTGCTGGCAAAAAAAAATAATTTAAAACAGAGAGAAGAAACCATCTGCATTTTAGAACAAAGACACTGATCCTAAAGTACCTTACATTTAGCTATTAGGAAAGTAAACCAAAGCCTTTTGAGAAAACCTTCTGATGGATTTTAACAGACTTTGATTGCAGGCTACAGCATCACCTTGTAAAAAAAACCCCAAATAAATATTGCTATTATTGGTTAGAAATAGGATTTAACTAAAACCAGAGCTGAACACTCAGGCTTGCAGAACACTCAGGCTTGCGGTGTGGAATTCACCATGAATTGGGCATAACCAACAGCCAAGCTAAAAAATCCTAAGGGTGTACTTCTAAAATAAGCCATGAAGAAAAAACTGTGGTAGTGGCACTGATGCCTGGAATCCATCACGTTACCTCCAGATGAATTACTCTAGAAGTGTCCGTTTCTTCCCGTTGACTATGAAGGCAACCCAGGTGACTAGTTCAGATGCAGAAGTTTTCATTAGTGGTCTAAAATCAGATGAGATGAATCCCATAGCCCTAGAGTCTCATTAACTGAAGTCCAATTTAACTTTTATCTGCACCTTTGCGAACCAAACTCTCCAAGTAGTGCAATATTTGCAAGAATCAAACATTTGATATGCGTGGAATAAATTATTTCAAAGAAATACACAGACAATTTTAATGATATATTGTAAATTTTGAGGTTACTGAACCTGTGAGTCAGATAATGTAGCTACTTACATCAGTTTTAGGTCGTGCTCCAGTTGACACTTGGTAAGGTAAACAATCTAGATCCTGGTAGTCTCCTCTTCTATTTTTCCAAGATCCTTTTTCTTGATGATCTCCACAAAAGCCTGTCGCTACTTGAACAGGGCACTGTAAGAGAATTTTAAAAACCCTATAAATAAAGGCAAGTCATAAATATTTTTAATGTGAAGTCTAAGATAAAAACTTTGGAATTGTATCTTTTCAAAGCCTTTTTTTTCCTCTGATGTAAGGCAAACATTTAGTTTCAATTTTTTTTTTCTCAAAAGCACCTGCTGCATCATTTTTACATTTTGCTAAGTTAGACATCCAGCCATTATGGGAAGTCGCCTCCTTAACATACATAATACAGCTGGAGAACTAATCAATAGTAGTACACCTTCCTAAACTTAAAGGAACTGAATCACTTTTTAGAAAGAGAAAGAGTTTTACTCAAATTATTTAAAACTATCTTTTAACTTTATTTCATGTTTACTTTTGTATGTTAAACAGAGACCCAGCAAATTCCCATTTTTAAATTACAGACTCCGAACTATTCAAATCCATTTTTCCATATTCCCCAAAACCTGGGGAGTTCTCACTTCCACACCATTTTTTGAAAGGTGGTTGTCCTAACTCCTGGCCCACACTGAATGCAGTGTCAGGAAGAGACCAGCTGCACAACATCCCCCCAAATATCCTGGTTTGCCAAGGAATAACTGTGTGAGCGAGCAAGAAGCAATACATGCTGCAGTCCAGCAGAATTCATACTACAGATAATCAGGGAAACAGGATCATGGGTGCGCTGCAGAGCAGTCCCAAGCTGTTGGGTACAATCATTCTAATCAGCCCATTTTCAGGCTCTTCCCTTCCACAAGGTGACAAATTTGCTGCTGATCTTTAACAGCAACTGCCCAGCTCCCAGTTAGTACATTTTGCAGGTGTGCTGGTTTGGGTGTAAAATGAGGAGGCTTTGAAAAGGTGACAAAAGAATTAGTATGCCACCCCCAAAAAGTTTGAAGACAATATACTAATGCAAAAGAATTAAATGAATGTGTGAGTTAAAGAAAAATTTTGTTCAATGAAAGTCTTATCTCTAATATAAGATGGGGTAATTATAATCAAACAGGATTTCCCTGTCATTCATGAATAATAAAGAACTAAAATGGAAAAAAATGTGATTTTCGTTCTTAAGATCTCCTGCTTTTTTCTGTACTGAAACTGACTACAAGATACTAAGTGGCAATGAAGCAGATACATTAAACAACGGGAAACACGCTGCAGCAAGAGTCATTTACAAAGTGCCTCCTTCTATAGTGCTAAGAAAGCTTTTTTCATAGGAAAGGTATAGATTTTAGAGGAGTGGAACTATTAAATGTGTTTTTCCAAAACCTAGCAATTTTGCTGTTAGTACATTCACACAGTACAGCTTTTTGCACTTAAATCATGTGTTTATAACATTGGTGAGAGAATGTTTCAGAAAATAATTTGATTATAGACAATTATTTATAATATTTTTTCTGGATCAGCTACTGAGGAATCCAGTCAGTGCCACTTCCTCATAATATTTGCCAAGAAAAAAATGACTAGTGTCATTCGTGGTTTACACAGATGTAGAAACAGATCACCCCTTAGCATTCATGTAAACGTTATTATGTTTTAGAAAACACCTTGAATTTGCTCACCAAAATGCTGCAAGACTCCCTAGTCTCACCCAATAGGTCCCATAATATTTATTCACCCAGTCGATTTTCATTAGCAAATATTTTGGCTTCTTCTGTAAAATTCTGTTCAAATGAGTACTATTAATAACAGATACTTTGACAACAGGAAAATGCAAAGAGTAAAAAAAATCAAAGAATTGCTGCCATGAATAGGTGAAAAATCCTTCAGTACAAAACTAGCTGGTTCAACCTAGTGGTTAAATTACAAAATATATTTCTGAGATACAGCATTTGCCATCAGAAATAACTCTGTCATCTGTTAAAAACTGTCCACACCCTCAAGAGACCGACTTTCAGAGCAGCAACTCCAACAAACCATGTTGCCACTCATACAGTAGTTAACTGCTTTGGAGATCTCAGGTACCCAAAGTCAGCCTTACATCTTTGAACAGTTCACCCAAAACCAGTGTCAATCATAATTTCTTGTGTGAGTACCCAGTTGAGGATAAAACCATATGAAGAAAACAAAAGTAGTTCATTTTATAGAAGCAAAATTTACCCAGTTACTAGTAAACACATTTGAGATAGGCCTTCTTTCTATGCAAGTTACATTTTAAGTGACGAAAATAAAACATTTGGTATGTGTGGAACAAATTACAAGCTATAGTTAGAAATATGGTACAAATAGCATGAACTGATAGAATATAAACTACTCATACAACTTGTGTGAAAACCAGACTCTTATTTTTTCCAGTGCAACTGTCATTTTGAGATCCGCAGTATCTGTTTCTTCACAGTAAATTTAAGGAGAGATTTATGAGGATCTATCTCTTCTTTGACTATAAAGTAAGACTAAAGCCACCCATTCTGAGGCTGAGGCAAATTATTCATTAATATTTAAATTAGAGCAGATGATTCCCTTGCTCTACAAATTCTTTTGCAGGAGACAGCAAATGGCATCCCATCATCAGTTCCACACCTGATTTTCCAAGACTCCTTTCTTGCTCTGATCTTTCTGGTGTCATCAGAAAGACTTTGTGTTAAGTGATCTGTCCAGCTTCTGTATTGAAATTGGCTCTTGGAAGTTTAAAGGTCACTTCCAGTTTGTCAAATCAGGCTACAATAAAATGGGGATGACTCACATATTTGCCTCTCCACAGACAACTAAAATGAAGAGATCTCTCCTATTCTTTAGAGTGGGAAGAATATGTGGCCTGATAAAGAGGACTGCAACTGCTCAAATATCATATTAAGCAAAACTAATTTTGGCACTGTTGTTAGAACATCCTCACACCCTAGAACAGGCTTTTGGTAGGAGGGTACGTCTCAGGGAAAAGGCTGGGATGAAAGTCCTGGCCTCTCTCTACTCAGAAGACGTCTTGCCACTAGGCTTCAGGAAGAGAAATGCAAGCATCTGGGATGCTGGTGATGGCATTCTCCATGCAACCATTTCTGATGATGCTGTTCTTATGTATCAAAGTTCATTTGAAAATGTTGCCTATTTAGATTTTTCTGCTGTTTACATGCAACATGCCCTTCACTGAATGCTTCAGCAAAGGATTTTAAGTCACATCCTATGATCTTCAAGGCATCATGGAAAAAGAATGATGCCTAACCAAATAATGGCTTTTACCTTAGTAGAATAGGCACAGCCATAAAATAATGGGTGTCTGGATCACTGGTTACCAGACTGTCTCACAACGGGAGGTGTTTAAATTCTGATGGCTGGGATTTCACTTTCAGACAGAAAAGCAGACTACAGTGCCACTGTATTTTGACAGAAGACATTGAGCATTCTTCTGCAAGAAGACAGAACACTGTCCCTTAATAGGAAAATTAATTACAACATTAATTTTAATTACAGTTGGGCAGAGCTGGTTCTGACTTGCTGACATGTGCAGTAAGAATGAAATGAGGAACAGCCATAGCCATTCTGTTACTAACACTCTCTCTGTAGAATATGGAAACACAAACTACAAAGTGCAAGATTCTGAATGTCCCACCTAGAGAGACATGAACATTTACATTGTGATGATCCACACAGATGCTTAATTTAAGAATTTAATTCTACAAAATGAAACAGCAGTGACAGCAAAAGCATTCACGAAAGATCACCTTCCACAAATTTCAAGCCAAGACTAATATTCAGAGCTGCAAATACACAAAAATTAAGAACTGAGTTTAATCATAGCCTGAAGCAGAGAAAAAACACTTCTATTTCTCATGCTGGTCACTCTCCATTACTTGCTTATATGAAAAGCCTTGCTTATTCAAGAATTACTAAAATAATATAATTGCTCCTTTAATCCCATTTGCCCTCAAAAATAAAAGCTTGAAAATCTGTTTGTCATTAACTGATGACCTATGTCATCACAAAATATTCTTAACTAGAGGTCTGCAGCTCTAAATCAACTATTCAAATAGAAGAAAGAAAGAAAAAAAAAAATTAATTCAACTCATTGAAGATAATGTCTCTCTTGCTGTTATATCTTTAAATAAATATAACAACTATTAATAGGCTAGCACTTAAACTAACAATATTTTACTCTGAAAAACATGCAATCAAATATCCCAAAAAAAAAAAAAAAAGTGCTCAATGATTTTAAGAAAATTTACACGTTTCACCCTATCAAATTTCTGGTTATTTGACCATTATTTGTCTAATGAAATTATAGATTTCATTTCATTGAGTGAAAACTTTAACTTAACCCTTATGCCTGGGCTCCTCAGCCTGTTCAGAAACACAAACTGTATCTGAAAACTATGGCTTGAGGAGTGTTGTAGCTAAATGTCAGAGAACATATCATATGACACACACACATTCTTACCAGTTGCTTGTGCCTTTTAGAAGAAGGAGTACTGGAGGGAGAAGAGCCAGCACTCAGAGCTTCTTCAATATCTAAGTTCAACTGTTCCAGTTTCTTCAAAAGCCATGACATAGAGTCTGGCCATTCAGATTCTTTTTCTGGTTGGGTCTAAAAGAAATCAAACATTTGTGAAGTCTTAAAATATTCAAGCTGTTTGTAACTTAAAGATGCTTATTTTCTCTTCCAGCCCCCAAGGAAAGAGCCAACCCATTCTTTCTCTGTCCTTGAGGAACATTTTTCCATTTAGAAAGCTTCAATTATTGCTCCAATCCTGACGACACATATTCATAGCTGTTCTTCATACTCAAATGACTTCTGTATATCTGAATGGCTTTCTAACACCTCATCGTGGGTGACCCACTGCTATTTCAAGCTAAGCAGAACCAAGACTAAAACTAAAGTCACTTTAATAACTCCTTAAGCTACTTCTATTTTAGCATCTCTCCACTTGACTTCTTGTTGTCAACCGGAAACAGAATATTGAAGGTCATCATGTGCACTGTATTATATTACTTACTATAATTCCAGACTTGTCAAATCTTGCAGCTTTCCTCTGCCCATATGGTGGGAATACTTTATTGATCACTTTGTCACTAGGATGCATCTTCCCTTTTAATCTGAAGAGATTTACTGTATAACAAAAATTTTACACCACTGCAGCATAATCAACAAAGATACTTTCCTTATTCCTTTGTTTCCTCAAAATCGTTTCCAGTACTGTCCTTAAACATCTTTCCATGGCAGTCCCTGTGTGTACTGCTTCATTATGCCTTGTTTTCCTTATTCACATCACCTTTAATGATTCACTATAAAAACCAGTCACAGTGACCTCCCTGGCATCACAGGCAGCTACTGCTCCCCAGAAGTCTCTGTCCTGAAGCTACTCCAGTTCTTTCATCTTCCTTCCTTTCACAAAAAATACATATATTTGCACAGAAGATAATTCCATAGTGAGCATGAGCAGACAAATAGTAATAATGCATTTACATCCCGCCATAATCCAAAAAGCATCATACCAACACTCCTCAAAACCTAGGGGAGATAGATGAATATTGTTACTACTCTTACCTGATAAATCTCTATGGTGCTTTGTTTCCTTAGGAGTGTTTCGCAAGTGAGACAGAAAGATAAATGTAATTGGCTCACTATTGTAGAAAAAACCTGTTTACAAATAGAATCCAGGAGATTCATTCCACTATTACGCTGACATGTAATATTACTAATGGAATTACTCATCTTCTCCACAGTAACTATGGTCCCAAATAATCAGACACTGAGTCCCATATTAGCAACAGATGCATGTTCCCTTCAGAGGGGCCAGTATTATCTCCATAGGTATTGTTTCAAAGCACAGAAAAATAAATATCCCAATTTTCAGTTTTCTAAATCTTTATTTGAAATTTCACAATTTTTTACAGCCTCTGAGTATTTCGCCTGAAATGCTGTTATAAGTGCTAAGCTGTACTTCAACTTTACTGCTATTAAAATTATTTAAAGACATACTTTGATTGCTTCACATTGCCTTCCCAATCATTTCCAAGTAAACTGTAGGACGTTCCACAGAAAATGAGTATCAAAAGACACTCCTCATATTGAATCCATTCTGACTGAGACGACCTCACACAGGAAATGTGCATATTGATATATGTCCACAACACCCATTTGTAAACAAAGCAAATATTTTCCTTTGGTTATGCTTCCTCACATACTGATCTTTCCAATACTAAAGAATGCTCAAAAAAGGACTCAACAAAGACAAACATGGAAACCCACCCAAATTCCACAAACAATAATGTATAAATTCTGTGAAAATCTAATATGAATGTTCTATTTCTCAACACAGTTAAAATACAATTTATGAAAAAGGGGCTGTAAGCATATGTTTTCTTACTTACCAATAGTAAACAATTCTGAAGCAACGCACAGGGAAATGAGTAAAGTGTGCTTGATTTCTGTGAGCTATGCAAGAATTGCACTTGCCAGGTGACAAGCACTGAAGGTTACATTAGAAGTTTGGATTTCTGAGTTTAATAAGAAGCAGGAGCAACTTCCACAAGTGCAAACAGACCATTTTCTGTTCCACGACAGAAAAGAGTATTTTGAGGGGTGTTAAGAGAGGTGTCCCTAATTTAGCATTCTCCATAGAAAATAGAAAGATAAAAATTCATGAAGACTTCAAATTATTTCTAAGACACTCCAAACGTATGCAACAGCACACATGCATTGAAAAATACAGCTCCATGCATAGGGAAGCGCATTTTGCCTTTATCTCGACAAATATTTACCTACTGGAACAATACCTCCAGCATTCACTAATGTTCTTCCAAACAACTGTATGAGCCAAACCCCCTTATTTTTATACATTTCTTGTTTTAATGCAACAGAACTCAAACCACAGTCATTCCTAAAAAATACAAGTCCTAAGGAGTTTCACCAAACTATAAATCTCCTAGCATTATCCATTCAATTCTTTTTTTTTAGTTCAATAAGACTCTATATTGTGTCTATTAAGGGGATGAGGAAAAAGATGGGGTTTCATTATCCTTGAAGATAAAGCCAAATGGGCCTAGTTAACAAATGCCATTCACTAATTGGAAATTTGTCACAAAAGCACCATTTGGAACAAATGCTGATTGGCTACGTATTTCAAAGGTTGCCTGAAATTCCTGCTAAACAGAAAAAACATGATGCTACTTACATTCAAAAATATACAGCCTGCACAGTAGGACTTCTAACCAGTGAATAAATTTTGCCTAATCCATTCATAAGGAACACAGCTCCACAGTGTTCAGCCCCAGTAACTAGTTGGACACTATCAAAGTACTCTGAGGATCTGAGTACCAGTGTTTCCTGCCCATAGCAACTGCAGAGGCAGTAGGGTCAGGGCACCTTTGGAAACTTTTGTGTCTTGCGCTGCAGAAGGAAAAAAAATCTCACTTTAAATTATCTAGAGAATTATGGCCTGCTTTATTCATTGGGGTTTTTTTCCCTAAAAGGTTACAGGGAGAACACTTCTTTCCATATATTCTCAAGGTCTCCTTTCTTTGTTGGAGCCATAGCCATTCAGCAATGCATAGGAACACTGTTACCTTTTGAAGAAGCTTGAAAGCATAGAGACAGAAGTGCTTTACAGAAACACTTTTCACATGCTATCTTAGAACACAGAATCACAGAGAGATTTCGTTTGGAAAAGACCTTTAAGATCATCAAGTCCACGAATTAACTCAGCACTGCCAAGTCTACCACTAAACCATCTCCCTCAGTGTCCCTACACATCTTTTAAACACCTCAAGGGATGCTGACTCCACCACTTCCCTGGGCAGCCTGTTCCAATGCTTGACAACCCTTTCAGTGAAAAAAATTTTCCTAATATCCAGTCTAAACCTCCCATGGTGCAATTTGAGACCATTTCCTCATGTCCTATGCTAGAGACATGAGCAGGTGTAAAAAGTGAGACCAGAGAATCCCTTGTCAAACAAATGTTTCAAGGCAGAGCAACACTGTCTATGAAGATCATGGCATACCTTAGGCCAAGAACAACTTACTGGCCTTGAAAGTGAACTCCTTTGCCACATAGATTTCTCAAGTCCCACATACTCATGCTAGATTAAAAAAAAACCCTAATCATAAAACAAGCATCATCCTCTGTGGAAAATAGAAAATTAAGGGGTATGAACTTCCTTAAATCAGTTACAAATGCAGCTATTGTGCTTAAGATAGCTACTGTATAGAAGAACAAACCCAACTTTTTAAGATTTAGTAAGACATATTTAGCAATCAGCAAAACATAAAACTTAGTTGTATGTTGCTACTTCCTGCAGCAACCATAGCCTATTTTAGAAGAGCTTAATGACTTTGTTGCAAATACACATTCATATGTCTCCTGACTCTGTATTCATTTGCATAGCTGAAATTTCATTACTACCAATAACAAATTAGAGGTAAAACAGGGTGCAAGATGATGCTCAATCATCTAAACACTTACTTGCTCTTTTCTAACACTGAGAAGAAAATACGTTCCAGACATTCAAAGGTTAGCACCTTTTGGACCAAAGGCTCCTGCACATTGTTTTTCAGCTTTCAAGTGTTCTTCACTAATCTTATTCGGCAAAAACATCTCTGATAAAAGGCATATTTGTTTCAATGTTTGGTCATGAGGCTTACTGCAAGGGGCATAATAGCTGCCAGCAAATCTAAATTTAAACGGAAAGAATGTGGCAGAAATGAACAAGTCCATATAGAACACTCAGGGGTCAGGGTTAACCCCGCTGCCAGACTTCATCCTATACTGGAAGTAGAAAGGCTTTCCAAGAGAAGGGTTATGAGAAAATTACACAACTCTAAATTTATCTGATAATTTGTGGCTTTCACTTCGTTACTTCAATAGGTCCAATTGTTCTGGTAATTAGTGTATTGTACAACTTCGGGTAGTAAATCAGTAATCTCCAAGTAAAAAATACCAATGCTATTTAACCCTCCTCCCTATTAAATCTGCTCAGATAAAAATTCTCTCCGATGTACAGTCTAGATCTGTAAATGATGATTTTGTGGAACAATTTCAGGGACCAAATATCATATTCTGCTCTTGCTGCACTGATGGGGATTCTCTGTTCTTAAAAGAATCTCTGTGTAAAAGAAGGTCTCTCAGCTGCTGACGTCTTTGCCTACAGGGACCGGGGGAGTAAGCCAGATTGATTCCCTATGCAAAATCCTTCAGAAAAAAAAAGTGTTTAGAATACAAAGGACTCTTTCATTCAAAAAATAAATTTATGTGTGCCCTCTATATTGAAGATAAAATATTTCAAAGGGAATTTCCCTTCATATGCCACTACAGTGTTGCTTAAATATTTACAGAGCTGTTGGATGGACAACTAACTTGTGGCACCTTCATCCTGGAAAGCAGGTGAGTAAACTCAGCAGTTAGCAACCTGTTCACTTCTAAGAACTGTATGGCTATATATCTGAAATTATCAAGGAGGTCTCTTCAACCTCTCGAGTCAGCAGGCAAGGCCATGCACATAGGTTTCTGGGAAAATGAAAGCTCTTCAGGGATAGCACATAAAATTCAGAGCAATCCGGATCCTTCTGATCCGCAAAATATTCACCTATGATGAGCTGTAAGGACCTTAGCAGTTTTCCAGAAGAAAAGCTACAGAAATACTAACATGAAGATATGTGTTAATCTCTTTTAAAGGAAACACCTTTTCCAAATGAATCCTTTTTCCCTAAACTTATTATATTTACACTTCTTAAATACGCCTGTGTACAGAGCTTTGATTTCCTTCCTGTCCAGCCACTTTCTTTTTGGTGCTTTCCTGCCTGAGGGCTGCTGCCACAAGCTATTGATTTCTTCAGACAAGTTTTCAGAAGTGACACAAGCCATACCTGTATGAATGATGAAACCTTCTGTGTTTGATGCTCTAGAGCAAACAAAACTGAATTTTAAACACACTTAAGGTTGTTTCTGGCTTTTTCTACATTTCCCCCTACAGCGGCCCCACAAAGTTCCCTTATTTTTCTTTCACTAAGCTCAACCATGCATTTCTATGATTTTATGTGTCTGTATTTAAGCACACCACTGTGTCTTTGAACAGTGAATACAGTAAAATATAAAAAATACTGCGGAAATACTAACTTCAAGATACAGCACAATAAGGATATATGCTTGGGTTTTTTAAAATGATTAATAGGTGCACAACCTGTTAGGGAGAAAAAGGAACCCAAAGAAGTGGTACTATGAGAAAATAATGTAATATAACCCTTACTTCATTATATGTATTTGACTACTTGACATTTCAAAGTCAAAGTCAAAGCAGCTCAGAAATGGACTAAATTATTTTTTATAACTGCTTTTATTCTTTCAGACAGTAAATTGGCAAATTTGACCTTTACTTTGTATTCAACACATTGATCTTGCACAGTGATAATGTCCATCGTATGAAAGAAAACAAAATTCTGAAGTCCTGTCTCTCTTAAGGATTCTTGCATCAGTTTTTAAGGAGTGTTGCTCTAAGCTAGGCAGGACAGGACAGAACCCGTTTTAGCAATGGAATCTTCCAAATGCTATGTTTATGGAAAATTTCCCAGATGAAGACACCTAAGCTAATTCCTAGGACTGAAGGCCACAAGCTGCATCAGCATGGTGTTTCACCCAAGACAAGAGAGAAATTGGAAGGGGAGAAGAAAGGAATTCAGTTGAAGAAAAGGTTTGGAGCAAAATGTTTTGGAAAACAGTTGCACACCACTGCAGAAGTTTTAAAGTACAGTAGCCCAGACAGTCTAATATGAAAATTCTGTTGCAGCTTCATTTTGTTTCCAGTAAAAGCAACTAGTTTTGTACTGGACTTCTCATTAAGAAAACCAACGACAACTTAAAATGGCACCTCATTGGTTTTAACATCAAATTATAATTTGGGTTTGCTTCAATTATTAAATTTTCCAGATTCTCAATGCCTACAGCATCTCCACCTTCTAACAAATTATGATGTCAAGCAACACCAAATTTCACAAACAGGCTGTTTGTCAAGCCTGTACTGATGACACATGCTACAGAACTGGCACCCGAGTGGCCAGACAGGCTGTCTTAATTGACATCTGCTTCTATTGCAGCATATGAATTATCCTCTCGGGTTATCCTACCTTCAGCTGCTTCACAACAGATGCCAGCTCATCATTTATCTATTCTACCATTTCCACCACCTTTGGGAGGTGAAGGAAGTGAACTGCACTCCTAGTCTCCCAAACACCTGCAGCAGTCAAATTCCTCACACTGTCCATGTTCATTTGGTTTGGCACCATCTGCAACAGTGCCTGCACCTGCATATCACAGTTAGTGACAATGTATGTCAAAATAGTTTACACACATAGGTATTAAGATACAAGTAACTTCTTCACAGAAAATTACCAATTGCAAAATCCACACTTACCATGACTCCCCTGGAAAATGTAACCAACTTGTGTCTGTTCACAGCAGGTATCTCCTTGCAGTGCTTCCTGACTAATAAATGCTAGGTTTCAGACTGGGTTCTACGAGACTGAGGGATCTCACACCACTAAATCCACAAAAAGTTACAGACCAGAATAAGTAATTTACAGATCCTTCTCCTCAGTGTGGTTAGTTACACCTTTTGAGACTGGGTAGGACTTAATCAGTTTTCCTAAATAAGAGTTCTCTCTTTAAAAAACATTGTGGTTAGAGCTGCCCAGGATGTGTAAGAGCTGGGCTCAGCTTCACCTTTGGCCTGATATATTTTATGTGCATTAGGGGGAAGAGGATGTACTTCTGAGTGACAGAGAAGAACCAGACGATACCAACACTCTAGAAAACAACAGGGAAATACCTGTAAATCATCCCAAAGGAATTAGGGAGGGTTCCTCCCAAAAGCTGGTGCAGCCCACAGCCCAGCTGAAATGCCTCTATGCTTATGCACACGGCATGGGAAACAAGCAAGAGGAGTTGGAAAACACAATGCAATTAGAAAACTGTGACCTATCAGGGAAAGATGCTGGGACAGAACTGTAGTCAAAGGCTATGAGCTTTTAAAAAGAGATGTACAGGTGAAGAGGGACAGGGGTTTTGTGCTCTATGTAAAGGAAGGAATAGATTGTGAAGAGGTGCCTCTGAAAAACAGCCACAAACAGGTTGAGAGCCTGTGGGTAAAAAAATCAAAGACAGGACCAACAAAGGACACTTGTGGTGGGGGTCTGATCAGGGGGAGGAGACCAAGCCTCCTGCTTCAGATACAGGAAGCATCACATCAGCTCTCATCCTAGTGGAGGACTTTCATCACCCAGGCATCTACTGGGAAAGCAACACAGCTAGCTGTAAGAAATCCAGGAGAATCCTTGGGTGCATTGATGACAACTTCCTGGTCCAGGTATTGGACAAACCAACCAGATGAGAAGCACTCCTGGACCTGGTGCTCACCACTGTGGATGAGCTCATTAAAGGGGTTAAGACCGGAGGTGATCCAGGCTGCTGTGACCATGCCCTCGTTGTGAGCTGACAGAATCAATTAGCTTGGAAAAGACCCTGAGTTCACTGAGTCCAACCTACAATTGAACACCACCATGTCAACCAGACCATAGCACTGATTGCCACATTCAGTCTTTTGTCAAACCCTTCCTGTTCATGATCTTGAGGAACACGGGCCTGGTGAGGAGCAAAGCCAGGGCCATTAATTTGGAAAAAAGGACACCAGTAGTTAAAGTAACATGAACTAGAAAACAGTAATTACAGATAAAAATTTTAACCGAAAATGATTCTGTGACCCATGAAACATTCTGGAGGTCCCATCCATAAACCTTATGAAAGGTAAAGCGATTTTGGGGAGGTTTTTCATGTTGGGAAAAAGCCTTCAAAAGTGCTAGGGAAAAGCCAGCAATGAGCTTATCTAAAGCATGAAGCACTGGAGCCTCATGAGAGGAAGCACTCGTGCCTTACTTTTGCTGCTGGACCCAGAATGAAGTGACCTGTGTGGCGTGTCCCCATTTGGAGCAGGGCCAGCACTACTTCCCCTGGAGCAACAGGAGCCAACATGGGTGCCCTCCTCCCCTCCCCTGCCAGGCTCCAGCTGTGAAACAGCACAGGTGATTTATTCCACTGTTGACTGGGGTTTTGTCTGGTTTTTATTGGTAAAGCAATACAAATTGTTTAATACAGCAGTTGAATTAAGCAAGGCTTTGTCTGCTGCCTTCGCACACTGGCAGCCACGGTGATCAGTCACAACTGTCAGAGCTCACTTGGACACAAGTTGATGCTCAGTGTGTGGGCACTCAAAGGCACCGAGAGCTGGGAATCAATCCCTCTGCTGGCACCAGGGCTGCCTGGCAATCCAACACACAAGCTGAGTCATTTCTTCTAAAAATACCAGTGTCAGTGTTTCCTTGAAGGACTCTGGAGCAGATTCTAAAGATTAAGATGGTAAAGACAGAGATCTCACAATATCTGGCAAATTTCTAATTGTAAAGAAAGAGACACCAAGTGCCAGCATACTTTTATTTAAAAAAACTTGTGTAGGTAACTATAACCTTAACACTTTTTTATCTTAAAATACCCACATTCCTGTTTTCAGTTACTGGAATTTTAAAAATTCTTATCTACAGTGAAAGAATTTCCAAGAAAACTGGTACTGCAGAACGTCTCCAAGTACTTTGGAACTTCAGCTATTTTCAAAGTAAGCTGCTTCTTTGGTATATACATTACACACAAAAACATAACTCATAAAAGCACTGTTGATAATACAAAACCAGTAAAATCACAGCAATACTATCATCATATTTATGACAAGCTACCAAACAAAAACCTCAAACCCATTGAGGAGGATTAAAAGGATGGTCTTTCTAAAATTCACAAGAATTCATGGAGTTTTGTCAAATCTGACATTGTTCACTGCCCAAGTTCTTACAATGCACTAATGAGAAGATGTATTAATGCTCGTAAGCCACTTGGATACAGAAATCTGAAATTAATGAAACAAATAAAGAGCAAAAGGCACCTTCTGGAATTCAAGGGTACTTAAGGACAAAGATGAGAAAGCTTGGCAGAAGGGATGCTATTTTTAGCAGCTAAGGATAGGTGGTGATGGGACAATGGATGGAACATGAATTTATGAGAGGACAAGAGAATATATGATAATTGAAATAATGTAAACCTTCTAAATTATATCCTGAACCAATTTTCATCAAGCTAACAATGAAGAGAGAGCATTAATCCTGGGCCCAGAAAAGTAATTAGGCATGATTCCCAGATCTCCACTGGAAGTTTGACACCCAAGTATCCAGGTTTAACCACTGGGCTTCAGTATTATTCAAAAACTATTCAGATGCCATCTATGCACTTGCTGTAAGTATTTAAGGACGTTTGAATGCATTTTAAAAATCCATTTAAAAAAAACTGTTGAAATTTCTAGAACAACAAAATTAACAAAAATCATGTAGCTCATATTGCTAACATTATTTCAAAAACTTGTATAATGCAAAGATTATGTTTTTCTTAAAGAAATGCAACTACAGTTGCTAAAACATTCCAGTATTATCTCAGATTACTTAAATTCATTAAAACTTACACTTATCTGTTAAATAACAAAAAAAATTATGACAAGTAATAGCTGATGTGTAAGGGGTACAAGAAATTCATCCAAGTTTCCCCATATTACTGTGAGGGTGGTGAGACACTGGAACAAGTTGCCCAGAGAAGTTGTGGATGCTCCATCCCTGGAAGTGTTCAAGGCCAGATCAGACGGAGCTCTGAGCAACCTGGTCTAGTGTACAGTATCCCTGCCCACAGCAGCAGTGTTGGAACCAAATGATCATTAAGGTCCCTTCCAATCCAAACCATCCTATAATTTTATTATATCCATGTAGTTCCACAAAAATTCTTGTGGTTGTCCCAAAATAACATGCACCTGCAAATTTACAAACATCATGGTATCTTCACACCAAATGACAGCTGACATATGCTTTAATTGTTCTATGGCATGCGCACTAAAAATGTCATGTAAGATTTGCAAAGAAACCGAATTTTGCAACAGCAGCTCTTGCAGCAGCAGGGAACCTCGCTGGGACTCGAGGCAGTAGCACCATCCCACGAAAGGCCGCACAAAGGCTTCTTCCTCCAAAAGTCAGAGGAGAAAGAACAAAGAAAAGGTTTCTCCAACTAAAAATGAATTAGTGAGCATTAGGACCTGCAGGCCACCAGGTTTTCTCAGATCCCTCCAAATAATCTGAGTAGCGTACTTTACAAAACTCCAAAACCAAACAAACAGACAAACAAAAGCAAAACCAAGAAACCCCCAAAACAAAAGTGTTGCTTTTCCCGATCCTTCTCTGGGGGAAGCATTATTTCACAAAAAAAACCTAAAACCGAAAACCAAGAAACTCCCCCGAAAACAACCCCACGAATCGTTTCCACACGCTCGTGCTCAAGGCCACAGCACTCCGGGCCCCGGGGCAGGGCGGGGGCCAGCACGTACCGCCGAGCGGGGCCGAGGGGGCGCGGCAGGGCGGGCTCGGGGCAGGTTTGGGGCACACGCGCCTCTCCCGCCGCCGCTGCGGCCCCGGAGCCGGGCCCTGAGGCCGAGCGGGGGAGCGGGGCCAGGGCGGGTGGCGGGGCAGGAGCGGAGGGGCAGGAGCGGAGGGGCAGGAGCGGAAGGCGCGGCGGAGGCGCTGAGGGGCGGCCGCGGCTTCCCGCCCTCCCCGCCAACAATGGCGGCGCCAACGGTCCCCGGCGCGACCCCGCCCTCTCCAGGGGCTCTCGCGCGGCTGGGGGGGGGGATGGGAGGGGCGGGGCTCGTGCCCGGGCCAGCGCCCCGAGGTGCGCGCGCAGCGCCCCCCCCTTCCCTTTCCGCTCGCGCCGCTGTGACGCCGCCGGGCGGGGCGGAGCCGGGGCGGGGGGGCGGGGGCGGTGGCCGCCGCCGGCTCGCGGGGTGGCAGCGCCACCTGGCGGGCGGCGCCGCGGCGGCCGAGGGGGCGCTCTAGCGGGCAGGGAAGGGAGCGCGCCCACGCCGGGCAGGGGCGGCGGGAGCTGCCGGGGCAGCGCTCCGGGACACGGCCGTGCCTCGCTCCCGGCGCCGCGCTGGCATCCGACCGTGCTTCGCCATCAACCCCCGCACCGGGAAGCGCCGCCCGCATGGGCTCTGTGAGGAGAAAAGCCGCTGCCAGCGGCGAGCGGCTCCTGCAGGGGGCGAGGCTGAGCCCCGGAGCCGCCGCCCGCCTGCCCGTGGGAGCGATCGGCCCGCCCCGTTACCTTCAGGGCCGCAGCGGCCCCAGGGACGGGAACGATGGAACGCCGGGATGCCCGGGCCCTGAGGGGCCTCCGAGCTGGCCCTGCCTCAGGCTTGCCCCGAGAGCCTCCCCCGTGGTGTGGAAAGTCTCCCAGCCGGGTCTGGCTTTGCCCTTCCAGTAAGTGACTTTTCCATAGCGCCCTGCCTCAGGTTCTCCGTATGTCAGAGCACTTCAGCTAGAAGGACCTGCCTCATGCCTTGGTTGGGCGTGCGGAGGCTGCTGCTGCTTTGGCTGCACAGCTAAGCAGAGATACACAAGGCTTAAAAACAATCTAAAGACAAGCAGATCTTTCATTTCTGGGCTCCTCAGTGCAAGAGAGACACAGACCACCTGGAGCGGGCTCAGCGGAGGGCTGCAAGGAACTGGAGCATCTCTCTTCAGCGGAGGATTGCAAAATGTATCAAGGGACTGGAGCATCTCTCTTACAAGGAAAGGCTGAGGGAGCTGGGCCTGTCCAGCCTCGAGAAGAGACAACTGAGAGGGGACCTAATCAATGTCTATGAGTATCTGAAAGGAGGTGTCAGAGGACGGACCAGGCTCTCCTCCGTGCTGTCAAGCAATAGAACAAGAGGCAAGGGGCAGAAACCGATGCACAGGAAGTTCCACCTGAACATGAGGGAGGACTTCTTTACTGTGCAGGTCACCCAGCACTGGAACAGATTGCCCAGAGGGCTTGTGGGGTGTCCCTCACTGGAGATATTTTCAGAAATATTTCTGCAATTGCATACACTGAGCAAAAGTTCCTTCTTTTATGTTCAAGGCTACAGTTGCTACCATAAAAGCATTGCACTTAAAACTGGCTAACTGCACCTCTAAATAGCTACACACATTTCTGAAAATTAAATCTGTAATTTTCTGCATGGGAAATCTGCCCCTCTGTCGTAGCTGACAGATGTCAGAGTAAAATGTGCTCAGTTGAGACTGATTCTGTTTGACTTCAGGAATATAATTGTGTCAAATCTGAGGTATGAATAGATTGCCTAGATTTCAATAGTTTCATGAATAATAGGAACTGCATAGATAATCTGAGACAGTTATCAGTGCAAAATGTGCCCAAATTCTCAAGGCTAGGCAGCCCTGGCTGTCAGAAGCACATAATTCTGAAATTATTTGTGTTTGAACCATTTGATTGTATCACAGTTTGCCTTGGGTCAGTTGATGACTTTTGTTAGTTGTGAGACAGCCTGAATTCAACTCTGATACTTGAACGCGAAAGGAGACTTCCAGGCAAGAGAGAAAATTCTCCAAACTTCTAGACTTCAGAACAGCTCAAGAGATGAATGTCTAAAATTAAGCATTTCTGAAAACACTAAAGATTTGCTTATTTCATTTGACATATAGAAATGAGTCTGAGTTGGCAGATTTGGACAATCTTGTCTTTTATCTTTCTTGGTGATGGAAAAGGGGCTTTTTTTTCTTCAAAGTCCATTACATTTTGGGCATGAAATGGAAGGATGTGGGTAGGGAGGAAGAATAGAAATCCTGGATGCTTCAAGTCAAAGTCAGGCTGTAATTGCAGTTCCTTTCATTACAGAGTGAACGCTGGCAAAGCGTCAGATCCAGATGTGGAGGATCAGCCTACTAATGTTGACATCATGACACTCAGGAGCAGCTGGTAGAGCAGAGAATCAAGGCTTTGAAGCATGAATTTGGATCATGTTACAGCAAACAGCTCTTGGTGCTGGGGAAACCTAATTTTGATTGTGGTTCTTTGTTGTCTGGGTCAATACAAATGAGAATAAATGTAACTCCCAACTTCTATTCCTCTGTAATAGATAAAACTGAAACATTTTGGACTACATCAATCAAAGTATTTTTAAATACCTTTTAAAAATTAGTTCTCTTGTGTTTTCCTTCTGGATAGTCTAGTTTTCTAGTTTGATTTACTTTTTGTAATAGACCTTTCCTCACTGTTCATTACAGGAATTTATAGCTTTAATTAACTGCTAAATGTACATTTTTTCCAACTTTTCTCCATTATATTTTAAGGGTACTTATAGATATAGTAATTATACTTTTAAATAATTCTTTCATATTTTCTTTTTTCTTTTTTTCCTTGGTGTTTTAAGAGAACAAAACCATAGTGTTCTGGCTTTGTGTTGCTCAGCTGCTGTTACGTCTCTCCCACAACTTTTGAAAAGTTCAGATACCTTCAAGCCAGTTTAAAAGACGGGAAGGAATATCAGAGAGACCCTAGTTTAATCAAAATTGTGACTGTCAAGAGACAAAAGTGATGGCCCGCTATAAAACCAAGGATAACAGCCGGTATAATTTCTGAGTAGCTGCTGATGAATTTATGTGTGCTAATTGGCCAGGCAGTGAAAAGGTACCACTAGCTAAAGCACATATTGATCATCCCTTGCTGGAGTCATGGAGGGGGCCTGGGGACATTCTGGGGGAAGGGAAGTAAAGAAGACATAGGCAGTGTTGGGAAAATAGTGGGAAGTAGAAACTGGAAATAATGCAAGAACAGGAAAGGACTGGAGTATGATGGAAAGCAGTGAGAGGTGTGGAATAGTTTGGGAAGCAAGAGCTGCTGAAAGGGGTGAGGCTGGAGGCATTAATTCTGCAGAATGTCAGGGTGGTAATCTTAAATCTGAAAAGCATTTTAGAACGATTAATTAGTTTTCTGAGATAATCATCATGGGGTGATTAGGTGAAGTCTGTAGAAACAGTAGGACAATAAATTTCCACTTCCTATCCTGAGATGCTTGATTTTATAAATGACTTTTCTTCCCTCATGGAGGGCAGTTGGTCTCTGATCGAGAAACTGAAGAAAAATACATTACAAAGGTTGTTCAGAGCTTATTTGCTGATTTTATAGGATTTGTGTCACTCATCCCGCATGCTCTTTTATTTTTTTCATAAGCAGCAAAGGAGTTTCCCAACAGCTTCCGCTTAGGTGTCATCCCTGCGAGGTTGCTCCTTGCAGAGCACTCAGGGAGTGCAGTGAATTCATTAGATGCCTGTCTCTAGTGGCCAAGGATCAAGACAGGGATTTAGTTAGTCCCTTTCTGAATGTTAGGCAGGGGGAAGAATAGTGGATTGAAAACAGCCACATAAAGGAAAATTATTTTTTGTGGCAAAATTGCAGCAGATGAGTATGTTTTTGAAAATCTTTTTTGGAAAAAGCCCAGTCATTGGGAATGAGGAAGGAATCAGTGTCTTTTCCTCAACTGTGTAAGAAATATATGTGCTTCATTTGACAGCCTGCTTTCTCTATAGCGTGGAAACTGGATACATTCCCTAACACCCAGATAACATTCTGCTGATGTCTTAACTCCGTGTTAAGGCAAGATGTGCTGTGCACCATCCCCACTTCCACTCCTCCTGGTCTTCCTACTACATTCCCTGTTTCTCTGGAAGAAAATTATAAGAGCTGCAGGCATATTCCACCAGGCCCCATGGATGATCAGGAACCATAGAGACTTAAATATCTTAGTGCCAGAGAATTAATAGCCTAAACTATAGAGATTAGATTTCACTCCTCCCTGCCTAGTAAAATGAGCAAAAACTTTCATCCTGGAGAAGCAAGGAGTGTTACACATAAAATTTTGAACAAGCCATTGGCTGTATCAGGGACATGTCTTGCAAGTCACCTCTCTGTTTTTCTGTTTGGGTTTTTTTTGCTATCTTTTGTTTGGTAAACTGTTTCTGCTACCTGCCTATGCTAAAAGCCCCAGCATCAGGTGTGCTACTATAATAACCTGCTGTAGTTTATACTTTTTCTTTTTTCTCTAAATGACAAGAAAAGCCATGACAAATATAGAAACTAAGAAGCTGAAGGAATTGGGCAGAATTTAAATGCTGAATTAAGATCATCACTTAATGCATTTGTCTGTGCATTCATAGAATCCTTAATCCCTTATTAATTTATGTAGTGTGTAGTCTTATATTTTTAATTATTAATGCTAGTTACATTCCTATAGTGTTCAGAATTTGAACTACATTTTTTCTTTCAGAGATTAGAAACAGACATAAGTACCATGTGAGTGATCAAAACAACTTTCAAAACTTTAACTAGTCATGGTATTTGTAATTATTAATGGTATTTGTAAAGGCCTGAAGCCCTGTCTTGCTAGAATAAAAAAAAAAAAAAAAAAGGAACTGTGAAGTAAATGTTGTATTATTACTACATAATACTGACTGCATATAGTGACTGCATATATGCATAATACTGACCACATAATATTTTGCTTCCCCTGGACATCTTACTTTATGAAGACTCTTTTGTGGCTTTTTTAGTCACAAACAGAAACAAAATAGTGATTATATATTTTAGCATGTCCTTTTTAGCTTGGAAAGAAGATACTGAGTTAAAACCCTAAAACACCTTCTGTTAAATAAATCAGTTTGATCTCAATTTTTGAAGAAAAGTTGCTTTGATAAAGCGGCCTTAGGCATCGTTCCTGAAGGAAAAGAATGGCTCTGTGTTCCCAGAGCTTGTAAACATATTGCTTGTGCCGTGTAAGTGTTTTTGTATAACACATAGGTTGGAAAATGAGGCCTAGAGCTCCAAAAAATCTTATCTTGCTGTAAGAATATGATGGTCACTAAATAGCAAAAACTACTGTTACCAGAACCTTAAGGTTCAGTCATGTTCTCTCTCCCTTGCTTCGGATGTCTGCTGCTGGAATAAGAAGGGTTGAGGGAGAACAGTGACCTGTAGCAACTACTTTTATAATATACAGGAGTTTTGCAAAATCTTCAAAATACAAATGCACTGAAGAAGTTCTGAGGCAGGTGAAGCTGAAAGCATGAGCTTGTCCCAGGGTTTCACTTATCAAGCAGAGATTTAGCCTGACCATTATTGACTCCCAGTTCTAACATAGCTTGTATTTTGGAGTACTTTAGTTTTATTTTCATTTGCCTGGCTCTTTGTGAACTACCTTAACTGAAAGCATTCAAAAATTCTGTTTATCCTTGTTAAGGTATTTGGTAAGCTTTATTTATAAAAGTAATGGTTATTGAGAAGAACAGGAAAACGTTGTTTGGAATTACTAGGAGAATTTTAAGAAAGAGTGAAAAAAAACCCCTGCTGTGGGACGATTTCCAGCATTGATAATTCTATTCATACATATTTCAGTTCCCTGTGATATGGCATATTTTAGAAAAACCCCATCAACCACAAAAATCCACATAAAAAGGTCTATTGGTGTAACTCTACAAATAACTGAAAACAAACAATTCCTAGGCTAATTCAAGGATTTCAGCTAGTTTCTCCAGTTACGTAGTTCAAACAAGTGCATTTTGCAATGCAGAAGACTTAACAGTAGCACTAATAAGCAAAATCTTGCTAGCAAAATGAGGTATAATGTAGAATTGCAAGATTTGCAGGTTCAGGAAGATCACTAGATATCCTTGAGAAGAAAGTTTTATGTATGTTTCGGGTATATCTAAACACACCAGGAAGGTTGGAAGGATCATAGTTTGTATTTTAGCACTTTGCCTGAATGCAACACTTGAGGAACTTAAAAAAGTGACAAGTTCTCCCAATTGCTCTCCAATCCTGCTCACCTCTGTATAGTCCCAGTATGATATTGCTACCTGTAAAGAAAACCAACAAAACAAACCAAAACCCAAAACAGTAACAAAAGGAATTGGGCTAGACAGCTCTTAGAGGGAAAATGTGCATAAACTGATCAATGTACAGTTTAGCCCTGCTGGAAAAACCCTGCTTAGACAGTGTAGAAACCAGCCTAGTTGCAACCCACCCAACGTACATTTGAATTTAAAATTTAAAATGCCAAAGTGATAGCAATTTCATATCTTACATTATAAGTGATATTTTTTCATATAATTGGTATTTGTCAATGCATCAAGCTTGATTTACTTTTCAAAGACAGCTTAATTCTGACAACTTTCCTCTGGGGAAAATACCTTTACCTGCCAGTTAGGCTATCCAAGCTCCTTAGTAGCCCACCTAGCAAGCTGCTGGAGGCTCCTGACATATCACACCCAGGGTAAGGAATTATTCACTGTCATGGAGAATTTTGAATCTTTGGGGAGTTTTTTTCTGAACTAGAGTAACCCCAAATTTAAAAAGAATTACTTCCTTTGCAAAATGGAATGCTTTTATTCGTAATGTTATACCTAGGAGGTTGGGGTTTTTTGATATATACTGCCAATTTTAAATTGGATGCATAAACCAAATTTTCCTTCTCAAATTTGTACAGTTTTCAACCTCATACCTGCTACTCTTATGGATTCATTTTAATTTGCATTAGAATTAAATGCAGTGTGTTCCAAGCTGCTTGTGTGAGCACTCCTTAGTATTTGCAATCATTTGAACACAAATTACAAATAAGAAAAAAAGCACCCATCAAGAAGGTCGAGTCATCTTTTTTTTTTTTTTTTTTAGCTTAGATATCTTCATTCTGTTTAATGCAACTTAAACTCATCTTCTTAAGAACTTTGTATAAAGCTGGAAACACTGCACACAGGAGATCTGAGAGCATTTAAACTGTGAATGTATACATTCCAATTTATAGCAATTCTTACTAGAGTTTGCTGTTATTTTTTGTTTGTTTTTACTTGGAGAAGTGGCAGTTTTTAAGTTTGCTGTCTGTTATTCGCATGCAAAATGCAGGCTTTGTCATGTCTGAAAAGTTTGGTTTCAAAAGCATTTTCTGAACTTGTATAATTTTCCTTTGCCTTTATTTCAGAAAGACATGAGTTCATCTCTGCTTGCTTGGAATATTGGGGGTTTCCCACTAAGGCTTTTTAATACCATTTTTCTCTTTTAAATTTTTGGGTTTTTTTTCTTAACCTCCGTGGCATTATGTGTCCCCCAAGACAAGGCTTGGACAACTCAAAATAGCACGTGATCTGTACTACACAAAACACAAGGGTATCTTGATAGCCCCTTGCATTAGAAATGCATCATAGTATTGCAACTTTTATTTAAAAAAACCCCTAGGGTCTTTGGAATGTTTCTGTCTTCCAGGGGTAATCTTTTTTAGTTTAATCATCTTTTATCTCACAAACATAATCATTTTCCATATATCACCATTTATTTGTAATACCGTGGTAAACTCTTTAACACAGCAGATAAAAGCACAGCTTGAGGTGAACTCTTGGAGTCCAGATCCTTAGTTGCAGAAATACTTGGTATTCCACTTTCTCTCAGTTTAGGCACCTATCTTGGCATGTTAATAATAGGCAGTCTGTTTATTCTTTCTTCTAGTTACTGGCTTTGTGTACTTTTCTCTTGATCTTGATATGTGATGTACATCATAAAGAATAAAATGCATACAAGTTGCAGTGTTATATTCTGTTGTTCCTTGACAGGTTTAGCAGCTTTTTTTACATTTTTATTTAAGTAAATCAGACCCCAGACTAACTGCCAAGGCTTTTGCCATAGTGAAAAGTCATTATTAGGTAAATACTGAAATGTCACCATTTTACTGGTTGAATAGAAACAACAAATGGTAGCTGCAAACCTTACAGTAGTTTATCTATGATATCACTAATTACTTTGCCACAAAGATTAGGTTAAAGCCAAACAAAGTTCCTCTGCACATATATTAAAAATGAGCTGTTAAATCTTTGACACTAAAACATGATCTCTTCTAGACCTGATCTTTGAAACATTGGATTGATAGTCTAAATGGCAAAGAATTTCAGAATCCATAGAAAGCACACATAAAGAAAGCCCAGTAGTACAATAGAAAAAGACTGGTGAGATTTTGCTGAAGTTAATTTGTGGAAGAAAAAATATTTCAAATGCAGACATTGACTTCAATGTCCTGTCTGATTTATTTCAGGAGAACTCCAAGCTAATTCAGAGGAGATTTCCCTTCTCTGCACTGCAAAAGTCTTAGCTCTGAGATAATTCAAAACTAGGCAAGAGTTTTACAAGAGCATCAATTTGAACAAAAGCTTGGATAGAAAGAACAATCTGTTTCCATTTTTATTACAATTTGAAATACTCCATACTTGGAGAGATTGTTAAGGAAAGGCTTGAGGCTGATGACACTTTCCTACAGAAAGCAACCACACAAGAATGTTATAAAATGAAATCTCAGATCCATCATCCTAAACTCTCTATGAAGTTCATGACATTTAAAACACATTTTTTATGTTCCTCCAAATTGGTTTCAGTCACATATCTCAGTGTTCACACAGATTTCTGATTGTATGGTAGCTTGTCATGTGGCAGTACCAAAATGGTCATAGATCCCTGAGCATGTCAGGTCACGTCAGTTAGGGTCTCATGGCACTACCAAAGAAATACATCTGTTACGATACCAAGCTAATATTATTTTATTCAAGTTTCATACAAAGAAGGACAGAGGGCTCCTAGCTGTATCCCTAGAGTCTTATTTTCATTAACTGGGCATGTGTTACCTAGGAAGGAGTTTCAAAAGCACCTAAATGCCTTGTAGGAAGTGCCACAATCTTTCAGTGGGACTTTTGTGTGTGAAGAAATTTGCAACTCATTTTTCTTACTCCATCTTGAGAACGTTTACATATTACAGAATAAAGTTTGCAAGGTTTTTGATTGAGTAATGTTCTGTTTCTTTCTGTTTTGTTTGGGTTTTTTTCTCTGCTGTACTGCAGTTCTATTGGCTGACTTGAAAAACATTACAAATCCTTGCTTGGCAGCCAAACGAGCTTTAAAATGCAACCCAACCTGTTCCCCTCATCTTTTGTGCAAGTTTCTGATCTCACAGGTTCTGCTTACTGCCCATCCCACAATTTATCCAGTGTCTCCATTTGTTCGTTTAAGAACTATCTTAATTTCAATGATAAACAGATTAACAGATTCCTTCATGTTTCTTCTAGTCTCCTGCACCTAAAACTCAGTCTGTAATTCTCACAGGTGCCTGTTCCCATGCTCTGACAGAGGAATGTTGTTCATCACAGCCTTCACTTAGGGCATATTTTCTGTTGACTTTTTCTCTCCTTCTATAGAGATACATGAAACACTTGAATGGGCTCACATTGCACAGGTTCCAGATATTTTCAGGTACTTTTAAAGAAGAATCTTGATATACCTCTTCTATTTTATGGACTCAGTGCAACCATAAACACATAATCTTTTGTTATGTTTTCTGGCAAGAGCAATAATAATATTGGTCTTTCCTGAGGTGACCTTATGATTCTAAAATATTCAAATACACAACAAATCAAGTAGTCAATATTTGAAAAAGCCATAACTCAAGTTACATGTAATGAATATTCTCCCCTTTAGTATAATACATCTATTGTGTTAACTATATAATCTTCTGAATATTCCAGATAATATTCTACAGATAAATAAAAACAATAACAATAAATATAAACAATAAACAATGCACTAATGCTCTTGAACACGCTAAAGCAGGAGTTCCCAAAATGCTGGTTTTGGGGTGTTTTAATGTGTGCACATGGGGCCATGATGAGGCTGTGCAACAAAATTCGTTGGCAGTGCGGTATCTTTTCAGTAGGACAGCTATAAAGTTCTACACATTAACCTGAACAGCCCAAAGGTTTCACACTGTTCAAGATAACTCAGTAATCTCACCTTCTATAATATATATATATATGATATATATAAAATATGTATATAACCTAATTCAACACCAAGTACTTTGTAAATTTTCTAAAGGAGTTTGAAAGTCAAGATCAGTTCTCCTTTCGACTAATTATCCAATTTTCTTCATTACTTTATCCTGGAATTTTAATTTTCTCAGAATCTCACTATGTCAGTAATACATGCCATATACTACGTGTTTTTAGAGTGATGGCATTCTTCAAACTGCAGAAATACCAACTCCAATACAGCCCTCTGAAGTTTTTGAGTGTTAGTCACCCCCTCACATGGAGATTTGTTCATTAGCTTTGCTTTTGATAAAGGACAGGTTACGTCCCCTCATATTACAACTTTTCCCTGGGAGGAAAGAGCCCAGACTGAAAGGGACTACTCAAAATAGTTTGTAGGATATATTCCACAAAACCCAGAGTGCATGCTTTCTCCAGCCTCAACCTAGCAGCCCCTGATGCCTGCTGAAGATGATCTTGTGATTTAAAATAGGTGTACCTGCTAATGGCAAGAAGTGTATCCTTTCTAGGGCCATATACCTTTTTATTTTTTAATTCTATATTAATTGACAATGAGTGATGCATGTTAATTAAAACATGCAAGCAGCATGCAAGTATGCTGAAGAGACAAAAGGCAGTAATTTTGATAGTATCTGCATGTTTTCCTACATGATTTCAATATACCAAATTTTTTCAGTATGATCTTTAAGCAAATCCTTAAATTACTATTCTTGTTATACCTTTAGTGTTACTTCCAAAATTCCTATAATTTCTCAGTAGAAACAGTTGTGTAGCTAATGTCCACAACAAGCAGGACACAACAAATGCCATATTGTAATGGGAATAATGAGGTGGGAGAAAAAAGTACTCAATTCAAAATGCTGTATTCACCACTAGTCCTTCAAATTTGTGAAGCTAATAAAAAATTCTTTCTTTTAACTTAATAATCAAAGTCCCTAAGCCAGCATTTATCTGACTCTTAATAATAAAGAGCTGATTGTGATTATTTATTGACTGATAATAATGCATCATTGCCAAAGTAATCAGCAGTTCTCCAATCCCTTTTCCAAGCAGGCAGAAAACAAGCATAAACGCTAAAAACTTTACAAAGTTCTACTTACCATGTCCTTTTCTATCAGCTCTAGAGAATGTGTCATTGAAATACAGAGAGTGCAAATCTTACAGACACACAAAGGAAATTAGAATGTATAAAGCTCAGTGCATCACTCCTTTCTTAGACAAGCAATTTCCCATTTTCCTCCCCTTGACTTCATAGCCTGTTCTCCCTGGATATTATTTCAGTGCTCAGCTCTCCTACCTGGGTAGACTTCCCATGTCTGCAGAAAATGACTAAATGGAGATAATAATAACGGTATTATTCCTCACGAAGAAGTCATCACAAGTTTGCAACCATTCTCCTCCTCTAGCTTTGGAGTCTCAGTTTCATAGGGTAAAATAAAGTACAAACTTCCAAAGTATGGGAGGAATGAGAGTAGGAATTTGCACTTCACTCTAATATGTTCCTTTCTAGCTTTTGCTCTTGTACAACTGAATTAGAGAAGAAGGAACTATTGTGGGGCAATTTTCAGATAGCTTAAATTCCACCTAAGTCCCACTGCCTCATTAATGAAAACAGAAAAGTACCTCTCATAAAAGTGCTTCAGAGTGACTAAGCAAGGCACTGAGCAGGAATACAAGAGGCACAAGGACCTAGCAGAGTGTAAGCCATCCAAGTATAAGGCTAAGAAGCTTACTTTGGCAGGTCTCGTACCTCATCACAGACTGCTGCTCTGTTTTGATAATTTCAATTGAATGAACTCAGCATAATCTGAATAAGGAAAATTCACGAGATCACAGAGTCATCAAGGTTGGAAGATACCTTCAAGATCATCTAGTCCAACCAGCAACCCAGCACCACCATAATCACCCCTAAACCATATCCCCAAGTGCCACATCCAGATGTCTCTTGTATGCTTCCAGAGATGGTGACTCCACTACCTCCTTGGGCATCTTATTCCAATGCCTAACCATTCTTTAGGTGAATTTTTTTTTAATAATATCTAATCTGAACCTCTCCTGGCACAACTTAGGGTCATTTCCTCTTGTCCTTTCACTTGAGACATGTCAAAAGAGACTCACCCCCACCTGGCTACATCCTCCTTTCAGGCAGTTGTAGAGAGTAATGAAGTCTCCCCTGAGCTTCCTTTTCTCCAGACTAAACAACCCCAGCTCCATTAATTGCACCTCATCAGACTTGTGCTCCAGACCCTTCCCCAGCTCCGTTGCCCTTCTCTAGGCATGCTCCAGCCCCTCAATGTCCTTGTAGTGAGGGGCCCAGAACTGCACACAGGATTCAAGGTGTGGCCTTACCAGTGCCGAGGACAGGGGGACAGTCACTGCCCTGGTCCTGCTGGCCACACTAGTGCTGGTACAGGCCAGGATGCCACTGGCCTTCTTGGCCACCTGAGCACACTGCCAGGTCAAATTAATTCATTGTCAAAGACTTAAAACTTTCTGATTCCTTTCTCATAGGAAAAAATAGTATGATTACTTGATTAAAATGTTTACGAGTCACACAGAAGTATACATATATTTTAAGGAATGATAATTGACCTTAAGGACTATGGCTTTTGAATAAATTTTATGGTATTTATCTCCTCTATTTGGGACTGCAGCAACTGACAAGAGAAGACTGACCGATGTCATCTACCTAGATTTCTGTATGGCCTTTGACACAGTCCCCCATGACATCCTTATCTCCAAAGTGGAGGCAAATGGATTTGAAGGGCTGGACTATTTGGTCGATAAGGAATTGGCTGGATGGACACAGCCAGAGAATTCTGGTCAATGGCTCTGTGTCCAGGTGGAGGCCACTGACAAGTGGTCTCCCTCAGGGCTCTGTCCTGGGACCTGTGCTCTTCAATATCTTCATCATTGACATTGACAGAGAGATCGAGTGCACCCTCAGCGAGTTTTCGGATGACACAAAGCTGAGTAGTGCAGTTGACACACCAGAAGGACGGGATGCCATCTGTGGGGACATGGAGAAACCTCAGAAGTGAGCCCACAAGAACCTCATGAGGTTCAACAAGTCCAGGTGCAAGGGGCTGCACCTGCATCAGGGCAATCCCAGACATGAGCACAGACTGGGAGAGGAACTCATTGAGAGCAGCCCTGCAGAGAAGAACTCGGGGGTTCTCATGGATGAAAAGCAGGACATGAGCCAGCAATGTGCCCTCACAGCCCAGAAAGCCAACTGCATCCTAGGCTGCATCAAGCAGACAAAATGAGGGACAGATGCTATGGAAACTTCCATATTGCATTTCTGCAAATTATTCCAGCCTAAATCTTGTGATTTAATCTGATACAATGATTATCGAACTTTTCATTTGGCAGTGATTGTGTAATGAGGATAAAATTTACCTAACTGTAGTACAAGGATGGAACAAGGAAATTAGTGAAAGTAAGTGAATAATCAACGAAAGAGAAACTGATCATCCAGGTTTTTTGCTAGTAAATGACTGTTTTCTGAAATAATTTCCAGAGTTCAGTTGCCTTAACTTTAAATGTCAAAAGCAATGGAGCTTTCACAAACCTGCTTTAGAACACTACAGTTTTACTTGAAGATTTACTGATGGTGAAAGGTGATGGCCCAGCTCCCCTGCTAACACAATACAGAGCTGAACACAGAAGCTGTCTGTGACATTGTACTGGCCACTCCCATATCTGTGCAGCCTCCTCCAAAAGTCTTTGAACTTAAGTCTGAAGGCCAAATCCTGACAAAGATATTCATTGTGAACACTACCTTAATTAGCAAATTATCTGTTTCGGTCATCTTGTCTCTCCTGGGGAGTGGCATCTCACTCTTTGTTTGACCCTGCTGAACAAGGTTAACATTCAATGCAAATATTAGTCCATCATTATGGTCCTTTAAACAAACAAGCAGGTTTGGTGTAGATCTTCCTAAATGTGTTGAAAGAGGCATGATGTAAATATGTGTGCAGACAGAGAGGCTGCAGAGAGGCTGCTGGAGTACCTAGCACGTCCTAATGGCTACTCTACACCTTCCTTTCCAGCACATGGCCTTGCTGACTTATCCCCTTGTCTCTCAAGGGAGAGAGAAACAACAGAGGAAGTTGTGACAACTCAGTTAGGTGCCCGAAGTAATGCCAACAGCAACAGAAACCGTTTTGGCTGTTCCAGTTGCTAATATGGGCTTCTCAAAGAAACTATTTGAAATTGCCCCAGAAGGATTTTCAGTTTGCTGCCATGCTGGTAGGACTCTGCTTGTCTCTTTGCAGCAGCCAACAATATCAGCAGGATTTCTATACAATTCCCGAGGTGAGGGAAGATCCATGACAATTCACACTGTCAAGGGTATGATTTCATAATACTTTCTTATTGTCTAATATCTGTCAAATATCTTCAATTTTTTGCTTGCCTGAAATGCTACTCCTGAAAGTAACACATACTGTTTTCAGACTATGTAAAGATAGGATAAGCTTACAGATGGAAAGTTGAATAGTAGTTCCTGGCTCAATATGGTCATCAGCTGTGTCCTGCTCAGTATGGTTTGAAGAAATGACAGTCTGGAAAAATGTTATGTTTCAGAAGCTATTCTCAATAATTTATTGCCCCTGCACACAGAGATGGCTGCATGCACAAACACTGTATCAAGTTTGATATGAAGACTTGAAGTTAAACAAGGAAAAATGGCTGAAGGTGCCACTTCAGATCTGTAAAAGAATCTCTGGACAGAATTAACCAAATAATCATAGAATTATTTAGGTTGGAAAGAACCTTTAAGAACATTTAGTCCAACCATTAGCCTAAGTATTTGGGCAGAACTGTGTTTGGGCATTAAATGTACTGCTGATTGCAGACTCCTGACAAAGAAAAACAGATTGCCAAATTTAGATTTTATGAGAAGGCACAGGAAATATATGTGGAACTGCTCTAAGGGTGGAAACTCGGGGACCATGCTGAATTCGTAAGTTGAACAGAAGTATCATTTATCTTGTACCACTCAGAAGAGGCAGAAGCTGTATGCCTTTGGAAAAAAAAGAAAGGTTTTCTTAAAGGGCACCATTATATGAATTGTTTTCAGCAGTTTCTTCCACTTGACATAGAGTTGGCAGCATACACAAGGTGAATTTTTTCCATTTTCCCTCTACTTGTTTACTGTTCAGTGCACTTGAAGATTTGTGTCTGCTTGTTAATTAGAATGAAACAAGAAGTTCAATAGTTGCCACCTAAATGCATGTAACAGTTATTTAAAAGGAGATTGGGACACTGACTCTGCTTGTGGTGACTGCCTGCAAGGGACAGCACTTCCATCTTGGAGAATGTGACAGCCTTTCCTCCTTTCTAGACCTAAAATAGGAGGTTTGCAGTCAGTAACAAGTACATCTGGCTAGGAATGCCCCTGCGGGGTAGATGTTAAACACAACTCACTGTGAACTCCAGTAGCAAGGATTAGCCAGGATCTGGTGCAGGGTGTTGTGTGTGATAGTCTCTATGTGTATGGCTGAAGTAATCTGTTTATTATATGATTTTTAAGTTTAAGGTTTAGCAGTAACAGTTGCTCTTGTCGGGATTTTTACCCCATGCTGTCTTTATTTATTTAATTTCTTTCCACTAGAAAGACATTTCTTCCCAACACCATTTCTAAACAATAGAAATAAGTAACTTGACAATGACATACATTTGCTTCAACCAGAGTCATGGGGGGAGTTTTTAGTCTGAATAGTAATGCATGACTGCTGCTAAAATTTGAGAGACAAGATAATCTTAATTTTTTTAAGTTTTTTTTTTTAATTCTTGGAGGCTTTCCTAGAATGACACATACTTATTTACATAGAAAAGAATCAAAACCAGTACTACATCATTGCTTCCAGTTTTTGAAATGTTTTGACACATTTACTGGGATTTACTAGGTAATTTCACATGCTTGTCTGGCAATTTATAATCCATTATTTTGCACTACAAGCTGCATCCTTGAGCTTATTTTATAGCATAGACATAAAGTAAACTAAATGACAACATCTCCTGGCCTCTCCCTTTTATCTATGGGAATGACCTTCAGTAAAGAGAATTCAAAGGGTATTGTGCATCCATTTTGAGATATACTATTTTCATTAATGTGAACGTTTCTGAGTAAATGAGGAAGTTAAGACTTGGCTTAGGTTAGAATAACAATGCAATTACTTAGTAAACCACGTGTCATGAGAATCTCTCAGGGTCAGTTGCATCAAAAGCCGCACTGTTTGGGAACAATCTTTGGGCCTTGGTCTTCTAATATTATCTGCTGAGAAAAGTTTCTAGAAATCTGGCTTATTTCTTCGTGTGCTTATGGGTTTCTGCAATAAAGTTGGAATATGTATGAAATACAGCACAAAACTCCCACTCAGATAGGGAGGGCAGAATTAGTCACCCCAAACTGGAGGTAGATTAGGACTAAAGGAGAGAAGCAATTAAGTATTGTACACCATAGTTTTGACGTAAATACAGACATTATAGTCCAAATTCTACTTCCTTTCATTTAATCAGAAATCAATGAAGCAGCTCTGTGTTCTATATATAGAAGTAAAAGGAAACCTGCAGGCAGAGTAAAATGAAACACACTGGGTAAAAGACTAGAACTACAGCCTGGTTTTCAAGGCACAGAGCAGATTTACATGGAAAATAACTTCTTTTAAAAGCTGGAGGAAGGAGAAGAGAGAGGAAGGAAAGGTATGCCTGACCTGCAGGTTAAGATCAATTTGTTCTGCAAGGTCAGGAACACTGGAATTCTAAGGGTTTGTTTTTGCCCGCTATTTGGAGTCACTTCATATTTTTGTACTAGAACTGGACTTCTCCAATCATAAACACGTTTAGCTTCAGTCATTTGGTTTGTCACCAGCTGGGGGCAGGGGGGAAACCATGCTTATTCTCCAGACTAGTGACAATTCAACTGGGAGGCTTCTGTTCCTCCAGTTCCAATAAACAAAGTTAATTTACTCTACCTTTTTTTTTTTTTTTTCTGGAAAGGTTATATATAGCTGGATGATTTTTTTTTACACAGGGTTTTTAATTTTGTCCTGAATCTTCTGTTTTCATTTTGGCCTCTGGTCTATAGAGCATCATGATGTATAACAGTACAGATACAAAAAAACCCAGAAAAACCCAACCAAAAAAAATATTATATACCAGTTTTTAACTTGTTCTCCACATTGTTTTAATGAAATAATAGTACAGAAAACAGTTATTAAGTGGAAACAGTGCTGTGGGTTAAGTGGCTCAGTGCTACAGTGTCACCACACTAAAAGCCCATTTTTCAGCATGAAGAAATATTTTCTGCTCCAAGACTAAATGTGAGTTCTATCTGTTTGGAACAGTCCTCAGACTGTATGCTGTATATGGCACGATACATGATCTTGTAGGAATGTAGGAAATGGAGCCAATGTTCCCATTATTAAAAAAAAAAAAGTAAAACAAAAACCCAAAGTTTAAAGTTCAGGCTAATAGAAGTGTGGTCAATCTGAAGTAAGATTTGTCTAGTGAAAAAATCTAGAATACTTTTACTATAGGTTTAGGTTCTTAATTTTGTAATTCATTATCACCCTATAACAATTTACACAACTCCTTTTTCTCCTGTAATCAACCTTGAATGACACCACTTATTTAAAACACACTTGAAACTAAAGAGTAGCTTGTATTACCTCCAGCTCCATGTGTTTTTCTTCCTTGTCATGGTCCTTCAATGGCTTTTCAGAATGACTATTGCAGTCTTCTAAATGACAGATGTGCTGATATTTAGTAAGTTCATGTTTAGCTTGCTTTCTTTGAGAAACATTCCTTCTCTGAAGACCTTTGAAAAATGCCTCATACAGCGGCAGTTCTGTAAATGTATCATCATCACCTCTGTTATCTGCTTCTTCCTCTTCAGGACAAAAATCATCTGCTTCTCCTGCCTCACAAATATGGAGCTTAGTGTCAGCTTCATGTGATAAAAATTCAAAATCAGAAAATATGATAGCACTTGATTTGTGTTTTATGACTCTGATCTCATGATTTGCTGCTGGTTTCTTGTCTGAATTTTTTCCTGTAAGGACTGGCCACTCTGTGTGCATGGGAAGGTTTAAAGGATCTTCCTTTGGCGTGTGCCTTGTAGAACAGGATAATTCTTCACAAAGGTGCTTTGTCTCAGGCTGGTTGGTGGCACTGGTACACCCTGCAGCCATGCCAAGTTGTAAGGATGTCTCATTGTGGTCCAATAAGGATGACAGAGACAGCAAGCTCGGCTCAGGTTCCAGTAACACATTCTGAAATTCATATGGGCTTGCCTGATTTTCTATTTTGCTTTGGTATTCTTCATACTTTGCTTCCTTTGTAGTCCCCACACACTTGGCAGGTGTAAGATAAGGTGAGCCCTGTTCTTCTTCATGGATGTTAGTTTCCATTCCAATGGGTTTCATCCATCAGAGATCAAAATTACTTCATTCTTGCTTTTCTTAAGAAACATAAATCTGCAAATGTAGCCAGGAAATATATTCTTAGTTTTCCAAAACCATGATCACACAGTCATTACTAATGCCTGAATTCTCATATAAACCATCTGAATCCTCTCAGATCCTGGAAAAAAAAAAAAAAAAATTAATGCCAACATGCTTGCAATGGAGTGCATCAGCAAAAGTAATCCTGAAACACGAAGTGTCCATATCAAATTTACTTCAGATTTACTTATCCCTCTTGAAAAATGTTTCATCTATGCAGATTAAATGAACTTAAAACATGAGAATCTTGACTTGTTTTGCTTAGAGACTGGGAAAGAAATGGCAAATGCAGAAATGTTTTTTAGTTAATGACTTTAAGTTGATTATGGACACAGTGGTTCAGAATAATTTAAAGTGATGTTAGATATATGCTTGTTATCCAAACATGCCTCTGTTCACTGTATTTTCATTATCTGTTAAATCACTGACAACTTTTACACTGCTCTGATAAAGCTACTAAAATGCCAAAGGGAAGACTAAGGAACAAAACATAGGGAAATGTCATAGGGAAAATTGACAGAAAAGAAGGTGCCAGTACAGGTATGATTTTGTATATCTTGAATTCAGTGAATTGCCAATGCAGTGCAGCATCTGTCCATTTCCAATAGATTTGAAAAGCAAAAGGAGGAGGCTAAAAATAACAGAGAGCTTCAGTACTACATTGGAGTTGGCCCTGTCTGCTTTAAAAGTCTTAATGTCCATGCTCACATCTACACAGTGCACCTCCAATGCACTGGGAGAAGGGAGCAGCTGAAGAACTGATCCTGCATCACTGAATAGCTTACATTCACCCATACATGTCATTTACTTCTTGTGACAGATTGAATATTGATAGTATTTATTTTAATGATTGTTTCAGTACTCCATCTGTGAGAGAGCAAAGCTGAACAGAAGCTTTTCAAAATAAAAAGAGAAGCTTAAGCCTTTGATGTATGTGGCAAACCTGTCAGTGATGAGGAAGACATGTCAGAAGGCAGCACTGTTACTGTCAAAGTGGGAAGAAAGCAAAGTTAGATGCTGGCATGTGATGTGCCTGTCACTGCATGTGCCATAGACTGAGCAGCGCACACCAGCTAAGCATATTTTACTGCTGGTTAGTGTATCTTTTACTGCTACAGGCATGCATTTGGTAATAGAAGGAATACTGTTACACATCCAGAAAATCTGGATTTATTGTATTACCTTTGTCATTTGAACTGCAGCTGTAATAGATGTGAGCATGCAGGTACACACTGTTTATGCAGACCTCCTCTCAGCTATTGATAGCTATTTAAATGTCAGACATTACTGTAAACTGTCTAACCTCCTGCTGGAGTCAGTGGAGAGAGAAAAATGCTTCCAGAAGGTAAATGTTCTCACTTATCTTGTTTATCTATTTTGATGTGGGATGAGTCTCTGTCCTGTCTTGACTGCCTAATACAAAACTATGGATAATGTTTAGACAAAAAAGCTTACACCAGTTATTCTGCCTTCAGAGGGACAAATAAAGTCAAGAAAAATCTCAGCCCCTCTCTGTGGTACACAACAATCATAGATTGCATTGTCTATGCGTGAATGAGAAAGCTACTTCTAAGCCCTCCTTTTCTCAGGTGCTTCAGGTTAGTCATCTACATAGAATTGACTTCACTTCCAGAGGTGCTGAACACCCTTGGTTCTTGCTTAACAGTGGGAGAACTAATTGAGCACAATGTCTTTGAAAAAAACCCCACATTCCCAGCTTTAGATGGAACAATTGGACTAACTAACATTTCACACAAGATCTTGTACATTGTGGGCACAGTGAAAAAGCTTCCTGACATTTCAGGTGATTATTGTCTCTGCTTCACTATGAGCCATCACTGTTGCTTCTGAGTCCTGGACACCCAGCACCCTGGAAGAAGGCATGCTGCCAGCACCCATGTTCCCACCACACAAAACCAGCTGTAAGCCAAAAAAGTCTGCCTAATGTAGTAGACTGCCCTAAGGGCAGCAAAAGAACTTTGGCCTGCCTGGCTGCCCACATCAGGTGAGAGGGTTGGTTGTGTCCACCAGCCACCAGCTGCTGGTGGCTGTCCCGTTCTTCATCTTATGGTAGTTCCAGAAGAAGTAGCAGTGCTCAGGTCTCCAGGTCTCCTCCAGGGATTCTCTTTCTCCGTCTTCACCCCTGTTGCAGTGCTAAGTTTGGTTTAACAAGCTGCAGCTTTCCCAGAGAGCACAGCAGGGCTGCTTAGGGCAGGGCAGCCATTCTGTCCTCCCGTAGTCCTTTCCGGATGGCCCCGCACTCTTGCTCCAGCCAGCTGTCAGCTCAGCAACACAGTGAACAGCAAAGCAGGCGAGAAGGGTCCCTCCATGAGGGCTTCAGAGGACCTTTAACATAGCATCACATCCCAGCGGTCCCCAGAGGCAAAGAAACGTCGTGATCCCGGCGCAGGTGGATTTTCTCAGGGGCTCAGGGGTGGTACATGGGCGGGGTTGGGGTACAGGAACCAATAGGGAGATCCCAAGGGAGTGGCCAGGGCTAGGGGCAGGGGAAAGCGGAGGGGAAATACGGGATCAGAAAAGCAGTGGGTAAACGGATCACCACACGCCGCTTCTTATTGTCACATTTTCTTCCCATCCTTGTCCCATTCCCTGGACTCTCTTTAGTTTTGGTAGTGCTGCCAAGCAGGATCTGCTGTGATGACATCTGTGGAAATACACCTTTGTGCTCATAGTAATATTTTTGCTGTAATAAGCCCAACATTTAGCAAAAAATTCTCCAGAAGCAGTTACAGAAATTCACAGGATCACAGGATGGGTCGGATTGGAGGGGATCACAGGGGGTCATCTAGTCCAGCCTCCCTGCTCAAGCAGGGCCGTCCTGGAGCGCATGGCACAGGATTGTGTGCAGACACTTCTTGAATATCTCTGGTGAGGGAGATTCCACAACCTCTCTGGGCAATCTGTTCTAGTCACTTGCACAATAAAGAAGTTCTTCGTCATATTTAGGTGGAACTTCCTGTGCATCAGTTTCTGCCCTGTACATGAAATTCTGCAGTAGGCATGCATGGGCTAAGTGAATTATGTGGTTTTTATTTCTATTATTTTTAGGATGATGCTTTAGACTCCCAAACATGAATTATCATCCAAAATATTGTATTTTTCTTTATCTCTCTATAGAACTCTATATTACTAACATTTAAAACCAATACCCAACTTCTCTTAAAACTTTACTAAGTTACTTGTCTCAGATGAGTTTTGGTTTTTACAGGATATGATGTAAAGCTGTAATTTTTACAGTTTAATTGCAAAAATCATGAAAGAGTTTTTCTCTTTACTAGATTTGCTTATTCTATTGTACTGTTTGTTTTTCCTGGGATGAGACTGGAACAAATCAAGTGTGCAAAAGCAGGCTGGTTTTGCACAAGTATGGCAAGAAATCTTTTAGGAGGAAGTGGTGAGAAGAGAAGGTCAGTTTACCCTTGTTCATCCTGTGCAACATATCTCTTTACTCAACCTAGCAGTGACTAGAAAAAAACCCACGCTTTTATGTATAATATTAAATTCCATATTTATAAAGAGTTACACATAGACGTTTCTAGCTCCTAAAAATGGAGCATTCTTGGCAAAGCAGAGAATTTAGAAATCTTGCCCACAGCAAAATTTGTGACTCAGAGTGCTCTAGACATTCAAGAGCTAAATCTGTACTTGTCGCAAAAGGTCTCTAAGACAGTCCTGCAAAATAATGTCATTCTCACCACAGTGATGAATGTATGCACACACAAGTTCTGAAAACTAATAATCTTTCTGGAAAAGGTCTTCAAGGCTTTATAAATAGGGAGATTACTTTCGTATGCATATGTAATTCTAAATATATACTGTAGCTTTAGCTCTACTGGTAGAAGCCAGTGTAGGTAAGGATGTGGAATAATGAAAGTATATGTGTGGTTTTCAAATAAAAAGAGAATGCAGGACTACCACAGGTAACTGTCCAACCAGAACTGACTCCAAGCGGCATTTGTAAGAGAAAGAAAATTTAAAAGCAACACTCAGAGCAACAGGAATTTTTTTTGTTAAATGTGAAATGCATATCTGAGTGTAGCAACTTCAGATGTTTACACATGTGAGTTTAAAACTTACAAATAGAATGTTATTTATTAATGAAAACTCCTTACCAATCAGCAGTAAATTAATACAGATTTGTGATCTAGCTAGTGTGTATAGAAAGTGTGTATGTGAAGCCTCACAGACCAACTTCTGTGTATCACGCTCTACTGGCTTGATTCCCCTTTGCCGGAACTCAAATTATTTTGATTTATTTCATAGGGTTACTCTAACAGCAAGTCACTAAAACAGTTTTTCAAACATGGCTTAAATTAGTGCATTTCAATACCCATTATGTGTTTTTGCATTATAGAGCATGTGAATATGTGTAATTTTTCAGTTTAAATTCTATTTAAATCTGAACTGACACAGTAAACTGGCAAATCAAGTCCTGATCTTGGCTGAAACAGTACACCACTCATCTAAAATAAAAAGTTTCTACCTCTCAGGCTCTAGTGCCTTTTTTTCCCTTTCACAATTACTTTGCTTAGTATTTTCTATTGACTTATACAATCTTCCTCTGAAAAATTAAGCAAACAAGACAAGAGAATGTGAGATACATAGACTAAGAGAAAATGACGAGATTAGGATTTTTTCCTGATGACAATTTTACCTGTTTTGCAAGGTAACCTCATATTTTTCAATTCAGTTAATTTCCATAAGCATAACAACAGGAACTGCATGAGCAGCCAAAAGATCCTCCAAGCATTGGGGCAGAACAGAAAAAGAAGTGAGCAGATCCTTAACAAAAGACATTTCAGCTTCCTTGGTGCACAAGAACTCTGTCAACAGAAGTGTATGTGAGAATCCCTGGGGCGAAAACAGCCTTCTGCAAGCATTGGCCAAATTATTCACAGAAAAAGACAGAAAAAAAAGGAGAGGGAAGGAAAAAAATAAAAAGAGAAAGTAAGAGCTTGCTTCATAGGAACACCAGGCACTTCTAAAAATACAGCATGACCTCATTCTTCACATTATGCCAGACCTTAATATTGTGCTTTGCTTTATCACCTGGAGCACCTGGAGTAAGGTTCCCACTGCTTGAGTCTGGATGCTGTCAGATTTTGAAAAGGTAGGCAGTGAAATGCCTTTTGATGTAGTATAAAGCCAGTGTAAAGGAGTACCAAAATTAGCTTTCCATGTCACTTGCAAATTCTAATTATTTTTTGCCTATGTTTCATCAAGACCTGTATTTGCTGCCAAAGCTTTACAAGTCTTCCCTTTTATATATATTAATAGAATCATAGCTTGCAGACAGACTTCTGCATACACTGCAAAATGTAGCTGTAGAGCTAGTTACTGGACACATGAGTTTCTGAGTGTGATTATAAGTCAGTTATTTGAAAATCTAGCCCGGAAAGGAGAAGGATGTATTGTCACTGGAAATATGGGGTGAAAAGTCTCTGGGTTATAGTTCAATTTTGGAAGTGTTTTTCTATATTGCTTTTGATTAGAGCAAACAGCAAAAATGGAAAAGCTACAATGCCCTTCTACTTGTGTAATGGATGTAGTCATGTACTCAGGCTTGTAGCTGTAGATTATGTTTTCCACCTTGAGATATCCAGGCACAGATACTTGGCACAGATGCTGCAACATCTATGTCCATCCTGACTCATTTCAGTGAGTGAAGGAGGTGGCACTGAGATGCTGGTTTCTCTTACACCTCATGCTTCTGATTGCCTTCACTGAAGTTGAGCAGTATTTTATTCAGCAAAGAATTTGGCCTAGTTATGAATGAGTCAGTCAGCAGATGAAGCCACATCTTGAGGCAACCATTTTTCAGGAATTACTTCATAGGACAGTATTATTCCAGGACAGCTGCACTACCAGGTCTGTCTACTACCAGCTTTGCCATCACCGCCCCCACCTCCACTGTGTCAGAAGATCATTGTCTTTGCCAAGGGAAGTAAAATATCTTCTCAAATGCAATAAACTACAATGATAAAGAGACACTTGATTAATTTAATAGTGCTTACATTCATTTTTGTCTTAGATGCAACTGTTGGTGGCAGATGTACTGTTTTCCAAGCTCCCTCTTAACAATGTCAGCAATTATTTACAGCTGGACCTATTTGTAGTATATAGGAAATACTGCTATGAGAGGAATCATTGACACATTTTGTGCTATTAGCTGAGCCTGAGGCTGAGTTTAATCCAGCTGAGGCACTAACATCCTGTCAGTGTGCTGACTCAATTGTATTTCTGTCTAAACCAGCATTTTCAAAGGCACTGTCATTGTCACCTTACACCATGTGGTAGTTGCAAATAAGGTGAGAAAATACCCTCTACAATACAATTATTGCCCTTCCTAAGACCCTAGATCCATGGGCAATGTTTAGTTCTAGTTAGTTTACATGAAGTGGGCCTTGATTTTGCAAATCTTTGTGCTCTGTGCAGCCCATGAATAGCATGGTTACAATGCTGAGCAAAACCAAATGGCAGGAATATGTGATCAGCAGTATAGTATCTTCAAAGAACGAGGTCTGTCTTTCTTTCTGCCAATAGGCATCTTTTACCATTGCCTTCAATGTGTTGCTTTTGTATTCCCTGTTCTGCCTCACATACCTTGTCTTACATGTATGAAGTGTACCATCAATCTCCTGATAAGGTACTGGCTTAACCTGATAAGGTTGTTTGACTACATGCTTTTAGAAGGTGATTTTCAGTGATTTAAGATTACATTCTGAATTACTTGAGAAATTAAACCTGATGTAAAGATGTTGCCCTAGAATACTTTGGCTTTGTTTTTATACAGGCAGTGCAATCAATGTGGAACAGGAGAGCAGCCAGCCATACATGGACACTGTTCACAAACACAAGCTCCAAAATGAACCAACACCTCATAAATATTTTGAAAATAACACTGGATAAACCACATAGGAAAAAAAGTCTGTGTTCCTTCAGCTGATGATCTTTACATTGGTAAGATCCCACGTCTTTATCTAAGCTGCCAGTCCACACCAATGTCAGGAAACAGCCTTTCTGCAAGCAAAGACACAGAGGTATGAGCTGCTTCTCCTTCCAGTTTAAATACTACCACTGTTCCTTCTGCCTGTAAAATGAAATTATGTATGTTATGTATGGGATGCTCAATGGACTGTTTGGAAATTAATCTTCATTTTGCACAAGTGGAAAGAAGCTGGAAGGACCAATTTTTTTTTCATATTGGAGGATGTCTAGGATAACATAAAGGTAGTTCTATTCATACCTTTTTTTTTTTAAGCTCCTGAAAGAGAAATGACCTAAGACAACCACTTCTCACTCTACAAGTTAGGTAAATAACAGGCAGCTTGGTTTTGGGTTTTTTTGTGTTTAGCTCTTCTCTATTCAGAATTGTTTATCAGCAAAAAATTCTCCTTCACAACAGCCTGCAAGTTGTGTGCTGTCTTCCAAAATTACACATATCCCTCTGAGAAATCCCTGCTGAACCTGTGACACCCGCTAGCAGCCAAAAGCAGTTATTTTGGCATTTCACAGGGGCAGATGCTGGTATGGTCTGTTTTTGCATGGTTCATAACTCCTTAAAATGAAAGAAATTAAGTTCCTTAAATTTATTTCCCTCTCTGAAAAATATATCACTGTCTTGGGTGCCTTCATGAGAAAGTATCAGTTTAGATTACTTTAGATCACTTTAACCATTATTATCCACAACCTGCATATAAAGAATTGGATGGTTGCATCTACCATGACCACACAGTCAGCAGAAGAGTTGTAAGCTGGAATCTAAATTTCTTTGTCACTAAAGCTTTTTCTTAATGACATCATATCTTCCATCCGTAAAAAATGTTTTATTTACTAATTGTCATGATTGAATTTACACAAAGAACATAGGAGACTGAGGCTTCATCAGGCATCATGACTGAAGATCAGCACTTGTTTTAATAGGATGAACTCTTCTTGCTTATACTGTTTATAGAAGAGAGTTGCATTTCTTTAGATATGTGTGCCCTTTTTCCCCTGAACTGGGTTCTCTTAAACAGCGATAAACAAATAATCTTCAGTAAACCCCTACACCCCTCCAAGCTCCTGATTTTCCCATAGTCTATTAAATTCCCCCAACAGCTCCAACACCCTTCAGTAACTCTTATGTGCAGTGCTTCTGCTTCAAGCTTCCTTTACACAAACAAGTTAAATTTCAAGTCCTGGTCCTGATCTTCAAAGTAATGTCGATGCCTTGACTCTTGTTCCAGCACCCTCTGTCCTTGCCACCTGTGGCCATGGCCAACACAGGAGTGAAAGCCTGGCACAGGGAGAGAGATGCCCCAGCTGCCACCAGGAGCAACTACACTCATTCCAGGCAAAACCACATAAAAATACATCTCTCTTGCTGCTTTCTGAGCAAAGTACAGAGAGAAAAATAACTCACAGCACACTGGTGTTTGGGATAAGAACTGCCTCAGCTGGTCTGAAACCAGTCAGTCTGGAGAGTGGGAAGCAGCCAAACCCCTGTAGCTTCTGAACCCTGCCCAAGTTCATTAATCCTGTTTACAAGACCTGATTGTTTCTGATACCTAGGCCAGCTGGCTGAATACCTGAAGGAAAAATAGGGGAAAATTCAGCTGCCTAAACCTAGGCTTCTAATGCCCTTTGAGACATGTTAAACTAGCCCACTTGGCCTTCAGCTGCCTGCTCAGACAGGTGCAAATCTCCTCCAACTCCTCTGACATACCTACTGTGTGGATGTCGTAGGACAGCAGGGCATCTCAGGGGCTCTGCTTGGCACCTGCAGGTAGGCACTTGTTTAGGCAGATGAACTGTACTTTCAGATTCCTTAGTAGGCTATTCAAAGAATTTAACTTCAGGCACCTAATTTTGATGACTAACTTAGGATTCTTGGTTAAGAACCTTAATCTCTCCTTTCCCTATATAAAAAGCCTGCATTCTTAATGTATGCACCTCAATTCAGCTGGCATAAGTACCATACTGCTTCCAAAAAGAAGTGTGTGTTAGTCTCCTGGTTAAGCAAAGAAGCTGCTGTAGGAAGCCAAATTGATAAAAATTGCTAGCAGCTCCCTGCTGCTTAAGGACCTGTTTCTGTGCTCCAGTACGTTATTAAGGTAACTTTCAAGGCTAGATCAGAACTTACTCAGAAAACAAACAAGAACAAGCACTTTAGTGCCAGGTTTGTGGCACTTCAGCTCCCCAGGTTTGCGCTCCTATCAGTCTTATAAAGTTTTTGCAGTGTTTTGGCAACATGCTACATTTCTCAGTTGAAATGCACTGCTTAATGCAAGACTGGTAAACAGCTTGAATAGGCAGGGCTTTGATTTATGAACTACATGAATATGGTTATGAGCACGTTGGCTGGGCAATTAGTTTTAAATTGTATAAGCTCACACCAGCTCTTGTTATTATGAGTACAAAGGTTTGTCAGAGTACCTCTGAATTCAGTATTTCAGAATCCTCTGGTGTCTTTATGCCTATTAGACCAGAACTGAAGCAAATTAAAGCCTCTGCTACACCTTCTGAGTCTAATACCACTAAACCATGTGTATGAAAATATCAACAGCGAATATATTAAATAGATGCATCCATTTAAAATGCTACTTTGTGTGCTTTTTTTTTTTTCTAGTCCAAGATGGGTTTTGATCTCCAGTAATGTCTTTATCGCCCTCTCTAATCAGTGTCTGTAATGAATTCTAAGGAAATGGTGATGCTGCAATAAATGTCAATTACTACAAAGGCTGTGCTGCAGGCCAGCCCCTCCTATTGAGACCTGCTGGGTCCACGAGATATAAAGGGCAGCAAGGGAGGACTGTGTCAGCTGCAATGAAGATCAGTTATTTCAGAGGGAGCAAAAGTTATTTTAGAGGAACCTCCTGCCATCCCTATCTCTATGTGCAGAAAGGCCAAAATGAATCTCACTCAAACAGTTTTGGTCAAGTAATACTTAGTGGTACAAGAATTCTTCCCTCAAAACCAACATATTTTTGATGGATAACCCATGCATTTTTGTTTACTCAAAAAACCAAAAGAAAATAAAACATAATTTATGTTGGGAGATATTTACTCCTTTTGATTAATTTTCAAAGCTCTCAGAAGAAAGAAGTGTTCAAGTATAAAGTGCTCAGATGAGTACTTCAATATTTTCAGCCTATCTCTTGCTCCCCCATATGATTTTTAAAATTATATTACTAAGTATTCCGTTAATTTGACAGAATCTCATAGTTCTTTCAAATTCTTATATTTGGGGATAAGTTTTGTTTTGTATTTTTTTCCTAGATACAAAAACGTCCAGCAATTCTTAATGACAGCTGCTTTAGAGATGCTCAAAGTTTTATTTAGGTACAAAAGGAAGTGTTTCTTAAGCCAAGGTGCATATTTGAGGCCTGAATAGCTCTTTTGAACAAATTCCCTGTTTGCCTTTCTGCTTTTAGGTTATTTCTTCTCCTGTTATTTGAGATCTTCCAATAATTACTTACAGTCATCTGTTTTCCAGTCTTTAATTCCAAATTTCTACTTAGTGTGATTTCTTGTGCTTGCTAAATTAGAGAGATTTATGGTATCAGATGTTCCTTCTCCATGGAAGGGGTCACTTTTCATCAAATAACAGCTCTCCTTTTTGGATAAACTCAAGCAAACATTTCAAGTGGTTTAACAAATGTAGTCCAAAAAGATCTAAACTAGCTCTAAGCTTCCTAGCCTAGGTCTCACAAATAATAAAGTAATGGAGCTGAGGCATGCTGCTGTGATACACCTATCATCCAAAGAGTATCTCAGGTCTTTAAATGATACCTGCAATAACTGTATACCAAATTCAGAGGTCATTTTCGAAGCTATTCCCTGGAGTCTTCATAGGTTTGGTTTCTTATGCTATTTTGTGAGATTTCCTCAGATTTTCTCCATCCGTGACATCTTTCCTCTATGCAGAATGAAACTGCCTGGGGTGTTTCCACATGACTTTGTGGAACAAAGAGGCAAATAAGCCCCCCATCATTAAAAGTTATGCAATCCACCAGTGGATGCTCCTAGAAATTTTAAAGGGTCTGCTACACCTGAAGTGTAGTCCACTGTAGTGGGTTGAACCTGAGTTGATGGACAGTCTTTTAGACTAATGACGCTTCTCACAATTTACATATTTAAACCATGCTGCAAGGTGGGAATTTCCTTTCGTTCTAGCTCGCCTGCTGGAAGGTGGGGGGGCCTTGGAGCCTCTGGGCCCTGCTGGGGCCTCCTGCCTCCCTGTGTTGGGTTGACCCTGAGTTGATGGACAGTCTTTAAGACCAATTACGCTTCTCACAATTTACATATTTAAACCGCACGGAAAGGCGGGATTTCCCCTTATGGTCGGAGCTCGCCTGCTGGAAGGTGGGGGGGCTCCGAGCCTCTCGGCCCCGCTGGGCCGGGCCGGGCCGGGGCCACTGCCCCTTTCCCCCTTTCCTATCGCTGCGGCACGGACCCTGGGTCACTGAGGGGGACTGTCCCAGAGCCGCAGGCAGCTAAAACCAGCCATGGACTGCTCACAGCTAAACCCATCCAGCGCGGCTTCTGGGGACAGGCGGGTCCCTCTCCTCTCCATGCGGAGCCGGCGGAGCCAGCGGGAGCCGGCAGAGCCTCCTGTCTGCAGCCAGCACACTCCGTGCTGAACTGAAGAGGACACCACGCAGCCAGCAGCACAGAGGGAGCGAGGCTTTCCCCACCGTAAAGCCCGAACAAGAACACCCTTCAACATGGCGGCTTCAGAGTCAGAGAGAAAGAGAAGTGAGTCCTGTGGGACGGAGCTGAGCATGGCGACAGGAGAAAAGAGGGCGGTGCCGCGATTCTGGCGCGCAGCTTAAAAGAAACCTTCTTGCATGCCGTGGTAAGAAACTGTAATACCACAAACTGTTTGTCTCTTTAATCCATTTGAAGAACATGGGGGGTGGGGGGGGTGGAGAATCAACGTGTGCCTATGAAGTTTGTGAAGAGTGCCTATGCCAGGCTATATAGAAGTAGTAAGAGGCTGTTAGAGACTTGTGGCGAAGGAAAGCCTCTGTGTGCAGGCCAAAATAACTTATCCTTAAAAAGATGAATAACCCCATGTGATGGCCCATGTTCTGTAGTGTGAAAGAACTGTGAAATTCTTCATGGGAGAGATGTTCTACACATAGCAGACTGTTTGTTTCCGGGCGGGTCTGCTATTGGTGGCAGCGGTGGGATCCACGTGCAACTGAAGGAAAACCCTTTTTTCCTTAAGCATAAGAGAGAGACTTTTCAAGAACTGCAACACTGACTAACATCCCATGTTCTGTTATCCCTTGTGTGAGCTGGATAAAAGGAGAGAAGTGCTGGAAAGAAGGGGGGGGGGGGGGGGAATTTACTTTAATTTTGTTTTGTTTTCTCTTTACTTTTAATTCTGTTAGTAATAAAGCTCTTTCATTGTACTGCAACTGTTTAAGGTTTGTGGCCTGCTTTGCTTTTCTCCTAATTCTTATCTCACAGAAGGAAAATAAGTAAATAATGAATATTTTGAATCAAAACCACTACATTTAATTGGTGTTTCTGCCCGGTTTCAAACTCAACCCGCTACATTTATGGTGGAGAATGCGGGCAATTAATGAGCGCTGTGAGATGAAGACTAATTAGGAGAAAATAATAAGCAAAGCAAGTAGAAAGTTATAAAATTAAGTAGAATAATAGAAGAAATTTGCTTTGTAGTAGTGGTAAAAATTCTAGGGGTGGAGGTTTATGTAATTTGTTTTCTTTTAGCTCTGGTTTTGCTATTTTAAGTAACTTTTGGATATGTAAATTTTAAGAAGCGAGGGGTGGAATGTGTTGGGTTGACCCTGAGTTGATGGACAGTCTTTAAGACCAATTACGCTTCTCACAATTTACATATTTAAACCGCACGGAAAGGCGGGATTTCCCCTTATGGTCGGAGCTCGCCTGCTGGAAGGTGGGGGGGCTCCGAGCCTCTCGGCCCCGCTGGGCCGGGCCGGGCCGGGGCCACTGCCCCTTTCCCCCTTTCCTATCGCTGCGGCACGGACCCTGGGTCACTGAGGGGGACTGTCCCAGAGCCGCAGGCAGCTAAAACCAGCCATGGACTGCTCACAGCTAAACCCATCCAGCGCGGCTTCTGGGGACAGGCGGGTCCCTCTCCTCTCCATGCGGAGCCGGCGGAGCCAGCGGGAGCCGGCAGAGCCTCCTGTCTGCAGCCAGCACACTCCGTGCTGAACTGAAGAGGACACCACGCAGCCAGCAGCACAGAGGGAGCGAGGCTTTCCCCACCGTAAAGCCCGAACAAGAACACCCTTCAACATGGCGGCTTCAGAGTCAGAGAGAAAGAGAAGTGAGTCCTGTGGGACGGAGCTGAGCATGGCGACAGGAGAAAAGAGGGCGGTGCCGCGATTCTGGCGCGCAGCTTAAAAGAAACCTTCTTGCCTGCCGTGGTAAGAAACTGTAATACCACAAACTGTTTGTCTCTTTAATCCATTTGAAGAACATGGGGGGTGGGGGGGGTGGAGAATCAACGTGTGCCTATGAAGTTTGTGAAGAGTGCCTATGCCAGGCTATATAGAAGTAGTAAGAGGCTGTTAGAGACTTGTGGCGAAGGAAAGCCTCTGTGTGCAGGCCAAAATAACTTATCCTTAAAAAGATGAATAACCCCATGTGATGGCCCATGTTCTGTAGTGTGAAAGAACTGTGAAATTCTTCATGGGAGAGATGTTCTACACATAGCAGACTGTTTGTTTCCGGGCGGGTCTGCTATTGGTGGCAGCGGTGGGATCCACGTGCAACTGAAGGAAAACCCTTTTTTCCTTAAGCATAAGAGAGAGACTTTTCAAGAACTGCAACACTGACTAACATCCCATGTTCTGTTATCCCTTGTGTGAGCTGGATAAAAGGAGAGAAGTGCTGGAAAGAAGGGGGGGGGGGGGGGGAATTTACTTTAATTTTGTTTTGTTTTCTCTTTACTTTTAATTCTGTTAGTAATAAAGCTCTTTCATTGTACTGCAACTGTTTAAGGTTTGTGGCCTGCTTTGCTTTTCTCCTAATTCTTATCTCACAGAAGGAAAATAAGTAAATAATGAATATTTTGAATCAAAACCACTACATTTAATTGGTGTTTCTGCCCGGTTTCAAACTCAACCCGCTACACTCCCCCCTTTTCCCAACACTGTGGCACGGACCCTGGGCCATGGCGGGGGGGGAACTGTGCCAGAGCCGCAGGCAGCTCAAACCAGACATGGACTGCTCACAGCTAAAACCAGCCATGGACTGCCACACAGCTAAGCCCAGCCATGGACTGCCACACAGCTAAACCCAGCCATGGACTGCCACACAGCTAAAACCAGCCATGGACTGCCACACAGCTAAACCCATCCGGCACAGCTTCCTGGGACCGGCGGGTCCCTCTCCTCTCCACGCGGAGCCAGCAGGAGCCGGCGGGGCCTCCCGTCTGCATCCAGCACACTTCGCGCTGAACTGAGGAAGACACCATGCAGCCAGCAGCACAAAGGGAGCGAGGCTTTCTCCACCATAAAGCCCGAACAAGAACACCCTTCAACATGGCGGCTCCAGAGTCAGAGAGAAAGAGAAGTGAGTCCCGTGGGACGGAGCTGAGCATGGCGACGGGAGAAAAGAGGGCGGTGCCGCGATTCTGGCACGCAGCTTAAAAGAAACCTTCTTGCCTGCCGTGGTAAGAAACTGTAATACCACAAACTGTTTGTCTCTTTAATCCATTTGAAGTACATGGGGGAATGGAGAATTCACGTGCGGCCCGTGAAGATTGTGAAGAGTGTCTATGCCAGGCTATATGGAAGCATTGAGAGGCTTTTAGAGACTTGTGGAAAAAAAGCACCTTTGTGTTCAGGCCAAAATAACTCATCCTTAAAAAGATTAATAACCCCATGTGATGGCCCATGTGTGGCAGTGTGAAGGAACTGTGAGATTTTTCATGGGAGAGATGTTTTACACCACAGCAGGTTGTTTCTTTCTGGGCGGGTCTGCTGTTGGTCGCAGTTTGGGAACCATGTGAAGCAGAAGAAAACCCTTTTTTGTTAAGCATAAGAAAGAGACTTTTCAAGAACTGTAACACTGACTAACATCCCATGTTCTGTTACCCCTTGTGCAAGTTGAGTAAAAGGAGAAAAGTGCTAGAAGGGGGGGAGGGGGTTTGCTTTAATTTCTTGTTATTTCTTCTTACTTTTAATTCTATTCATAATAAAACTCCTTTTTATACTGCAACCGTTTAAGTTTTGTGCCTGCTTTGCTTTGTCGTAATTCTTATCTCACAGAAAAAAAATAAGTAAGTAATGGATATTTTGAACTAAACCACTACACTTAATTGGTGGTTTTGCCCGGTTTATGAACTGAACCCGCGACATCCACAAATAAAGAAGAGCTGGATTTTTTTCAAAAAAAGTAATTTGGAGTCGAAAAAATACCTGGAACAGTTTTTATACAGTCTAACATCTATATAAAGCAAAAGTGCAGGATAATTATTTCTTAACTTTTTCTAGTTTTCCCTTCCTATATAAGCCATTTCTTTCCAACCTTTAAAAATAAAAACAAAAGATAAGTAGAAATTTTAATCAAAGGGGATGGCAATTGTCTGGCAGGATGAGGCTCACACAAACATGAAATTCAATTAATCTGATTTCCATGGAAACATAGTATTGATGCAAATTCTGTTACAGAGTCCCTTAAACAAGCAGAATGGTTATGTCCAGTTCCACACAGCATAAAAGTATTAAATCAAATGATCAACACCCTCCCCTGGCCATGCAAGGGCCTCTGCAACTTTATTCAAATAAATGAATGTCTGACAGAGATGGTGTGTTTCACCTTAATTTTTACAAGTACAAATGTCATAGGTTAGCATAGTTCTGTGTTCAAAGGTCATAGTTCTGTGTTAACATAAGAGAGACTTTTCTTTCCTTCAGAATGCTGTAAGTCATTAATTCAGATATCAGAGAGTAGCAAATTAGTCATTTCCCTCCCTTGTGACAAGAAAAAAAGACTAGCTGCTTTGACTGAGTTTCAGAAGTGCCACAAATTCAGTTTCAATCTTCTTTCCTTACAAATGTGTGTTCATCTGTGCATATTGCACATACTTTTACATGTTATGACTGAGGATGCCTGTGCCATCTTAGTGGGAGTTAAAGACCAGTTTCTCATGAAGCTCAGTCACTGTAAATCATACGAGTCTAAAGTGTTAGTGTATATTTGTAATGCTAGATATAGTCTCATTTTAACAATGAGGAATAACTACCAGGTGGGTAATATTTAGTTAAGAAGTATAAAAAGAAGTAAATATTTGACAGTTTTATTACCTCTCTGCTTAAATAAATGGTAGAACAAATGCTCCAAGTTTAAGCACTCAGTACCTTCCTACCCTAATGCTCCATATAGTTTAAGGCTAACATTTTTGATATTTTTATCACTAAATATATAAGGAATCTTGATCTTCAAAAAGCTGCAGGCCATTCCTTTTTGAAATGTCATCCACTTTTAAAGCGTGTCTCTCCAAAGGGAAGATTTGTCTAGCAGTAAACACTCCGATTTCAAAACTTCAGTCTCTCTCTGGTTGTTTTCTTTAATATGTCTTAGTCCCCACTGTTCTTAAAAGAAGCTTAAAAATGGTAAAAGACTATAACTAATGCAACTTTGGCTCCCCAAGCCAAAGTGATGACAGGGCAAAGCAGCTGTATGAAATACAGACTTCCCTGCACACCTTGTCCAGGCAGAAATTGCAAACCACCCACAGCAGACAGAGTGGCCATGACAAGGAACCAGCAATGTCACTGCCTCTGGCCACCCACACCAGGGCACTTACTGCTGACAGGTTTCTCGCTGCCACCTCTCTCCCTCTTTAAACTGCAGTAAATGAACAGTTTTTATGCTTTTTGCTGGTGGGGGATCATGGAATCGGTCTTGTTCATCTTTCATTGCCAGAAGTCATGCGAACATGTGGCAGTGCCTGCAGCCGCAAAGGCACCATGTATTATTAACCACAGGGCTGTGTTGCTTTAGTCAAGCCCCACTTTGCAAGATGATGCCCAAAACCAGTGAAAAGTAGAGTTGCTTTCAGTCTTTCCTGGGGAAAAACAGAGCCCTGTGTAGAAACAGTGCAAGGACATACAGTAAGGGGAAAATTAGCTGTGCCACTTCCCCAAAAAATAGATCCTCAAGCCGTGGAAGAACCATGATCTGAGCTCAATAAATAGGCTGCATGATAACAAATAAATGGAGAAATGAAGATTTTTAATGATTTAAAATTTCAGTTGCTCCAGCAGATGAAAATTAACTACCATGATCAGAGTCAGATTGTGTACAAATATACAGAAAATTATAACACCACTCTAAAATTCCTTAAATTCACAGCTTAGCATACTTATTAACCTTTTTTTCCATTGCATTTTTAGCATATTTATGTTCTTAAAACATAACATCTCATCTGCTAGTGGAATATTCGCACGTATGCAAATACTCGGGCAAGGACTCTGCATATAGTCAGCCTGGGATGTACTCCCCATGTGTTTGCTCTAATGCACTACTGTCATCCCTTTAAATCATTGGGAAGGCTGTTATAATTTTAGATTCCTAGGAGTTTCCATTGCAGTGAGAGATTGACAAGTATCAGACCAAGAGCTGCTTGACAGACCTTCACCTTTCTCCTGCTGAAAATGTACATTACCATATGAATTTTAGTGACTCGTCCCTACCATTCTGTAGCCTGGGGTTTCCTGCTGCGCCCTGCACACAAGACAGGCATCCAAGGACGTGGCAGTACAGGAAAGGCAATGGTGAAACAAGACATGTTAATCTTTGACTGCGTGCTAAGTAATTAGCGTCGCTTCTGTGTGAGTTATTTATATCCAGTTGTGTAATTTTGCAAAAGGTTAAGTTTCCCTTTAATTTTGATGCAGTGCCTTCCTGGCAACATCAAAATTTTAGTAAATTCTTGTCATAGATGACCTTCAGCTAAGTAAAGAAATGTTAACTTGCATAAACAATTCCAAAGATATTTGAAAGTACCCTGAATAAACATAATACCTGTGAGGGTACATGCAAGTAGAAGGCTTTTATGAGCTTCTACCTGAAATACTGTTGAGTTTCCTCTTCTCAGAGCAGACTGCCATGGAGTTTACCTGCTATGTGTTTACTGCTACAAAGCCCCTCACCGCACTCCATTTCCCTGTACAATGTATAGGGATATATGGGAAAGCAGCAGTGTCCACCACGCTTTTGCATTCTTCAGGCTGAAGACAGTGTCAGTATTCTGGGTGTCCAAAAGAACTCTTTCAGTTATGAACCTCAACCTATGCAAGCAAGATAAAATACTGGGACTACTAACTTCCAGGATTTGTTTTGGGAGAGTTTTTATATAGTGGTGTCAAGTCAAATGGTGTATATGAAAGCAATTCTTCAGAGACAGTTTAAATGCTACTGTAGAAATGCCTACCAGACTGTGAAAGTTCCATTTTAAGGGATATTAAAAAGACAACAAGGAAGAGTCCCTCAAGCATGTGTACTCTGTTCATACATGGCTGTGGCAATTAGTGTAAATGCTCTTTATCAAACACCTTTTTATCTCAAATTAACATTTGTGTGGCAAGATTTCAGCTTGATAGGTACTTACAGAACAGGTAACTAAAGAAATAAAATTATACTAATTTCAAGATTTTTGAATTCTCCTTTTCTACTTGTTTCAAGAAGACTTGATAGCTTTTATTTTGAGCAACATTTTCTATATGGAGGTGTGCCTCGCTAAGGCATATTTGAGGAGCTTATGACACACAGGAGTACACGAGTGAAGATAAGTAGTCACATGTTCGTGTGCCTGTTGTTATGAATTCGGCAATGCTGAGTGCCTCTCACTCTGTAACAGCTGGTATGAGACTTAGGAATTTCAAAACACTAAGTGGTTCTACATTTCACCAGAAACAGTGGCTAAATTAAATGCCTTCAATTTTTTTCCCTCTCCCAAAAGGTCCCAAATCCTTTCCCCACAGAGGTGCAGAGGAGCTTAGAAGTGTCTCTGGCCTGCGGAGCTGGCTGGGACAGCAGAGGTAAACTGACCACTAGTGATGCAGAGAAACCCTTTCAGGTTCCCTTTGTCCTATTTATGTCAAACGCCTTGGTGCTCCTGATGCTTCTCTTGGTGGATGCTCTGCAGTGAATAATACTTTGCAAGCAGGGACAGGACTATCCACGTAGCCTTGGCTGGGCAGGCAGGAGGGACCTGCCCCATGGCCCGTGACCCTGCACTGGCTCTAGAAACAGCTCTCAGGGCAGCCCGGAGCCAGGCAGGAGGCAGCCCAGGCACACCTGCCTTCGGCAAGCCAAGCTGCTTGACTCTGGAGGTGCCTGGAGCATGCATTTGTAAACTTGCTGAATGTGAGCAGCATCTGTTATTAGGCCTTCTGCGTGTCTGTCTTGACTTGCAAAGTGAGCAAAAAGTCCAAAGGAAAGGACCCAAGGACAGGATTGTCTAGTACAGAGAAAGAGGGGTTTGGGGATGGCTCACGTGGATTGAGATGAAGGCTTGCTTTCACAGAGAGCTGGAAATGCCTTGGATTTAGGGTAAAGGTTGATAATTTTGAGCTATATGTTACTTTAAGTGATCTGGCACTGGTCAGAGAATGGGTGAGCTCTTGCTCTATAGTTACATGCGGAGCCATAACTCAGCCCATCCTAGAAAGACTGTGAGCCTCAGTGTCACCAATAAACTGCAAAAAATAGATAAGTAGGAGCAAGGAGCAGGACCTGGGACTCTCAGGCCAAAGACCCCAGTACCATCTTGCTCTCTAGGTTTAGCCCTGTGAATCTCATGTCCCTTTCAGAGTAGTGTTTGTTGCTGGCAGGAAGACTGTGCTGTGAGGAGGATGTTGAAGCCTGGTGGCTGATGGACTTTCCTGAAATGTATGAGCAGAGTTAAAGACAGTGGGTCTAGAAAGCAAATGTTCCAGCTCCTGAGCAATGACAAGCCTCTTCTGCTGCTGCCATTAGAGCATCATGTCTTCTGAGTTCATGAACGTCATTAAGCAGAAGATCTGCTCCCCGGAAAGAAGGTCCTGCTTTATTCACAGCCTGGGCTGCTCTAAGCACGGGTCGCTGGGCAGGTCTTGCCAAGGGATGGGGGCAGATGGGCCAAAGCACTGAGAGCCACCAGCCCCAAGTCTTTGCAGTCACCAGGCCCGAGTGTCCGTGCCAGGCAAGTGAGCCCGTCTGTTTTCAGATGTAAACCAGAATGGAAGCCAATGCACAGGCGCCATTGATAAACCCAGGGATCAAAAGCAAGGGCATGTAGAAGCTGAGTTAATTGGTGCTTAAAGCACTTAAAGCAGAAATTCAGAAATGAAGATCTGATGCAAAGATGACTCAGAAGCAACACACTGGGTTTAGCTGGCATGCATAGGGAGCTTCCCTATTAAAGGGAGCTAAACATTTGTCAGTGCCAGAGGGCTTTTATAACAGAAGAGTTGCTTTAGCCCCAAAATGGTGTTTTCTAACAATACTTTGTCTCCCAAGAAGGGAACACCAAAGCTGACTCAGAGAACTCTGAGTTGAGACTCTGCCCAGAGGAATAATATGAATCATCTAAACCACTCGTACAGCTCCCCCTGTCAATTTACTAAAAGCATCATATCTGCAGCTGGATCTGTGGCTTAAAAAATGTGGCCTAAGGCAGGATTTTTTTTTGCTGCTGTGTCAATACATTAAAAGATCCAGAATGTGTTTAATAGTAGGCTGATGGGGAATGAAAAATATCACTAGAATTCTCAAAATATTGTTCTTGCTTTCTCTGGATAACATCTTACAGAAAGACATGCTTCACACAACATGATTTTAAAGTGATGAAATCTCTGCTTCTTCACTGCCTCTTTCTGTGACTCCTCCTTTGGTTCAAAGGAGTTGTGCCAATATAAATAAATGTTATTTATATTGTGGTAGAGCCAGGGTGCCATATAAAGAACCTGTTCTTTATTGTGTGAAATGCAGTAAATTCACAGGAATGAGTCCCTGTCCAAGGAACCCACAGCCTATAACTCTGAACATGGCACGGCACAAAGAACTATGGAAAGCACAAACGACCATACAGAAGGCAGATCATGATGGGCATACATAAACACAGCTATTGGCCAGTGAGCCCCAAGAGGCTCATGAGGATGTTTGAAGGCTTTAGAAATACTGACACATCACAAAATGCTAATCTTATGGTCACATCCAGGATAATTTTTAAAAAGCATTAAAAAGCATTTTAAAAAACCTGTAAAAGCATTACTGAGTTCTGCCTCAGTACTAAAGACATGAGGGTGTTCTAGGGGGTTTGGCCATTCTCAATCCAGGTGGAATCAATAAGCAAAGCGTAATTTCAAAACATAGATGAAAATATTTTCAGTGATGTTATGGGAATACTATTTAGCTAGTTACTGCCTTATGCTTCTTCATGCAGTTTTGACTTAGGTGAGATTTGGATGGTTTTGCTCATTCAAACTACTTCAGCCACCTAAAGTAACTATTTGTAAAGTTTTGATAGGTCAATGCAACCCCACAGTTTGCTGTTGTGTATTTAACATCATTCTTTCTTCTAAGTGGATTTTCAATCTATTTTGTAGAGTAAAAAATAATTAATCTCAGTCAGAAATTAATTAAACCCCCTTCATTCAAATGAAGATAACTCCATCTACTCAAGGGAATTTTCTGTTAGTGCCTCTTTTCCAAGATTCCATAAAGTCCTCAACTAAATAAGTATCATAATTATGAAAGAAAGACCACAGAGGAAACAAAAGAAGAAAAGGCTGTGTATATAACTTCTAGAACATTTTGCACCTTAAAACTTCTGGAATTAAATGTTACATCAAATTTAAAGACAAAAACCTGTACATTTTACACTTTATCTTACTTAATATGTTACTAAAAACAGGATTGAATTTTACACTCAGAGCATCTTGGAGGTAATTCTCAGTCTATCGCCATGTTTATCCTTAAAAAAAAAAAAAAACAATCTGGGAAACTGCTCTCCAGAGAGATGCAGATTATTTTGGCAAAAGATGTTCTCACCAAGCTTCTTTTGCTACCTAAACTTAAAACAATTTCCTGAGTGAAATAAACTATATGGCCAAAGAGAACTGCTTGCTATAATAACTGAATCTAGAATTCCGTCCATGAGAAATCTCTTGGTCAGAGATGTTATTTTTCTCCATTAACTACTCAGCTCTTATTTACTGTAGTTACTAAAGACAGTTCTTCAGATGATACCACACCAAAGAGAACAACACCAACAAAGGATTAAACACAGTTGGTGGTTTGCTCCAAATGACTGGCTGAATCAAGGCAAAACAGATTGCTGAGGTGTGTCTTCTGCTGAGACTCACGCAGTCTTGGTTTGGCATGTTTATGGCTCTGCTGGCTAGTTGTATTTTGTTAAAGTTGATTAATATAACTGGATTTTATAGATATATCATCTAATAAAACAATCCATTGCAATAATTTGAACTTTTTGTAAAAAGTGTCATTGCTGCATTATTCATTTTATTGACTAGTGCACATAGGGAATTAATCAATTTGAGCTGAAAAATAAAATTAGATGTAGTAGGGGTTTTAGCATAGCTAAAAGATTTGTCTGAGGAAAGATGTGAGGAGATGGAATGGAATAAAAATAAAAGCTATTCGAAGGCTATTTATTAAAAAAATATTCTTTTCATGGAACTGTGAGAAAAATGATTGTCTACCAAATCAAACCAAACCAAACCAGACCAGACCAAACCAAACCATTATAATAGGTCAAATACTCTAGCTCCTCTTTTTTAAAATTAATTTTGGGAAGCATTTTGCCAGCATTGATAAAATGCCTTTTCTGAAATAACAGCAACTAATTTTAGAAGAAAGTATTTTTTAATATGAATTCTTTCAGGAATTCCTGTTTTGAAGAAATTAACGAAGTTGTTCCCATCCTGAGCTGCAGCAAAACATTTTTTGAAATGTTAAATTGCAAGGTTTAATCTGTGATTTCTGCTATGCACCGGTACAAACCCCAGAGAAAATAGTCTCTGCTCTAGAAAATTAACATAAATTGTCAAAATTGATAAAGAAGCGTTAATAACATAATTTTTAAAATTATTATTTCTAACACAGATACTGGATGAAAAAACCTGCGGCTGGTAGATGACAATTTCAGTTTAACTTACACTGTCTTGGGATAGAAGTGTCAAGGAAAGTCTCAGAGAAGACAAAACTGTTGAGTTTGGGTGGCTGCAATTATGGCTACTAGGATTAATCTTTCCTGCCGCTGCAAACATAATCTATGAAAGGACTCCAGGAGTCTAACTCAAAACTTACTCCATAATCCAAGCTTGGGAACAGGGCGTGTTAGGCACAGTCTGTACGACCAGTTTTCACTGTTTTCCTCAAAATGAGCTGCATGAGACAGAAGAATCTGTCTCTCTCCAGGGATAGCAGAAGGAGTTTAGGATGACAACTATTGACAGACAGGTTATCTTTGCTGCCCAATTGAATCTCACCAGGGCTGTCAAGCCCAAAACCACATGTTGCACCATGAGAGACCAGAACTGATCTCCTGGGAGCGTTTGATTTAGCTTGTCACATCTCCATTGCCAGGGGGGACCGGCACAGTCCTCTGAGGAGCTGTGGCAAGCAATCAAAGTCTCAGTACTTCAGCAGGGACCTTTGAAGGATGTAGCAGTCCTAGGCATGCCCCATCCCCAATTAATCTACAGATGCTGTAGTCTTGGGATTAGTCTATCAAACTTGTTAATGGGATGTTTGCCATTAAAAAAAATAAACGGGCAGAATGTACACAGCAATATTGGCAGAAAGAACTGCTGTCTTACTCATTATTTTCTCTCACTTCTGGTGGAGTGAATAAATCAACTGTGAACATTGTTTAGGAAACTTGCAACACCAGTGTAGACTGCCTAAAATAACTTGCTTATTGATGACCTATAAATCCAACTTAAATCTCACATTAACCTTTTCTCTGAGTAGCTTTTTCATTAGTAGATGATTAAGTGATGGGAAATGGCTGAAAATTAAGCTACTCAGCTTGCAAAAGGGCAGAACAATGTCCCTGTTGCTTCCACAAGTCCTGGTATTTTTAACAGCTGGAGGCACCAGCTGAAACTGGGCCATTCCCTCCACAAACTGATTCAAAAACTTAAACACAAACCATTGCAAGTTAGTGGAGAGACACCTTGTTTGTTTTTTTTTAAAGGAAGCTTAAGTTCATACTTCCCATGCTGTGCTCAGCTCCCAGATTGGATCTTTTATTTTTCCCCTACTGCATAAGTATTAATAGGGTGGAATTCCCATTTCTGTCAGTACCACATTACTATTTGTGATGTCACAGCAAACTTACTTGTCACCTGCCAGAAACTCATCAGAATTGCACAGTGTTTTCTGTGTTCTTGTGCAGCACCAGACCACAGAGGGAGTGATGCCATTTTTCCAGACCTACCATACTATGTACATAAACTTCAAAGCATTTAATGAAAAAAAAGCTACGTATTTCTTAACTGCTAGCCTTTAAGTATTGCCTCTATTTTTAATGAAGCTCAGCTTTGAAGAAGCCCCACAAAATACCACATTAGATTGAAACACCAAAAAACACAAGAAAAAAAACTGGCAAGAACCATCAGCAGGGCCACCTGGTCACACTGCAGTGGTAATAAATTGGTTCCTGCATCTACTACCAGTTTCCACTACCTTGTCTGCCAGATTATTGCATATACAGAGAAGCCTTCTGCTGAGAGATATACACTTCAATTTCAGCCCTTGACCTCATATTTTACCTTTTTGCTAGAGATTCAGACCTAGTTCTGTGTTCTACCCTTAGGTACTTGTACACTGTAATTAAATCCTATCTCACCTGCTCCTTTTTCACGGCCCAACATGTTAAGGTCTTGAAGCCATTTCTTCAGAAGACATATTCTTCTGTCTCCTAAATTAGCCTTGTTCCCTGGACCCCTTCCAAGTTTTCTTTAGGGAATGCGCCAAATTACAAACCTCTTGAAAGATTTAGAGGTCCAGCGGGGCTTCACGTGGTGCAATAACTGGGGGAGATTGGCTTTAAAGGATATGGCTGGGCAGGTTAAAGTCAATGGAAGTTCAATGTGTGAAGAGATTAGAGGATCAAGGCTTGGTAGACTGAATGCAGTATGTGACCTAAAAATGTTAATAGGGATTCAGACAACAGTGTCTGATCAAATCCTAAATCCAGGGCTGACTTTCATTCTTTGGTGTGCATTTAAATACCTGTGTAAACAGCTGTGGTTGTGGGGAAGCCCAGGGAAGAACTGCAATTTGCTCCAAGTGCTGTGCAGCTGGAGAGAGACACCTGAGTGTGTACAAGATGCTGCAGGGACAGAGGACAGTAAGAGTCCCAGCCCCAGAGTCTGGGGGATGAGGCAGCAAGGTGGGAGCAGCTATGGAAGCTATTCCTTTCCTGTCTGGAATCAGGGTCAGGATGCTGCCTAAGGTCACCTGACCCTGTCCTCCAAACTGCTGGCAGGTGAGAGAGATGGACTGGAGCTAGAGGGTCAGCACCTCCACCTCCATACCCAAAATGTCCTCCTCCCCACCTTCCACACTGGGGAAGTGCAGGGCATCTGCTCCCCAGTCAGCTGCCATCCATCCATCCATCCGTCCGTCCGTCTGTCCGTCTGTCCATCCATCATCCCACTTGACTGGCCCCAAGTCACAGGTCTGTGCCACCAGAGCTATCATAAAACACTTACAGAGGATGACTAAATCCATCACATAAGTAAACCATAAGTGTAATTTGCCCTGAAAGTGAAAGAAATTCTCTGTTTAATGATGCCTGGTTGTTTGGTGGTTGCAGTGAGTGCTGTGACAGTCACAATGATGTACTGTGTTCTTCTGAACAGTCTCTTAATAATAGCTGTGTGACAACTCCTAAATGACATTTCTCATATACAACACCTGATAATGTCAGCTTCACCACACTAATACATTCATTGCTCTAATATCTAAGTCTTTCAGCCGGAGAATGCTGCCTGCCTAAAAAGCAATGTAATTTTTGTGCTATATATCAGCAGACTTTGTGCTCTGTTTTCCACAGAAAATGGGATTGTTCTTTCTATGTCATAGGAGAGTCCTTATTCCAACAGATAACACAAAAGATTAAATAAAAATAAGGGTAGGAAAATAGATCACAGTATTTGCCCATTTATCCCATGTAAATGGGTTTAATAAAGAAAAGTTGTTTTTAAAAAGCAATACTGAAAATCTTTTAGGGAGCAGGTCAGGAATTTCTGTAACATTATTCAAAGGCCCTTCCTTTAAGAAGTGGACTCCTAGGCCTAGACAGCACATTTCCAAAAACTGGGGAGCTCCATGAATGTTACATATCAAAAGCAGGACTGTTCCTTATCATCCTATGCATATTCCATTAAGAATCCTTAAAAAATATTTCTGCTAGGGATCTCTATTAAATATGCGACAAATCTAGTATTTTGTGTCTCAGCCCTGCCCTCTTTATGAAAATCCCTGTCCACAGAGTCTTGCTTAGTCTTTGTCTTTCAAATATGTACTTGAACTCCTAGAATGCCTCCTTCCTTCTACTTTTTATTCTACTTTCTGTGGTTTTAATTCCATCTCCTTCCATTATATTATAGGTGGGATGAAGAAATACAGTCTAATTCAATACCAGGAGAGTTTTTCTTTCTTGAGCCCCTGCTGAAATGCTGTTCATTTACTTGTGGTCTCTCAGACTTGGCAACCAGCCAACAACATGATTTTTAAAAAGTTAAGGGAAAAAGTTCAGATAATGAAACAAAGTCCAATTAGAGGGACTAATGTTAAAGGGTCTTTGCAAAGGATTAAAATGTGCACAACACCAGAAGTGGCCTTATTTCAGTGTTTTAGACAAAGTGGAATAGAACTGCCAAAACCCCCTGCATGAGTGTCAGCCTTCGCCTTTGCAGCCTTCATGGTTGTTTGTCTTGCAGCACAACCACGGATGACAGACTCTATAAATCTGTGGTGAGAAATGGACCTAGTCTGAAGAAGCTTGTAATTTAAACATGCAAAACAAGAGGTTGGAAGAAAAACAGAGTCAAAAAAGTCAGGCGGCAGGTATGTGATAAAGTCAGCATCTGCGCAGGTCCAGATCCTGTTCCCGTTTGGTTTCAATCAAGTACTCCAAGTCTTAGGTCTTTCTCACAACAGTACAAACAGGGAAGCGGCAAATTAAGGCAGCCAAACTCATCATCGCTATATCAAAAAGATCTACTATCCAGCTGAAGATTTTTTTTCATTATTTAAATGAGTTTTAAACAGGCCAGGAATAGGCACTGCCAGGCTCCTAGCAAGCCTTTGGCAAACCTGGTAGTACAGTTTAGGAAGACCAGACTTGGTCACAGCCGAAGCTGCTGCTGAATCTGCCTCACTGCTGCCTTCTTAATTTAGTCCTTTGCTGCCCTCTCCAATTTAAAGGAAGGATTAAAAAGGAGATCACAATGATTGCATGCTGCATCAATGTAAAGCTTTATCCTCTGATTTTCTAAAACTACATTTTCATTTTTGTTTGTCAAAATATTTAATGCTTAATTAACCTGTTTTAACAAACAAGAAAATGTGTTCTACCAAAAGTTCCTCTGGTGTATGTATAGTCTGTTCAAATAACCTTTTTCCCAACTTCTCTGCAATCAGAAGATTTGAATTCTGATGCAAAATGTTCATGCTAGAACCTGATCATATCCCAGAGCTACAATTCTGAGTGGCATCAGTCCATGTATCTGACAGTATTTGCCAAAAACGTGTCAGGACTCCCCTATAGTTCAAATCACCCCATAAATTCTACACTTACACAATATCAGTGACCTCATACCCAAGGCATGCCTTAATGATCAAGCAAGTGGAAACGTTCAGTAAATACATTGAATGTTTGACATTGTTATCAGTGGGTGTTCCCTGGGTCTCTTGTGAAACAATCCCAAGATTAATGCAAGGCCAAGAAGTGTCAGCCAAGTGAAAACCTTAAATGTTAGTTAAGAAATTTAAATAGACAACAGCAGTTTTCCTGCTCTAAAATTCAGCAAAATAGTTTTTAGAGAAGTATTGGGAAAAAAAACCTGTAATTTTTTTAACAATGGGTTATTTGTGTTGCTTTGGCTGATTTTCTTTTAAGTCATTGCTTCTGACATTGTGACACTAGAGGAAGTATGCCAGTCTTATGAGGAGTTCTGAGAAATGAAGCATTAAAAAGTCTCTGCAAAAGTTTTTATGGAGTCCATGATAAAAATTAGGCTTGGTACAGACAACTATTTCAGTCTTTCAGCATCTCTAAGTCAGGTCTAAGAAACACTGCCAGTGAAAAGAAGGTTGATTCCCTAAACCAGAGCACAGTGCCCGCTCTACAGTGCACAATAAACTTGGCTCCTTCTACTGATTCCCATGTCAGCAGAAGGCATTGACATGCTGTAGTAAACTAACAGAGAAGGAAAGGAATAAAATAAAAAAGAAAAGCAGATTTTTCTTATTGTTTTTATTTCTCTGTACTTCACTTTACAGACTATGTCAAATTGTAGTACACATGGCTGTTTTCTCACACTGGGCATCCAGTGCCATCTAACCTCAGACCTATGGGGCAGCCTCTGAGGGGATGTGTGGGGTGCTGGCAGGGGCTCCAGCCACACAGCTTTGGTGCCCTGAGGAGCACATAAAAGAAACATTTAACAACTTTGTGTCGCAACCACCATGCTCAGCATTGCCTTTCTTTGGTATTCTTGCAAGGAATGAAAGCCTTAGCCTGTAAATATTATACACTCCTGATTACGAGCCTGATTAGGCTGCTGGAGAGAATGGGACAAATCAAATGCTTTAAGTACATGTAAGAAGGATACACAGGGCAAGGGTTGAGTTTGGAAACTTTGTGTTAATGTATCTTATATCAATACAAAGACACATAGTTAAACTTATCAACAGCAAGAAATGCAAAACCCATTTCCTGACCTGCTGGCTGACGCTCAGTCACAAGCATACCTGGTTGCCTTTGCACTGAAATGATTTCTATCAAATAATTCACAATCACAAACTAAAGAACATAAATGGAACACTGCAAATGACAGATTTGCAATGGCCTGAGCTGAAAGGAACTTGCTGCCTAGGTCGTACAGGTACCTGTATGACCCTACAAGTTGGCTATAATTGTGTTCAAGGCGGTGGTAAAAATGATGGATTACAATCACATTTGTGTGCTACATTACTAAGTAATGAGCTGCACTGTACTACATGTTTTGCCTCCAGGAACATCTACTTATGTCATTCTTTTTAGTAATCTTTTTGCAGCAGAACATCATAGTTTGATCACCAACATCTTTAGTTTCAGCAGTGCAGCATTGTGCCAGATCTTTAGTGTCAATTACTGTGTGTAAAATGAAATATTTACAACAAAATGGTCTGTGGATTCTATGGACAAAAAATTTAAAATCCAGCATAAACACCCGGTAGTGGAAGTTTTTCACTTTTGCTCCCTACCTCTGAACTGAAACCGTGGACATGTCAATGAGCACATTCACAAGTTGAGAGGGAAAGCAGGGCAGTATCCTCCCAACAGCATCCCTGTTCTCAGCTCTATCATGTCTTTTGCATGGTCTTGATGTCCTGACTTCCAACAGTGCCCAAATGCTTAAAGAAGTAGAAAATCATTTTAAGGGATGCAGCAAGCACCTAAATGAATTAAGAGTGTCCCATTTGGTTGTCTACTTCAGGAATGAGCTTGCAAACTGGTGTGAGGGAAAGCTTTTCCTTAGGAAAAGAGCTGAGCCTGCATGAAGAAATGAGTGGGCTGACATTTACTCCTGCCCCGGACCCCAGAGAACTGAAAAGGCCTTATGAGCAGCCTGATGCAGTACTCTGGCCTAAGTACTCTAAGCCTTTATTCCTCATCAAAGATGAAGCTTATTTTCATTCTTATCATAGTTTTTTTCAACTTAGGGACTTAATGTGGATAACACCTTATTGGAGTAAGTGATACCAGCTGTTATGTGATAGAGAATGTCTCAGTAATGATTTTTAATGTGGGTAAAAGACTGTATTACAATAAAGAGAAAATATGTTTATCCTATTATAGCTAATGCCAAGGATAAAATCCTCTGTGCACACAAACCAAATGCTGACAGCCCCAGCTGCAGGCCCCATTTTACCAGTTTATCCAAGTCATCCTCAGTGAATAATTTCATCTTGTCTTGTTTCTAATCTGATTCCATCCATTATCCAAGATGGATAATTTCCAGGGATACAGTATAGCAGTGGAAATATCTGCAAAGAATAAAAATTATGCAAACCTACTTCTTGACATATGAAGTCCACAACTCTTCTGCCAGCCCTTCTTCCATCTGAGCAGGTTTGCATGTGCAGGAAGAGGAAATTGAGAGGCATGAGCCACAGCCTGAATATCCAGTGTTTATGCATCCCACATAGTAAAAATGAGTGTGTAGCCTGATGCTGGTGATGGCATGCTAAGACCACTGCCTATAGCATGAACTTATATATTTATCCACACTCTCTGCCTGTCCATTCCTCTGTTTCTTGCCTCATATTAGATGGGAAGCTTATTCACTCAGCTGTCACTTTTTTGTTGTGTGCCTGTATGGCAGCGAGAACAGGGGAGTCATGGCTCAGAAAGAATGGTCTGTGCCAAAAGGTAACCCAAATTAAAATGCCTCCATGTAAAAAAGACATGCATTAGGTCATTGTCTACGTGAGGTAAAGCAGCCTAGCAGGATAAAACTGTGCAGTTCTGGTGGGGCAGAGGTCACCTCTCTCCAGCACTCTTCTTTCCCCATTTTTGTCCTTACAAAGCTATCTGGGCACTTACAGATGTCCTATAACCGTCTCAGTAAATGCCGTCTACCACAGGGCCTCAAAATTCAACCCAGTGTTTTAACTGGGAAGTGTCTTCAATTGGAAGAGAACCTGGAGCAAAAGGTGAGATAACTCTTTGTCTCCAGGAAAAGAAGAGCAAAGCAAAAAAAGTGGGGAGTCCTTTTTTCTGAAGTGGTAAATCAGACTTTTAAGCTCACAGCCCCAAGGGAACTGCATGTGCTATCCATAAAATCAGATTGGTTATGAAATTGGATGTTTGTTTAATTCAATGGCATTCATGTGCCTGGCTCATCATAAATCTTAATAAGTAAATCATCCAGCTACATGGATTTCAGCATGAGCAGATTTCACACTGATTTCCATGCAGAAGACCTTAGAGAATTCCTGATTTCATCATTAGGACTGTTTTAAAGGGTATTTACAGGGGCAAAAATGTGTCACCTGTTCTCAGTCATCCAATAGTAGCCTCAAATCCTATAAGCTGAGGTTGGGGTTAGGGACCACTTCAGGTGCAAGCCTGGGTGCCAGTACAGACCCTGCTGCCCAATCCCCAGCTGGGGCAGGCATAGCCCTAAACCATGCCCATGCAGTGCTGGAGCCTTAAGCCCACGTTGTGATTTGGATCCCTCGAGAGTCTCATTTGGGCACTGGGACCCTCTGCGCCGATTTCTGAATCAGAGAAGGGCTCCAGCAGCCAGCGACATCTAGGGCATGGAGCAGATGCACATCTCTGTGCTGCAAGGAGGATCACATGGACAGAGGGAAATGTAAGACATGACCAACTCGGCTAATAGGTGGACTGGGCTGCATTTTTAACACAGATTTTATCATGACAGTTTATGTATTTTAAGGTTGGATGCTGCTGAGCTCATTCATCTCACAGAAGGCGGCAGCATGATGGAGCATAAAAACACACCACTGACACAAAAGCAGACTGAAGTTAATTTAAAAACAAAGCTCAAACATCTGCTCCAAGAACCAGCTCTCTAGTGCATAGATGGGAGCACTAAAGTTTGAAACATTACAGAGTGTTTAACCAGTACTACACCAGCTGTTAGACGTTTTTGGCTATGGTGTAGATATTATCTGGCAAGTTCGCGTGAACAGCTGACAAGAATGAAGAGTGACATATAAGAAACAGAAAATGCCAGCCATATGGCATGAATACTATGCTAATGCTTCAGGTGTCAAGCAGTAGTTGCTTGTGTTTGAGTGAGCAAAATTTATATGGATTTTAATGATTACATGATGCTATACACAATTACATTTACATCCCCATATTGTTACAACTGTAATTTGGTCATTTAACAGTAATATACACTGAACTAAATTTCTCCACTTAGGAGCAATGTTGTTATCTTTATGGCTTTAATAACACATCTCCACCTCACAGGTATAATGTTTATTCCTGCAGTGCCACTGCAGTCGGTGAGTCAGCTGTGATCCAGCCTGCAAGGCACTGCTGGCTGATGCTGTAGCCTGAGGTTGTTTAGTAAATATACCTATGAGAAGTGCAGCTACCAGGCTTTTTATGGGGTGTGTCTCCACAAAAATAAGTTATGCTCATTTGACCCCCAAACCTCTTCATGCTGCTGGTGTATTTACCATGCATTTTCAGGAGGGAGTTCTCATGGCAGACTGGGTGTCTGAGCTTCAGACACTGAAGGGGAGCCCCACTGGCAGCTCAGCTCCACCACATTTCCTGAAGGAACATGATGACAAGCTGCTTTACAGACCACATGCCATATCAGAAACAGATTTTGTCACTGAGAAGTGGACGTAGCAAAGCCTGGTGCCATAAAATTATCCTATTTGCTCTGCTTCTCACCCTTAAAGAACCTTAGATCAGCCTCATATCTCTGACAACAAAGGGAAAGGAAAACCAGCCTGAACTGCTGGAGTGTCAATAGCTGTCTCCCACAGACAAGGCATAAAAATGGCTGTCTGGTTAAAGTGCATTTGTTTGATGATTCATTTTGGGCTGGGGCAGCTTCTTGGTCAGTGCATAGAGCAGCACGTGACACATGTGACATCTGCGCTTAGGCACAGGACGATGGTTGGACTGACTATGAGGAAGGCCAGCACCACTTCTGTGTCTATTTTATAGAAGGAATAAAAATTACAAAAATTAAATTAAAAAGAAAGAGAAAAAAAAGGAAAAAGAAAAAAAAGAATGGGGATGAATTAAACAGCAGCAAAGGTCCCACTAGGGATGAGATCATAGATTTTTTACTGTGACATTATTTGCATCCATGCAAAATATTTAAGTGGTAAAAAAATCTCCTTATAATCATATTTGTGTGGGAAGTTTCAACTCCTTGAGGCATTATATGGTGACTATATCATGCAGGTATAATCAACATAGGCTCCATTGTGTTATGAAGAAAGGAATTAGACACACAGAGCAAATTATGGAGCACACCTGGGAAAGATGCAGGGGGGCTAGGAAGGCTGGACCCTCCCTGGTTCTGAGAGGAAAAGAGGGATTCCTATGTCTTGCAAACACTCTTTGGTGTATTTGTGGTGCAGGTCTTTCCTGTGAGCTCGAGCTGCACTGAAGATTAATTGAGTAGGTAGAAAATGTCTGCCTGGTGCCACCTGCCACAGTTGCAGGGTTATTATTAAGTGGATGGAGGATATATTGGATGGAGTGAGCACTTTCTGTCATGAAAGCTCCAAAAATTGGCTCAGACGTTGCAAGACAGACTAACTGCCTGGAGCTGCAAGTTGTGCCATTCTCCGTCGAGCTCCTCATTACAGAAGCTCAATGAAGGACAGGTTACCCTCCACGTAACTTTGGCAGCGGCCTTGCTGGTGTGATAATGTTTCCATTGCCCTTAGATGCAAGCCACACTTTCCAGGCTCTTTGGGAGCAGCATCTTCTGCTGTTTCTAGCAGGCTTTGGAGTCTACCATCATTGGTCTCCTGTAAGCCCTCACTGTTAGCCCACTAGAACCCCTCAATTTGCTACCCACTTGTCACACTAATGCCATCTCAGCGTGTCTGCGGACTCTTGACTGCTGCACTGGTGCTCCTATGAGCAGTTCACGGTAGAGCAGCTCTCAGTGTTTTTATTTCCTTGTTTTCCTAAAGGGCATAACCAAGTTTTTTGTAAACACCCTCTCGCTTTTTCCTCTTTGAAAATCTTCAGACCAAGTCTGCATCTCATTTTTCTTCTCTGTATAGTTTTGCACTTACAGGAGTGTTAGGTCTACAACATTTTCAAAGCATTGTTCAATGTATTATTCATATAAACCCAGGGCTGATGCTAGTCCACACACCCATCTTTGAGGTTAAGCTCTGTGAGCTGCATTTTTATATGTAGAGAGCAGCTCTGGTCATAATGCCAAGTGCAATAACAATTACAAAAGGAGGAAAAATGTTACCCTCCAATTATCCCCTAAGTACTGCAGAGGCAAAGCAAGGGCAGTGTTTGGGTAGAGCCAAAAGTGAGATCTAAGCCTCATAAGTGGAGATAGAATGCAGCTGTCCCACAGTATGGCTCTGTGCTTTTTAGTACACTGTCAGCCTTGTACCAAAGTTATCTTAGATCTATGCGTATAAGATTACAATCATTTTAAGCTACCTGTTTGTTTTGCTCTGGAGAGAAATGAAGCCATCTGGTATCACTCTGGAGGTGATAACCAACAACTCTGCTGGTAGCAACAACTATCAGCTCAGTGGTGAAAAAACCCTCTCTGCTCGCAGGGTAACAAGTGACAGGATGTGAGGAAATGACCTCAAGTTGCACCAGGGAAGATTTAGATTGGATATGAGGGAAAAAATCTTCACTGACAAGATGGTCAAGCGCTGGAACAGGGTGCTCAGGGAAGTGGTGGAATCACCATCTCTGTAAGGCTCCAAAAAGTGTGGATGTGGCACCTGGGGATGCGGTTTAGTGGTGAACACAGTGGTGCTGGATTAACAGTTGGACCTGATGATCTTCGAGATCCTTTCCAACCTTAATTCTATGATTCCGTGGAAATAATGGAAGTTTAATAATTCTGGAAGTGCTGCAGCAGCAGCAGTGATGGAGCAGCTGCATGGGAGCAATGCAGCTGCAGCACCCACTGGGGTGAGAGAGATGTGTCTCCTGGGCAGAGATGTGGCAAGGCAGGAAGGTGCCAGCCCCTGGAGAGGAGGACATGGGGAGGAGTAGCAGATAGCAGAGCCTGGTGTGGACATGGGAAGGGAGGAGCCAGGGGACAGGAACGCTGCTGCTCCCTGCCCTGCTGCTTGTCCTCAGGTTACAGCGGGTATTGCATTTCACATCTCCGTGTTTCTGTTCATCCTCCCACCTTTTGTTTGTGATCTTTTCAGAGCAGGACTGTCTCCTAATACATGTTTATACAGTGACTTGCACTGTGAGACCCTGATCTTGCTCGAGGCCTCTAGTCATGACTGTAATACAAATGATAAATCATCATCATAAAACAGGACTGCACAAATTCATAACTCCCATCATAACTCAGGGATGAAGTGTCAGTAGCTAACAGACATGTGACAAGGTCAGGGAGACCATGAAGGGACAGAAGAAGTGAATCCTCACAGAAAAGAGGAGATGCTGAATGGCTTTGAAATATTTCTAACATGTGTCAGTGTTATATCCGTGCCAGTTCACAGCTGATTTCTTTTATTGATGTCACCTCCTGACAGCGGTGTGGCTGGGAAAAGGATGGAGCCACACATCACAGGCAGTCTCCAAGGTGCAGCTGCACAAAAACCTGCACACACAGGCAGCGGGTGCTTCCTATCCTCTGAGGGCACAACGCTGGCAATCAGGCTTCAGCAAAACCATTTCTTTGTCCTTTTACTGATGCCTAGAGGCACTTGTGTCTCCCCTCTTTTTCCCTGCTGTCTTACGGAGAAAAGCTGTGTGGGTATCTCATGCAGGGGATTTTGACAGTTTTGTAGAGTCTCCCTCACACCTGTGAGTTAGCTCAGACATCCACAAGGATCCTTGGCCGGGGAACTGCTTCCCCAGCTGGCATTCCCAGGCAGCCTCTGGGTGCATGGCTAAATTCCCTGACAGACCCCATCCATTGCTTGAATCTGTACAAGTCAACAACATGCTTTGCAAAAGCTGTCATCACACTCTAGCGTTACACATTTTTTCAGTGTCCCCTAACCTGTAGAGGCAAGGAGTTTGGGAGACCCAGAGCGTAACAGGAAAGATTTGCTGCAGGAATGTGAGGAGCTGATGGTGAAAAACTCAGCAGTTCTGTCCATTCAAAGCAAATCAAACAAGCATAGAAATATCTTTAAACCATTTTATCTGGCAAGAAGCCATGCTGTCTTTTCAGCCGAAGTGTGATGCTTGGAGAAAATGTAGCTTCGGTGAGCTGAATGACAGGTGAAAAAGAAGTATGAGGGGAGAGTCAAACTGTATTTATGGAAAAATATTTTGTCCTTGATGAACTGAAGGATTTATGCTATTCCTTCCTGTAGCTTCACAACTTCCAGGCAACAATTCCCAGTCTTCCTCCTTATTCCTGAAATTAGAACTTTCAAAATATTTTTAAGTGTTTTGAAATAAATGTAGTCGTTAAAGCCTTCCCTGCTGTAGGCTGCTGAAGGCTATGCTGTCTGTCACATTGGTTTAATGGCTTACACAACCAGGAAAAAGCCATCTTGTTCTCAGTTACGACTGCATTGTAAGGAGCTTCTCTAGTGACTCCTGTTTGCCAGATGACATAGTCTGTAGACAGATAATTACAATACAATGGATTTTTTTTTTCAGTATTCATCATTGTTAAATTTTACATTTGGTATTGAGCACTCTAAATGAAAGCAGGCTCATTATTCAATGGTATTGCCAAAATCACGCATGCTATTGCAAGAAAGAAATCAATCCCAGATTCAGGTCCTGGTGTATTGGCAACACCAGAATAACTGCTCTCACTGCATCTTTGGGGAGTAAATTGTCATAATTAGAATAAGAATTGGGCCAAATAGCCTTGGCACAGATGACACAGTAAATCAGATGAACACAGAGAATTAAAACAATGAAGCAGGAAGGAGAAAAGCAGGAAGGGCTGAGAAGTGACATCAAATAAAGAGATGTGAAACAGATGTGCTTGAACCTGAGCAAGGATATGTTTCGGGATAAATGAAACAGACAACAGCACGAGGCAGTTTTCCCTAGAGAGCTACCCAGAAGTAAAGTGCTTTAAAGAAGACTTTGAATTCAGAGAATATGCCATAGTCAGTTTGAACACATGTGCATTAGGCACTGAGAGAGACCAGCACAAAAAATGATCCAGAGGAAGAAAAGGAGAAAAAAGTGTTCAAGAAATTTTAAGTCCAGACGGAAAGCAGAAGCTTTGAGAATGTACAGAAACCAGACTTGGGAAAGCTGGACACTACCTGAAGGCAAAAAGCACATCAGTCTTCCTAAAAAAAAGTAATGACAATAATTTGGACTGCTCTTCACTATGATGTAAATGGGCTACTGGAATGCTTAGCATTAGATGCAGTGCCACTAAAACATTGCTTCAACATTCTTGTCCTTCATTTTACTGCTGTGACAGTGCAACAGCCCATGAAGCACCACCACAAGGATGCTCCCTCTAGGCTGCCAATGCTTTTATTTTGGTCTATGAAGGTCAGATCCTGGTAATGTTAGGCCAGCACTCCATCCTAATTCTAATATTCAGGCACCCTCTGAGCCACCTCATTTAAATCCATACAAAACACAGCACTTTGCATACTGGTTTCAGGAGATCAAATTGCCATCCTCTCTTATCTTCTTCATGGACACAAACTTGTGGTCCTCCCTGCTCTGAGCTCATCTTTTCTATCAAAACTTACAACTATGAGACTGACTATTCCTCACTTTTCCCAGTTTACAGCAGCAGATTCAACTTCCAGACTAACACCTGCCTCTCTTGCTTTTCTTTCCATCATATTTAAAGTTAACACAGTAGACTTTAAACAAAGCTTTTATTATAGTTAAAATATTTAAATATAGTTAAATTTTAACTTTTAACATAGCTAACATAGTAACAGTCTTCAAAATAACATCTTCAAAATCTCTCCTTGAAACCTACTTCTGTAGGTACTTCTGTACTGCAACTCATGCTCATCTGACTGCAGTTAAGTGAATGTGCACTTTTGTTCCTCTTTCTTCTTTCTACTTTTTATTTCTACTTCTACCTGTTGTGGGGTTTTTTTTCTGTTGTTGTCATCTCCCCAGCCTTCAAGTGAGTTTGGAGTAAAGTGGGGCTGTAAAGCCATCTGTCTGTCTGTTCAGTCACTGTACTGCGCAGTCCTCCTACCATAGAAAGCCTTCACTATGGGCAGGGCTAGGAACTATTTGCTCTCATTACCATCATCTCAAGGAAGGCTAGGAGACATCTGCTGAATCTGTGTAATAGCCCTGACTTCCATTTGCCCTGTGTCTTTCCAGCTGTAGAGACCCACCCTGATGTCTCATTAACAAAGTAAAAATAATGACACTGTTTTGTTTTCCCACCTCCAGGCAGCTGCAGAACCTTCAATGACCAACTGTAAGCCAAGTCTCTTGTCCCTGGAGTCCTAAAGCTTGAGAAACCCACTAAGCAGTCTTGGTTTGCAGTCTGTTTCCCTTGTGCTGTGTGCCTTCCAGCTAGCTTCATCTGGGATCAGCAGTGGCGGGAGATGATACGGTGTGGGGGAGATGATACAGACTGAACTCACGGCAAAGGAGTGCAAAGGAGGGAATGTCAGTGGCAGAGGAACACACTAGATACTAGGTGATTTCATTTCTCAGCTGTATAAATTGATGTTTTAAATGAAGACTAGCACGAGTTGCCCTCCCTGTTCTGGATCCCAGTGTTTCTCTTTCTTTACTGCAATGGCCTACAAGGCTTGGGCTCCCTAGAGGGCTTTCCTTGGCTACCTTGGCTTTACAAGTTGTTGACAGTGACAGCCCTGGAGCTGTTGGATGAGCTAACAAAGGCTGGCCTCCTTAACTAACTTGGCCGCAGACACCTCATGTGCAGAAAAGATGTGGGATTTACTAGCAGGTGCAGCTCTACCAGGAGAACCAGGTACAAGGTTGCTAACATTTTTGCATGCTGTCTAAGCCCTGAAAAATTTCTGGAGACTTTCCCGTAGTCATTCTGCCCCCATAGTGTCTCTTGGAGAAAAGACATAGAGGTGGACAGAGCACAGAGAATAATATTCCCCCAGGTCACAGAAAGATTTCTTGAGGCTGCCTCCAGCAGGCAGCCTCGTGGAAAAAGGAGGAGAGGGACTAGGAGTTAATCACTCCCACTTACACCAGGGCTGCATCCTCACTGGCAGGTGTGGCCTTGTTTCCATAATTTTCTTGGCATTTTGGAGGTTTATCATCAGATAGGATCACTGGCCAGATCATGGGTGGGTGCTGCAGCTCTGGAAGCACAGCAAGAGGAGTTCCTCATCCCTGCTCCTGCTGTGGTTGGGGCAGAGTCCCCCTCAGCTGTCACACACACAAGGACATGAGCTTAAAATAACAACTTTTCAAACATTTTTGAGGAACACAGATTGCTGACAGAGAATTTGAGGCAATCTAAATTTAGGTGAGAAATTCTGTGAAGCTAGCTTCAAAAAAGATTTAGTTAGATCATATCTTTAACCTGGGGATTGATTAAAAGAAGAGACGTTTCAGTGACCAATTTCTACAGGGTCTGAAATATAACAGGTTATTAAACACACAACCCAACAGCTGCAGAATCTGACAGAGACATTGTTCTCCCTGAGCATTTGGTAATAGAGTATTTCAGATGATTAAATAGCTAATAAAGTCAGAGTCTTTGCTAAGCAGATGGATACCAGCAATATTGCAAAGGTAATTATAGATTTCTATCAAAAAATTCTTGACTCAAAATATTTATTCTCATACTGAAGCTAATACTCAGGTCTCAGTTAAAAAAAAATATTTTAGCCACTATTAAAAGGTTTCCAATTTGCTCTACTGTAGTGGCTTTCAATTACAACCAATTTCAAGGTGTAAGTTTTCAGATTGAGTATTCCTTTTTTCAAGGTAAATCCTCACCAGTTGTCACATAAAACTAGTTTTTCCATTACTCATGTTCTTATGCTTTTTGGCAGCACAGGGATGCTTATTTCCTTTGCTTCTTCTCAGGCATTAGCCAGTTGTGATACCCGTACCTCTGTAAAGTTACAAAGTGGTAAGAAAGGGTCGGAGGAGCGGAAAACAGGGATGCTTGCAAAAAAACCACAGGAGAGTCCCTCATGCACAAAATTATTAATTTGCTTCTTTGTTGCTATTTCAGCCTTTTTTTTTTTTTCCCATTGATCTTTTAGATTCTTTACTTGGTCTCTGTGAGGGCCACTAGAAAACCAGGGTATGTTTTAAAATCTTGCATACTCAGCTACACCAGCTAATTCAGAGGCTGCAAAAAAACCCCATTCTTTACATCTGTAACTTATCCCATTATCACAGAAGAGCATGCAGCAGAGCTTATACTCACACTCAAGCTAGTTTATCTCTACATCTGATTATTTTTGCCTGGTTTATAAAAATGTAATGGATACTCGTTTCCATTTAGCTGAGCCAACCCACATCATACAGCACTGCCCATGTCTGCTTCACTTTGTACTTCTTAGTGTCACCTCCTGTGCAGGCTTTACTAACCCCATGCCCTGCCTCAACACACTCCTTTTTCCTTTTTGAAATCCTCTCTTGAGGTCTCATTGCTGTTGTAAAAACTGTAAGAAATGAGAGGGCAATGGCTCAAATGTAGAACAACAGAAGATATTTTAAATATTTACAAAAAGAAGATGCTGTTGCACTCTTCTCCTACCATTTGGGTAATGCTGCTTTTCTCAGAAAAAGCATTTCCGAGAAGCAGAGAGTTTCTGGGCACATGTGTGTGGCACCTGGGCTGGAGGAAGAGCACTGGAGATCAGTAGACTCCCACTGCAAATGTGGCTGCCTGTTTCACCTGTGGCTCCAGCACCACCATCCCTGGGGCAAAGGACAGCCACTGCTCACCTATAAAATGCAGCAAGGACCTGACAGTGACTACAGCAGCGCGGGCAGATTAATCTGCTCAGATGTTGCTGAGAAATGTCCTCACAGATTTCATGTCCACACAATGTGAAATAAAGGTGCTGGATCTGAGTTCCAACCCTCTAGGAAGACCTTCTAGGACCAAAGAGGATTGCTGGTGGGCTCTATCATGCTGATGAGTTGCAAAAATATCAAAACCACAAGCAGGACTCTCTTCATCCATCCCTTATTCACAGGAAGAACAGTCTCACAAGCTAACTGTAAATACAGGATGCCAGCAGCACGCAGGGTCACAGGGGGTTGTTGCACCATGGATGCAAGCACAGGGTGTGTTATAAATCACTGAAAGTTGTAGAGTTTGCTGCAGACTTGTTCAAGTACTTGTGTGTGAAGGATCCAACAGGTTTTGGAGACTACTACAATGCATATTAAACTACATATTCTTCTGCACCTAAATATGGTTGCCAGTCAAATTGAGAATTAGGTCCAAGCCAGAAATTTGTATCAAAATCCCAATTTAAATTACAGAGTTCAAGGAGACATGTTTTTTTTTTTTTTTTTAATTACCAGCTATGGAAAGAGATGCTAGCTGCTAAATATTTGCTTAAATTTTCAAGGCAATTTCACTTCATGCTGTGCTTGTATCTAGGGTTTTGTTTCCATTTCTAGTGAAATCTGAGTCTAATAAGGGGTATTCTAACCTCCATTTATTGCAGTGGCCATCAGCTAGCTAGATCTTTTATTTCTATTGTCAGTGGCAATAAGATATTGGTGACAAAATGAATTTTGTGGCTGTAACTGCAGTGTTATTTATAAACAGCTAGATGCAGAAGAAATGCAATTTAAATTTCATTGTGAGGAATATTCAGTTCTAGAGCTCTCTAATGCACAATTCATAGCTGCTTAAATTGTAGTCATTACTCTCATACTGCAATACTTTTTGTCATGACAAAGGGAAATTACTTTTCTGTCAATTACTTCTGCAAGATTAGTTAATTTACACTTGCGAAGGGTATGGAGCAGCATCTCAGTTCCATTAAGATGTTTCTCAGAAGCATTTGGCAATTTAAGTTTTGAGGAAAAGGTAAATGGAAGTCATCTTCAAAATGTAAAAAAAGGGAGAGTGCATACATCCCAAGGTGTTCATACAGCAGTGAAGAGCAGCAATGAAGAGTAGATCTATCACTGACAAGCTGCCAACCTCAGTGCTGCAGAAAACTGTACTGAGGACCTGCAAGAGGAATGCTCCTCTCTGTTTCAGTACTGAGCAGCCACTGAAATCACTGCCCCTGAGTACAAGTGAGCTGTGCATGCAATTATCAATATAAAACATCCTTCTCTTTGGCATCTGCTGCTGATGCTATCTGTATGTTTGCTTAATCCATGTTGGAGTGGAGATAGCAAGAGCCAAAAACATGAGGAGAAATGTTATTTTTACTTACTTGCTTGGAAATTCTCTGTGAGCTTTAGCATGGCTGGCTTGGATACCCACCTGAGACATCGTAGCTCCTGACCTTAGCAGCATAATTTAAGGTGTTGAAGTTTAATGCCTGAATTCCTTGGAGGGGTGATGGAGTAAGTGTGTGCAATGTTGCCAGAGAGACAACACAGTGCTCTTCCACCACGCTTGAAAAACTGCTCCAAGAAGGTTCCCCCTTCTTTTTCCTTCATGTGTCTCCACATTTAGGTGAGGCACTTAGGGACATGGTTTAGTGCTGGGTTTGATATTGCTGGGTTAATGGCTGGACTCAATGACCTTAGAGACCTTTTCCAAACTTTTCCATTAATTCTATGATTCCATGAATGAGTGCTGGAGCATCACCTGGGATCCCTCTCACTGAGATCAGGGGTATTGTGGGCAGGAGATGCAGCCGTGCCTTCTGCAGCCTGTGAGATGCTCTTGGGGGTGAGGGCCCTGGCTGTGGACCTGGCATGACATGGTACTGTCGCTCCCCAGCCTGCAGGGATTCATGCCCACACAGAGAGAGCAAGTAGAACCCAACAGAGACAGCGAATCTTCTCTTCTCTCCATGAAAATAGTGGAAAGGCCTTTGGAAAATGAGGCATTCAAGACAGGCCTCAGATTTAGCATGAAGAGTAGGTGGGGTTTTATACCCTACCTCTGCCCTGCAGCCAGGCAGGGTTGCTTAAATCACCTCAAACTCTAGGTCACAGGTAATTTTTTGTAAGTGGAGCAGAAGTGGAGTGTAGACACACTGTGTAGGTGTGCTGTCATGCACTGCATGCAGCTGGCATGGCACAGCTTCACCTCTAGGTATTATTGCAATTAAAATTATGAAATAGCAACAGCACAGGCATCCTCGACAATGATCCTTGTGTTTAGGCATGTCAGACTATGCTGATACTGATATCCCGATCCTATATTGGCATCACAGCTCTCATGGAGTTTTGCAATGTTTTAAATCCTAACCCCTACCAAATTCCAACAAATACAGTCACAGTCCTCCCTCCTGATACTGCTCTCTTGATTCAGCAAGGGGCAGAGCATCCTTATCTTTCCTCCCCAGCCTGAGCTGCCTGCAGGTGCTGTTGCTGTGCTTTGGCGCGGAACATTTCAAAGGCAGAAATTACACGAGGGAGTTCTCAGAAGAGTTTACAGAATGTTTCAGGGCACCTTAATCATGTTACTTCTGTTCCCATTAGGTTTAGAGGATTTGTAGCGCTGCTCAGCCCAAAACTAGACTCTGCTCCAGCCACCCATAAAAACTTTAGAAGGTGTTTAAAAATCATGAATGTTTATGTTGACTTCAATTATTTTCCATTTCAGTTGCCTGGATTTTCTTTTGAGGCACATTTTCTTGGCTTACATCAAGGCTACAATCCTACCTTGCACAACAGATAAATCCACATTTGTTTCCAAGAATTATAATTAGGTGGGCCTAAATTCTGCAGATTAATAAAGACAGGTATGAAGACATGAACACAAGTGTAAGGATATAAAAGTGCAAAGATATACAACAGGGTATAAAGATACAGATTGGAATTTTTAAAGTTTCAGCTTGAGACAATAACAGACAATATCCAAAATTATTTTCTTTTTTTCTTTGGCTAAACTCCAAAATATTAGAGTCAGTCCCACTTGTTTTCTCACAACCAGTCTTTAAATGCCCCCTGTTTAAAATATACTCAATTCACCCATTTGTGTCACTACAATAGCATGCCAGGGAAAGAGCTCTTAGCCCTTTATTCATAAAGGGACAGACAGAAACTGCATCAGTTGCTGCTTCTATATGATATGACAACTGTTGAAAAAGGTAGGTTTTTTTATGATGTCTAGATATGCCACTCACACTGCTGTAATTTCAGGACATAATGCAGTGGCACTAAAGCATCTGGGGTTCAAATGTTGAAAAAGCCAGTTGTGGCTGTAAAGGTTTTGGGATCAACTCTGTTTGGGATCCCTCTAATTTTTCTGGATAGAACCAGAGAACCTGTGGTCTGGGTTCAGTGGTGCACCTCCCTCCAGCCCTGCATATTCCTCTTACATGTGTGATACCAAATGATGCCCATACCTTTGACATATGGATACAGTTGGATTTTTTTTCTGAGAACCCACAACCAGCAATTTAATTAAGGTAATTTAATTTTTCTTCAAAACAATGTGTTATGCATTAATTAAAGTAACTTAATTTGTCTTCAAAACATAGTATTATTCATTTACCCTAAGGCATGAGACACAGAGCACAAAGGGCAAAAAACTTCAGAGGTACATGACTCTTACTCATACCCTCATCTTTCCCCTTGACATCTTTTGTGCTTTCTCATTTTCAGCTTCAAGGAGCATTTGTGTTGTATTAGCACCAGTCTGTTTTTACAGTGCTTTCCTCTGCCCTGTAACTCCCTTCCTTTCACACACTGCTTCTGGACAGCTTCTCTCAGGTGACTCAAAGGCCCCAGCTTTGCAAAGGTTTTATGAGAGTACAGTGTGATACTTCTCAGTCCTGAAAAAACAGAGATATCAGTAGTGTTGCGACCAAAGTGTTATCTTTTAGGTCCACAGACCTCCTTGACTTTGTGGACTCTTTTGTATGTGCTCAGCTTCTCTTCACCTGCTTGATCACTTTCATAACCCCTGTTGACTAACTGCACAACAAATATCCTCATCTCACAAATGCACATGTGGAAACAGAATATTCATTTTAAAAATAAAAATATCACATTTTTCTAGTTTTCTAGTGGAACTACTTGTTCCAAAATAACAGCCTGTGATGCATACCTATTATCAGCAACAGAATGCTACAAAATACTAAATGCTTAGAAAAGGTAAGATTTTATAAAATTTTTAAGTTTTGATAAACTTTTAAAATTTTTAATAAAAGTTTTGCAATTAGGCTGCATACATGAGTATTTGGTAAGGTAAACCTTGTGCCCATGCAGACAGAATTCAGTAAGTTATTTTTGATTAATAGAGTGCTGTTGTTGAGATCATGCCCACATAGCACAAAGATATCTGATATGTAATGATAAAAAGTACTTCAAAAGAAACTATTTTAGCTACAGTTCAGCTGAGTCTTAGCTTCACCTAATCCCCAATTCAGTGGTAGATATTAATGCACTTCATTCTAGGAACCTGGGAAACACCAAAGAAGAACAGCCCTGTTGGCTTCACTGGTGTGTTTATGTCTTGGTGATACTGAGTGTTTAGAGATGTGTGTGTTCCTGGACACACACATCCTCACAGCAGGTAGCATTTGTAATGAACTCCTTAAAATCTGAACATACCATGTTTTTGTTTGCCCTTTTGAGTAACTAGGAAACCAGCCTCACCCCAGAGCCTATGCAGAGTCATCCCCCTTCAGATCCTTCTGTAACTGTGGCATTTCCAACCAGCTGAGATGAATTGCTATTGGTAAAAATGTCACAGAATTCAGTTCTTTAGCTGCAGCAAGAGAGGGATAAACTGGATATTTCTGACCAGCAATATCAGTCAGCTGGCTCTCCCATTTGAAACAAGGCCAACTAATGCCTTTGGGATGCATTTCAGGAGATAGGACAGAGGCTGCAGATAGCCACACAAAACCTTTCCTCTCTGTAGTGCAGCAGCGCTGGACTGTCCTAGCATGCAGAACAGGGAAATCAAAACGGTCGCAAGGAAGCCCCACCTACAATAGAAAATAATCCCATTAGTCTCTCCACGACAAAGACCTGGGAGTTATTTTGCTGGGTAGGAGGCCATGGGAACAGTGAGGTTATCATCACTCAACAGAGACGGAAACAAGAACTTTCTCCAGAAATGGGGAAGCAGCTTCCAGGAGTATCACACAGAGCAGCACCTTCACAGCAAGAAGCCAAGCTTCCTAAAACGACATCACCACTACAGAACACAAACATAAAAATTATCAAGGAAAACCTAAAATCTTTCAGAGCAGGAGGAAAGAAAATAAATAGCAACACATACATTTCCTTGCTTGAGATGGATGTCAAAGGGTTAGACAAGGTATGAAGGCGCATAGCTGGATTTAGCTTCAACCTTGCATATATTGGAGACACAAAGCTAAAGTTTGTGGAATACAAGTGAGCTTGCTCTGTTTAATCTTTGCCTTTGGAAGAAGTTGGAGGTGAAAGCACAACTGAGAGCTTGCAGGACCATCCTTCTGCTAGCAACATGCACAAGTGCAGTAACTCTTAGTTTATCTCCCAGCTCAGCCTGGCAGGGATGGCAGCTGCATGTATTTAACCACATTCCAACTCTGGTCACACTGGAATGAATCCAGGGTCATGTCATTGACTTCAATGAAGTTATTCTTTATTCATGCTTGCTAGCTGAGAGTCTGGCCCATTCTATCTAGGTAGCAATATCTAATAGAGAAAATACTGCCAAATTAAGGGAACAAGAAGAACCAAACTACGTGACATGAAGAGGAAATGTTTTACATTATAAGGATTATAGAGGCCCTTTAGTTTAAGGACCTTATCAGCATTTAAAGGACAGTTGGCTGAAATGCATTTGTATATGTGCCCAGATTTTCTTTTAAGCCTCATTTGCTATTTTAGAAAGTGAAAAGAAAATGTATTGATTTTAACATTATTGAAATAAAAATGCTGCTGTTTGTTCAACACAGAACACTATTTCATTATACATCTATGAGCAGGGGTCTTCCATTCAGGATTTCCTCCACATCAATTAAGAAGGCCTCCCTGGCCAAAATATATTGAGTTTCATGATTTTCTCTGTGGGAGCACTCATCTGATGGCTCCAAATTCAGTTTTGGGAAAAACACTGTGTTTTGCTCTGCTGGGTAAACCCAGGGTGTCCCCGCTGTAGCAACCAATAAAAGATAGAGAAAAGGAATTAAGGTAAGGGAAATTTATCATCACTGTATTATTTCCAGTAAGTCCAGATTAATTCTCGGCATGGCTTGATGATACAGTATAACTGACTTTAGAGATGCCAGGAGGGTAACAAAACCTCTGCAACCAATGATATAAGAGTAGCAAAAAGTTACAGGTTTACTCCAGCAGTTCATTTGTTAAAGAAATACTGACATTTAATTTTTAGCAGGCAGTGGACTGAATTGCCTCACCTCTGGTTGTACGAAGTTGGTATCATCCCACGTTATGCGCTCTGACTAACGCAGCAGAAATGCACTTGTATGCCCACACCTCATCTGGATGCTGTTTGTGTTGCTGCATGATCTGGAAGCACCCAGACGGAGAATGAGTGGTGATGGATCCACCAGGGATGGGGTTTCTCCTATACCTAGTTAGCGGTAACATGCCAGTTACCCACAGTTTTCACTTAACCTTTGGATTTCACCTGGACCCACCAGAATATAAATTCATAAACTGATGCAACACACTTGCCAAGAAACAGAAGCATGAAGTTTCCTGCTTACTAAGGACAACGTATGTTAAATTTAGAAGGGTGTTGGATGGTTTTGGGTAGCTAGAAAGAGCTGTTGAACAATCCAGACAGGATTTAAGACAACTTTTTTATTTATTTATTTATTTTAGAACATGTATCTCAGCTTCAACATTGAAGTGAGCCAAGAAAAGTTGTAGCATATAGCTCTTGTCACACAAGATTATATACAAAATAACACCCTAGGATGACAGGGGTCATTTTAGACCATCAGGGACAGTTCCCATAAGGAAGTGAAAATATCACAAGCCTGGAGGTGCAAACTGCCTGTTCAGGTTTGGACTCCTGGTCCGGGTATCAACCCCTAGACCTCTCCCACAGAAATCCACTTCATTATTCCTATGCAAGAAAGAGCAGGTTATTAATGTTTCAGCTACAGAAATGATCCTTCTGTGCTAGTGCAATGTATCTGTTAGAATTAGTTCTGTAAATCTGCATCATAAAGGACAATATTCTCTTAAACTAATTTCCTGCAATCATCATTAATTGGCCAGCTTTCTAACACCTGGTACCAACAGATTTTTCATCCAGCAAGTGCAGTGCCACACAATGGTAACAGCAGGTTTGAACCTAATCCCTCTCCACACACAAACAAACATCAAATGTGCCTGTAACAAAGACACACAGACCAGCCTGACATTTGCTGATAACTCCCAGGAGATTCTCCCTCAGTACAACTAGTCCTGCTCAAACAGATTTTCCAGTGGAAAAGATGATTTGAAATAATTTCCAACTAGACTAATTGCACTCACTTGAAAAAAATATCCTTCTCTCCTCAGTGTACACACGTGTATTAGTCCAGCTGTAAATGAAGCTAACACTTTATGAAGTTTTCCAAAGTAATAATTATTTCATCTTAGGAGAATTCACAACAGCTTGCTCGATAATGAAGTTATGCAGATATATATACCTCATGCAGAGTTGCACACACACACAAACAAAATTAAAAAAAAAAAAGTAGGCATTTAAAACTGCTTTTAAATTCCACTCACAGTTTTGAAGTTCAAGCATAAAACTTCTTGCTTTGCATCTGTAGCTCCAAGCTGTCTGTAAAGATAACACAGTCCATCAGATATCCTGGTTTTGTTTTCTTGCATAAAAATATCATCTGTCACAGGCACAGGAGCTGACTTCAAGGACCAGCCCCTTCGGCGGAGCACACCAATCGGGAGACCCGGGAGCACATGTGGAATGCTACTTGCCTGCACGCCGGTCACGGCCACGGGCAGCATCTGCTCTGTGGGACACGGCTGCCGGATGAGCTCGGGTGTCAGTGAAACACGGGGCCGGAGGTGCCACGGCCCCCGGGGTGCCCAGCCCAGCCGCGGGAGGCTTTCACAGAGCACCTCAGTGCCGCTGCTGCTGCTCCACCAGCCATAGGCACACCAGAGCCTGAGGCCAGGCGTTGTGCCTTGCTCCTTCTGGCGTTATTCTTTAATGTTTTAATAAAAATAATCTCATTTGCCATTATAGTAAATGCTTCTTCACTTTTTCTCTTAGTTGCTATTCTAACCCCATTTATGGCTTTATATTCCAAACCTCGTCCCTGGAAAACCATGCGTGTGGAAAAGTCCTGGGCATTAAAAGCCCCTCATATCGGGGAGGGGCTGGCAGTGCTCCTAACTCTTTGGGTCAGCCTCACCTGGGATTTTCTCCCTTACCTGATGCTCTAGGGCTGTCTGCCCACAGGCTCCCTGCTCCTCCTGCCTCTGCCACAGCCGCCCGGCTGTGCTGTGCAAGCTCCCCACACGCAGCCTTGCTCTGTGTCTGTCAGTCTGAGAGGTCATTTTCTTCTTGCATCTGCTTAACTTGGTGATACTTCAACGCGAACCGCTTAGAAATCGTATTTAGGGACACAGACCCGCAGCTTCCCTGCTCCCTGCGTGCTCCGCCCTCGCACAGAGCCGGGGTGAGAGGAGCGCGTGTCTGCCAATGCGGGCTGGGAGCGCAGCAGGAACGCAGTGCTCAAAGCCAAAACGCAGGCCATACATAGGTAAGCCTGATGAACCAACATCTGTAGATCTGTTTTCACTGCTGGAAGGGCAAGTCACAACATGCTGGGAAGGGAAACCAGCAAACACACAGTGCAAAAGCCGTGTCTTTTCCAGCTGAAGGGAGAGACCGAAGGGCCTTCCCCCCTTGCACCTCTCATAACCTCAGTGCTGGCTTTATTAACTCAGAGTAGCAGCTTTACTTTATCAGATAGCCTGACTTTTGCATTCAGAGCGCAGCTTAGAGTGGACTGACTGTAATAAAAACTGCTGTCTCTAGTCTGTGAATAACTTGCTGGTTTAATTAAATTAATTTTGCTTCTAAATTCTACCTTAGCAGATTAGTAATTCACTAAAGGGTCATTTTACAATGTTTTCCAGTGGTGGATTAACCAGGCTGATTAAAAACCTAGACAAAGCTCCATTTTCCACCCTCAGAAGCCACTGATTTCTCCGAGGAAAAATTCCCACAGAATGTCACTGAGACAGGACGGACTTCGGTCAGTGAAATAAGTTCCTGCCGGATTCAGGGTGGAATTTCCCATTTCCAGAGGCTAAGGCCAGCACACCCCAAGCAGGAAATAACTCTCCGTTAGCAAGAGCCAAGAACCTTAGTGGAAGTGCTTTCTTTCATCGGCCGCCGGTGGGGCGGGGAGGAGCGAGAGGGACCGACTTTGGCGTGCCTAAGGTCTTTTGCAAATCTGCAACAAGAAGCAAGCTTGTTTCCAGTTCCCAGCCGGGAACATTTTGTTCAGAGGTTTCCGAGCTGGGAGCAGCTGGGGCAAGGCTGGCCGGCGGTTTTGCCGGATCCTGGTTCCGCACCCAGGGCTGGGCAGAGGGGTGGAGCTGGGTCAGCCTGCCTGGCTCTACTTGGGGCTGGAACAAACCTTCCCCCTCTTTCGCTGCTGAAGAAGATGTGCCGTCTGGCAGCACTTCGGAGGGAGAGGAGGAGGAAAAAATGTTAAGCCTTGTAAAACGGGTATTTCCACTGTGTCTGAGACCTTGCTGGGGTGATGCAGGGGAGCCTGAACAGAAATCCTCCTGTACAGCCAGGGCAGAGACCTGGTCAGAGGTTGCTGGCTCTGTTACCCCAATATCCTCACTGGTTTCCCAAAAGCTTTCAAAGGGTCTGGCTTCAATTTTCATTTTTTGATCTTACACAAGGTCAAAGCTCCCAAAGAGACAGTTTTGCCTTGTCCAGACCCATGTCCACATGGCAGTGACAAGTGGGACCGTGAATCTGCACTGGCCAATGGGAGAGTTGCCTGAGCCCTCTGCCTGTGGGTACCTGCTGTGGCTGCAGAGGGGTGGCACAGGTGGCCCAAATTTTCATTGGGCCTGGGAAACTCAGCCTGATAGGTGGTGTTTAAAATGCAGCCGAGCCAGGTTTTGAAAGCTAAGCACGTACACACATAAATGGCTGGGATTTAACAAGTCACCTTACCACAGCAGTGCGAGATGGACAGTCCTGACATCTCTCTCAGCCTATTTACTTACCAACGCTTTCTTCCCTGCAAGATAGGCATGCCATCTATTAATCCCCAGCTTTATTGCATCTCAGTGACCAGTCTTTTTCTTTGACTCCCAGCATGTATTTTTTTCCCTTCTCCTTTTAGTCCTCATTATGCCTGTGTCCTACTAAATTTCTACACTCAGTATTTACAGACTGCAAATATTTGTAGGTTTATCACATTGCCTGTGAGCGACCACTTCACCAAGGTCTATGTATATTTTTCCTCATTAATCAGCTCCTTCAGACTCCCTATTTTTTGCTGCTCTTTCCTTTGTAGAGTTTGCAAACTTTGTTTGCTTTTAAAAGACAGCATAGGGAAGTTTAATTCTCTTTTCTTTTAAGAAGAGCAGTAGCTGGATGAAATTAAATGCCTATTAAGGAGAGTTTCAGGCAAACTTGCATTTGAGATGGCCAACTCTAAACTTCATACTTGTTCCCTCTTATTTGTCACATTTGTTTGCATCACTAGAGTTTTATGCTGCAAACCTTTGCATCCTCTTTTGTCAAACAGACTAATACATAATTCACTGTCCTGGGTAAATTCATTGACCTGCATGAAGTGCTCTGGACATGCAGGTACGTTTGTGTGCAAACAGTTGTGTGATTGCAGTCTCAAGAGGAGACCTTCAGCAGTACCTGGAAATCCAAATTGCACCACAGCCAGAGAAGTGGAGTCTTCTGCAGCCAAAATGCAGAGCCCAGGAGGAGCTTCAGCTTCAGCAGTCACAGGTGGCTGCTGGGTCAGTGGTCACCTGAGAAGGCCAGTACCTGTCTCTGTCTCTATATCTCCCCTGCATTTACCCCAAGGCCAAAGTGCAAACAGGCATCTGAATAAAGAGAAATGTGTTGCAATATCCTGTGAATACGAGGTGTCTCTCCAACCTTTGCCACCAGACGCTGCGTGGTTGCCTACGGCAAAAATTGTACTTTACTCTGCTAAGGATCCCCCTGGAATCTCACTATGCTTACTAAGACTTAGTGGGAGCTGAAGAATCAAAAAATAATTCCCAGAGAGTTTAAATACGGTTTGATTATTCATGGGAGCAGCAGGGGAATGGTAAAATTCTCCTGGATCTGTCGTGAGCCTCTGGCATTGCACCAGACTGCTGTTTTCCAACCACTCTCCTTTCTTGGATGCCCCTAAATCCAGACTGTAACTTTAGACAAGCAAAATTCTTCATAGATGATGAAGAACCAGAGGACACTTCAGAGCTGCCCTCCATCTGGTGTAGTTTGGGTACTTTAAGGAGTTTGACTCCTTACGGATTCTGGAAAAAAAGTTAAATCATGCACCTTTTGTATAACTCTCTCCACCAGGGGCTATTCCCTGTGGACTCTGTCTGCAATGCAGCAGGCAGAGAGAACAAGGTCTGTTATTTTAGTTTAGGTATATTTGGGCCTATTTTTATTCACATGAGCTACAGCAAGCTGTAGCAGGGCTACAGATATCACTTCAGCTGCAGTGTTTCCATTAAGGCTGATTTACCACACAAAAGCAAACAAAACCAACCTAAAAACCAACAAGATAAAGGCAGCAAAATAAGAGTTTAACAACGATATCTGCTTGTCTTTGCAATAGTTTTAATGGTCTTGTGGTTTAGGCCTGTTTTATGGTCCTTTTAATTTTGTGAAATGTGTGGCATGCTGTCAGTGTTTTCTCCAGCTCTTGAAAAAATTGATAGGCAGAGTGCTTTAACAGAAAATCTCATAGCAAGGATTTTTAAACAATACTTGAATTGAATTCAATCCTATCATGTTGCTCTAGAACTATTTCTTAAGAGTGTGAAAATGGGGAAAAACAAATTCCTATCTAAAATTCTTCATAACTTATACCAAGAAAAGGCAAGAATGCCTTCCAGCTGGTCTGTTTAACAGCTAATATGTCATATAGTGATATCAGCATCACAAATATGTTTCAATTTTCCCTAGATAGTTTCAGTTAGTAGCTAGAAGTATCACCCAGGTCAGAAATTAATTTAAAAAATTAAATATAATTAACTGCTGGACTTCATTTACCTCCCAGAAACTAAGGTCAAAGTTTTGGTTTAAAAGTGGGGTTTTTTTTCCTGTAAAGTTAGCAGATTTCAGCTGCATAAAACCAGAATTTTGAGGATGAATCCAAATATTCTAGACTGAACTTCTGAGGAAAACTGTTTATATGAATCAGCTCAACCAGCTCCCCTCAACAATAGAGCACTTGTAACTGCGATAGAACCGTCCACTTTTCGTTAATATGCAACTATCAGTGTGGTGAGTCACACTACAAAGCATTTAACAACTGTTCTCATAAATACCATACACCATCTGTTAACTGAATCAAAAGGCTACATGCCAATTTTACTTTGGGATAGAAAGGTCTGTTTTAAATTTACACCAATAGTCTCAGGGTGCACAGATACTACAAGAAGTTAGTATAGAAACATGTCATCCCACCCAATTCCCCAAAAGCACAGCTGAGAATGAAAAAAATTTTATCCAGTGGAATAATTTGACATTATTCTGTTTGTTGTCATTGCTAGTCAGAATTACAGGACTTGAAATTTTCATTATTTGTGTCAAAAGACGCCGATCTTTTTTTTTTTTAATATTCTCAGGGAAGATGTCTACACTAGGTTTCTTACTAAATTATATTGAAATGAAGTGTTCTGACATGGTCAAAATACAAAAAAACTTTTCTTCTGAATTTGCTGGAGTGACATGAAGTACTTTGCTTCACAGCAATTCAGTTTGAGATTCCACTTGGTGACAACATCACCTCATCTTGCAGGAATGCTGGCTCCTGCCATCATCCCATCACTCAGGCTGGACACTGATTAGGTCACACAAGAAGGCCTGGAAGTCCCCTGATGCAGCTCATTCAATGACAAAGCATGGGAGACTTAACAAGAGGAAGCTTTGGACATTATCACTGCATTGGCAAACACTGCACAGTTGGAATTCAATTTCTATAAAACTTAGATAACTCAGACAGCTGAGGTTTATTGTCCTGATATAGAAGTTAAGGGCATTTTAGTGGGAAAGGGTTTGAATGCTTATAAGATGTATTAATTAGTCTAATGAAATGTACTTGTCAGAACACACTTCTCCCCTGCTACCCATACATTTTTCAGTTTCCATTTCTCAGAAATAAACCAATTATTTTCTAACCCCTTTCACTGACACTGTCTCCAGTCAATTATAGAGTGTGAACTTAAACTGGCTGCACTCCAGAGGTTATAGTGGGAAGGAAGGAACAGTGGAGGTGATGGAGGGACTGAACGTGACTGGAATATCCCATGGAAGCTGGAGGTGAAGATGCATTATAGTGTGTGGGCCCAAAGGAAAAGATATGCAAGAAGTAAGCAGGAACAAATCAATATTTAGAGTATAAAAATAAAATCCTGCCAAATTATGCATATCTCCTTTTCTCAAGTGAATGTTAGAAAAAGCTATTCAGAGGTTTCCCTGTGCACAGTTTCAGAACAAGGGCTACACACTCCGGGGGGAGGGAAACTATGTGCAACTTACATCTGTCCCGCTCTGAGGTAACTGTGCCCCTCAAAGAGCAAGAGTTGCCTTCTAAATGCAAGCAGAAAACTCTACCTTCTAAAGGTCCCTGTTTCTCCACCCCCACCCTGTTAGCTGGCTAGAGGGCTACCCTGTTTCTGAACACCAGCTTCACAAAGTACTTCACAGATTTATATCAAAAAGCCTTCCACATTCCCCATACAGAAATATTGGCCTACAGATGTTGACATCATCAGCTTTGACCAATTTTGCAAGGCACTGGCAAAAGTTTTAAAGAGGAATACTGAAGTATTGAAAACTCTCAATGAACCCTGCAAAGAAATACAAAATTGAAACAACTTCCCTCCATCGTGACAGACGCTCCATTGCTGGTGATAAGATCTTTCTTTAATTATAAAACTGCCAGCAGCAACACTTGTGTGTTTATTTTCTGCACTGTTTTTGATGGTTGTGCTTTTCTGATTCACAAAAGCAGCTATATAGAGTCTGGCTTATTTGAGACTGGTGGCTATAGCAATAAGAATTCATATAATGTCAGAGAGATCATCATGTGCAACTATGCGCAAGAAGGACAGCCCTTTTGTTCTCAGACAATTTTTGCACCAGGTACAGCTCTCAGAAATGGAAGTGGGAGAGGATATGGAAGAGAAGGATACCCTGTTTCTTCCTAGTCTAATCACAATTGTTGCACTTAAAGCGGAGGCGAGATAAAATGACTGCATGGGATCTACCAAAACAGGGCCCCAACCTGTGTGGGGTACATACTGCAGCAGTCCTTCAGCACCTCTGGAGGGCTCACACCATCATTCTTTATATGCTATGATATACTATTATTCATTATCCCATTCAATGTAGTGTTCCTGCTTCTTAGAGCACCAGCTTCTTTATCGAGCACAAACATTCTGGAAATTAACTGGATTTTAAAAAATCACTTCAACCAATTTGGTTTATGAAGTTGTGTTTCCATTCATCTCCTCCCTGATCAACTCTGCCCTAAAGCAAATGTGTCACAGCAAGTGAGACAGTTCCCTGTCATGTCCCCACACACCAGTTCCAGCACAACAGAACAGCTCCAGCCCTTCAATCTCCCAACCAGACCTTCCCAGGGACAGACTTCTGGCTTGGTGCTCAGGTTTCTTGAACTCAGAGCAAGAGCAGAGCTGTGGTCTGGAGTTTCATCACTGAGTCCTGGGTTGCAGCCTGTGTGCTCTCTGAAAAGCAAAGCCCCCAGCCACATATCTTTGTTCTTAGAGCTGGACTTTTAATCCTGTCAGAATCAAACAGATTTCGGAATTCTTGAATCTGTCTGTAACATTAAGATCTTGCTCTACAAGTATATTAGAAACACTGAATGTGCCAGATCAGGCACAGTCTCACCACCAGTGCACATATTGTGAGAAACACGTGTCCTCGCCATGCTCTGGGCAGAGCTGAACTAATTCTGCCTTTGATCCAAGCAAAAGGAGGGAAAGCGGATGCTTTAGGAGCATGCCAGCCATAGGTTCATGCACTATGCTTGCCAAGATTGTATGGCTTTCTGCTTTTGGCACAAAATCGTGGCATGCTCTTCTCTTTTTGGCAAGTGGACACATCTTGGCAATGGCACATTTCAGGCTTGTGTGTGCTTGCATTATGCATGGAAAATGTACTGTCCCAACACCCCACGTGACTCCTGCAGGAATAATAATTTTTTTGCCAGAGGAGCATTCTCAGAAACATATCATAAGCTCACAGAAACGTTTGTTGGGAAGGACCTCTGGGGTTCACCCTGCAGCTCTATTGCCAGCACTTGGTCAGGTCAGCCACGCATTTTCTAATTGAGTTTTCAGAACCCATTCCAAGGATGTAGATTCTACCACCACTCTCACAGGGCTCTCAAACTGTTTCCCAAACTCTGTCCTGAACCTCTCAGAAAACAATCTGTGGCCATTGTCTCTTCTGCATCTGGGCATCTCCCACTTCCAAGAAATTCTTGATTCTGTAGTCTTTGTAATACCCATTGGCATAGTTTTGAGCTGCTATTTCATCACCTCCTGGTGTTCTTTTCATCCTAGACACCTCAGCATCTCCTTCAGGTAATGGGCTTTAGGCCCAAAACTGGACATTTTTCTAGATGGGCCAGTGCCAAGCAGAAGGGATAGTAACAGTCCTTGCTATGCTGGCTTTGGTCCTTGCAGTGGAGCTGAGGAAGCAGCCTTCTTCTGTAATAGAAACTCAGGTTGGTTCATATTCAACCCGACACCTGGGTCCTTAGGTTCCTTTCACTGGCGCCAGCCTGTGACTCAGCCAGCTGTTTCCACCCCATTCTGGTGCAGGGGTTATTCTGCCACACACACAGGGCTTTGCCCTTTTCCTTGCTAAAGGGAAAGTGGAATGGACTCTCAAGGCTCTCAAGGTTCTCAAGATCATGTTGAACTGAAACACAGGAGTTGAGTACCGGCTTTTTTATTTCACCTCCAACTAGCTGATTGTGAAGTTTTCTGTTAGTCATTTCAGAGACAATTTTCAGTATTGAACCTGTAATGCTAACCACAAACTTCAACTAGAATTATGGAGGCTTCGTGCCTCTGTAACACTGACAAAAGTGAGCTATTTTATCTTAGAAATATAGAATAGTTGGAAGCGACCTTTAAAGGTCATCTAGTCCAACCACCCTACAATGAGCAGGGACATCTTCAACTACATCAGGTCACTCAGAGATTGATCCAGCCTGGCCTTGAATGTTTCCAGGAATTTGAAGGATTTGCATTCAAGAAGAGAAACAGAAGTAAGTACATAGAGAAGCGAATGAGGGATCCTGAGGTAGATCTCATTGATATTAAACATTTAGGGACAATCAAAGTCATAGAATCACAGAATCACAGAATCATGGAATCATGGCATCATAGAACCATTGAATGGCTTGGGTTGGAAGGGGCCTTAAAGATCATCTAGCTCCACCCTCCCTGCCATGGGCAGAGTCACTAGACCAGGTTGCTCAAAGCCCCATCCATCCTGGCCTTGAACACTGCATCCACAATTTCTCTGGGCAACCTGTTCCAGTGCCTCACCACCCTCACAGTGAAGAATTTCTTCCTAACATTTAATCTAAACCTACTCTCTTTCAGTTTGAAGCCTTTCTGCCTCATCCTGTAAGATGTAAGCTCTCTGGTAAGCTCCCTTCAGATGCTAGAAGGTCACAATTAGGTCACTCCAAAGCCCTCTCTTTTCCAGGCTGAACAATCCCAATTCTCTCAGCCTTTCCTCATAGGAGAGGTGCTCCACTTCTCTAATTATCTTGGTGGCCTCCTCTGGACTTGCTCCAGCTGGTCAGTCCTTCCTGTGCAGGGGACCCCAGAGGTGGATGCAGCACTCCAAAGTGGAGTAGAGGGGCAGAATCCCCTCCCCCATCCTGCTGGCCACGTTTCTTTTGGTGCAGCCCAGGACATGATTGGTATTCTGGGCTGAAATCTCACACTTTGCTGGCTCACATCCGGCCCCTCATCCCTCAGCACCCCCAAGCCCTTCTTGGCAGGGCTGCTCTGGATCTGTTCATCCCCCAGCATGTATTGATACGGGAGGTTGCCCCAACCCAGGTGCAGCACCAGCATTTGGTCTTCTTGAGCCTCACGAGGTTCCCATGAGCCCATTTCTCCAGCTTATCCAGGTTCCTCTGGATGGCATCCCATCACTCAGCTTGGTACCATCTGCAAATCTGCTGAAGGTACACTCAGGTCATTTGAGTGTTCATGTGCATGTTTATATGCTTGAATGCTGTAGACTTTTTTTATTAATTATAACCCTATCCTGAAGGGTGACAGGATGCATTAAAACTCCTGATACATTACTTGAACTTTACAATCACATTGAACAACTTCATTGCCAATATACACTCAAATTTTGTTTCAACTCCATTTTCAATATTATTACTGCAGGCTGCTTTAGTCAATATAGTCACATTTATGGAATCCAATAGATTGTAAAATAGAATTGGCCTTGTCATTAACATTGTCTATCCTAGCAAGTAGGGAACAAATTGTTCACAGCTCTTTCCAGAGTCCTCACAGAATAAGATCACAGAAAATACAAGCAATTTTTTCCTTTAGCTAGAGAAAACATTTCAAGAGAAGATGGAGAATGCTGTCACATTGGTGTTAAAATCAGACTGTGGTGGTCATAAGAATAAGAAATTCTATGGCTTGAGAGAAAAGCTGCTTTGTTCTCAACATATCCCATTCTATTTTCCAGAATGCTGCAGCAAGCTCAAAGTCTCTGTATTTCTTTGCAGCAAAGTTGTCAGCAATGGTTTCTGCAGCAAATTTTAACTGTAGAAGATTTTGTACAAAACTTGTACAAGTTAGTACTATTTTTATTTGCATGCCCATGAATTACTGGTGCATGCAGTGATGACAACAGCATTTCACCACATGCCTCACTTCAGCAAGTACTGAAATAGTCAAGAAATAGCTAAAATTTGGGCACACAGAATTTGTTATAAAATACAGAGCCCTAAGAGGATCACTAAACACTAAAAGGAGAAAAAAATTTCAAAGAAAACCAGAAGTAACAAGCACGGGGTTTCTGTATTCCAGTATGTTGCTTAAAACTGTAGACCAGTGGCCTTATTACAGTACAGTTTAGAGCTCTCAGCAATGTGTTATCTCTTGAACAAAATAACACCTGTCAGACACAGCCTATTACTTGTCATAAGAAGGATGTACAAAGAGAGGGAGCTCAGAGAAACGAGGAGTGAGAGACGTTCAGTTCTCACTCAGGTACACAATGAGCAGCAATCACCGCAGCCTACTCTGTAATCCAATTGCTCTTGTTAACTACAAGATTGCTGCATCCTCCAGTCTCCTGCAACAGCCTCCTGCAGACTTTTTATAATAAGACCTGTCTGCTAGAATTGTAGAAAAAGATGTTTCATCATCTTTAAACACAGTCCCAGAGCCACTGTCCACGTACAATCCTTCTCCTGCTCTCTGAGATATTACCTTTGTATGGTTTCTAGAGTCCTGGTATTAGATATACAGTAGCAAAGGACTTTTAAAATATCACAAATTCTTTAATGTGTCATCCTTACAGCCAAAAAGCCCTTCAAGAAAAGACAATGGATAAGTGAGAAATGCAGGAAGTAAAATACAGACTCCAGCTTGGGTAAAAAAGATGAACACTATGTTTTAAACGGGATGTACCACACCAGTATGTGACAAGGCTGAAGTATTTCATTTAGGCGAGGAGTGATGAGCTCAGCTTTGAAAGATGATGGCAAGAGATAGCTAGATCCTTAGTCCATAGTAAAGGTCTTCTGAGTCTACTTCTCTTCCCACTGGAGAGTTACAAACATGAAGGAAGCATTAAGCCCAGATTTTATGACGTCTGCTCAAGAGAATGTCTTTTGATGAGGCACCAAGAAGAGATCTCATGGTATCGCAATGCATTCTGATCCTGTGAGCGTGCAGCATTTAAGCTTTTCTTACACATGGAAGCACATCATTGGAGATGCTGTTCTCACCAGGAATCTCTTCTGGGATAGCAGGCACGCAGCCACCAACACTGCTGCTTAGCTCAGCTTGTCCTATGTAGGAGAAGGTTGAGAGAGAGCCTCGGACACCTCAAGTGTTGGCCACTTGATAATAATAATTTGCGCCAAGTACAAGAGCACCACCTTGTGATACCTGGATGCCAGCATGCCAGCTGGAGGAGGAGGATGGCAGCAGTGGGCTCCTGCCATCCCCAGGAGTCCCCTGTCCCTGGGACAGCCATCACCATGCAAATCTGGATGCACTCCCTCTTCACTGCTTACTGCCTTAGCAATGTGGAAGACCACAGAGACAAATGTGGAACAACTTACCACTAATGCTTGATCTGGGGGAAGATGTAGTACTGCTAACGTTTCCTGGTGTGCATGTCTGGAAGAAGAACAACTTCCAGTGCAAGTAATGTTATACATCCATCCAAAAGGATGTGTCAGTAGTAGTAATAAATCACCTGGCTGCAGCTACAGCCACCAACCTAGTGCCCATACAGCACAACAGGATGTAAGATTTATTGAATTGGACTGCTGTAAACCAGGCAAAATCTTAGGCTGTGGCAACAGATTTATTTTTCTGGGTTTTGTAGTGCTAACACTGGTTGGACAGCACAGACTTGCTCTGCATAGCTGATCAGCCTTTGTCTTTTTCTCTGTCTTCAGTAGGACCATTAAAATGGCCAGCCCCAAGTTACAGTTCCAGCTCTTAATGAAAAGACTCCACTTCAGACAAAAAAGAAAACTATTTTCCAACTTTTATAAATCAGCACATTCACTCAGAGATGCCTTTCATGTTATAGCTAAATTCCCATTGCTGTATGGAATTTTAAAAAAGTTTGTACAAGCTGAGGGGGCTTGTCTGGCAAATAAGGTGTAAAGGTCATATATAAAATGCAAAACAGTGCCTAGATGTTATCTGAAACAATATTCTGGGACAACAAAAATCTGGTCTCAGAATCATGTTTTCAAAAGAAAAGCTGGCAAAGCAACTTAAGAAGTCCTGAAATACTGCTCAGAATTTTTTTTTTTCTTTTTACATATAGCTGTGGTCAAATCAATGAAAAGTACTTTGGAATTTCTCGATTAATTTAAGTCCTATTCTGGTAATTATGTTAAGAAAATGAAGGAATCTAGAAAATCTAAAACATCACCTCCTACTCATTTACATAGTAAAATGAAAAACCATTTGAATCCTTGCCACGTTATTGAAACAAGATATTTTTATAAATTCGGATAGTTGGGAAAAGATTCCAAAAGCCTTTAGGTGCCTATGGCATAGCTCAAGCAGAATTTAGATGCCTGCATTCAAGGGAGTGAGTCACAACAATTCTGCCTGTGGCAAGCATACCTGAAAGGCACCTAAACTGTCATCAGTAAAGTTATTTAGGCACCTAAAGTACTTCTAATGTGCATTCCCAGAGGTCTTCTTATCTTGGATGAGATGAGTGTCTCAGCAGATATTTTGTTTCACGGTGTGTTTAGGCATTCTCTAACTAGTTGGTGGGCTGCCTAGAATCCTTTGTTTATCAGGGATGGTTACACAACACCCAGCCCGTGCCAACACCACTGAGATCAGCACAAAGCAGGAGTTCATGCACTTGCTGCTATTCCAAAGTCACCCGAATGAACACCCCTAAGGAATGGTGTCCAACACCTGCACTAAGTGTAAGGTGAGGAACACTGCCATTACTGCTAGGCATCTTCTTTTAACAGAGTCATTCATACACAATCAGCAACTGAAGTGGCTGCAGGTTTTCAGAGCTATAAACCACCTCACGCAACTGTCAGAGTCCCTGGGACAGGGAGAAGGAACTTCAGACTCATCTCTTGTTTCAGCATTTTCTCTGCATCCCTTTGCTTGGCACACTGGCTGTTGTACATTCCATAGCCTGGTGCCTAACTCTTTTCCTCAGCTGTATAAGACAACTAAGGTGAATAACTCAGAACTGCAAATTTCTGCCTTTGAGGTAGCACTGGACAGTCAGGTTGGATGTCATCATGCTGGGGTCCCTGTGTATCTGGGCTTTGGTGGTTTTTCATCCTAACATACGTGAGTACAAATCCAGATCCTGGCGTCCACTTTTCCGGAAATGAATAAAGACAAGACTGTCCTTTCATTCCCTGAGATAGTTCTGGAGGTCTTATAGAGCATCAATATGCATGAAATTTTGTGATCAAAGGAATAATCTGAAACTTTGAGTTATTACTATTTAAAAAACAAGGAACTGCTTTTGAAGGACACCCCTTTTAAGATTAAGAGACCCTAAATGAAGCACCCTACATCACAGCAATCTTACCAAGTATTCCTTCTGCTATACTGAAAATGCCCTCATCAGTCTGAAATCATTACCAGGATGTTTTTAGACACTAGACAGCACAGCAGTACTCTCTGTAAATGAGAAAGGTTCTAATCATGGATCAGCATTGCAACCAGCAATACAGGAACTGGGGCTACAGTGAGATCCAAACCTTGTATGACAGTATCTCGGCACTGTGGCTGGAAAGGACCAAGAGGACTCGTCACTCTGCAGACCCACAGTGAGTGTTATAAGCAGCTGAAGGAGGGAAAGAATGTCCCGTTTGCATCTGTCATCTGACCTTAGGACAGACGTTTTTTTCCCTTTCAGAATTAAGGTACTGGCTTCCAGAAGAACGTGACCAGAAATGTGATTAAAAATAGCACATCCATAACAGACATATCCAGAAATGTGATTAAAAATAGAATATCCTTAACAAACAGCTCTTAACATTGTGAATAAATGTGTTCACATCAGTTGGCGAAATTTATTCTTTACATGAAAACACTTGGAAATTATTGTGCCCCAAATCACAAGCTATGGAAAATGTTCCTTTGTTTAGGGCAAGAAGAGAGACACAGTAAAATGAAGGTCATTATTTTTTTAGGTATCTGCTATAATGGTGCTGTTCCCTCTTCACATTTTTTCCACTGTTTGTTTTGGGGTATTTCCCTAATATGGGCCTGCATACAGAAACTCAAAACCACCCCAGTGGCAGATGTCCAGCAGCAGCCTCTTCCTCCTTCTCACAAAGCCCACAGTCCTGACCACTGCTGCCCAGGACAATCATGCACCACCCCATCCTCCTGAGAAGGGACAGTCACAGGCCCAGGGACCAGGGTTGAAATTAAAGTTAGAGCTAGCACAGCTTCCATGGGTACCTGACATGCTGCTCGAATTGTGGCTCTGTGTGTATCCACCTCCTGGTGGCAGCTCTTTGAGCTCTGAAGGTCATGAACGCTCACAGATATTTAGCAGCAATAACCCACCAGAAATGTCAAAGCCAGGAAGTGAAATGCTACACCCACAATTCTCTATGCATTGTATTTCACTTTCACTAAAGCATAACAAAGCAAAGCAAATAGCCTCAGAAAAGTTCATTTAGCCAGTTAGAGAAAGATGGGATTTTTTTTTTAGTATGATTCTGGCTTATGTATGTATCCATTTTCTGTGCCTGACCTTTTCCAGATCAGTCTCTGTTGCTCAGAAAATAGGCTGTCTTTTATTCATGATGGGTTTCCACCTGACATCAAAGAGGTTTGCAAATGTGGACCAAGAGATCAAAGGTGCTGATAATCTCCCAAAATCTGCTTGGTTGTGCCATTCAAATTAATACACTGGTGAGAGTTTGCTTCAGTAGTTATTATGTTAAAGGAAACAGTGAGTTTGGGAAGTTTTGCTTGCAGGGTTTGTTGCCATTCACAGGTTTGAGACAAACTCAACTGCTAAATATCCCTAATTAGCCTAACTCTCACATTGATTTCTCTTCTTTAGTGACTGATGCTACATTTAATTTCTTTTTCAAAAAGTGAGAGTGCGAACTAGGAAAAGTTTGCAGCCTGTAAACAAGCACTCTCAGTCTGTTGAGGCTTGAACAGATGCACAATTCATGAACTGAAACTACATGATATAACAACTCAACCATTTATTGACTTGAGGAAGCAAAGCTTGTAACTAACAATAGGCTATTCAGACCATCTCTCTTTTCTGATAAACACACTAGGACAAGAAGTGATTTGGAATTCTGGTTTTTGAAATACAGATGAACCCAGTTTAGCTCTTATCATAGATGGAGAACATTTTCTGGTTTATTCTTCCGATAATTTTGAGCCTAAAGTTGTTTTAAGGAAGAAAAGTACTTCTGCAGCTTTTCCTAGAGAAAGATATTCCAGAGTTATGGAAAAGCTTTACATTGGTTCATATTTTCCATCAGCTTGCTTGTTCTGAGGTTATAACAAAGTTCATTCCAAAATGATCTCAATAATTAATGGCAGTAAACATCTGTGTTCCCAATACATGGAATAGTTCATAATGTACATGACTCATATTTAATTCATTCAGTCCAAGTCCTTGAATTATCAAATGGAAAACAAGAAGTGTGGAACAAAACTGCTGCAGTGTTTTAAGAGAAAATCAACTTTGTAAAGCTGCAACATTCTGAACAATCTCACAATAATTTAAGATGGTCTGTAGCAACAACAAAAAGCAATAAATGGAGATCATGTTGCAAATTGTGTTGCAATCCATGTTAGATTCTAACATGTGGTGCTGGAAAAGCACGTGTCTTTATATATGAGAAACGCATATTGAAAAGCATACAGTTGGATAAAAACAAGTCCCAATCAATACTGATACAAATTTTGACCTCCTGATTTCACTAGCAAAACTGGAAAAAGTGCTGCAATCACTGCATTAGAGAAGAACAATGCAGTGAATGTACAGCAGTTTAAGACCTGCTATGGATGCATTTTTTAATGTAAAGCAGACACTGAATTTTTTTGCATGATTAAGGTGTTTGGGGAAGGATGCAGCTGCATAAATGAAGAATATTCAGCCAAATGCCTCAGGAGGTCACTGCTGCAGAAACATGTTTTTATTTGGGTGGGAAGCCATATATTTGGTAAAAAGGCATTGTGACTCTTGATTTCCATTAAATTTGACTATATAGACACTTAATGCAGAAGTGGAGCATCTCCAACAGGAAGGATTGGTGCATACCAATAGAAGCCATGATGTACTCCAGATTGGAGAAAATTCTGTTGGGAAATCCCAGTAGAAACTCACTTGAATAAATAAGCTTTCCAAGAAAATTATATCAAAGTTTTAAATTTGTTGGTAGCCTAACTTAACTACAAGCCTCTCGGTTATCCTTACAGGGGAACTGCTTTTGTCTTTCTTGTGGTACTTGGTTGATTTTGTATGACACATCCAAACAGACATGGAAACATGAGCACGGGTGTCAGGATACATCTCTGATCCAGTGAGCTGGATGTCCTCTTGGAGATCTGCTACTTGGGGTTCTCAGTAATGTTTCCTTGCGAAATCATGTCATCAGGAGAGGAAGACTACCTTCTCCTTCCCTCTTGCCACACTCAGTTGGCTGAGATACCAGTCCAGAGTATGAGAAGCTTTAACTTGGCCCCCACATCCAACAGGAGCTATATGTCAAGCTCCTGGAAAACAAGTCCTGAAACCTTTGGGTAAATTCAGCCCAGCTGAGATGATATGAGCAGCTTCCATCCCATAAGGCTGGTTTCTTGGATTGCCCTGCAAAAGTAGGGTTGTGGGTCCGTAAGGCCAGCCCTGGCTGCCATAGCGGCAGAGGAGAGCAGTGGCAGCTTGTGAGTGGCCCGTGGGCTACGCTGCCCCTTTCACGACTCTGCCAGGCACTGAGGGTGCCTTGGGATCTCTGCTGTGGACAAAGCCTTGGCACTGAGTCCCTAGGAAGGCATGGTTGCAAGGACAGAGGACTACAGTGCCAGGCTTGCTATGCACTCCCAGTGGTATGGACTTGGTGGAATATTTCCCTGCCTGCCTGGAGACTGTGCCTGGGCAAGGGGCATCTGCTGGGAAGCAAAAAGCCATGTGCAGCTCAAGGCTCTTGTGAGCAGTCGCCAAGAACAGAAGAGCCATAGGTGCCTTTCTATGCCTGCTGCTCTGACATTCAAGGTCATCCAGGAAGATTGCACTGTCAGTCCTTAAACAGGGAGATGAAGGAGCTAGAAGCCCATCTCCCAGCAGAATGCTGGCAGTAGTTCTCTTACTTCCCAAGAGATCAATTCTGGTGATTATCTTCTCTACTGCTCTGGCTTTTTGATGTGGGATTGCAAAGATACTTCACATTGGCACTTGTGATATATACATTGCTTTAAACACAGAATATTGTTTGTGAGACCTTGTAGTTAGACACATTTTATAAAATAAAGAAGTAGCAATGCCATTATTTGTAAATGGATATTGCAAAGAGTATGTGGGTACCAAGGAGAACACATTTCTAATGCAGATCCTGTGCCAAATCTTATATGGTCATAAAATTCCCCAGAAGTATCTTTTCAAATCATTATTGTTTTCTGCCTTCATCAGTTCATGAAAGCTCAAAAGAGCTAACTAAATTTCTTTTGAAAGGAATTACAAATTCTGAAAAATCAATAAATACAACTGTATTCCCAGCAGAGCATTTTTATACTGTGCTAGACAAGGATGAAGATGCATTTCCTGTAAACTTAGCTATGAAAAAGACAGCTCAGAGACTACAATTTAATTACTGAGATATAACAGGACATCTGGGGAAATTGCTAGATTGGCAGCTTTTGAAAGTGTTTATAAAGTGATTTTACAGTGAAAAAAAGGAAAGGATTAATTTTTGTATAGGGTATTTTCTTACTAAGGAAGTTTAAATGTTTATGTGGAATGGCAAGTTTGTCAATATTTTAAAACACAAACCAAGAAAGATTATAAACTAAAAGGCAGATAGAACTCAGTAGAAGTATGCTACTTCAGAAAAGCAAGTGTCCTTTCATAGCCAAGTATTTGTTCTTCCTTTATTGTACGGATAACATTTATAGCAGATTCTATAGCATAGTGCTTGTTAACGTGAAGAGCTAACAGTAGAAATTATCACTCTCTAAGCCTTTGAAAAATTTACTGAGCAGTGAATTTATCATCATTGGCATTTCTGTATAAATAGCCTTGCTGATTTTTCTAAACTAATCATATGTTCCATGTTCTCACAGCATTTATTTTATTATCAAAATAAGAAAACTAATCCTTGATCTTGTTTTCTCTTTGAATTCAGAATGTCTTTTATTTCCACCGTGTTTTTAATGTTGGTGAAATTCCATTGAATTTATGGGAAGCTAGTCTGCTATAAAACTGATAAAGTATTAAGCTTTTCTGCTCAGCTTTTCTTTTATCATCTCAGATAAATAAGACTCTTTATAGAAATACACTCTATTTTTTCATGACGGCTCCCCCTTGTCTAGTTTGTTTTTCAGAAGCTTTAATAGATGTTTATCCAAGGTTGGACATAATGGCTATTCACTCCACATAGATAAATAAAATGTCACCAATTTCCTTTATCCTCCAAATTCACTTCTATTCCTCAAAATCTGCAGATACTTCAAAATCTGCAGATACTTCTTGTCTTTACATCACACCCTAGAAGTAACTTTGAGAGATGTGTGTAATTGGTCAGTGTCACCAGGTCACCTCGCAAGAGCTGCCCAGGTCTTTGCAACACCAAAATCACAGAGTAGTTATGAGAGGCCTTGTAAGAGGTACCAGTATGAAACCAATTTAGATCATCCCTCCAGATACCAACAGGTCCTCAGCAGTCCAATTAATGAATGAAGTGGCAGTCAGCTGGCATTCAGAGATGCTCCAGGTTTGCTGATTTCCTCATAATGGTGCCATGAGAGGACAGGAGGAAGGCACAGACCTGAGGCCCATCAGTGCATGAGACAGTAAACTCCTATTCTCCATTCTTTGCATGGTGGCTTCAGGTGTCTGATGACCCAGTAATGTCCACAGAGATCCACAGCCATCACCTGGGCCACATCAACAGGGGAAGCTTAGAGTTCCACACAGGATTGATTTTACTTCTGGATTATAATGAATATTATGTATTCTGGTAAAATCCCTCTATTGGTGTCATCAATAGCTGTGGAGAAATCAGAAATTATGACCTTTTGATCACAGTTGCAGTCAACAACCCTCAGTTAAAAATGTGATACACAAGGGGCAACAGTAGCTTGTCAAAACCCCTGCAGATTCTTGACTCGGAGACAATCAAGATTGTGTGTGACACTGGGACACTGGGACCAAATCATGCCAGATTTCCTGTCCATCAGTGGCTTTCATCCTCACACAAGCAGCATTCCTAAGCAGCCAGTCATGAAAACCTCCTAGCAGCACTGTGCCATCAAAGTAGTACAAAGTAGCTCAAGTGTCCTGCTGAGTGAGGCATCCGACCCCCTTGCCTGCCCAGACACAGTTTTGGAAAGATCTGATAAATTCCGTACTCACATGATATTCATTACTCATTCTGGGCACAATATAGCGAGTGTTGCTCTGTGCTAGGGTGACTACATGTCCTGTACTGAACACTGTAATAAACAGAGTGTTATATTAGCCCTTTGGCAAGAGCTTGTGTCTCTCTCAGTGACAGTATCACCATTAAAGCTATGCCTGTAGGCTTAATCTCTCTGGCTGCTGTTTTTAAGCCGGCAGTCTTTCCTGAAGTCCATTTTCCTTCCTCGCTACATTATCGTTTATTACTGACAAAGGGTGAAAGGCTCAAACATTTGCAAACAAATGTGGTAAGACAGTCCCTGCCCCGAAGATAGCATCATTTACTTTGGATATAGATAAATTAATTGTTTATTCTGAACTTTTGGCTCCTTTATCAAAGCTTTACCTGCCCTGGTGCTCAGTCATGAGTGCCAGACCTGTGCCATGGGAGCAGAACAAACCCCAGCCTGACCTGTGGTACAGGAGGGGAGATCACAGCAGTCCCAGCCCCGCACCATGGACTGATTGTCTCATCAGAAGGGCCATCCACGGGAAGTGTCTGAGCAGTGAAAGAAGCAAAATCCCACGATTTTCCCCTGCACTCTATGCTGTGTTGGCCCTCTGGGTCTTACATTTCGGATGAGCAGTATTCTGGCTGTCATGGGGCAGGTGGAAGTGTCTTCTCCCCCATTCCCCTTTACCCTACCCATTAAAGCCATCTCATCCATGATGGGAGCTGCAGTGCTGAACATTTCCAGGCAGAGTGAGCCCAGAATTAGGGCTCCTATGTCCTCATCCCATGCTCAGGTTCTCCCTGTCAAGACAAGGTGGGGCATGAACTCTGTTAGGGTTTTCAATAGGTCCCCATAGGTCCTCTGTCAGCTATAAGATGTCACAGGACAGAAATGGCTGCTGCGGTGCTCCAAGGGCGGGAGGACAGTCAAGATTGCTGCTTGGGACTTACCAACAATGCCCTGGTCTCTTCCAAATTCAAGAGGTCAGGATCCTAGTCCCTGATTGCATTTCTGTTTTAATATTCTCACCATAAGCCAAAAGGAACTGCTCTATATACAAAATACTTGTTTTCTGAAAATCTGGCCAGGCTGAACTGTTGATATGACCTTACCTAAAATAAAAGGCATCGCTAAATAATTCAGACTTTGTAAGGAGCTGAGAGGGAAACACAGGTGAATCCTGTTATTTTAAACTTCCATATTAGAAAAGAAAGGCACTATTAGAGAAAAATAAAATAAACCTCCCTACAACCTTGTCATTCAAACCTTTTTTTAAGACAGCTGGCTTCACTTTCAAACAAGTTTTATAACAAGAGCAAATAAATTCAAAAAATTTGATGGTAACCATCCAAAGTGCTTGGAGTTTTTGACATGCTTTCACTTGTACTTCTTGGCTGCTGTAAACAGCAGGTTAGTGTCAACTGAGTTTCTCCTGTCTCCCTTCTGAGTCCCCATGAGGCAAAGGCACTTCATATCGGTCTTCCTGAAGGTCACATTTGCTCCTGCTCACACGTTCTGCAAATACAGAGCTCGGTTTCATATCGGTCAAGGTGGGGGCACTGGGAAATGTACATGTTCTGCAACATCAGAGGAGCTGTTATTATTCCAGCACTGTATTGAGATTCACTATCTCTGTGTCCTGACTAGTCAAACCATGCACAAATTATTTTCTGCTTTCAGCTACTGTGATCCCATCTGAGCTTCCTGTATATTTGCAGGAGAATAAAATCAAATGTTATTTATGAGAATGTTTGAACCCTTCTCCTGGACTCTGTTTGTGCAAAGGTTTTTTCATGCTTTTTTCCTTCATGCCTTTGCCCTTTAATAATGTCCTACTTATGACTGCACAAATATGATGCTTTCATGGGGACTACACTGCTTGTCCATAAGTTCAGAAGTTCAACCTTTCAAATGGTACATACAAAGGCAAGAAGTGGTGCAACCTGCAGGTGCAGGTAGGAGCACCTGAAATTTTAGGCATGCATAAACTGAGGCCAGTGTTGGAGAGAACAGGTCCCACTCCTCACAGTAGCTGTACATTTACATACTCTGACAGGCTTCTCGCAGCAGGCAGCTGAAAATGATGAGCTGTCTCAACAGATTAAAATTAAATTCTATTGAAGAAAACAAGATACAAAAATTATGTTTCTGTATAATCTGTGTGATTAAATGTTACTTGTTTCAAAGCTAATGTTTCTGTCACTTTCAATTACAGCTTTTGGAAGCTTATTCTGCATCATTTAATCTCTTTAAATAAGTCTCCTGTTCAGCTTTCTTATAGGGATTGGCACACTTATTATGAATATTGCACTGCTACTAACTCCTACAATAACATCACTGACTCTGATTTAGAATTATGTTAATCATAGCTGCTCTCTCTTCATGTCTGGAAGTTGGAAAAAGGAACAAAATCAAATGGAGTCACATGCTGGAACTTCTTTACTGGTCAAGTTATATTGAGCAGGCTCAAGTCAAATACCTGTGATAATCAGATGAAAATTTAATAATTTCTAAACAGTGACAGACATTTCTTATTGGGGAATGATTTTCAAAGCTCTTGTTTTTTAAATTTTATTTGTTATTCTAAAAGCTGAAGGGTTGAACATTTTTCATCTGGTTTTGCCATTTCCAAGTTTTGAGACAAACATTGAAACTAAGTTAAATTCTAATGAGGTTAAACAAATTACTACTTGTTCGACTAGTTTGAAACTCCTAATGTAAATGAAGTTAGACAAAAATTCCTATATTTGTTGACAAAAGAACCTTTGAATCAAAAGCAATATAAAAAACTGATCTCCATGTCTACATTTGGCAGATTATTTTCCTTTATTTGTCTAAGGAAATTATGATTTATGTGCAAAAAGGAAGTTACATTTGCAATTAATGAGCAAACGGAAGAAAGCGGGGCAGGGAGCTTTGCTAGCAAAAAAAAAAAAAAAAATTTCCTTCGCCAAAGGCTGCTCACCAAGGCGAGCTCTGCCACCTCGTGGGCTGCAGCCCTTTTACAGGGCAGCGACCAGGGTTGGGGGCAGGAGAGCAGGAAGTAGTTAGTATAGGGAGCCGTGGGTCTGTGAAAAAACCCAAACAGCCCAGTATTTAAAATAAATTGTAGAAAGAATTTCAGTAACATAAGAGGTTTGAATCATAATTATTAAAATCAATCTCTCGTTGTAAAGGAAATTATGTCAACAGGGTAGCAAGGTGTATTGTTCTAGCTGACTTTTCCAACCAGTATTCCCAGACTGTAGCTTTTAAAGCAGCACTAGATATAGTGCAGATACTCAGTGTCTGTATTACTGGGTCCATGCAAGTCCCAGCTCCCTGCAGGAACAGCAGCTGCTGTGCCCCAGGCACAGGGCCTGGCGCCCTGACCCACAGGTACATGAACCTGTACGGACCACAAGGCATCACGGTTGCACCCTGGCAGGCAGAGGTAGGGGCAGTCCTAGTCCAGCTTTGTGACCCAGATATGCTTCTTTTGTAGATGTTTGTTATTTTTTTCTAACAGAAGGTCACAGAGCTATGCAAATTGCTGGTTTTTTCAGTTTGCTGACCTAAATAGAAACCTGAATCAAGTTACAAACAAACAATGAAAGTCCATTCTCTCTTGCGAAATGACGAGCTGGAAAAATAGTTTGGATCAACCCACAAAACTTCGTTGACTGACAAGAGTAATCACTAAGCAGTTGAAAATACAAGCTTGGTGATTTCCATCTGAGATCATTATTTAGTGGATGTTCCTTTTCAGAAATGTTGTGCTACTCTGACTTGCATGTTCAGGGAGGAACAAAACCATTAACAAATCAAGGCAAAATCAGCACATACTCTCAGTGGCCCCCAGTTTTAGCATGTTCCTTATCCAACAGCTCTGCTTGAAGGTGCACAGACAGCTTTGGTCTGTGACTTGAGATCCTAATTGTGACCTTCTTGGCTGGCAGCATCAAATGAAAAGGACTGCTGGAGAAGTGTGGGGAGACCCCTTGTTGTACGGTGGTTCCAGTGTTACCTCAAACAACGATGTCGTCTGGTGACATAAATACAGCTGTCACACTCACATATATGCTATTTTAGCCATGTCAACCCACCAACAGTTTGCAGGTAACCTATCACTAGAAGAACAAATAGATTTTTAATATTTAGTTTAACCATTCAAACTGAAAAGCCATGAGAAATAAGGAAGAGGAAAATGTCCATGAAAATGCCACATTTACAGGGACTAATCTTTTTATTGCAGAGTTTGACTATTATTGCCTAAACAAGCATGCTCAGCTCTCAAAGGAAGTGGTTCCTTTGTCATTTCTCTGTGACAAAACTAAAAAAAGAATGAGCTTGAAGAAAATTCTCAGCTATATCCACAATGCTTTGATCACTTAGGGGTCATTTCCAAAGTATGTTGAGAACTTCAAACATCAGGTGCTTTTGGGAATTGTAACAACTTGTTATAAGACAAATCTCTGAATTTCGAGCACTTGACAAATGGCTAATGAAAACAAGAAGCTAACGGTGATGTGTACAAAATATATGGCTCAATTTTTTTTCTCGAGTGACCAAGCACATAGACAATTTTGCCTGAATTACAGGATGTCACTGTGATAGAGCTAAAAAATAAGGGGAAAAAATGTGCATTTCAACAGATGTTAAACAATATACTTGGAATAACATTTATCTATTGTATATTTTACATGATAAATTAAAGATACTGAAGCATCAGAGATTCCAGGTGACTTTGCTATTACAGCTGCTTTAGTGTTGAAGGCACATAGAATAGTTAGAGTAGCAATACATAGGGAAGATGTGATTCTGCTTCATTTATTGATGAATCATACTTCCTTGATGGGGGCCAGAAACTAACCACGCTTCTATGATGATACAAAAATAGGAAACTCTATCTTTCTACTAAATACTTTTCAATAAGCAGTGCTTTTTTTAATAAAATAGTCATACGAATTCCTGAGGTCATCCAGATTTTACTGTTAACCGTCGAGAGTTTACATGACCATTTCTTGCATTTATTTTTATAAGGTTCATTTAATGGTATGACTGATGAGATGGTTTTGAGGGTGAAAAAGTCATGTAAGTAGCTTGGATAAGGAATACAGATATTTGTTTACCATTAACCTGTGGCAGCAAGAACAAGTCTCCAAGCAGTGGAGCAGAAAGTTAAAGATCTCCTGTATGACCTGACAAAAACTTATAATTTGATTTCAAGTGAAGAAAAAAAATCCCAAAGAGAGCCTTTTTCTTTCCTAGCACCACTAGCAGAGCATTATTATATACAGGACAGTTATATTTTTAATAATCAGTATACATTGTATTTGTAGTCTGAGATTTAAACAAAGGGACCTGCTGGCTCCCCAGATACGTGGAAACAGCAAGCAATGGAGTCTAGTTCTCCCTCTGCATTCTGTCAGCAGTTGTGTGACTCCTACCTTTCTCCCCTCAGAAGGACTGGCTGCTCTAGGAAATACGATGTGTCACTGGACCCTTTAAAACATGGCCAGTATTCACCACCATAACATTCATATGTAATGGGATTATTTTAATCTTGGAAGCAGAGGCACAGCAAGGCAGATTATTTGCATCTTTTCAAGGTGGTTAGGACCAGGAGCAACCTAGATTAAAATTACTGAAATTCAACATCTCTGTGGTGGTTTCAAAAGGAATTTGATGGACTGCTTCCTTTGGTTGTTGACAAGAATCCACATCATAGAACCGTCCCTGAATCATACGAGTCTGATACCTTAGTCCAGAGAGAGAACAGCAGAGAAATACAGAAAAGGGTCTCAAAGGGCCCACAACACACTGCCTTGTCTGACTGCAGAGAGGCTCGATTCTGTTTGGCTTGAGGAAGTGAGGCAATGCCTGCAAGAGGTAAAGTCAGGACCAGAGAAACACACACAGCTGCAGCCAGATTTGTATCACTTTATGATAGTGATTTCCTATGGGGAAATGACCTGATCATTCAGGGCAGTGCAATAAAATCTGTTCTGTACTATAGATGAGTACTTAAATTTTTGTTAACATTTGAATTCTGCCAAAGTAGGAAGCTCCTCGTGCTGCACATTATTCTTATGTCAGCCATGATAATAAAACATCCACCTCCTGAATTTTTTTATGAGCAATAATTTATTTTTACAATAAAAAAGCACTTTAGATTATTTTTAAACAAAAACAAACCTGTGAGTATATGAGTAGCAGCAGCTATAGCAGAAGGATCTAATTTGTTTTTCTCATCCAAAACCTCATGAAGTGTAATTTTTCTTTTTCACATCCCTGTGCTGTTCCAAACACCAGTTTATAGAGCTTACAAATGCATTTTCCTTTGGAGTCTGGTATGTATTCTCCTGAGGGTCTCAGACAATTACAGTAAAAAATAGAAGCATCAATTGCAATCTTTTTGCACAGCATGGTATTACTCCTGCCGAGGTTTTAATTTGCCCAGACACTGCATATATCAGCAGATTTTCAAAATTACATTATAAACTGATATTTCATTTGGCCTAAAATTCAGCTTAGTTTCTCGTCACACCAAGGTTTCCCAGATACCAAAATCAGTGTGATTCCCAAGCTCACAGGCAAAGGAACTTGGGATTTGGAATTCAAGAGTAATTATGGAGTCTTGCTAGACTGGGGAAGCAGCAAGGGGCTAAAAAACCTGCTCTGCACATCACACTACCACCACCAGCAGAAAGCATTAGAGTTAGACACAAGACAATATTATATCTTGGCATAGAGGGGAAGAGAACAGGGATGGAAACCAGTTGAAGAAAAATCTCCCACCTATATTTCTGTTCCTTGCCTTTGCTATCTTGTCTAAGCCAAATTTTTCAAAGCCATCTCCTGTTCTCTGCAAAATCTGTGGAGATTTTACTCTACTTGCAGTGACATGAAGACTGCTCGAAACATCCTCCATTCAAATCAGTGGGAACCCTTGAATTTACATAGATTTGAATTCAATTGCACCTTTGCATTTGCTTTTAATATAATAAAGAATTCCTAGCTGAGGGAGCTGGGTTTGTTTAGTCTTGAGAAGAGCAGGCTCAGGAGGGACCTCACTGCTCTCTACACTTCCTGAAAGGAGGCTGTAGTGAGGTGGGGGCCAGTCTCTTGTACCATGACTGCAGTGAGAGAACCAGAGGAAATGGCCTCAAACTGAGATGGGGGAGATTCAGATTAGATAACAGAAAAAATTTTTACTGTTATGGAGGTCAGGCATAGGAATAGTTTGCCCAAGTATGTGGTGGATCCACCATACCTGGATGTGTTAGGGAGGCATTTGGATCTGGCACTAGGTGATCTGGTTTAGTGGCCTAGGGGTTACAGTGATAGAGCTGGGTAGATGATCTTGTAGGTCTCTTGATGAGTCTATGATTCTATAATTCTATGTCATTAATGAGGATATCAAATAACACTGGTCCTAGTACAGAACCCTGAGGGACAACACTGACATCCATCAGGATTCTGAGCCGTTGACCACTACCCTCTGGATGCAACCTTTCAACCAATTCCTTATCCACTCCACAGTCCACCTACCAAATCCATCTCTCTCCAATTTAGAGAGAAGGATGTTGTGTGGGACCGTGTCAAAAGCTTAACAGAAGTTCTGATAGGTGATATCCATAGTCCTTCCCTTGTCCACTGATGTAGTCACTCCATCGGAGAAGGCCAATAGGTTGGTTAAGCAGAACTTGCCCTTGGTGAAACCGTGCTGGGTGTCTCAAATCATGTCCCTGTCCTCCATGTGCCTTAGCACAACTTGCAGGAGGATCTGTTCCATGGCCTTCCCAAGCACAGAGGTGAGCCTGACAGGTTGCTGGTTCACAGGGTACTCCTTTCTAACCTTTTTAAAGACAGGTAGGATGCTTCCCGTTTTCCAGTCACCAGGAATTTCATCTGACTGACATGATTTCTCAAATACGAGAGTGGCTTGGCAACTACACCAGCCAATTCCCTCAGGACTCTGGGATGCAACTCATCAGGTCCTATAGACTTATGAACAATCCTCAAGTGGTCATGAACGTGATCTTCTCTTACAGTCAGAAGCACTTTGCTCCCCCAAAACATGGTGTTTCCACCCAGTTTCAAATCACCTTTCATGATAGGCAAATGTGATAACAATGACACTACAGAAACTCCTGCTCCAAATGAAACTGTCCAAAAGAAACACTGTGTAATAGAAGTAAATCATAGTGATTCTGAGCAGGATCTGAAGACAGCCACATAACACAGTACAATCATAAAAACTGGAAAAAGAGCTACATTGTTCATTTCCTTCAAGGAATTTTCTGAGTCATGTTGTCTTGAAAGGTTCCATGGGTTAATAGTTCATGGAGAAGTGATATGAAAAACTTCTGATGCTGACTATTTGACTACAACAACAAGAATTCTTAGGCTATATGTTGTTAATGGAGTGATTTTAAAATTCAGGATTTCCTCATATGACATATAGAAAACAAAGGTGACATTCAGCCAGATGAAGAATAAAGCAACATTTAATTGGAACACACTTTGGAACAGAACAAATAATCAGTCCTAAGAGCAGCTCTACATTAATTGCAAATGCAAATGCAAATGCAAATAAAAAAAAAGTGTTATTACTTCCTTAACTCTTATCTCCTGCTCAATACCTTGAAAATATTTCTAAAGAAACTTGTAACTTTTACAACGCTGACAAAGTGTAAATTTTGCTAATTACATCTGACCTCCTCCTTGGCAATCCTGATAAAGATGACTGAATTGCAGAATAACTTATTCTAGCATGCCTGTGTGTTTCTTGGTTACCTACAAAATAATTCAAAGAATTAAAAAACATAAGATTCTAAATTAGAAAGACAGTAGATCAACAGATAAAATCTTGTTTCAATCTCTGTTCAATATCTGATACTGAAAGATGAAGAAAAAGTCCTGTTTTTAACCACCCACCTATTTATCAGTTACTGCATGGGAAGAATGATTCTTTCTGATCTTTTTGGACAATCTGCTTACTCTTTGATGTATAAGACATTAATAACTTTATTTTTACCTTTTTAATAAATTTAATGGGCAATAATTAAGTTTACATAAATAATTAATCAACAGCGTTTGATTGTTGAAAACAAAAAACCTTTGGACAATCCCTTTATTCTGAAGTCAGGATGACTGACACCAGCATGTACAACAGGGGAACAGAATGCGTGGTGCTATTTTGATGAATGATGTCAAGAACCGGCACCATATGGCATTCAATGATAAACACAAGTTGCAAAAACAAAAGGGAGAGGAGAGCAGTGAGAGCACTGACACTTTACCTGAGGGTGCTTCTGTAACATTTAACAGAACAGCTGGATTGCCCAAGACTGGATATTTCATTATATTACTAAACAGATTGCGAAGTTAGTAAGATTTTAAATCTAGTAAATCAAAGTTCCTTTGTACATTATAGATAAAATTCTGAACCTATGGAAATCAACAGCAAAAGAACTATTTCCTTCACTGTGATAAAAATCCCTCCCATTTCTATATTGATTTAATAATTAAAGCTTTTGATACTACCAGAAACTTTAATGGTATCATCTTTTAAATTTACATATCTGACTTTTCTCGGGGGTTCTTTGACTACAGATACAGGATGACCAGTACAGCTGATCTGCTGCCTTCTGAAGTCAGTGGAAGGTCTCAGAATTGTTTTGACAATCACCAATTTAATAAAAACAAGTATCCTGAAATTATAGTATACCTCCTAGAACAAGGTGGAGACTTCAGATGTCTATTAAAAATAAATGAAAATATCTATTAGAAAGAGAAGCAAATTTTCTGTTTATACGTTTAGCATTAACAAGATTTAGATAAGGTACAGCATGCAAGATAAACCCAGTGATATGGTCCTGAATGTATTTCACATCTATGTCTTTGTCTTTTTACACAGTCTTAAACATCTAGTGCCTAAATAAGCTTGTGAGTTCACACTTGTATCTATGCTTAAATAAATTTTCCTCTGTGATACTGCTATAACTCATTTACCCTTATCATGTTCTCTCCTTGTTGTTTATTAGCACCATTTGTTATGTCGCATTTAAAATTAGATTGGGAGATATTTGGGGGAGGAATCATTAGCAGGTTGCAATCAGAACTCTAATTATGCTGCTACTGGAGGGTGCTGAGGAACCCATAGCTGAGTGAACAGATGTACTCATTTTTAATAGGGGAAGTCATGTCATAGTAAATTACAGCTCTATTTTCTAGAATATGGGCCTGTTGAAGGATTTGCAGGTAAAAAGTGGTAGCAGAGCTGAAATTGAAAAGCCGTGACATATCTGACATGCTAAGTGCAGACACTTCATGCTGCTGCTCAGACACTGCACACTGATGCAGAATGCAAATAGGCGCAAGACTTCTTCCACCGGCTATGAACAAAGCTTTAGAAAGGCAGACTTTCTGGAATAGATAAACAAAGTGCTGACAGGAAAAGTTATAAGAGAAAGGAAGGGTTTTTTTCCCAGCAGTGTTAAAGAATTACAGCGGCTTTTTCTGGGGGCAAGATAATTTACAAGCAGAAGCACTAATGGCCTAAAAAGCCAAATTTCTGCTTCCTAGAAGAAATAGTCTGCTCTGGCTGAGTGGAAGAATGACAAAAAAGTTAAAGAAGAGCCTACTAAGCTAAGCAGGAAGCTTACGGTGACAAAAGGCCCTAGGTCTGTAGATGGTGAAAAAATACATGACTTGATCCTGTCTGGTCTAAATCCCCATAGAAAGTAATGGAAAAATAATGAACAGTCCGAGGAGCAGACTCTGTATGTCTTGAGTTCACTGGATGCATGCATAGTGACAGAGATGAGACTGAAGATAAATATGGGAGAGCACTGCAGCTGGACCTGACAACTCCAGCTCAGAATCCTGGCTCTCACCGCAGCCACAGAGTATAAAACTGGGGCAAATATAGAGTGGTAATTTCCCTGGACATTCTCCCAAACTCCAACAAAGCTGTTTTAGGGGCTCTCTGTACCAGATGTAACTTCCACAAAGCCAGTAAACATTGCGGCTTTTTCTTCTGTGAGTTTATGAGGCCCTAAACTTCTGTAAACTTTTAGCCTCCTCAGTATCCTGTGTAAAGGACTTCTGTGTGAAGAACCACAGTCTTCTTGTTTTGAACCTTTGAAAGTGCTACTTTGAGTTCATGCCCCTCAGTTCCCAGAAGCAACACAAGCAGTCTGCTTCCTGTGCTGAAGGTTTTCCAGGAGGCCCTCAGAAGGCTGGCCAGTGAGCACTGTTGCTAGGGCCAACAAGTCACATGAGACTCATGTTCCTTTACATTGGTAAGTGATAAAGGCCAAAGAATGTGTGTCAGCACTATATCCCTGCTCACACTAGCCAAGACTAAGCATGTTCCTTGGCATCATTTTGGCCCATTCTAACTAACACTTCCTAAGCCAATGCCAAGGCACACTCTGAAGGACAGCATGTGCTATTTCTAACAGGCAGCATAGAAAGACTACACCATGTCTGGCTTCCTTCACCCTATCCCCTCCTCCAGCACTGCCCTAGCAGGCCCTTCATGCCCCAAAACATGCCATACGCACTCATGTCATACCCCAGGATATGTCATACATATGTTCACTTCATGCTATGAAAACTTTACTCTGGTGGGATGCAACTCAACCCTCACTTCAGCATGTCCCATGGATGGGAACAAACATTTTGCTGTCTTCCTCCATAACCTTTGGTGACAGCTCATCTAATTTACTGAGAGTGGCCACTCTCTGCTTTGATTTACAGGTGTTTGCTGTGATTAGTAAGTAAAGGCCACTTGCACAAAGTAGAACTGTACAAGTTGGTGTAGCCTTCCAGACATGATCTGCAGGTAGTATGTCTAGAGCACTCCCATGGAACCCAGAGGCCCAGGCCTGAAAAGATGTAGTGGCAGCCAAAGAGGCAAGATACACTGATCTTGCTCTTTACTTCTTTCCTATCAAGCTTATCAACTTATCTTCAAGGTACAAAGAATTTATCACAGTTTTGACCTCTGATACAGATGTCTAATTAGCCGTCACACAAGGATATTGCAGACTGATAAAAGCAATGACACTTAAGTGCAGAGGACATAGTAGAAAAAGAACAGGTTCCAGAAAGGAAAAATTTGTAGGAGGCAGCAAAAGTCATAGCCTGTGCACATGTACTTTGAATGCTACTCATAGCCACAGCACCTCTATAAACAACTGACTTAAAGAAGAACCGTTTATAAATCAGACGGTCCCTCATTAGGTAATTTTAAAAGGATGTAAATTGTTAGCCTGTGCACTTTATTTCTCTGTCACAAACAGTGCAGTCACATATGTGCAGCTAGAAAATAATCCATAAATTTTTACAGCTGCATATCTGAAGGATGAACTTAATGGTTCTTCAAGGCCTGCACACATTGATGGTTTAAGCTGATTCTTCCAGATGAGAGACATTTGAGGCAAAACAGAGTAAGAGCACAGCTTTGCCATGAATACAGCAAATCATTCATATGAACTCAATTCTATTTGCACTAAAGTTTGAAAAGGGGATCTTCACACAGTTGAAAATGAGTTCTCTTCACCATAAGGAAGTGTAAATTCAGACAGATACCTGAAGAAGTGGAAGGACAAAACAGATGAAGAGAACAAAAGCAAAATATCTAATCTACTATGTCTTATCTTCCTTAAATTCAACATCATAACAGACTGTTCCTCAAGGTGTGTTTAGCATTTAGACCTGGGTTCTGCATTGCTGACTTAAAAAACCCCCACTAATTTTAAAGGGTCCTTGTGTAAGAAATGTAAGAATCAGAGGAGTGATCAGAAGACCTCATGATACTGTCCTTGTTTTTGTTTGACAAAAAAGAAAAGCAGCAGTTTTGTCCTTATAGCGTTGTAATGTTGAAGAACAGAAAGTCAATCACTTAATCTCAGCTGGTAAAACCTTCCAGCACAAGGAGCTCTGGGACTGTGGTTCATTCCCATAGACATCAATAGCAATACAGCTGTATGAAGACCTATCAATACTAATAGCTTTTCATAGTGGGTATTGCTCTGTGGTAATTTTCTAAAACCTCAGTTACATAATAGTGTTATGTGCATAAGTCTCCTGTTACCAAAGGTGCATAAATCTGTGGTAAATGTTCTTCAAACTAAATTTCTACTCCAGATTCCCTTTGTCATTTTGTATTGGACATTTTAATGTATAAAACCAGGAAGTGTAGCATGATGTAGCTTGTTATGTTTGTTATGGATATGTTTATAACAGAAACACATTTACAGTGAGGATGTGAGAATACCCTGCTTTTAAGATTCTACCACGAACAGGGCTGGCCTCAGATTAGCTAGTAAATCTGAGTAAACCTCTGATGACTGGCTGACATCAAAACAAAACTTGAAAGATTAGCAAAATTTACTGAAACTGATACTGAACTTCAGACAAAAGCTCTTCTGAAAGTGGAGAGTCTGGAGAAAACTAGGAAATTCAGAAGCTTTGGTATGTCCATTTATTCAACAAAAATGCAATTACAAGGGAAAAGACAAATTAAGAGACATGAGCAAGACTGCTGTGGCCTGAATAAAAGATTCTACAAGCATAAGTTGTTGATTTTATAGGAGATGAAATTATGATAGCCAAGATGTGAAATATTACTGTGTTCATAAAACACAGTATGTGTTATAGGATATTTGAGTTTCAGTAAATTTATGAAAACCATGATTAGGACAAACAATGTGTTCTGCCAGTGGCACAGGATAGATACAGGTTTGGGTAACATTGTTTTCTAGTAATTTACTTCATAGGAATGCAACAGAAATCTGATTTTTACGTGTCACATTTATTGCCATCTTTGGAAATACACCAAGATATTTTCAGAGGTGTCTGAATTTAATTTATTAGCATTCTGGGAATTCACATGAGCTGAGACATTTATCATTAAGAGAAAAACTTAAATTTAAAAAAAAGTTATAAAATGTTAGAAATCTAGAAATCACTTACTATCCTCGCCACATTAGTTATGATATAACAGGCAAAGGTATCTAGGATGTAACTTCTTTCCTGTACAGACAACTAATTTTTTGCAAAAGTGCATTATTTTTCATGACATTTTCATTGTAAAAGTAGCTCAAGTCAATAAAAAATTTTCTAGTTTAAGTCCTGATGAGAATGGAAGCAAAATGCCTACATTTAAAAATAATCCTTAGTCCATTGTCAGCAACATTTACCCTTGACTAGAAAGAGATAAAAAATATCATATCAGCATCATCACAAAATTGATCCCTAATTACTTGACAAGCACCCATAATTCTTCATATATTTACCTATCTGAAACACGTAATTCTTGAAAGAGCTTATGGATTAGTTTCCATAAGGTACTTGTGTGACTTATGTAGAATACACCAAGAAAAGAATGCTGAATATTTCTTAACTTACTGAGTCATGTTCAGAACACTTACAGGAGACACAAGCTCAAATCTGAAATCCTTCGTGAACAAGAGCTTCCCTTCTGCTCCGGTTCTGTTATTGCAAAATGCAGGCTGGTGGAAACTGAAAAACATAAGTATGTGTTTTAGTCAGTGACCTTATGAATCTCTGGGGGAAAGACTTGAAATACATATGAAAATAGCCAATGGATTTTGTGGAAGGATGGCTGCAAGAAAGAGGACATGAAACTTAAGAGTTGCTGCAAGCTCAGCAGCTAACCACCAGAATGAGCAAGGTCAGCATGACCGTGAGCCTGCCTGCTAGACAGAGATAGGATCTTGTGGTCAAGCTGGACAAGGATGTGAGTTACAGCCCTAACCACAGCTGGGCAGAGCTAAGAAAATGTAACTTTTAAGAATTATCCAATCAACTAAGGACAACTATGATTAGCTAATAAAGCCAGCTATAAATGTAATTGCAGAATCACTAATAAACAAAGCTTGCCTAACAATCATATCAATTGTCCGCATCTTCCCTCGTCCTCCGCAGGATTTTAACAACACCTTCAGTAGAAAAATGGGCATGTGCTCAACATAGCTGTAGTTCACCTGAAGAATGGATCCGTAACTCTACATGTCCCTAGACATGTTTGAATTTATGTTCAGGCTATTTAAACAATGTCAACAGCCTCCTTATGTTTTTCTATTATGATTAACTATGCTGCTGTAAATCTTGCTTTAAATGTGTAGCTGGACAATTCTTAACTGTTTGGAAAAAAAGTCTCAGGTTTGCACAGCCATGCACAATTGAGGCCACAGAGGGCATACGAACAGCAAGACACCTCACCTTTCTTTCTTGTCTTCTCCAGGTACATTAGAGACGAGGGAAGCTTAGCAGGGTCTGGTTCTTAGCAGCAGGATTTGGAACATGAAGAAGTATCAATTAAATCAGAACAAGTGGCCTGAGTGGTTTTTTTTTTAATACATCTAATTATTTTCACCTTTCCACATCTTTATGAAAGGGCTTTTTTCAATCTTTTCCAGATGGACAAATGTACAAAAGACTTTACTGTAATGACTGATGCACAGAATGTATCCTCCAACTAAATATTAACTCCATAGAATTTTCCAGAACACACTTTCAGTGGTTCTGAAGAAGTATCTTCTTACACCTTTTTTGCCTCATCCTTGCATGCAAAACTTCTATAAGGTTTTTATTACTTTAATTTTCCAGATTAAATAAAGGATTATAAAATAAGCCATCAGACTCTTGAAGAAAAAGGATTTCTTGCTTTTACTTCTCTTATAATGAAGTAGCTTCTTTGGTGCTGCTGATCTATATGAGATAGGCTTATTTTAGATTTTTATTTGGCTATCACCATTAGTGTTGTTTCTTCCCCTGTCAGATTCAATCTGCGTGACATCAGCATGTCACCAGTAGAACAGATGTCACTTTATTATGGTCTTTTTTTTTTTGGCTTTGTAATTAGTGATCTAGTCTTCCTTGACATGCTACAATTTACTCGCAGCAATATAGGTGCTCCGATGAGGACAGGGGGACATAACCTAGAGTGATAGCCAACAGAGTGGCAGTGATCTGTTGAAATACTTCAAACTGAAAAGAAAAATCTATGTCACTCAGATAAACAGCCTGAAGGATCAAAGGATGCCAAATGTCTTCTGTTTGAAAAACACAAGTCATTGTTCAGCAAAATGGTACTTGGACCTTTTAATGGCTACTTGGATTGCTAGCACCAATCATGCTGTAAAAATATTTAGGTCAGTATAAAAACCCTCTAATCTGTTCTAATGTTTCAATAATTGGTTTAAAGCTGGTTAAAAATTATATATATATATTTATATGTACATATATATATACACACATGTATATATATACTTAGACTTAGGACCCAGGTCTTACAGTTTTGCTTCAATTTGGGTATAAGATGGAGCTTCTCTTACAGTACCTGACATTGTGTCACTTTCTAATAACATGGCTGCTGGTAGTAAGAGGCTCAAAATGCCATTTGCAGTTAAAATCTCTATTTTCAGTTATATTGTCTAGTTTATTCATGCAGAGAAGTCATTTTACCTTTTGACCTTTCTGCTGGACTGAACAAAATGAATGAAGACATATTCTAAAAGTCTTCGTGTTTGAGCGAATTGTGACTGCAGCTGAAATTGCCAGAGTCTCCCTATTATTCACATTAATATATTTGTACTACAGTTGGCCAAACCATTCCATTTTAGATAGTTATTTCATTTTGTTTAGATTTATAGTGAAGTTAAAAAATTAATGAAGCAGAAAATCGAAGCATTGTAGAGCATTTTAATCAGATATAAAGTACCACAACTGCAATGCTTCATGCGGGCCCAGGTTTTAAAATGATAAGATTTTTACTTAACAAATTAATTTTGTTCATTTGCCTAATTACTTTCTATAGCATGAAATAACTGAAAGTTTAAGTATAAGCCCATGCTTAAACGCATAGCTGAGGTAGGGCACAATTTCCAAGATTTTCTTCTCAGGATAAAAAGAAATCTTACGGAATTTTAATAATAAATAGAGCTAATAATAAAAAGAGCCTAAGGCTTTTCAGAGATGCTGTGTCTTCACTCCTTGATCTCTTCAGGAGCTGAAAGTATCTAAAAGCCTACTAGACTGAGTCCTACCTGCTTAAGTCTGACCTCATGCAAAAAGGATTTGTTTCCACTGGTACTTTAAAAACCCGGAATACCTGTCAGAGCACTTGCTGGAAGCTGGTATGAGTTAGCAAAAACTCTCTGGGGGCTGGAAAAACTGCATAGGTTATAAGGAGTTATCAAGAAGTTGTAATTAAGTTAAGCAACACTGATAGATGCTAGAAGAGCAGCACATCATTCAGAAATCATTAAAAAGCCAGGCAAATGAGCTAAAGATCTGAAAAAACATAAAAAGGCAAGTAATAAATACTGCTAACCAAAGAGAATACCAAATAAATTAATGGTCAGATTCAGAGATTACTTTGAAGAGCAGCAGGTATGGAGCAGAGAGAACAGACACGCATGAGGAACGCTGTAGACTCCAAAACGTAATTGTAGAAAATGGCAGAGGAACAGACCACCCTGTGGTGGTCGGTAGAAGATAAGCACTGGGTAGGATATTGCTGCTGCAGCTTTCACAGACTCAGTCATGTACCAGGGTGGTCCTGACAAAGCAGTACCAAGAGAATCAGAGAATCAATTAGGTTGCAGAAGACCTCTGAGGTCGAGTCCAACCTATGACTGAACACCACATTGTCCACCAGACCATGGCACTGACTGCCACATCCAGTCTTTCCCTACACACCTCCAGGGCCAGTGACTCCGCCACCTCCCTGGCCAGAGCATTTCAATATCTAATCACCCTTTCTGTGAAGAATTTCTTTGTAATATCCAACCTAAACCTCCCCTGGTGCAGCTTAAGACTGTGTCCTCTTGTCCTGCTGCTGGTTGCCTGGGAGAAGAGGCCGACTCCCGGTTGGTTACATCCTCCTGTCAGGCAGTTGTAGAATTTGCTAATGCATGGCAATCTCTAAATAAAACTGATTAACGAATATATATGAGAGGAAGATGTAGCTATTTCAGACAAACAGGTAACATGGTATCGATGAAAGTGCTCTACTACCGAGTGCCCCCAGTAGGTTTTTGTGATCTTCATGAGTAATTCGACAGTCTAGGTTAGTGCAGCCATTACCTGCATAATGCTTTCTGATTGTGTGAATAAATGTGCACACAGACCTAATAAACTATGAACAGCCACATAAACATTTCATCTAATTTTTTTTTTCACAGAAATCATATAAGCAAAAAAATTAAGCTGACACATTTCACACTATGCATGTGTATAGATATCCATGTTTCACTACTTCAAGGAATTCTACTTTCAAATAATATCACTTGAGCATATGCTTCATTTATTAGGGCTACAAGGCAAAGAGACAAAATGAGACTGTGTCTATTACAAACATATTTGTTGTGCAATTCTCTGCATACATGTTCTGTATATACACAAAGCCACAAACACAGATGGACCTTAAAAATTCACTGTATGATACATAGATTACGGGCAACTCATTAATTTATAGTGAGGCTGCTAAAGAAGTTTTTGAGAAAGGGAAGAAAATCCGAATCCTTCTGAAAGCTGTTTTTGCCATAAAACAAAGTAAAGTAAAAGAACTGGCGCAGGACATAGTTTTTAAGGATAAAATGGCAAGATGAACATCATCAGATTACAGTGGATGTTATCAAGAAGAGAACAGCAATGGCTCCACCAAATAACAAAAAATAAACACATGCCTTTTTAGGTGTTGTGGGCTTTTGGAGAATGCACATTCCAAATTACCGTCTGATTGTAAACTCCCTTGACCAAGTCGTTATAGTCTTAAGCTGCTCCGGGTGAGGTTTGGCTCAGACACTATGAGGAATTTCTTCACAGAATGGGAGATTAGACATTGGAATGGGCTGCCCAGGGAGGCGGTGGTCACCATCCCGTGGAGGCGTTTAAGGAAAGACTGGATGGCACTCAGTGCCATGGTCTGGTTGAGTTGGTGGTGCTGGGTCATAGGTTGGACTTGATGACCTCAGAGTCTTTTCCAACCTAACTGATTCTGTGATTCCTTGAAGTGAGCCGGAAAAGGAAAGATTTCAGACGGGGCTCGGAGGGTTCGCTGCCCCGACGGGGAGCCGGCGTGCTGGCTGGGGCTGGCGGGCAGAGTTAAATTCCTGCGCAGTGCCTGGTAAGGGGCTCTTTGGTCAAAGCCCTCAGGGAACGCAGCGGCAGCCGCTGCCAGGCCTCAGCGGTGTGTCTCTCCCTCCGGAAAGGGAAACCCCCCAGCTCTGGCGTGGCCCGGGCGGGCGGCGCTGCCCAGGCCGGGCTGGGGCGCGGCCGCCGCGCTTCGCTGGGGGAGCCGCGGGGGCGGGGCCGCCGCCGCCGCCGCCGGAGTTTGTCCCTTGGCGGCCGCCGTACGGGGCGCGCTTGCCTCCGCCGGGCCGCGGGCTTTTGGAGCGCCATGAGCCTGTGGGCGGACAAGCACCGGCCCGGAGCCCTCGCCCGCCTCGACTTCCACCGCGAGCAGGCAGCGCGGCTCCGCAACCTGGTCAGTGAGGCACGGGCTCTGCCCGGCGCCGCCGCGCTCCGGTGGCCTCCCCGCCGGGCTCTGCCCGGGGGCCCCGCGGACTCCAGGTCCTCTCGGTCCTCTCCTTCCCGTAGCGAGAATCCCCCCGGAGTCGGCATTGCGCCTGAATAAGGGGAAAAACTTTACTGTGCGGGTGACCGAGCACTGGAACAGATTGCTCAGACGGGCCGTGAAGTCTCCGTCACTGGAGAGAGTCAGGAACCATCTGGATGCAATCCTATACCCTGTGCTCTGGGATGACCCTGCTTGAGCAGGGAGGTTGGGCCACTATGGTCCCCAACCTGACCCATGCTGTAATTGGGGTTCCGGGCCCGTAACGCTGCTCCTGTGCGGCCGGGATCAGGAGCTTTCCCTCCGTGCAGGCCCTGGCCTTCCGAGGAGCGTCCGTGCCGCGGGAAGGTGTCCCGGCATCGCGCCCTGCTTGGGAGCGAGGCCTTGATGCCGAGGGAAAAGCTGCGAGGGAATCACTCTTTCAGGAGTGGTGTGCACATGTTCTTCCTGCTGGTTTCAGTGTCCCTGGGAACAGGGCTTGGCTTGTTTGCCTAAAGTTAGCAGAAATTCTTAAGGTGCACAGCTGGGAATGAAAGGACTGCTTTTCCTGCCAGATGTGCCGACTGGCACATTCACTTTCTCAGGCATTAGTGATGTCTAACTAGCATAAGTGCTGACTGGGGGGTATGGTCAGATGTGCTCCAAGTCATGCTTTTTGGCTTTTCAGGAAATAAACTCCTGAATATATATATGTATCTGGTTAAGACTTTGTTTCAAACCTTTTTCCGTGTGTTTCTAACCTTTTTCCTGTGTGTTTCTTGCAGCTGTCACTTTAGTAACCATGGGAAGCATATAAATGCTGAAGTGGGGTTTTGTAGTTGGTTTTCTTGAGGTATTTTTCGAGCAGTGAGGTGTTTGAAGTTAAATGAGTTGCACATGGCCTTCAGAAAAATATGGTGTTCTATAGGAAATGTTGCTGCAGGAAAGGATTTCAGCAATTTTAATTCTAGGTGCTAGAAAAGTCATTTAATGTAAACTTGGGTGAAAATGGAAGGATAAATGCTTTTATAAGGAAAATACCTTTGTAGCTAACTGATGTTGTTGCTTTTTGTTCAGGTTCAATGTGGTGACTTTCCTCATCTGTTGGTGTATGGACCATCAGGAGCTGGAAAAAAGACAAGAATAATGTGTTTGTTAAGGGAATTATATGGTGCAGGAGTGGAAAAACTGAGGATTGAGCATCAGAGTATAACGGTAAAAAAAATAAGTCTCCCATCTGCTGTGAAGTAATGTGCAAATACTGACATATTTCTGTTGTGAGGCCTTTGTATTTATTTGAGTTTTAAAAATTAATTTTTTATTTTGCTCTCAATCTCTTCAACCTTTTTTATGTAATTAATCATACTAGTTTGGTTATATGAACAAATTATTTTCCAGATGTTCTTTAGTGGGGTTCTGTTGTTTTCTGTGCCTGGTTGGCTGTTCATGTGGTGTGGTTTTTATTGTTCAGGGTGGCTTTTTGTATTTATTGTTTACAGTTCAATTTCGACAATAACATCTCTTGTGGTAAACTAGCTCTTAATTAAATGTTAATACTCTCATTTGTCTGTAAAAATAAAGGTAATTTTTTAGATTTTTAGCACTGGTTTTTGCATATATGCAGGTTTTAGCTTGTTTTCTCATTTTCATAGTGACAGCTTTAGCATTAGCAAAAACAGAAAATCAATTTAAATTCTCTCTGCCCTGGTCTTAGGCATTTAAGTGTTTATTATTAAAAGGCTTTATTGCCTATTAGAAATTCTTGCTGTGGAAGGCTTGACCAGCAAGGGATTATCAAGTTTTATTGATAAATAGGTTATTTAATGTTTGCCTTTTAGTTCTCAGTGCTGGAACAAATAATATTCTTAGAGTGAATGCTAGAAATAGAGAATATACTTAACTGTTCTGACCCAAATTCAACGGTGATATAAATACTAGTGTTTTCTGCAAACAAAGTATAGACTTGAAGTCCTTTGAGAACAGAAGTAAATAGCTTCTTTGGGCTTGTCCAGTGGTTTTGCCTTCAAACCTTTTCTTTGGGTGGACATAGAGTCACTTCTGATGAACGGCTGATTCCATTAATGAGATTTCTTTGACAAAGCTCTGGAGTAACTGGAGTTTGCAATAACACATTCTAGGTGGTGCTATCATAGTCATTGCTGTTGCTATTTTACAGGCTGGATGATGTGTTAGCCCCCTTTTTTTCGCTTTGGAGGAGGGGCTGGGACCATAGGAGATAACCAAGTCTATGTCTCAGGAGTTCTTTGATCTCTGAGATTCTTGGTTTACCTGTGCCTTAGCCAGTTGTAAGCTGTAAGAGATTTTTAGGACGCTTTCTGAAACTTAATGCACTTATTTTGTATGCAGACACCTTCTAAGAAGAAGATTGAAATTAGCACCATTGCGAGTAATTATCACCTTGAAGTTAACCCAAGGTAAGTGTGCAGTAAAAGTGGCTCACTTCAAAGGTAAGCCACTGACCATGTTGTGAGTGCCTTCAGCCTGGAGGTACGAGGGACTGATTGCCTGATTTGTTGCCTGAGCAAGTCAGATAATGGTTTATGGGTTTGGTCTGCAAATGAGAGCAGGGAGAGGATTTTTAATTGAACAGCTCTAAGTGAACAAAAATTTGGGTTTAAAGGCAATTACATTGTGTTTAATGGGCTACGTAAGCATGCTGATGTTGAGGACTGGGTAAGAGAAGCAATTCTGGATTCACAGATTTCACCATTTCAGTTGAAATTTAGAACTTGTACTGCAACTAACACCTCCATATCGTTAGTTCTCTCACAAATATAAAAATAAAGGAATTTGGAAAGTAAGCAAGGTTTACCCAATAACTCTCCGAATAAAGTGTTTGGAGCATGGGAAAGATCACCACAAAATACTGTGGATCTTGTGTTGATTGAGGTCAGATGTTGATTTAAACAAGAGAAGCTCTAATGGGAGCTGTCTACATCTTCTTTGGCAGTTGTGAAATTGCTGGTGATAGTTCCCAGACCCAAAGTAAATATTTGTATTTACCTGAAACCTCATAATGTTGCTTTAAATCACAATGAGAGAATGTCATTGTGTACTGGGAGGTGTTGGTTACTGCTAAACCTTAGCTCATGCTGCCTTGCTTTTTGGAAGTTATTCTACTGTGCCAGGTCTCCTTTAAAAAGCTCGTTCTGCAGGTAATCTCTTTATTGATTAGTAAGTATCTGCTGGTGTTCTAATACAAACACAAGTAATTATTAGTTAATTGCCAATAAAAGCTGAGACTTATTGGTAATCACCGTTTTGAATCTGTCATTTTGGTGATACCAAATGTGTGACCGTTCAGTCTTCAGCTCTGACAGCCTGACACTACCAACACTTTTCCCGTTCCTCTGTATAGAGTTCTTAGAGCTGGAAACATAAAATAATGGTATTTCAATTTTAAATACAAAAGTGCTGAGTTTTGATTAAGAATTAATATCCTGATTCATAGGCTTTAAGTGATGAAGCAATTGTCACATTTATGTGTGGCCAGACAGTAAACCTCTGTTCTGTGCAATGGCCTGTGAAGTTTGACTGAATTATAACACAGTGAAGTCAAGTGCATCTCAAGTAACATGGAGTGGGATGAGTGGCTAACAAGGGAGAGGAAATTAATTTCTGGGAAGGACTCTGCAGAACAAAACCCAGCATTTACATCAGTCTTTTGAGTCAGGCATCCTATTATGTGGTTAGACTTAATTGTTCTTTTCCATAATGTGTAAAAAGGTTCACATTGTGTGTCCTTGTTCAAATTGTAGGTAACAAAAGTTGAGATTTATTGTCTGAAGAAAATAAATTCTATTTTAATGACTTAATAAAACATTTGACAGTGGTTTTACTATGTTTGAATACAGTGCTGTTAATCTAGTTGTGCCTGCATAAGCTTTGGGTTGTTTTTATTATAGAGGGGATAACTTTCAACGATGTGTATGTGTATTAGCTTAATTCTAACTCAGCAGCTTCTGAATTCTTTTGGCATTCTTGCTCATTCAGTTGACCTAAGGAAGATGTATTTTATATGCAATATAAAGTTGTTTTAAAACAAGATTTATTCAAACTCTGGGTACAGTGACGCAGGAAACAATGACCGTGTGGTAATTCAGGAGCTCTTGAAGACAGTGGCACAGTCCCAACAGCTTGAGACAAGTACTCAACGGGATTTTAAAGGTGAGTAAAACAGTTAAAACTAGTCAAAATGCTTTTTAAATGTGGGGTTTTTTTCAGAGATTTCAGTTCACCGTTTTGTTTGTACCTGTATATTGCATGAAGGTTGTGCAGTCAAAAAGGCACACAGGTTATCTTAATCTCTATTTGCCTGCCTATGGAACCATGCTGCCCTTACTATGTGTTACCACTTATTTTGGTATTATTGCTTGTATGTCAAAAGTATTTTTTTCTTAGAAAGATTTGATATTAATACAAAACCCCACTATGTTTAATCCTTTTTTCAGTGGTGCTGTTAACAGAAGTTGACAAACTCACTAAAGATGCTCAGCATGCTTTGCGAAGAACAATGGAGAAGTACATGGCGACCTGCCGGTTGATCCTGTGCTGCAACTCAATGTCAAAAATTATAGGGCCCATTCAAAGCAGATGCCTGGCTGTACGAGTGCCTGCTCCCAGCATTGAAGATGTATGTTGAAACAGAAGCAAAAAAAGTTACTTAAAAATTCTTGTTAGATAAGTTCTTGCTGTGGACTTATGAAATATTTTAGTTTCACATAATGACTTAGTTTTCCTTTGTGTTGGATGATTTGCCAAGCATGGCTTATGAAAGACTGGTCCATCTCTGGTCCAGAAATCTTTCTAACAGGAGAATCTGTAGGTGCTGAACAGTTTTGCTAAATGTTGTATTCCCTGCTATCTGTTTTCTGTCCAGATCTGCCATGTCTTGTCCAGTGTGTGTAAGAAAGAAGGCCTGACTCTTCCTCAGGAACTGGCTCAAAGGATTGCAGAGAAATCTGGCAGGAACCTTCGGAAAGCACTGCTTATGTGTGAGTCCTGCAGAGTACAACAGTAAGTCACTGCAAAGATTAATGTAAATTATACTGTCAGACACATAAATGACCTTGCTTTTAAGACCTTGTTAAAATAGGTAACAATTTGCTTTGATTGTAATTTCTAAGAAGATACTATTTTGTAGGTATCCTTTTACTGCTGATCAAGACATTCCTGAGATGGACTGGGAAGTTTATTTGAGAGAAACTGCAAATGCTATTGTTGGTCAACAGACACCACAAAGGTAGGTGAATGCTCATGTTTAGCGATATAAATTATGCTTTTGGTGTACTCTGCAACCTAAATAAAAAAGTGGTATTCAAAATTGTGAGTCTTTAGTTGTGTGTAATTTTCTGTTATTTCTGCTGGAGCTGGTACTTTGCAGCCAGAGGAGTTGAGCCTTAAAATTGCCAGAGAAGGCTGAATGAGTGTCAGGAACTGAAAAACTTGTTTTTCCTTGTTGAAGCTTAGTAATCAAAAGTGAGCATAGACTCAGTTGCATGTTGTATTTTCTGTCTTTTTTGGTGGGGGGATGGTGGGTGGGTGTGGTTCTGTTTGTTTGTTTTACTTAAAGTTTTTCTTTGACCATTTTTAGCATAATTATGTTTGTAAAAAGAACTGAAAGTGAGAAATCATTGCTTTTTTTTAGCACATCAGGAGATGACCCCTGTATCCATCTCAGTATCATATCCACAGTCTGATCCTTTTAGTCTGTTCCCTGTATTACTTGCTTGAGATGTCACTTAATTTAAATGCTTGTAGCATCTGACCTGTTATCAAAAGCTGAGCATTGGCTAATTGTGTCAGTTCTGCCACCTAATTGTCTTACCCCTTTTTATAAACAATGAAGACAGAAAAACAGCATGAAGGAACTCTTCTGGCTCTAATAAATTGTTTATGTCTCCTCACTAGTCTTAAGCATGAATAATAACTTAGATATGAAGAAGAATTAAAGGGAAACAATCCTGAGGCAAGTTATAATAGCCTTGTAGCTTCTAGATTAACTGAGACCATTGTAACTAGAGTATGTGTCGTTTATCTTTTGAATAGAAGGTGATAGAGCCTTTGAATTGAAATTGACTCATGCAATTCTTTTGGTTTTAAAATAACACACAAAACCAAAAGAAGAAAGGAAACTTTGCTTGGATTACTGTGGGAAGAGATGGAATAAAGTTGAGTTACAAGCTGTAAAACCTGCCTGCAGAGGCACATGGCAGCACAAAGGAGCACATGGCAGCACACAGAGGCTTGTCTGCACCAGACCCTGGGGAGAGGAGGTGTCACAGGGCAGAGCCCTACGGAGAAGAGCCTGCCGGGATCTGACTGACAGGTGAACAGCGAGTGATCATCCCACAGAAGGACATTGAGAAAGTGTGCTGCTGATGTGGCAACGTGGGATAGGTCATGCCATATATAGAAATACTGTGCCTTAGAAAAGTGTATAAAACCAACTCACTGCTTTGAATAAACGATTCAGATCCCCTGCTGGTCTGGGTCTGTGCTTCAATCGCCAACAGATTGCCTGTTTTCCTGCAGTGTATTTCACTAACAGTGAAAACACATGTCAGTATGCTTTGGGGTCATACTTCTCATATTTTGTGGTGTCTTTCCAACAGGCTTTTAGAAGTCCGTGGACGGCTTTATGAACTCCTGACACACTGCATCCCTCCTGAGATTATAATGAAGGTAATTCAACTATCTAGCTCTTAATGTGTTACAAATTTTAATGCTGTGGCAGTCTCAACTAAAGCTTTTTAAAAAAAATACACCAAAACATCACAAATTATCCAAATACTGATGAATAGCTGTGTCCTTTCCAAACAGACTAAAATTTGTTCTGTGGTCAAAGAACAATGGCATCATAGCTGAGTAAAAATAAAAGAGGACATTCTTAGTCCCCTTGACTTCTCCGGCCTTCTCAGTGACTATATTAAATGTAGATATATTTTACTGCATCCAGAGAATGTCAGCAAAGCTGGTGAGGGGTCTGGAGCACAAGTCCAATGAGGGGCTGAGGGAGCTGGGATTGTTTAGCCTGGAGGAAAGGAGGCTCAGGGGACTTTACTGCTCTCTACAACTGCCTGAAAGGAGGTTTTAGCAAACTCAGGATTGGTCTCTTCTTCCAGGCATCTAGCAATAGGATGAGAGGAAATGGCCTCAAGCTGTGCCAGGGAAGGTTCAAGTTGGATATTAGGAAAATTTTTTTCACTGAAAGAGTGGTTAAACATTGGAACAGGCTGCCGAGGGAAGAGGTGGTGTTGCCATCCCCAAAGGTGTTAAAAAAATGAGTAGACATGGCACTTTGTGGGCATGGAGCTGTTTGGCTAAAGGTTGTACTTGATGATCTTGGTGGTCTCGCAGAGCCTTAACAATTATATGAGTCTAGGGGCTAATCTTGATATGATTTGTTTTCTTTTGTAAAAGTTTTGTTGTTGTAAGTTCAGTATTTGCTATGCCTTTGTGGAAAGGTCTTCTGAAGGATGCTAGGCCAGCAGGACTGTTCAAAGATAGATGTCACCTTGGGAGGAAAAAAGCAAGTGGGATGTGCCGTTTTTATTTTAAGCAGGATGAAAGGATGGTGAAGACAGCTGGAGCAGAGCAAAGATCAAAAATAATGTTTGCAACTTAACCTAGTAATGTTTGCTTTGTCTTCAGACATAATTTCTTTTCACATTAACTAATTTCTGTCTGCTTTCTGGTGGTTCTGGTGCTTAGACGTTTCTTTAACCTTCTTTTCTTACAGTAGGTTAGTGGATCCTGCATTGCTGTGCTTTAGAGGAAAGAGGTGCATGTTCTCTACGCACTCCCTCTTGATAAACTTGAAATGGTCTAGAGATACTTATCACTTAATCCTGGCTCTTTTAATCGAGATGGATTTGCAATGATTTTATTGCTGTCTCTAATCTAAAGTAATGTGTTTTGGGGTTTTATAATGACTAAAGTATTGCAGTCAAGTTGTCTTGTGTGTCTGCATGTAAATATGCTCATAAATACAGACAGAGACACTTAAATTCTAAATAACCCTTTTCTTGTTTTTTTATTAATGTTGTTTCTCTTTGTGCTTGATGCTGTCAAGATAGAAGTTAAGTGGCTTTAATACACTTGCTGTCTTGGTAAGAATTCTCCTCAGGCCGTGTGCCTACATGTAGTAGAGGTTATAGTTTTTGGAAATGGGGTTAATTAATTTTCTTTTATTAAGGCATAAATTATTCCAGTAAGTGATTCTTGAATGTCTTTTCTCTTGGATTAATGAGGGAACTATCAGTTATAGCTTGGCTATTTTCAGAGAAACAAGGTTAACTTCTTAACAAAAAATACCTAATTTTTCCAATAGTGCCCTGTTTTTTCCCATTTTAGGGTCTCCTGACAGAACTTCTAAATAATTGTGATGGACAACTGAAAGGAGAAGTTGCACAGATGGCAGCCTTCTATGAACACCGCTTGCAACTGGGCAGCAAAGCCATTTATCATCTGGAAGCATTTGTTGCAAAGTTTATGGCAATTTACAAGAAGTTCATGGAGGATGGGCTAGATGACATGATGTTCTAACTGATGCCCAAAGTCATACACAGAATGTTGCATATACATATTCAAAACTGTGATTACCGATAAGTCTCAGCTTTTATTGGTAATTAACTGATAATTACTTGTGTCTGTATTAGAACACCAGCAGATACTCACTAATCAATGCGCAGATTAGCTGAGAATGAGCTTTTAAAGGAGACCTGGCACAGTAGAATAACTTCTAAAAGGCAAGGCAGCATGAGCTAAGGTTTAGCAGTAGCAAAATTCCAATGATATTGCAAATGTCTACTTGTCAGTGCTTGATTACATGTGGGTCTAAGTAAAATATTTTTATTTTACTATTTAATGAAACAATGTTTGTTCAGCTTTAGAAACCAGATGGATTGTTTGACAGCCACAAATCCATCTTTAGATCCATACAAAATGCATTGGCCTTTCAGAAAGACAACACGTTGCCTTGGAAGATGTGTAGGATCAGAGCTGCTTTGCAGTATTTGTAAGCTGACATTAAGAAGAGAGAACACAGATGCTCTGTGCTTGGTTTTTGTTTGTTAATCACAGATGGACAAGATTGTAAGAAAAAGATTTTTTTTTCCTGCGTTATGCTAAGTTCCAGCTTGAACATGTATGTTCTGCCTGCTGATCTATACATTTTCATGTTTGCCTGGCTTCTTTTTTTAGCCTCACTGTTTTCTCTGGTGTGCTCACACCAAATGTTTTCTGTTTTTTTTTTTTTTTTACTTTGTAAGCAGTTGCATTGAAATTGTGGATGAGCAGTACTTTTGTGCTGATTATAAATCACATGGAACACCTTGTTTAGAAGGATTATACCTTTACAAAGCAAGTCCACTTGCTGTCTGACACTCTTGGGTTTACCTCAACCTACATACCTGCTCTTCAGGTAAAGTTTATTCCTTTGACTATTTTTTAACAAGGGGCAAAGTTTCAGCTTTTAACAAGTATTTTTTTGCCTCTTAAGCTGATATGGGACATTTTTAAAATGGCAAAATAAATTGCAGAAAATATGAACAAAAGTGCTGAATTGGTGTTTTACACTGTCTGTGACTACCTAGGTGCATTCATTTGCTTTGATGTAGACATCTTTCAGAAAGGTGGGATATCCCACACACTGTAACACTGAAGGGCACCACTAAAGTTTAAAAAAATCCAAACAAACACAAGCAACAAGACAAAGTGAAAAAAAACCTCCCAGAATAATAATAACAATAATAATAGAAAACCAATGCTACCTGTGCTGCAGGACTTTCACATGTCATGTCTATGTACCGTGGTACTCTAAAAATTACTCAATTCATGCCCCTTATTACTTCACCATGCTAATTTAGGCTATTACTAGATAGTATTTAAAGCTGAAGTTGATTAAATACTGCTGCTGTTCTCAAGGATATGAGGGTTCCATGTGGGGTGTTAATGCACAGCTTTCATTCAGATTCATTCTCAGTAAGATGGTGCTGTTCTGCTTCATGCTCAACTGGGCTCCTGAAGAAGTAGAATGATGCGAGTTTTTTTCCTTCCATATGCTTGTCACCCAAATCCACAGCACTGGTAACTTGTCATGTTGTGTCTTCACTGTCAAAAGATCCTCGAGAAACATTAAATTAGTCAGTGATAGTGGAAAGGAATACTTAAATTCGTTGCAAAGTAGGCCGCAACTGTAGAGGGGACATAATTACTGCACATAAAAACTGCCCTGCTCTGTCCTGAGCCTCGTCTTTCCTACTGATTTTTAAAAGCTGAACAGTCTTTATGGTTTCCCTACTACTAAAGTATGGTGTGTGGTAAAGTAAAAGCGTGAGTTCAAAGGATGATGAAACACTTCTCCCCCAAAAAGAAACCAACCCCAAAAGCTAATGTGGGAGAAGAGGAATGTATGTAGGGTTTGTGAAATGTGCAGGGGCAGTGTTGCTGTGCAGGGTGGAGAGGCAGGAGCTGTATTGGAGGTTTCTTGTGGCAGAGGAACAACTTGTTCTTTCAAAAGGCCTCAGCAGCTTTGTCTAGGGGTCTGAAACCCCAATATTAGTCTCTCTGTAGGTGTTCTTGCTACTTCTTGAAGTTGCATTTTTATCCTTTTCTACCTGGGATGAATCAAGAGTAGCCAAGGCTGGAAAAAACAGTATAATGACAGGATTTCTGTGAGAGAAGATGGCTATCACTCTTCCTGAGAGCCAGCATTTCCCCCTCCTGACCCTACTTCTATCTCTTGTCTCCCACAGTCTAGAACACAAATTTAAACAAATGGGCACAGTATCTTATAAATCTCTGCACATGTCTTTCCTTGCTAGTAATTTTTGAGGAAATTTTGACTTTGTATCCATAACAGGCTTCAGGGGAAGTGGTCATGCCACCAAGCCTGTCAGAGTTCAAGGAGTGTCTGGATGTTGCTCTGTGTCAAGTGGTTTAGTTTGTCCTGTGAGGAGCACAGAGTTGGATGTGATGATCCTTAGGCGTGACTTCCACCTTGAGAGATTCTGTGATAACGATCAGGAAGTGTTGCGCTTTCTGGGAGTGTTTTAGAGGCTCACTGCCTTAGATGCTGCTTCCCCTCCCTTAGGGATAGTTGCAGCTCTTGCTTAGAGGCAGTGTGATGCAGAACTGAGGTCCTGGGCTCTGCTGGAGGAAGCAGGGACCCTTGAGCTCATGCTGTCAGAAATAAAAAGGAGTTTTCTGCCATTGTTTTCCCCTCGTGGGGCTCCCATGCAAATCCTTTTACCAAAAATACAGAACATTAGACTGACAAGCAAGTATCTCCTGGCACAGCTGCCTCTCCAGCCTGGAATAGAATCCCAGAACCTTTTTGGTTGGAAAACACCTCTAAGATTGAGTCCAACTGAGCCTGCACACACATGGCAACAGTGCTGTACTGGACCTACACTGAGCACGGCACACCTGCCTCACAGATCAAACAGAAGAGGCAGTGCAGATAGACTCCTGACCGCTGCCTGGAACAGGACCAACCTCTAGATAATCCATTTCTTCAGCTGATTTCATCTTTTGAGACCTGCTTAGAATTGCTGCTGAATTGCGTGCTGAGAGGATTGCCCTCGCTTTCATCCAGCGACACCTCCTGCTAGCTGGAATTGAAAACTCCAAGCTGCTCCCTCCTACGTGGGACTTAAGCTCTGAATGTGTCTGAGGGGTTGCAGAGGAGGCAGCTTCATGCTAGCACAGAAAGCCAGAGGTGAAACTGGTTTAAAAAACTGATCAAGAAATTAAGGCAGCAACTACTTCTGTTGAAACTTTCTCTGCTCTGCAGAGATCAGCAGTGCAATGGGTGAATGGTGCATTCATACTTGATTTCCTGTCTCTGAAGTCCAAGTGTTAACTCCTGTGAGGAATATTATTAAAACAATTTGATGTCTATTGTTGAATGTACCCTGAAGGCTAATCAGTAGTACGTTGTGCAAGGTGCATGTCAGGAACTAGTTGGATTTCACAGAATGGCTAAGATTAAAATAGTTTGCCATTAACTTCAACACATTGTGAAGTTGGCTCAGTCAATTTTCTCTGTCATCAAAATTGAAATTATTTTCTGTCCAAATTAACCAGGACCCCTGGTACCTATTCCAGGTTTTTGATTTTGGTTTTTTTTTTTTTCCATTTTAAAGCAGTGGATGCTTTGCTTGTCTGAAAATTGACCCCAGTAACAGTTAAACATTCCTATAACAAGTTGTCTGTCTTCTACAGTTGTGTACAGTGTGTGTGCTGAACTTCTGGAAGAATTTGTATGCTCTGTTTCAGCAATCCTGGGGTTAGCAAATATTGTCCCAATCATTTGAGCCTTAAGTAGTGTTTCAGTGGAGCCGGGTTTGGCACCTCTTAAATAGGATCGAGGCACCAGCTAATACAAGCATGTAGTGTCACCACTGACACACTGGTCACACATCTGTGTGTCTCCTAGCAGCCACCACCTCTGTCCTGGCCCCTTCTTGGAGCTATCTCCAGTTCTGTCCCAAGACAGGGAGTAGGTGTTGGTCTTTCTTGTGTGTTTTAACCTCTTTGCAAGCCACTGTATACAGTTATAAAGAATAAATTTTCTGAAGACTGAGCTGGAGACCAACTGAGCTGCTCTCTCTCTGTTGACCTGGTGTGTCCCCATATAATTTTTCTTGGTTTTCCCTGGGACAATATACTGTGCTGTATGAAATGTGATGCTTTTAGTTGGCAGTCTGTGACAGCTAGTGAATGGCACAGTTTCACTATAGCTAAATGTTGCCAATGTGGGCTTTCACTGCAAGCAAGCTGGTGTTCTTTTTTTAAACTTGTGATAGTATGTTCATGTCAAACGATTTGTAGTGCCAAAGTATAAAGGCAACACTTAGCTCATTCCTAGTCACAATGAGATAGGAAAAGCATGCTAGTAAAGCATGTGTTTTGAGAAATCCATGGAATATTTCCCGTGCTTTTTACCACTCACAATCCTTCTGCAAAATGTTGTTTCAGTCTTGAGTGAGAAGGAAGGAAAGAAAATTGGGAGCCCCATCAAAGAGAAGAAAGAAGAATCAGAATGACAAAGCAGGCAAGGACAGATCCTGGGGGAAGACAGGTATACTCATTAATTGTATTTACATTTCAAAGATGAGTTACCTGCGGTGTTCTCAATCATACCCTACACTTACATTCCCTGCCACACACCATGAATAATAAGTGCACTTCTGAGGAATAGAGGATAGAATAAGTGACCAAATAGGCTTCTTCCAGTTTTAATTTTGTGGATGATCTTGAGAGGTCAGTACAAATGCCTATGGTAAGTGACAATTTTAGGTCAGTAATTGCTAATTAACACAGAAGGCAAGATGCTGGCTAAGGCACTTTCAGATAGTTCACAGATAGCCTTGCAGGAGCTGATTAACTCAAACGGAATGCCTCCTTAGGTGATAGCTACCAAATGATACTTGGAACAATTTTTAAAATTAAAAAGGATGAGGGAAAAGCATTTATGAAACTCTTGGCTGACTTTTCTCTGGAGAAAGCATTTTGATAATAAGTGGGGTTAGCTGTTTGCCAATTAGCAGACAATTAGAAGAAAGACATTTACCCAGCGGGCAAACATCTTTTATGATAGATTCACAGTCATCAAACCTGTTTATGCCGAAAGAGGATAAACATTGCTGTGCTCACAGTGTCTCAGTGATGTGAGCAGCACTGATTGCTGCTCCTGTGTCACCTTTGCATGGGCTGGATGGGACTCAGTGTGACAGTGCTTAATGTGGTAAGCACAGAACAGAGGACCCCACTCTGTGCTTGTGATCCTGGGGCACAAGCAAGAGCTGTGGACAGTTTCCCAGAGCTCCACAAAAGAAATCAGGAGCAGCTCAGCAACTGTCTGCAGAGAAAACAGAAATCTCCAACATGAGGGAATTGTTTGGGACCTGCAAATCAGAAAAAGTGAGAAGACATTGGTTTTATTTATATTAGTATCTGTAAAAGAGATCATCATTGATAGATCAGAGTTAGTATCACACATTGGAAGCTTTTCTGAAATTCTGAAAGTGTCCCTTGGACAGGTATGGCTTCAAATGACCATAAATTCATAGAGGTGGATGCTGTAAGGTAAAGCAGAGAAAAGAAAAAGGGCAGCAACCTTTCTCCTTGCTTAACAGTGGATTTTCCCACACAGTTTCTACAAAATAGGGATGTGTAGTCAGCACTTCCTGGCAGAAAGGTGGAGGGGATGATGAATCTGTCTAAGGCTGAACTCCTCTCCAAGCTCCTTCCGCGAGCAGTGGAAAGAGAAAAGCAGGTGCTGGACATGAGCTTGCTAAGGTGTATTCTGTAGTTCATCCTCTAAAGGAACTGTTCCTTGCCTTTAACTCCACAGGCAATAATGCAGCACAAAACTAGACTTATGTACAGATCTACTGACTTGGTGCCTAAATGAAGCTAGAAAAATTGTACCTGTCTATTCTAGAATCCAGTGCAGAACAACAAAGAGCACAAGAGGAAAAGAAATTGGGATCCAGTGCTGCTTAGGAGTGCAGAGCATTTCCTTCCTATATCCCTTGGCACAAAGTAGTGCCTACCCTGCGGACTGCAAATGCAGACTGTGTGGTAGAAATGAAGGAATGCACTCAGTCCTGGTTTTGCTACTGACATCCTAATCAAAACAAGAATTTCAAACAGAGATTATGGCTTTTTAATATTTCTGACATGCATAAATGTGAGGATTTATTAATACATGATCTTTTCAAACAAATACATACTTTTACTTTTTTTCCACTGTGAGGGCCATGTCCAGGAGCAGTTTCTTTTGCAAAAGTCTGAATTTAGTCTGATCCCAAGAACCCCAGAGGCAGCCACTGTGAATGCAAGCTATCCCTTGTGGAAGCAGGTCTAATCCATACCTTAGGCAGAATTTCTCTACAGAAGAAGTGGCCTTTTGCAGTTAATTTCATTCAAAACAAAGACATTAACTCCTTGTTTGAGATGAGCGTTGCTTTTAGAGTCCCTAACAGTTGTCCAGAGATTAAAATTCCTTCCAGCTAGGCTAGCATTGTCCCTGTGACATGGATCTTGTTTGGAAACAGCTGTCATGGAGCAGGTAGATAAGGGTATCAGCATTAGGAGAAATTTAGTGGTGACTCATTGCACCCAAGGGAGGAACTGGAGATGATGAGCACCTTTCATTTAGGGAATGCTGGAACAGGCTAAAACCTTCCAACAGGAGTAGTCGGGTTCAGTTAAAATACCTGTGTTCCAGGAAAAACTAAGTATCAGGTGTGCTTGAGGGCAAGGACTGGCTGCTACCATCAGAGGCATTTTTCTTGTGCAGCGTTTGGGTAAACAGCCTGTTGAACCGGGGGAGCAGACATGATGGAGGGGCTCAGAGCTGCAAGGGCCGCCTGAAGATGCACTGAAAAATAGGGAGATGCTGTTAGAGAACGGTGTTAATAATCCCGAGGTTGTTCAGTCCCCGTATGGGCCACTCATTTAAGAGTTGGACTGGATTATCCTTGTATGAAATGAAGGGAATGGTGTCATCAGACCTGCATGGCAGCAACATTTTGTGGCTGAAAATATTTTCTTCACTTGCACAATGATGCTAACATTAGGGGGAAAAGAGGAGCGCTGCAGAGGCAGTCATTACAGATGGAGGATACTGATTAGCCTATCTAGCTCTTCCACCTGAGAATACAAGATGTGCTATGATGGTACCATGGAAGGAAGTAAAGGAAATGTTATTACAGATATTATATCCAAATTGAATTAAAGCTGCATTGAAAACCAGAGATTACTGCACTTTTTCATGCTAAGTCTGAAAACATGATATATGTCTGATACTGACAGGCACGTAAAGAACATGCAGGGGCTTATTTCTCAGAAAACAAGTTTGGTCTCTGATGCTGCTTCACAAAACCATGGAAACAAAAGCAGGAAGTAAAATTATGGAGAGACATTAATAAATAAACATTAGCAAAGTAGCTGTGTTGTTTGGGATTATTGTTTATTTTGCTTCCAGATATTTACTTTACATTGCAATCTTTAACAGTAAATTGTTTCAGTTTCTGTATCTATAAAAATCAGGTAATTAAGCTGATCTTTGCAAAAGGTGAATCTGCAGATAAAAGCATTATGTTAATAAATATTTTCTCAGTTGATTTGTGGTCACTGGAACACTTTTCTGTGCTGTGCTCATTCACTGTACAGATTTAAATGAGTTACTAAATCCTTCTGACTTCTAGTTTTATTGACAGGGCGAAAGAGCAATCCTTAAAACATGAAGCTCCCTTTTAAAACTATGTTTTTGAGGGGTCATGTAGTGGCATACATGGAAGCAAATATCTCTTTGCTTCCTTGGCTGTAGCTGCTACAAGGCAGTGAAAAGATCTCTGGAATGTGACAGTGTCATGAGTTACTGCCTCTGCCACAAGGGCTCTGTACACCCAGTAATTCTCATAAAAGCCAGTCTGTCTCGTATGACTGGAAATATCATACGAGCTGACAAAGTGGAACTGTAATAAAATGGTGTATCTTTCAATTACTTCCCACGTTATGTTACATCAAGTGGCAGAATACAATAAATTTTAAAATAAAAAGTTGACATGAATGGTTATATAGTAATAAATGAACAACAAAGACTTTTAATGCACACATAAAAAATAGTCCAGCAATCACCTTCCAACTGTATTTTATCTATTTTCAAACAACAAAACACAGCTGGCAGCTGTTTATGAAAAGGAATCATGTGCTAAAGTGTGCTCAACCTGAAATAATAACTCTAGGAAAAATTTTCAATAAAGATGTATTTTAAGAACAAAATCAAAGAAAACAAAGTCACAGAACCTGAGAGTTTCAAAGCAGACTCTTCCTCATACATGCCCTTCTCCCCAAAATAAACCCAAGGCTATAAAAATTTCAGGAAAGATTTTCAAAGGTGCTGAGCTTTCAAAAGAAAGAAAACCTCTAAGTAATCCCTGTGCACTTCAATAAGGGAATTTTCCCTAGAACTTCCACACTTTAGTCTTTTCTGTGATCATGCAGCAGTTGATGTGGTCAAAGTACAAATGAGTAATGCCTAGATCAGGAATATGTCACTCTATCAGCTTGGCCAGTTTCTTGTCTTTAGAAATGTGGCAGTACCTCGTTTAGGCCCCACCAGGACCTGTCTGCTGTTGGCTATGCATGGTCAGGGCACTCTCCCTGATTTTTTTCTGCATAGAAGAACCTATTGTGCTTTTGCTCTGAGGTTAGCAAGAAAGCTCCTTGGTTTGGGTGATGGTCTATTTTAAGTTGTTGTCTGACAGCTAATTCTTTCTGATATGAAATCAGGTCAGGTAAATAAATACACTCTGCTGCAGCCATGATGACTGCCTGCAGCCGTAGGGAGCTGTGCAGTTGTTTGCCCTAACTCTGAATAGCAACTTCTGAAAGCCTTTGAGCAGCGTGGTGACATCGGCAGCACAGGTTTAACAGCCACTTCAAAAGTTGTTGTATTTTAAAAACTCAGTTTGCAATGTAGGAAAAGTGAGAAGCACGTTTCAGAAAGCCATGCTCTCTGGTTTTTTTTCAACTTTCTCCCCCCTTCTTAATTCATTCAGCTCAACGCTGTAATTGCTGTAACTAATGAGCCCTTCTTGGTGCCATTGATCACCCAAATCTAATACTGATTCAAGTGATCTTGAGAACAGAAACAATCTCAGAGATTTCTCTGACACTGTGCACAGTGCTTTTTTTCTCCCCTCTGCAGGATGAGCTCCTTGCTGTCCTGCATAGCTCTGAAGTCCCATCCAACTTATGACAGGGCTGTTTCAAAGCCAGTTCTTTGTTCTTGTGAAGAATTGATTTTTGTACTCCATGTGAGCAAGGCTCACCTGAGGAGCAGGAAGGAGGTGAAGGTTTCTAAGGAACAAAGTTGTCTTGCTTTTCAAATCTTCCCCATTTTTGCTCCATTGCCCACACATATATCATTATCTGGCCTCCTACTCTCAAGATGTGAGCCATCTCTTTTATCACTTGCGTGCGCCTCTCTTCCAGTTGAAAAATGGTGTATCACTAGAACAGAACAGATAAGGTGAATAAGTATCCCTTGAGGCGCTAATGAATACAGAGTATAGGGACAGGGACTGGCTCTGACACACTGGAAGCCGGTGGTTTGCACCACAGGAGTACATCATTTATCTTCTGTTGTGCTATGTGTGGTTGTACTACCTTTATCATCTCTGACATTGTACTAACTTTAAAGAGTCCCTACCACACTGACATATTTTAAAAACACAGCAGAATTTAGAAATGTTGAAACAACTGACATCTGGCAGGCTGGCAATAAACAACAAAAACTTCTTTTCTCAGTGAATGACTATCACCTGGTCAGTGGCAAAGCAACCTGGAATGTTGAATCAACATATGGGTGAAAGACACTTGGTCAATTAGCATTTGTCTACTTCCTCCCAGTAACAAACATATATAATTAAAACAAATAATTAGATTATCTCACTCCTGTGTGATACCCACTCCCTGGCAGACAAACACACAAGATGTGGAGGACACCTCATCAGTAGGATGGTGAAACTCAAGCAATACAATTTCCCTTGAGTCAGAACCCCGTTTAAATTTAACTCTCGTTCCAATAAAAATTTTTGCCTCAGAAAGGCAATTGGTCTCAGACTTTGGCAGGAATTTTTAGAGTGACAGTGCTGCAGGTTGACTCCTGCTCTCAGGCAGAGCAGCTCTGGAGCAGTTCACAACAAACATCAAGGTCAATTAGGTCTTGGTGCACAGCAGGGACTCCAGCAAAGGTTCAGCTACATCAAAGGAATGTTAAAAGACAAATAAATCCTGTAATAGTGCTGGAAAGGAAAGGACACATATTAAAGACACTGAAAACAAAAAGCAATAGAATTAATGATAATTATCCAACCTTTTATTTCCCTCAGTTAAAATGCCTGTGCTAGATCGAGCAGACATTTCTACACATACCACTTCAGGTTACAGTGACAAGCCACCTTTTGGTTAAGCTTTTGAAATGTTGGCTTCCACAGAGAAATAATGTGTCTTTCAAGGAAAAATAAATAAAGTGCAGGCTTGATTCTTTCTAGAAACATAAGTATAGAAAATGCTAGCAGAAGCTCTGTATGTGCAGCCTCTAAGTGCCTGTCAGGGCAGCCGTTCACCATCAGATCCATTTTGCCTCAGAAAAAGAGACACTTTACAATTAAAAGAATAACAGCATGCAGTCCAGCTGTCATAGGAAAACACTGCAATGAATGATGCATTCAGAGTCTCAATGGCAATGTGAGGATCAAAAGGCAAGCTTTGAAGAAATAGAATGTTTTAACATTCAGTTATTTGACTGGTCTGCCTGTAGGTTTTACTTGTCTGAGACCAACAGAAATCAATTCCAAAAGCTTAGGTCTTCTAGCAGTAGAGATGTTGATACTGAAATATTATGGCCTTTTAAATTAAAAATGTATCAAGTATCATTTAGGAAGTTACAGTTTATTATTACAGTCTCACACTGAACAATACTTAAGTGTTGTCAAGATAAATTTGTCAGGTAACTTTAAAACCTATGCGTGATATAGTCCATTTAAAAAATGCATAAATCTAGGAAACAGAGCATTTGCATGGGGCAATATCACACTATCCAGAAAACACATATTATCATGAGAATTACTGCACATGACTATTTTTAATCAAAGCCAAGCCTGTGAGGCTCCAAGACCACCATGAAGTCACATTCACCTAAAACAGGCGGCTCACAAAAAAAACTTTTTTCTTTTCCTTGACATCAAAGTCCTTGTCTATTGAAATTGTTTAAACTGAACAAGTTGCATTGGGCAGTATAGGTGCTGCTTCAGAGATGGAGCTGAGCTGGCAGTGAGGCACAAACACCAAAGGCCTGGCTGCAGCCCAGCAGTGACATGAGCCTGCTTCCCTCCCCTCCAGTGGAAACAGTTCAGATCTGCTTCTCCTGCAACTCCTCTCATACTGATGAGTCAAAGGCATTGGAGATGATATTTCATGGAATCATAGGATAGTTTGGCTTGGAAGGAACCTGAAGATCACCTATTTCCAATCCCCCCACCATGGACAGGGACATCTTCCACTAGACCAGGTTGCTCAGAGCCCCAGCTGACCTGACCTTGAGGACTTTCAGGGAGAGGACATCCAGAACTTCTCTGGGCAATCTATTCCAGTGCCTCACCACCCTCATCATAAAACATTTGTTCCAATTATCTAATGTAAATGTATCCTATTTAAGTTTTAAAAAGTCCTTCTCCATCTTTCTTTCAAGGCCCCTTTAATAATTGAAAGACTACAATAAGGTCTTCCTGGTCCTTCAGTCCTACCCCTAGAACAATATTTCACCAGCAATTCAATTTATTTTCAGGTGATTTTCCACCATCCAAACACCATAAAACAAGGTTCCCGATGTTTGAAAGTGCATTTGTCATAATGACTGGTACTTTAAATGAAAAGTAGCTTTTTCCTAGATTGCAATGAAAACAGAAACTTGCAGGTGGTGGAAACAGTATCAGGACAGAGGAAACTTACTCTGGGTCAGAGCAAATATCATTCCAGCATGGGGCTGTGGCAGTAGCCAGCACAAGAGGTACAGGAAAAAAGGTAGGGAAGAATAGTGAAGCTCTCTTCCCTTGCCTCCTGCGGTTGGCAGCCTAAGAGCTGTACCTGATAGCCAGAGATGGATCTGTCCTCCATGGATACGTTCTTGGACTGATTTGTACTTCCGATTACACAAATTCACGTGTCAAACTAACTTACAATTCAATTATATATGTTTTTTAAATTTTTTTTCTGTTTAAGATCTTTCCCAGTGGCTCTCCTGTTGCAATAAAGCACAGAAATTTACTCCTTGTTCACTAATTTAATATCGTTTGTGGATTCCTGGTTGCTATGTCCCTCAGTAGCACACTTCCTTTAAGACTTTTATGATGACACTCTATTTAATTAGATAAAGAGTCCTAGCCCATTAATCTGTCCTCATACATAATCACTTTGCACCTTTGATCATTATAAAGACCTTTACAGGTTCGCCTCCTTCCAGAGATAGAGAAAGCCTGAATTTCATGAAGTATTCAAGATATGGATGCATCAAGTGTTTATCTTCTACCATTCTTCTGCATTTTATTTTTTTTCTTTAAATTTGAATACTTTCTTGACCAGGTTAGAACAATCACCTAATACTTTTCAAGGCAATGAAGATGTGTCTTATGATGATTTCAATAGCTTTCCTGAACAAGAACAGAGGGTACCTCTGTGTACCCTTAGTTATTTTTTTTTCTATGCACATAACCTGGCATTTATCTGCAAATACTTTTCTGAGATTTTGCACTCAGTCATTATTTAATGTGAGAATTTTTCTTGCAACATCTTGCAGCCAGTAATCCTGAGTAACTCTGTGTCACCAGCAAGCTTTATCACTAGCCTAGTAATTTCTTTTGTAATTATAAATTGGTATCTTTTGAGCAGCAGCCTTTATATAGGTGCCATACACATATGCTGAGAATTTGGCATTGAGTCCACCACCACTTTCACACTCCTCTACCAGCATTTTACCCTTCTGGGTTTCCCTTCCAATTTTCCTTGAGAGTTTCTTCCTTTCTGGTAGTAAACTTTTATGCAGTGAATTTTTTAAAGCGTTTTTGTTCCTAGCAGGTGGTTCCATTACAGTCCTGTTAAATTTAGTGAGAGGATGTGGTTCTTGCACAATTACTTATTGATGTGGGCCTGATGCACCGTTTCAGACTAATAAGAGCTTTTTCCCTTTCGGGGGTTTCTCAGATTAATCTTTTCAAGAGTCTTTGTGCCCTGTTGTACCATTTACACAACCTACATATGGAAAATTGTGTTTTTTCAATACTGTGTTTTCTGCCCCCACTGCCCCCATGGTCTCTTTTAATAATCTGTGGTCATTTTCTCCAAGCCTATCAAAGAGTTGGTGATACATCCTTATCATTACACTAGTCTCCTTTGTAGCTGTCTACCTACTGTTGTTTCTTCCAGAAGTTTGTCCTCATGCTATTTTTTCCACAGAGGAATATTTCGACGTTTTTAGCTGTGATGCAAGCCTTGTAACAAAAAGTAGAAAAGCCCCTTAGGGGCTTTAATGAACATTATATCATTATCATAACCAAAATCATGCCATGGTGATGAGGACAAGTAGAACTACTTTCAAATTTCAAAAAAACCATTGCAAAAAAAAAAAAAAAATTAAAAAATTGTTTGGGTTGAGCACAAGTGCTTGACCAAAACCACTGACAGCTCTTTGCAGCAGCAAAGCCTTGCTTCACAGATTATTGGTTGTTTTAAATCAAGCATCCTTTTCAGTTTGGCAATGCATTCCTCTACCATACCAGAAAGTCAATCCAGATTAATTTTGTGTCATATACTGCTCATTCCCACCGCTTTTGTTGAAATTGAGGACTGAAAATTTTTCCATAGCTGAAAAATACATAATACAATTTTATATTTTAAATGGAGAAGGTGAGGAGGAAGGAATGTTTCAAAGATTCTTCTCTTCCTCATTTCACAAGAATATAATTAATTGCTCCTTCTCTTAATTGAATACTGTGACTAATCCTACTAAAAGGGATTATTTAGAACAAGCAGAAAATGCTAGATACATTTTTGTGTCATTCAGCTGTTTTCAGAGAACAAAGCTGAAAGCATCAACAACATTTCTGAATTTTTTTGCAAGTCACTTTCAAAATTAATATTTTAGGTCAGTGATTCAATTTAAACCCTGTTAAATGGCAAAAAAGGGATCTGTGTAATCAGAAATTGCTTTTCTCTGTTAAATTTCTTTATTGAAGTTAAATCACTTTGGAGACATTTGGAAAGTATTTAAAGATCACAGAATCTTTATCTCAGAGACTCTTGTATATACTATATATACACTTCAGATGCCACTTTATCTCTATCAGCTGCAATAATGGGAACAATTGGAACATATATAAAGACATGGTTCTAAGCTAAATGTTACTTTAGTCTCTCCATTATGGTGACATCAAAAATAAAAAGGGGAGGAAAAATACTAATATACCAAAGAATTATTTAAAAGCATAACTGAATAAACTTCAAACAGTGTTTCCATGAAAAACTTTTTCCTGTTGAAAACAGAACTCATTAATTACTTAGGATGGAAAATCTGTTCGTTCTTTTATTTTCGCACACTTATGGTTAACGTTGGAAAATAAGGATGCTGCCTTTATAAGAACCGTCATAATTATGAAATTTAATTAACTTAATAAAGTCTTGATTCAGGAATCATGTGCTTTATTTTAAGCATTTGAATAGCTACACTGTTTCAGCTGGATTACTTCTGTGTTTATTGAAGACGATTCTGAAATGTGTGTCACAGCAGCATAAAAGTGGGGACATCTGTAATTAAAACCAGCAAGAGAAGGTAATAAAATAAGGTCAAATAGAGCAGTCTTCATCAAGTCATCCCTCTTCCCTGCTTTGTGCCATCCTCGAGGTGCCTACCCTGGATTACTTCTCCCCTCTTCCTGCCCCAGAGCAGTGTGGCTTTTCCTGGAACTGCTGTCCCAGTCTCACCAGCTGCAGTACCTTGGGTTCACCTCGGTGTGCTCTCAGAGGTGGCTCTGTCTGCCTTCAAGCACCATTTAATCTTGATTATGTACTTTATATTAGTTGTCATTGCATAGAGAGAAAATAATGCAGACAAGGGCTGCCTCTCCTTCCCTCACAGGTGTGCTTCTACATGCTGGACTACAGGATTAGGCTCCTCTTCCACCTCCTTTGGGCTGTTTGGATGCAGGTTTCAAGGGATGATGGTGGTGGTTTTCCCACTTCATCAGCTGAGTGTTGAAGGACTGGTGCCCATCCCTGTGTAGTGAAAATGTGGGTTTGAAACCCCTCCAGCTGTGGAAAGAGGTGAATTGAGCTCTTCTGCTTTCTGGGTGAAAGTCCTGAGGACTTGGCTGTACTGGAAAGAGGAAAAAAAGCAAAATCTCTGTAACTGTCTGTTGGACACCAACCCCAAAGAGACCTTCGTGCCAGTGATCTGTATTTAGTGAAGAAGGTTTAAATGTGCACCCAGGTCAGGTGCCTGGACACTGTTCTGGATCCATTCTGGATCATGTCTTATTCAATAGGATAAGTTTTTGGCTTACAGTGTGAAACCCTCCTGCTAGGGAACCCCGCTCTCAGGTGACAGCACAATCCTGACAAAACCGTCATGTGGAAGCTGCTCAGCCATCCCTCCTTCCACAACCTCAGCTGTGTTGCTCTGCACCCCAAGAGAGCAGAAGAAAACAGCTGTACAGGGGCAGCTTGTGCAGCTGCTGGGAAGCTGTCACCTCTGTTATTGACACCTAGCAGCTAGCCAAGACCTTGCAGCCAGGTAACGCTGTTAAGGACATGTAGGTGAGATTTAAGACAGATATACTGTCAACGTGGTGACAGTGATAAGGCCACAGATTGTGGTCTAAAATAAATTATTCTTTTTAAAAGTGATAAGCAGGCTGCTGGCTGTTACTGTGAAAATTAAACTAAATATAAGGGTGTATTTGGAGTTTGCACCAGTTCTGCACTCCAGTAACTCGTAGCAGATGAGTGAACCACAAGGGAAAGAGTTCCTTCTGCTGCAGTGTTTGTTTTTCTAAGTAAAAAAAAAAACCAGCAGAGTCTAGTTTTCTGACCTGAACACATCCTGGGATAACTGTATCATACACTGGAAATAAAGTTAGGACATTTTTGATAAAGAAGTTATAACCAGCATGAAAATATCAATGCAAGAAACACAGAGCTCCTGATTTAGTTGAGACAGAAATCCTTGCTGTGTGTGATAATTGCCTAAACAGACAACACTGTCAGCTGAACGAGTTGAGAGAAAAAAACTGTGGAAATGACAGAAAAGCCTGCAGCTCCTATGGAGCTTCTTTGCATCTCTAAGAATTTGTGATTACTAGCTTGAAAATAACTGCATTATTCACTTTGAATAAAACACTAACAGTGGTGAGGTCAAAGCTGAAATCAGGGCTGGCAGATGTCTCAGAAGCAGCAGAGGTACTCTGTGGGTCACCTCATCAAAACCAGAAACTCCCACAATGGGTGGTATTTCTCCCATGTCTCTAAGACCTCTTGTGATATTCAGATTTTGTTAATATTTTGCACATCTGACTTCCACTAGGGAAGAGGGTTCACTGCTGTGAGAGGAGCTGTATTAACATTAGGCAGCAACTGGTAATAGGAGAGTCAATGGATTTTTCTCAAAAAGCTCAGATGGTCTTTACATTACAATAGATGCAGAAAATACAAGTTATTCATTTTCTGTCTCCATGGAATACTTAAACACTGGGCCCAAATGTGAGCCAATTTCCTCCAATCTGCTCTTAAAATCCTCTTAATATCTGAGGTAAATAACCTTTGCTGCAGAGCAAGATGATTATATTTTTTTCTTTCTATGTCAAATAAAGAACAGCTTTCTCTAGAAGTCATTTATATATTTGAAGACTATTATGTTTCCTTCAGTCTTTTATTTTTTTTCTTTCTTGACTAACAAAATCCAATTCCTTCAGCTTCTTCTAATAATTTAGATTTTCTAAACATCAGTTATTTAAAATATCTCAATACAGATTGCAAACTTTCTAAGCATGGTCCCCAAAAGCAGATAGGCTATTCCACCTAAGATCTCAAACATACCAAGCACAGGAGAGTGACTCATTTTTCTGACTTCCATGAAACTGCTCTGTCACCATGCCCGAACACGTGTTTGCCTGATTTTGTAGCAGCGTGACACTACTTGCACATTTTTGGCCCCATGGTCCATCTTGCCTGGTCATTATTTGGTCATTATTTCCCACTTTGTTCATTGCCAAGCATAGTATGTCCCTTTCGAAGGTTTCTGTATGCCTTCTTGATTCCAGAGAATCCTCCTTCATTTGCCTTTGTCAAATCCCATCTTCTGATAGAATTCCAACTCCTCCTATATAGGAACCATTCACAAATTGTACAGTATGCTCTCTAGCAGCCATCAAAGTTATTAATTACAATTTTGAATAGAAATAGATGTAGGGTGGCTCACAAGAGCATGCCCTTTGAAATGCGTCCTTTTTGGAGAGTGAAGCACTGATTAATTTTGAGAATGATTTTTTTTCATATTCTTAGCTCCATTTACTTATTTTACTTGCAACATTGACACAGGAGTCAAGATAGATCATGTCTTCTCCTGCTGCCCTGTCTATTGGGATGATTACCCTGTCAAAAACAGAAAACAGATTGGCTTGCTCCTGACAAACCCATATTGGCTGTTTCCCATTACATTAGTATTCTGTGGGTTTAAACAATGTAGGCTTAAATAATTTATTCTATTTAAATTAGATTATTTAAATTATTTATTCTACTATCCTTGCATAAATCTGAGTTGGCCTGGCTTCTCCTTAATGTCCTTTGTCTCTCTTGTAGAAACAAGTATCATGTTTGCTTTTCTTCACTTGCTAGACATCTTAAATATAATCTGCTAGTTCACAGTAGTTTAAGATTAATTTCATGATTTCCTAGCAATTTGTGGAACCACATTTATATAAATATTCTTTAAAATGTTCTTTCACTTTATGTAGTCCAAACTCCTGTTCTCTGGTTAAAACTCTACTGTTGGTGACTGTTACTAACTTTTTGTAAAGACCAAAGAAAAATTCAGGTTTCCTTCTCATCTCTTATTTGCTCTTCTTTCTTTTTTGTTTCCCCCTTGCTATGTATAAATGTATATACATTTATAAAACCATAGTCTGGTTCTAATTAATGTTACTTTGTAGTAGTCATCCTGATTTTAGTTCTTCACACCATGCCATGTAGTTATTAACAGTCATGGTTTTTGCTGATTTCTTTTCAATTTCTGTGGCATTAAAGAGTTCCTGTCATACCAGACCTCATTATACTCTGCTTTCCACTGGGACAGATTTCTTGTTGTGCCTTTAACACTGCCTTCTTTAAGGGAATTTTCTGGCCTCAGTTCCATCTTGTTGGAAAACGTTAAAAACTTTTAGAAAATAATCCTGATTGATCCTTTGGAAAAGTGGAATATAGGAGGACGGGAAGGTAGTGGTGCCATACCTGTCTGACAGAACTCTGTGTTATGCAGTAATAACTCAGGCTGCATGGAAACATGGAGTTTCTTTATGGCATAAGGAAACTTTGTCATTATGGCAGGGCAATATTATGCCCATATAAATGGGCGCAGCATTGCAAAGTAACTACACTGAGATCTGAAATTAACTCTTGGTTTCTTCTTGCTCAGTATCTCTTTGAATTTTACCATGAAGACAGAAACTTATTGAGTAAGGAAGCTCTCCCAGAGCTTTTATTTGGATTTCTTTTTTTTCTCCTAAGAGACTCTTTCACTTTGTAAATTTTAAGAATTATACTATTTGCAATTACACAGACTGTTTTCTCAGACAGTGTAAATCAGAACTATTCACGTTTATGACCTTTAGGTTTCCCTCTCTTTTTCTGTTAAATTACCACAAGACTAAAAGATCACAGACTAAAGCAAAGTTAGTTTTTGTTTACTGGTATTAATAACTAGGAAAGCCATTTGATGCTCTTTACTCCAGGAACCCTTTTTCCCATTGGGCTGAAGAGTCTGTCAGACATTTCAGTAATATAGTATTTCATTAATAAAATATTTCAGTAATAAAAATACTGACTTGAGTGTCTGACACTTAGTAGGAGAGGCAAATATGGTGTCTTCACCTTTGCGTTTTCAGGAAAGAATTTCATATCTATATTAACAAAAAAAGCTTCTTCTTATCCCTTGGCCATCTCAGAGTACAAGAGCCCAGTATATACAAGACTTTACTGACTCAGAACATGATTTTTCCATATAAAGGAAAAAAACACCCTGACAGAGGTAAAGCCATGATATAGGAAGTCAGTCCTGCATTATGATTCGAAACAATTCCTTAGTCAAAGGGACAAAAAGAGTGGCAGTTCTCTTTCCATTACTGCAAGTGGCAAAAATCCTACCAATTTCAATAATTCAGCAATGGCTTCATCATGTTAACAATAAAAAATCTATCAGTATATGGCAGAGGGGATGACTTCTGTTGTTTGTTGATGTTAAATCTCAAATAAAATGAATACACTGGGAAAGTGAGTATGATTTCTCTCTTAAGGCAGTGAAAACATGGAATGCATTACATATACTCACAGTGCAAATGTGTCTCCTTGAACAGAAAGTTCAGCATTTGAAAGCAGCACATTTTAAACTTCTGCTGATGTATCATGTCTGTTTGCTTCTTGTGAGGTTACTCCATTCATGGAGCTGGCAAAAAATACTTTATTATATATGTATATGCAGTAGGTGAAAAGCACAAGTTAAAATCATCAGGTTAGGCCAGATCCCCTGCTTTCCTTTAGACTGTTCACAAGTACTCCTGGGGCACAGACGTTACACCTTCTGAACACTGCTGCATATCCTTATCAACAAATCTGGTTTGTCCTTCACTTACCCTGGATTTCCAGAAAATGTCAAATCAGCTTTGGGCACGGGATAATCCATCTGGGCAAAGAATGTGAAAAACCAGTAATAAGGATTATTAGCTGTGGGTCATGTTTCTTAAATCATGACTGAAGAATTTTCAGGTGGTGTAGCTGAGCCTGGTTCTCAGCCTCATACAATGACATAACTGACAATAAGGCAAACTCAGATTTCCAGATGGATTTGGACTTGAAAAGTAAAGTCCTTCAAGGCTTAAAGGACAATCACCTGAGACATGGACAATAGGATGTGCCAAGATACTCACTAACTTCAAGAGATGTGAGACATTAACATTTCACTTTGATTTAACAAAGCTTAGAGACCTTTACATTCCTTTGGTTGAGAAAAGGAAAATCAAGTTTGCTGAACACTGTCATTTGTTTTATTTACAGTACTGTCCAACTTTTAATCAATATAGGCTTAATACCAAACTTTTAAAAGGTGGTTGAGTAATTCCAGGACTCCCAAAACAAAAGAACTCTCAAAATGTAAAAGAGAAAAAAGCAGAGGCTAAAGCTACCATTCAGTGTTTGCTTCAAATGTGGCCAAAGTCCTCCATTGTCAAATTAGGAAGAAAAGGGCAACTAAACAAAAAGGAAAATTCTGACAGGAAATGAAATCTGAGGTTACTCAATGAAATTTTGATGTGGCAGTGCCACTGAAATGAGCACATCTGCTTGATTTTTCATCAGCTCCTTGTTCTTTCTCTACATTAGTCTTTATCTACTTTGCTGAAATAGGTCTCTCTGCAGAGAAGGAACAGGTAACTGATTTGGCAAAAAACAGCCTTTCTTTTTGCTGGGTTACTTTCCAGCTGTATCAGTGTCATGGTCATCCGTCTTCATAAACACAAAAATTATTGTGCTGGCTGACAAACCATGGAATATGGAAGTAAATCCTGTGTTTGGGAAGGTGCAGAAGGATATAATATTGAGCCTGGAATACGTTCAGTGTTCCTAAGCAAGCTTTGTTATATCTTCTCCCTGACAGAGACAACATTTCAAATTTCTACCGTGTGATAAGGCATAAATAAGTCTTGCTTGGACTAGAAAACCCCTCACATTTATGTGACTTACCCGCTTTGTAATTTTTCACTATGTTTGCAATAATACACATTTCTTGTGCGAATACAGATTTACCTGGTCTACACAACCCAGAATATTTTCAGTTGGTCACTGAAAAAAATCCCAAACTTAGAAGAGACAGCAATGCCAGGCTCTTTGTAAGTCTGCCCTATAGCCACTGTCAGCATGTAGATCTCACCAACAATGGACAGGACAGTGTTGAAGCACTCACTCCCACAAGGCAGACGTGAGCTGTGGCAGAGCACTGCTTCATAGCCTCTGGTTTGAGCTGATTCCACCGATGGGAAACAGCAGTTGCAACCCAGTTTATCGACTTGAGAGCTGATGTGAAGTTATTTGCCATTCCCACAGCCTGAAGGAATAACGAGGAGGAGAAAGGAAGAGCATTCGGTGTCTGTACAAAAGAAAATGTATTCCTGACACATGCCATGATATATACCCTTGACTGGCCTAGGTTGAAATTCTCCACTCGTTTTAAAGGAGATACAGTTGCAGTGGAATCCAGGTTGTTTTTCACCCTCACAGTACAATGAGCACAGTCTGCTCTCTCCTGTCTAGCAGGCTCTCTGCTGTGTGACGGGAGGTGCTCAAGTGAGATCGCTACAGAACGCCATTTACCTTGGCCTGCCCAGCACGTATGAAATCAAAAATATTTATGGTAATGATGCTACTGCAATTCTGCTTGTAATAGACTCAAAATGCTAAGTGAAGGCATCATGTAGTGGGAGCACAGCACTGAATTATTCCTGTGTACTGAAATGCTGATAGACAAAATAGACTGCTAAGTAATTAAGTCACTATTAGACCAAACCATTAAATCCATTGTTTGCTCTTCTAACTGCTGCTAATTATTGTCACCATGACAACAGGGGAGTTTCTTTATCTGATATCTCCATGTATTTTCCTTTTCATAATGGAGCCTGCCACATGGAAATTGACATCTTCCCAACTTGAAATACTTGTGTTGAAATAAAGGCAGACATCTTTAGATAAGAACAATTTTAATGTCAGCAGTAAAGTGGATCTTATCTAAATTTTTCATAATTTCTTTGCAGAATTATCTGGATCTTAACACAAAGTGCATTTTAAAATAGATTATTAATTTAAAAAGCTTGCCTTCTCACTTCCATCATAAAATTCATAGTTCATCTTAAAATCAGGGAGGTAAATGCATCAGACTAGCGTAATACCCTGTACCTTGTGCAGATTTCAGTCTGCATCCTGTTTATGGCTATGCTTACATCAATATTAACCTTGGTCAGAGCCCAGATTTTATCTCAAAATCTTTATAGAAAAATAGTTATTTTGGAGCCTTTCAAATATTTAAATCCTGTATTTAGGTTATAGCCATCCCATAGCACCTGTTCTGAAACCCTATGTGTTTCCCTTCCAGCCCCATCAACCTGTTATTCCATTTGAATGGGAGATGAATCACTGCTGAGCTGCAAATACAAGTCTGCTCTGAACTGCTTGTCTAATGTTAACTGCTGATGCCATCTCCCAAGAAGGAAGGAAGGATATCCAGAGAAAAGCTGGAGCTCTCTCAGTCCTTCCCATGTCTTACTTCAGCACCAGCTGAGAAGAGGTGCTGTGAAACAGTGCCAACACTTGGCTAATATTAGACTATTTTCCAAGGAGAAAGCATAGAAAGAGGACTACCTGGGAGCTCTCGCTGGAAAAAGAACGTCAGGACTTTTTCTGTGTTTGACTTTTGAAGGGATAGGCTCTTGTATAAACTGAGCAAGAGCTACTAAAAGGATTCCCTCTGATCCAACACCAGAGGCTGCTTCCCAGGGATGGAGAGCAGAGGAGAGCCCTGCAGGTGGATCCCTGTCTCGTGCCATGGCACCACTCTTAGCAATTGTGTTTCATCTGAAAATCATCTCTGTCCTTGGACACCACAGCAGATTGGCAGCAGCCTGATTTTAAATTTCAGCAATCAAGAAGTTGAAAGTCTGTGACATTGGTAATAATCCCATGTGCCAGTTCTTTGTGTGTGTTTTATTTGTCTGTATTGTAAACATTGTTTACAATGCAGAAAAACAAATCTGCCAAGATCTGGTATGAATATGCTTCCCAACATTGAGACTGTGATAAACTGGGGAAAGTATATGGTAAAGTTTGAATGACACCCAAAAAGTTTCCTAGAGAAAAGGAAGGGAGAAAAACATGCACTTGTTACCACAACAAACTCTTGTTACCAAAGTACATTTCCTTAAGTTAAGCAGTATGACATTGTTTATTTAGGAGATAGTATTTCCAAATACCATGTTGCCATTAAAGAAAAATCTCTGAGGCTTTTAAACGAAGAAAGGTCATCTGTTCTATGTTTTTATATAGTGTATTGTTTTCTCATATAAATCTGAAAGGAATTTTATGACCTTTAACACAATTTTTAACTTGCTTATATTGTACTTAAAAGCTCTTCACTTTTTCTTGATAAAGTCTTCCAAAGTTTTTAAGTCCACCCTTGAAAAAGAGATTTTCTAACAAGTCCATCGTTTACAGACGCATCTTTAGAAATGGCAGCTGAAAATGATGATTAATACCAAAAGAATGTCAGAGTCTGAAACAAAAGCTACAAGATGTGTCTTTTGTCCTCTGCTTCATTCAGCACCCAGGAAGATCCATACCTACAGACTTCCCACTGCACAATTCATTGACATAGTGTGTTACTGGGAACAAAAATCTTTCCAGCTTTGCAAGCATCCATTTTTTTTCAGCTGTTCTGGGTTGGTATGGTGCACAGGTATTAACAATGCCCCCAGGAAGACGCAGTGATATTGAGCATAGCTGATCGCATCCTAAGCCATTTTCAGTTCAATGTTAGGTTTTGTACAGACTAACTAAGCTGTAAAAATTGTGATCTTCATTGAACATATACTGGCCATGACAGGATTTCACTAACTTATCAAAGATTGGGCCACCAAGACAGACTTCCCCCCTCCACTTGCATTATTCTAACAACTCTATGCAGAATAACTTCTCTGAGGCAAAGGTATTGATGACAGACTCACCCAAAATCTCTGCACTGTAGGCTGGCCATAAATCTGACTCCTAATACAATCCTTATCTGGTCCTTGTTTTCAAACCCATGCACATTTTAAATCCTATCAACTCAAAAGACTACTGTTCTGCATTTTTCTAGGCAATTACATCTCAGAGAAACACTGGCTCAAACTAAACCCAAACTCAATCTTGCAGCAACAGCAAGAAGCGAACTCTGGAGAAGGTTTGGTTACGTCATTTATTTATTTGAAAAGCTGTGCTAGGATTAAATCTTGTAGCCCTTGGTGTCTTCTGTCATATCAAATATTCAGTCAGCATCACTGGGAAATTGCCTAGATCAAAGTGATAACAAGTATTGGAGTGGGATGAGGAAGTTCATCTCTGTTCTCTTCATTATATGTGTTCCTAAATAACTGCCACTCTAGAAACACAGATAATAATAAAAAAAAGACAGTGTTGATGAGTTGCCCTGGTTTAGTCTCTCCCGCAGAGCAATGCATATATTTTTAGCTTCTAGTGAGGTTTAAAGCCATCACCTTGCAAGCATTTACAGAGGTGCTTAACTCTGTGTGTGCAAACAATACCGCCGACTGACTCCAGTGAGGATATTCCAGGCACAGAGTTCACGACATGCATTAGTGAGTACAAAACTGCCTCTCTGAGGCAGAAGGATTTTTTTTTTTATTGTTCTTCATTATAACCCAGCTCTTCTGTAGAAGCCAGTTTTTAAAAACTCCCTTCAGAAAGATCCTGGTTGAAATAGCTGAAGTGCTCTACTGGGGATCGTTTCAAGAGGAAGCTGATGTACTATCAAATATACAGGGAAAGGCAGAAGGAGGCTAGAGAAGGAAAAGGAAATTGCTGTTTGGAAAAGCTGCAACATCATTTCAAAGCTTTGCTATTGCTTCATTTGACAAGGGGAAATAATAACCAGTGAATTGATGTAAGATCACAGGAGTGAAGAGCACAGAGCTGTTTAACACTAGCATACACTCAGGATAGCTGTCTTAGGCAGCTAAGGACAGCCTGGGAATTGCTCTTACCTTGATACTTAACTACCAGGAAAAGAAAGAAGGTGCATATCAAAGCACCTAGGAAGAGAAATCAGATAGCAAGACACCCTTTCAAATTAAGGCACAAAAGTGTTTAAATGCAAGAAACCAATCATGAGCGGTGTGTAAAGTAGCATCTCCTCTGTGAAGGGAGAGAAGGGGATGTTTCAGAGCTAAGATTCTCACCTAGAACTACAAAAAATACTGTGTCTTTTGTTTTAAAAGTAGCTCCAAGAGTGGGGTAAATGGTCTGGGCTCTCTGAAATTTAACAGTCCAACTCTGAAAAGCACTAGTAAAATAAATTTTCCATAAGGTTATTTTAGGAAAATAACCCTCCCTGGGAGAGGCTGGAGGGAAAGAGCCATCAGATTGATTCCCAGCAGCCACCAGCCGTCCTGCTATGGACATATCTGCCTGGAGACCTTCAGTGGATGCCCATCTCCCACACTTACCAAGCTATAAACCACAAAATGCTCAACTGCTCTCCATTCAATACTTTTAGTACAACAGGCTGAAAACCATATCAAATGTGGCGCACCAGAGGAAGAGAGGAGAGAGATGTTTGAGGGCACAGGCACTAACATTAGTAGATGACAAATGTTCTGATAATCTTAGGAAGCCAGTTATGACGCACACCACAGAAGCAAGAAAAAAACCCAAAATTAAAATCAAAAAGCAAACAGGAATGTCCACCAATCTCGCCTGGGGGAAAATAATTTCTGGGGGATTGACTCAGGTTCAAACGTGATTTATACATGCCAGTCTGAACCTCAAAGACTTCCAGTTTCTCTGTCATCCCCAACATTCTTTCTCTAGTCACAGGGAAAGCCATAAAATAATCTGGAAATCAAGCTATGCTTCAGGACAAAGGACATTTTCTGCCCAACACAAAATCAGATATTTGCTGCTGCAAATGTCACACAGTGCTATTTTACATTGCTGTTGTTTGCTTACTTGCATAACAAAGGCTTTGGGGAATGCAGATATTTTTTTTGAGCACACTCACCCCTACCTTTATGTGAATTAAAGAAAAAAAAGCAAATCTATTCATCCAGGGCTGACTGGAAAGCAAAGAGGTACAGAGCAGCAGTTCAGTCTGACTGCCTGTCACCTAATCCTCGGCTAAATTTGACACAACTTGATTGAAAGTGAAATTAAATTAGAGTTTAAAAGCCATTGAAAACTTCGAAGTTCATAAATTATTATTAACCTCCTGAGCACTGTGAAGGCTCTGACTGTTCATGTGGGATGTGAACCTTGTGCAGGCTGTGCCCAATGCTTCTGAGAGCCCTTACTCCTTGCAGCATTGCTCCCCAGGGGGAACCGCAGGCAGCTGGTGGAGGAAACTCTGGCTCCTGCATCCAGAACAGGAGCTCATCCTCTGGCTGTGGCATGGTAGCTTCTGCTGTGTTCATAATGCCTTATATTTATCTTTGAATTTAAAAATAGCTTGTTTGGGACTGTTCTGTTTTTGGCTGGTAGAGTTAATTTTCTTCCTAGTAGCTGCTACCTTGCTGTGTTTTGGATTTAGTATGACAGTAACATTGATAACACAGTGATGTTTTAGTTGTTCCTGAGCAGTGCTCACTCTACCTTAAAGACTTTTCAGTTTCCCATGCTCTGCTAGAGGGCAGGTGCACAAGAAGCTGGGAGGGAGCATGGTCAGCACAGCTGACCCGAACTGGCCAAAGGGATATTCCATAGTGTGGAATGTCATGTCCAGTATGTAAACTGTGGGGAGCTGATTGCTGCTTGGGGATGGGCTGGCATCAGACATCAGGTGGTGCATCACTTCTGTTTCTTGGGTTTTAATCCTTCCTCTACCACTACTACTATTGTTAATGATTATTTATTAATTAAAATTATGAATTTTTTGTTTATTATTATTTTAAAAATTTCAATTATTAAACTATTCCTTTATCAACCTATGAATTTCTTGCTTTTACCCTTCCAGTTCTCTTCCCCCAGTCCTGCTAACAGAGAGGAGTGAGGAACTGGATGTGTGGTACTTACTTGCTGCCTGGGATTAAACCACACCAGGGAGAAGAATAGGCTTTCTAATTCTAAATAACGTCACTCTTTGGGTAACACCCAATGATGTCAATTTAACTCAGCAGCTTTGTGGTTCAACCTAATAGGAGAGAATAGACTGAATTGGTAATAAGCTTGCTCTTGACAGGGACAGTCTTCTAGAAGGATGTGTCATCAGAGAGCTCACAGATGGAATGAGTAATTCCTGATTTAAAAGAAAACCCTATTCTTCCCCTCTGCCCCTGAGCACTTGCAGCTGTGGGGGCAGCCACAGGACCACAGACTGTCCAGAGCAGCACACTGCTTCCTGCGAAACTCTCGCCAGTTCTGCCAAGGCCCCTCTGGCCCCTCTAGAGCCCCATGCACATGGGATATGCCATGGAAAAGCTGGCAGGAACACAGGGGAAAGAGGGCTGATTCAGAGTTGTGTCCCAGCACCACTGAGCCCTCCCTGATGCCAGCCAGAGAGACAAAACTGGAGCTGCCAAGCTGAGCCGGGCTTCTTTAGAGACACGATTAGCTTAAATCTTACAGTAATTATTGCCAGCAAATGACATAACAGCTGCCCTATCATAGCAGAAAATCCAAACCAGCAACTCCAGGACCACACTATTTCTAATACCTATGAAAGAGATGACGATGCTTTACTCTCTTCAGTTAAATGAGTATTTTTCTGATGATACATTTGGAAAACCTGCTTAATCCTTCTCCCTCTCTGTGCCCCCTGCACCATCAGCATTCCCATCTTACACACAGACATCACATTATGACTGCACTGAAATAGCTTGCCTGTGAAGCACCAAATCTTTGTGTGAAACACAGCAAATATTCATCTGGACCTTGTTAGGGTCCCTTCAGAGACCTTCACCAAGTTTGTTCTTCCACCAGCAGCTGCAGCCACCACAGGAACACTCTGCCAGTCAGACTATCAGCCTCTACCCCTGCCAAGCAGATAAGAGGAGAACAAGAGAGGAAAAATCAGCCTTAAAGCCCTTGAAGGATGGTTCCCATGAGGTGTCAGAATCTGGGGAAGGACTGATTAACAGAAAAGGAATTGCAATATGGGGCACAGAATGGCTGTAAAAAAAGAGAAATGAAAGAACTAGATGGGAAGGAAATCATAAAAGGGAATTTTATAAATATTAAAGATGGAAAATGAAAGACAAGGATGTAAATGAAAAAGAGAAGACCAAAACTGAGAAAAAGAAAATGGGATAAAAAAACCAATGACAGGTAGAGAAACTTCAGGTTAGTATTTCAATTAATTGGCTTTTGTGCATTTTTTCCAGATACCACCATGCACAGGCACGGCACCATAATTTGACATTTAATCAGCTATTTGTGGATTCCTCATGATGCCCTATTAATATTAGTACAACATGGTGAAACCTTCCTACAGCCTCCCAGTTTCTGCAGCACATCATACTGGCTTTATCCTCACCCTTTTACAGGGCTGAGAGGCAGCAGAGCTGCATCTCTTCCATATTCCTGAAGCCACCATTTGGTACATGCCTTTCCAAATCCCCCACACTCTGCAAGTGCAGTCAGGGAGGTGGCTACATGCAGAAGAGAAGCAAGAAAGAAGAATTAGAAGGGAAGGATGGGATCTGTGAGACTGAACCAGTGCTCACTCAGAAAATGCCACAACTTTTGGAAAACCTGACACAGGATATGTTCACTTAATTCAGGTGATTAACCTTGAAAGGCAGCGTCACTAATTGCTGATACCCAATACAGCTTCCAATACTGCAGGAGTGGGCAAGGAGAGAAACTGACCTGAAAAGGCCCAATGTATTTTGAAAGGAAAATGAGGGCAAAAATAACTCCAGAGGGGAGATAGTGGTGTGATCTGGGTATCATCATAGAAGGCTGGAGTGTGAAGCGTGATCCATAGTCCTGGATTCTGAAGTGCAATCTGGCAGCAGGGTTGGATACTATGGGAAAACTCTTTGGACCTTCAGACTAGAGAAAGTGCTGAACTTGAGGACCTGAGCTATACACTGATTCCCTTTGTGACTTTCAAAATTTGAACTTCAGTCATGACATAAAAACTAATTTTAGCGATACTTCTGTAAGGAAGGCAAAACCTATTTAGGGGAATTTGGGATGCTGGGTACCTGAATATTAAACTAAATATTAACACACACTGTTAAAACTGATGCAATCTGGGGGAGTCACCATCCCTAGACGTATTTAAAAGACATGTAGATGCAGCACTCAGGGACATGGTTTGGTGGTGGACTTGGCAGTGCTGGGTTAATTGTTGGACTCAATGATCTTAGAGGTCTTTTCCAATCTGAAAGATTCTATGATTCTATAAGTATCAGTGCTAGGTTCTTGGACTTCTGATTTGTTTCCATGGTGTTTGCACTACCCTGACCTCAGGCATTACCAGTCATAAGATTCCCCTCTATGTTCTTGATGCCTTCATGGACAGACAGATGTCTTCCTGCTCACTAGCCCAGACCGCAATGATACAGTTTGCTGATCCCAGCCCTTTGGAGGTGTAGCAATACAACACATATTTTCTTAGGAACCCCTTGCAAGTTTCTAAGTGAACACAATACATTAAAGGAACAACATCCACCTCAGAGCAAAGGAGGAAAGAGCCTGAAAAATAACAAAAGCAGACACATTTTCTTAGTCCTAATGTGGAGAGAAAATGGACTCCACAGTATTTGAAGAAGTACTGGTGGAGTGGAGGTGTCACTCTAGAAGCTCTCTGGCTGCTGTGCCAGTTACAGTTTACTCTCCTCGGCTGCATTTGTGGCACAAAAGTCATGTCTTGCCCAATTCATCTGACATCTGAGGATAATTTTTATAAACACATGTTGGCAACAGCTATGGGTAATAAACCAAGCTTGCATCACCGTCACAGCTCCCTCTTCCTGACACAGAGCTGTCACTGGAAGGGGGGGCTTAAGTAATAAACCTTCCCTTGGAGATGCATCTGTGCATCCCTTGGAATGCTGATGCTGCTCAGGTGGCATCACTATAGAGGGGGCAGAAGAAAATTCCCCCAGAGAAGATTGACTCTGCAAACTCTGCAGTGTCTAAAAACAGATACGTGAGAAAACAAAGACAAATATAATATATATTATATATTATATATAAGTATAGCTTACTTATGGTTCCAAGTGTATATGTGAATCCATAAAATCATCACACTTGGTAGTTTTCTCCTATCTAAGAATACGGCATGCCTGAGAGATCGAAACAGTAATTGGATTAAACTGGACTGAATGTCTTAGTGCTACTTTATGCCATTACAAAACTGACATGATTATACAAATGGAAAGCATAAAATTGGAAGTATTAACCTGAAATTCTTGTAAATTCAGTCCTTGATTCTCCCTGTTCCAGAGATCTTGAAAAAAACCACCATATTTCTGTAAGTTGCATTATGGCTGAATCTTCCCCACCAAGCCTGAGGTACTAAGAAGGGACTGTACCTGGGAACAAAGAGGAGGAAAGATTTCTAGCACTCTGCTTAAGGTTTTATGCATACAGTTTCCACTAATAAAGCGAATATTTACACTCAGAATTCCAACCTCGAAGAAGTGAATTACGTTCAGAAAGATAACAGTTTATAGAAAAAAGTCAATAACCAATGAACTGCATTTTAATTTTCAATGTTTTATTTAAAGGGTTATTTAAGGGGAAGAAAATAATAGGATAAGCTTCTGGCCACTGAAGATCTGAATCATTTCATAGATGTAGATGCAAGTAGTCAGCAGAACAAAACAGTACATGACACCATTTCACAGTTCAGGGACTGCTGGAAACAGAGACATCATGTGAAATAATTTTCAATCTATAGTTTTCTATATAATAACAAAGAAACAAACAAAAAAAAACTAAAGGCAAAAACCAGATAGTAAAAAAATCACATATTGACCACAGCTCAGTGAGCTGGTTGTTGCAATGAGAATCCCTAGAGAAAATTTGATTATCTATGGCATTTTCAGAGAAAAATGTGATTTCAACACCTCTTTTTGAAAAAGCTCTGATAATATCCTGAATGCAAACCAGTACCAGGCTTCCTGAGTGCAAACATAGTAGCATGCAAAAAAACGAGGCGAAACAACATGAACATGCAGCTGTAACACTTACACTGGAATTAACCAGACACCAGGTATTTTTCTGTAGCAGAGCATCAGTCACGCAGTCTTCATATAAGCAAGTCAGAATAAATTGCTTACATGTTGCAAATCTGGAATTCTGATAGTCTGCTCAAAGTGGCTAATTATGGGCTTGAAAACACATGGTTTTGCACTACCCAAATGCCCACACTTTCCAGTTTGGGCTAACAGACATGGAAATTTCTTACTCTGTTCTTTTCCGTCCTGACAGACCCTACAGTTACAGTAAGGATCTCAAATAAATATGGATTTTATAGAAGAGTCTGATGAGGGTATAAATAGACTTGCTTAGGTTTTAATGGGTTTTATATTCCTTGGTGGTATTAGGTTAGCAGTTGGACTTGATAATCTTGGAAGTCTTTTCTAACCCAAATAATTCTATGAGTCTATTTAATATGGAATCCAACATGGATACATATCCCATGGGAAAGTTTTGCCAAAACATCACTAAATGTCCCATCTCCATATTTTCACTTCTTGCTTTGGAGTAAAGGAGATGATGTTGCAGAAGAGTGGGACTGGCAGCCTGTCTCGCTCTTAGAAATCCCTGTGAAACACATTGTCCTTCATGTAGACCCTGGTGCACAAGGTTATGGTGGAGTGTGGGCAGTGCAGGTAGATTTGTGAGATTCCCCACTTACACAGCATTATACTCTTTAATTCCTCCTTCTCCCCATCGTGGGCTTGAGACAGTGCAAAAGCTGGATTAAAATGCTAGATCCCATGAGAATAGCTCAAGCATCTTCACTAATGTAGTTTACAATGAGCTAGGCAGGAAAATACTGCCAGTTGCTCGTGTTGGTGACTTTTCCACTTGTTGGTACACTTTTCCACATCTCCCTGTGGCAGGTTTCACTTTCTTCATGTACAGAATCAGACCCTTCCCTTCTTAATACTATTAGATCCTTGCTCTCCAGCTATAAATGAGCATTGCCATCTGTGCCTGGTAATCCTTTCCTGCATGCATCCGGCATCCCCTTACAAATCCGTGTTTTTCAGATAGAAGCAATCTATAGTAGCACTGGTCATCTGCACTCAAACACATGTCATCTGATCCCTGTTTATTTAATAAAGAGCTTGTATTGGAAACCACTGGCAGTAATTCAACAGTGAAGGACTGTGGATTTAAGCATTATGGATTTACGTAAGTGGAGAGAAAACCAATCTGACTCGTGCTTAAATGATTATGTTGAGTCCTGCCAATTGAGCTGGGGGGAAGCTCCTGCCTTGCAACTCCCCTGCGTAGCCTGTGGGGTATTTGCCATGAGGGAAAATGGGAGTTCCTTGTATCATATTCCCTTCTGAGGACAAAAGAGCAGAAAAGATGAAATAGAAATAAATTAATTTTCATTAAAAATTCAGTATTGTAAACAAGGCATCTTATAATAAACTGGATGAAGTTGCACGGTTTTAGCCAAATGGAATGGTGTACTTAATTTTGTTACTGACAGCTGTAGTTTTGGCACTGTAATAGTTAATTTCTTAACTTTTGATTTATGATCATTTAACAAGCTTCTCCTTTCCCCATCTCCATTCCTACCTTCTTTTAATTGCAGAGCCTAAAAAAAAAAGAGAAAAAGAAACATCGAAACAACTGTGGAGGTACCATCAGGTCCTGAAACAAAAGCCAATAACCTGGTTTCACATTAGTTTAGACTATCATTAAAATATCACATCCATTTAGAACTGGTACAGCTGCCCATCTTAGAGGAGCCATTCTGAATTTCCAGGAGCATCTCTCCCTACCCCTGCATCTTCTGCACTACTGCGTGTGCTTGCACACTGCATGCCGAAAAACACACCTCCAAAAAGGCAGCCAAAACCCCAAAAAGACAGGATGACTATGAGGCAGCAGGTGAAACAGTGAGAGAAAAGAAAATTGCATGCATAAATACAGCAAAAACATCCACAGACAAAGTTCGGGAAGTGGTGGGTAATCTGTATAAAGGCAGGGATAAAAAAGCAGCTGTCCAACAAACTAAGGCCTCTGTGAAAAAAAAAAAAAAAGTGGTGCTAAAATTTGGATTCTACAGAAATTCTGAAGAAGATATACGTGTGTGAGTGGATGCAGTGTGGAGAGAGCTGTGCAGCAGCCCAGGACTGTGGTCACACAGGTTTTGAGTATCTCTAAAGATAGAGACTCCACAACATCTCTGGGCAACCTCTTCAAGTATTCATCAGTCTTACAGTAAAAAAATGTTTCTTGTGGTCAAGTAGGTGTCTTGTGTTTATATACACTAATAAGATCCCCCTCTGAACTGAAAGAACACATGGAAGTATCATCACAGCGTGTGGTCACGGAAGCATCACCCGAGAATCAGAAAAGAGCTAAAGCCGTGGGCTAACGTAGTGTGTGTGTGGCCAGCCTGCTCCAAGACAAGCTTAGCACAAAGCAGCATGGACATGAACCAGACTGCCACTTGATCTGTGGGTCAGGAGCTACTCCCACGACCTCTTCTCTTTAGCATGACAGACATAAACCTCAGGTGCACCCACACTGTGTAGCTGTTTGCTCATTCCCTATGCTCCAACTGGTTTTCTCTAAGTCTTACTGCTACAAAGAGGAGGCCCAAAATGAAGGGGGTAAAGAGCAGTGTTGGCCTAGGGGCTAGGGGTAAGTGCCTCACCTTTTAATTAGCAGTTTATTATTAGGTGAATTTTCAAAAGGCCTGGTGTTTGCACACAGGATATCCTACTAACTTATTATTAGACACTGTAGAGCAGAGAGGCTGAATGAAGCCATCATCTCTTTGATGAAGTGCTCTGAGAAGTGCTGTAATTGCTCTGCCGAAGTTGGGTACTGACATTTCATATTGCCCTGAGGTCTGCTTGGGAGGAGGGTCTGCAGTGTGGATCCCAGGGAGATGGAGACACTTCAGATTTCCTTCTGGCTTTCTTTCCAGTCAGACAGCCAAATACTGAATTTAAGCAGAATGGAGGTGCCCATTAGAGAAGTGTATCAAGCAATGCAGTATTAACATGGAAGGAACCCACAGACTCTGTACAATCAATGGAAAGGCAAAAGCACTAAATTTAAATAGGAGAATCCAGTTTTCCCCACTGACACCGAACTGTGCAGTTCTGTTGAATCTCCTGACCCACTCCCCCTTCCTCCTTGCTCTCCCCATCTCAGAGCAGTAATGTGGAAGTGGTTGCTGTAACAGTGCCCCAGCTAAGCAGGAAGGATTTCATCATAAACAACTGCAGCCCACTGAAATATGTACATCCAAATCCCACTGAAGCTGGAGAGAGTTACCACAATGAATTCCAGCTGCAGCCTCCCCTTGCTGGTTTTACAATGCTCAGTTCATCAAATTTACAAGGGCAATATATACAACCTGTTCTCTTCTCAGAGATAGCTGTGGGATTGCAGTGGAGCTTATGATAATGCTAAATTTTTTTTCCCCTAGATTTAACATTTGAGGGAAGAATAAGGACCAAAAATGTAGGAGACAGTGCAAAATAGCTTCCTGCCTCACAGAAAGGATCATGAGAATTTAAACTAAAATATCCTGAGCAGGATTTGCTAAACAGCCCGTGGCTACAGAACTTCCTCTCCTGCAGCTGCTTTCAATAATAAAGCTTCAATGCCTATTGTTTTGTTCCTTACTTACAAACAATTCCAAATGGTTGATTTAATTATGCTGACTACAAAGCTGCGATGTCTCTGGCCAGAATTGCTTCTGACAGTACAGCAGTTGCAAGGCCCCAGTCTCACAGACCTCCAGAATTTAACCTGTCTGCAAAGAGTAGTTTGCACTGCCCCAGGTTCTTCTTTCTGGGATGAAAACAGACAAAGCGATGCTCAACTTTCATCCTAAAGAAGATAAAATTTTAAAAACCCTTCAGAAATCCAAAGAAGAGGAGCTCTTGTCTGCTACCTCATATAACAGAAAGAATGGCAGCTTGTTTGCTATTTCCTTTTAATTCCAGAACAAAACAAATACCTCTACAACTGCCTTAAGACCAAAAAAAAAAGGGCTGTGACTAAATCCTGCATTATTATCTTAAACCAAACCAAACAAACATGATACAGAGAGAACAGGCAAGATAAAAGGGAATCCATAAAAATTTCAAAGCAGTATGGAGCCACTTGTGAGCTAAGGTTTGATCTGTGTCACGATAATTTAGTGCCAAAGTAACTCCTCCAATGACATCAACAGAATTACTCTGGCTTTATACCAGCATGACTGGATTCACAACCTGGCACTGAATGCATTTGTAATTAAGCCACCAGTGCACTTGCCATACTCCTCAGGTTTATAGATGTTCTAAAATGGTTCAGTGAGCGGTAGTTATATCCAGGATATGGATATAGTAAAAAATATTAGGCAAAATGCTCTAGGCCAAATCTTAAACTGATGGAACTCTACCAGTTACCGACTGACATGTCCTGTGCATCCGCCCCTCTGTGTGTTGTTGCATATCAGTCAGGGCAAGATGGATCTGCAGAGTGATTTCATCTGGCCAACGTACTAAAAAAACATAGTGAGAGCAGTGAAAAATAAATGTGAGGTCACCAAAGACTCAGAGCTGGGACTGTGAATATCCCATCAAATCCTATCCTCTGGCATGCAATTGAGGCTAAGCCTAAGGTAAAGACCATGTTCTGCTCAGTGAGCTTAAGGGATTCTTTTCAGTAGGAGCCTGGGCTTAACTCAATGTGTCCCTTCTCTTCTGGTGAGGGCCCTGTAATTCTCAGCCAAGAAATTGACTGAATTCCAGTCCATGAAAGCCTCAATGTGTGAGAGATTTGTAACTCATGCAAAATAAAGGAGCCCTGGCCTTGGCTGCTGTTGTGGAGAAATGGTGGGTGGTGGAAGTGAAATGAGATATCAAGGCAAATGAAATGCAGGATAAAACGGAGGAGAGGGAACTGTGGGAAGCCAGAGCTCTTTTTTCTGCATCACAATAGGAAGAAATAAATCCACTATTTGCATTTCTTAAACACCCGGCCTGCCAGTAGTACGTCAGATTTCCAAAATCTCTAGGTGTTGGAACCCTGGATTCTGAGAATTTCAGCCTTTCAGTGCTGAGAAACAGTGATCCTCAGAAGCACACTGTATTCGACCTAAAACCTTGGGAAAGCCTTCCTAAATTGTGTGATAACACTGAGGTTGTTGCTGTGTAATTAAAAGTTATATCACTGGGTGGAATATGTAGAGGTGTAGAAAATTAGGTTTAGGGGATATAGGCCACAATATGGAGGATTTTGGGCGTAGATTTTGTTCTTCTTTTCTCCTTCTTCTTCATAAATCTAGGGGTTCTGCTATTGGGTCAAAAAACTTGCACTGTGGGCCATGAAAAGTTAGTAATTGGACTATAAGTAAAAACATATTACTTGGTATTTCATAATTGGTTAATTTGGACCTTAAAAATCCTTGGAAGTTAGAACTCACGGCCATTTTCCACCTTGTTAACTTGGAGGTACACTCTGTGCAGCTGTATTACAGATAAGATATAATAAACAACTAAGTCTGAAGATGAACTCTCAGTCTCCTGCATTTTAATTCAAACTCTGAGTAAACGAACTTGCAAAACAGAAGCAAAGAAGAAAAGAAACGTAAAAAGAAAAAATTAAACTCTCAGGACATTATTATCTAGGCAGTCCAGAAAGAGTCAGATTCTCCAGCTATTGCCTGAAGAGTTCTCCATGTCTTTATCGTATTATTTTTCCCCAAAAAACATTCCAGGTAAGTTCCATATCATCATCTGTTAACTCTTCAGTCTACGTAGTCCCGTTTGGCCGAATTCAACCATCCACGGTCATTCATTCCACAAGGACTCACTTCGGGAGCAGCTGCATTGTTCTTGTGGTTCCAGCGTTACCTAGTTACCCCCTCACTTTCTATGGTAGCTAATACCAGAATTTGGTTTCACATTTTACTTTTGTTTTACATAATTTTTTTCTAACACTCTTTCAATGGACACTTGCTGTCTTTGGAAAAATTTTATCTATGCTGTCCCAAGCAGCTGCAGCCAAAAGCAAGAAGAAACAGGGTTGGATGGCTGATACCCACCACTGGCAGTGGATAAAGGCTGTCATGGTTTAAAAATGGTATTCTCCAATTTAGTGTTCCCGCTGAAACGCTCCAAAGCATGTGCCACTCGCTCACTCCCCCTCCTGCTGGGCCATCTTGGAAAGGGGAATTGGAGGCACAAAGGGTAAAGATCATGTGTTGAGATAAGAGCAATTTACTGGAAACAGCAATGAAATAAGAAAACAAACAGTAACAGCAACAATACAAATGACAGAGGGTACAAGAAATGAATGGTTCACACAAGTGCTCAACCCCAACAATACCCAACCACTCCCTCCACCATGCCTGGAAGGAACCCTGTCCCCTGTCCTCAGAAAATGACTTAAGGTGATACAGAACCTCTGGATCCTGGCTGTATCCCTCCCAGCTACTGCAAAAATTAACCCTCTCCTGTCCAGAACCAGGACATTATAGCATGACACTCCTCCACCAGAGGACATTGTGTGTCTGTGTATCCACTAATGCACAAAGACACTTTAATGCCTACACACTGAGTTTTCTCATTAGTACAGGACAATATGCTCCTGTTACAGACAACAGCCAAAATCTCTCAGCAACATTAGCAGAATATGAACCAATTTTATATTGGAATAAAACCTGGAAAGTGGTTGCTATTCCTTTCTACTCAATTCAGTGATGTTGGCACAACTTAGCCTAAAAAACAGACAAACAAGGTCACAAAGAAGCCCTCATAAACAGATAAAAGTGGTGTGATCTGTAAAATATATATTTGTTAATGTATGAAGGTAAAAAGTTACAAGTCACCTTGCACTAGAGAATCCTGAACACTAAGTTTTAAAGTCAAATGAATTTTCTAAAACAGTTTTGATATACAAATCTCTAAACAAAACAAGCTTCACACCAGGAAAGAGAAAAAAATAATAGGAGTTATCAGCAATTTATTTCTCATGAGTGAACTTGCTGCCAAATCCCCAGTCCCTTTACATGAAATGATATAAAGAGATGAGAAAAACACAATCTCCTGTAGGAAGTTCATTTTGGAATAAATATAGTTTTAAAAGTCAAAATAAAGAGGGTCATTCTGAAGCCAAAGGGAAATTTCTATGTCCCCAACAGAACTATAACTGATGACAAAGAATAGTAATTCTCCTGCTTGTGCAATCTGTCCTACTCAATGTCCTTGGCCGAAGGAATGATATAGGATATAGGTTGCCAAAAATTCAGTAGCATTATATTCTGAAATTAAAGGAAAAAATAGGAAAAGAAAATATGACATAACTTTTTCTCCACATTTTTGTTGTCATTGGAACAAGAGAAGACAATAGAATAATGACCAGCTGGTGAATAAAGTGGCCTATAGCTCCTTGAATGGCAAAATCACCAGAGAAGTTCAATGTCAAAGCATCTGCTCCATGCAGGATATGACCAATCCAAGTTTCCAAGGGAAGGAAAAACCTTTGCTGCTTAGACAGATATTAAACCTGCCTAGAATCTGAAATATATGTCCCATATTAGAACAGTCATTCATGCTCTTCAGAAGAATTGTGTCCTACTGTAGCTCTTAGATGAAACCAGGACAATTGAAAATATTTATAAAAGATGGATACATTTGATATCATGACCTATAAGAGCTTGATAAATCAATAAAACTTTCAGAGTCCACTCAGGAGATGAAACTCCTGGTGAACTATGGCAAGACTTGAAAAAGATATTTTTGTAGTAATAGAATATAGATGTTTCAGATCTGTAAGTCATTTTAAAGGTTCTCATTTCTCTTTGAAGGACTCTGGGGAGAAGGGAGCTTGGCCTTGTTGCAGAAGGGTTTCCAGGGCTTGGTCCCACGCTCATGGCTTGGGCAAATGCAACATGCCTATGCTTTTGTGTCCTACTGCACAAGTGAACTTCCACAGCAAGAATGACCTTGGCAGGGTCAGGGTCGCATAAGGAGGCACAGACAATGCTGAATGAAGCAGCTGCAGAACCAACTCACGATGGAGGCAGACAAATTTACAGGACCATAAGTGAAAAAGATAGAACAAAGACACCTTTTTCACCCCTCCCTTTTAGCTATATTTTAGAAAAACCTCGATTATCTCTTAGCAGTAAAGATTCTGAGACACACGGATGAATGGATTTGATTCCACTAGCACAGAGCACTAGTATGCATGTAAATTGGTGCTAATTATAAGATGTTCTGTCTTTTGGTATAATTCATATCTTGGGAGACCCAAAAAATTATTTCATAGAAAGTAAAGGTGCCTTTCTTTTAATTACAAACTATAAGTTATGCATTTGGAAAATTGAGAATTCTTAGAAGTGTAGTTATTCTCTACTGACAACCAAATTTTAAAGCATCATTAACTGGAACAGATAAAATAAGATTAATTTAGATCATATTATGTCAGTAATGGCTCATAAACATTTCTGCAGTCCCCAGGTCTATCCTAGAAACAGAGCGAGTGCTGCATTGGCAGAAGCCAAAGGTGCCTCCTGCCTGGAGGTCTGGTTCTGATGGCAGCCCATGCCCAAAACCTGCAAGGAAACCTGTAGGTGATACCATGACAGCCCCACAGGAGGGAGGGGAAGAATGTCTCTGGTCTCCTGAATTTCTGGAATTGACAATCTCTATAATTACCCTCCTTAAAATTAGTTTGGGGTTGCTCCATGTCCTTCCCCCCAGTTTGAAAAAAACCGTGAACAACTACAAAAGGCAGCCATACATTAAATGTCACAGAATATGCTTACTGATATATATATTAGTATGTATGCATTAGGTATGCTTTCAAAATAAAAAAACCCATTTTATTTGTTTAAAATTAATGTTACTAATTTTATATTACCCTTTTCTTTTTTTTTTCCACCCTACATGGTGTTTTTCCTGTTTTAAAAAATATTCACTACCTTTCTACAAAAAATGGGCTACTTCTATTCTATTTTATGACATACTTTTTGTTCTTGTTTCTACCTGTTCTATGTGACTTTCTACTGTATAGCATCCTCTGTATCTTGCTGTTCTATTCTTCCTGGAAATATAAATGCCAGCTTTATTAACTCTGCTGTGACACCAATCCTACACAGAAGTATTTGGGGCCCCAGTTACATCTCATTGATGCCAAAGACAAAATAATTGTTCTCCAAATCAATCAATGTTGGCCAGGCAATAGGCTTGTCACATCAATAAGGAGAAAGCTGTTGCCCAGCTGTTAAATTTAGAACATTTATAAAGAAAGAAATCCAACCAATTTCCAGATAACTAGTTCTTCCCCCACTCCCATCTCCTGCCCTGTGCTCCTGCAGTTTGCTCCTTCCCATCACTTGTGTGATTCTGGAGAGGGCTAAATCAGGTTGTCTGCATGTGGTCAGATCCAAACCCTTGCAAAATAAACCAACCAGAGAAATCTAGCTGTTTTGGCAAGTTATAGGAAGACCAGGTACATGCTGACACAGTTTTAGCAGCCAAAATACCCACCAGTCCCTTGACTCTTGTGTCCTGAGGATTTGGCTGATGTACAAATATGAACTAGAGAGGCAATTCTCCAAACCACTCAACTATTTAAAATATAGGTTAAAATTTTAATGGAAATGCTTAGTTTGCCTTGTCATCCAATTACTTATCTGACAGGTTACATTTAAGTCTATAAATGTCACTAGCATATTTGCCTGCTAGCTATTTGACATATGAATACATTTAGCATTATTTTAGCTCACAGGACAACGTACCATGAGCTGTTTTGCAGCCCAGGGTGCACAGTTTATTACTGCACACGTTTTTTTCTATGGGCTAGTCTGTTTTTAGTGTATGACAATACTTCATCTATCACTCTGTGCTTTCTAAGTTTGCTCAAACTCCTCTAAAAAACTTTTATCAAACCTTTTCAGAAGCGTAGAACTATGTCCATTTGTTCTTCTTTCTACACTAAATTGAAAGTACTTTCAAAGAACACTAACACACTAGAGAAACACAGTCTTTCACAGCTGGATGTATTCTAGTTTTCATTTTACCACCCCCTACCACTTGGCAAAGTTTTTGTGAACTGTGCTTCTCCCAGAAACAAAGCAGATGCTGTGAATTCCAGGTGAATGATATGCAGGAGGACCTGAGAGCACACATCACAATGAACATACCTGTTGATCAGAGGCTATTTTTCACTACCTTTCTAAGCTTAGTAGAATCCCTCCATACAGCAAAAGCAAAATGAGAACTCCCTGGGCTTCAACTCACATACTTGGTTCAAATCACAGCAAACAAGCTTTTTTTCTATTTTTTTTTGGCAGAAATTTCCCATCTTCCTACCATAGAACATGGCCATTGCTATGAAAGAATTCTTTCTGTGCAGATGTAAGCCCATCTTTTTTTACACCCTGCTCCCTTTAAAGCTTGCCTGGGGCCCATCTGCTTGAGGAGGCTGATGTACAAAGACGCTGACTCAAAAGGAGGCAGCAGGGGACTGCAGAGAGTATGATGTGACTTCCCAGCCTTATCCCTGTCTCCATGACATGCAATATGCCAAATGAAGGCTGAGAAATAAGTACAGAATCCATCCTGACACCACAAAATACTAGGCAGTGTTTAGGCCGCTGTCTGAGACTGCTGCTGACCCAGAATATTCTCCCCATTTCCTTTGCTACCCTGCCTGCCAGAAACCCTGTGCTGTTTTTTGAATCACCACCCAGGCCACCTTCATGGTAGGCATGAGCACACTGCTCTCTGCTGATGTGAGTTATAAAATATTTGTTCTGATGCAGTTACACAAGGGTAATCCAATTGTACTGGAAATTGAATAACTGAATTAGCTGAGCTAGTACAGTTTTCCTTCTTTGGGCACAGCACTGTGCCAAGGAAAAATCCAGTTCCTGGAGCATGGCCATTCACGTTTGTGTGGAAAAGACTACAGAGATGAATTGTAAGCTCTTTTACTCGTAGCTTACCACTGCTTTGCACAACAGGGAACCAGTCTATGGCCCAGCATCCTAAGCACCCCAAAAGTGCTGCTGTAACCATACAACAATAACTGCTAATGCTAGCAGGCCAAGTAAAATTCATTTTAGCCTCCGATTTTGTGCGGTGTTCTGCTACGTCTTTTTAAAAAAGGATTTAAAAAAAAAATTCATACCATTCACCCAAAATCAGTCAAACAGTGCTCTGTTATCTTTGGACTACACAGGCAGGACTCTGTGTAGACAGGGATCAACAACCTAAAACTATCCTGCTAGAGAAGAGGTCACCCCATAGCAAGGACGAACAGCACTGATGCTCCAGAAAGTACTGGTACTTTACCTCTGAAATGCTGCAGAACCACTCACAGCATGCATGAACATAGTGAGGTTTTATCTCAACAAACGGAGTGCTTGACAGCCTCTTCACTGAGGCCTAAATTTCATCTGAATACTAATGCTGGCATTGTGTTGACTTTACAATGCAGAGTTCTCTCACTCCCACTATCAGCTCAACCACCATAAAAATTTCCTTCATTACTGCTGCAACCTCACATTCCAAAACTCTCCCTTGCAGGAAATTTCATGCATTTCAACGCCGGCAACAAGCAAGGTCTGAAAAATATTCTGCTGCAATGGGATTTGAAATCTGGACTTTGAATGCTTTCATCTCCAGATGATATCCTATCACAGGCTTTTTCACAGGAAGCTTTAAAATCGTGTGTCCCTTTTGCAAAGACACAAAAAGAATCACTGAAGGGTGTGAAATTGCAATTAATATTGGCTTCCAAAAGTTAAGCCAATTGGAGAAAGAAATTCAGTTTATATACACCTTTTCAATAGGATGAGGGTAGGAAAAATATTAAAAAAAGTATTTTGAAAGAGGGAGAAAAGCTTCCTGTCTTCTCAATTACAAGAATCAAAACCCAAGAGTGTTAGAGTTGCTATTTTGAGCTGTACAGGTAGTATGAAAAAAAAAATTATGCAGAATCAATATGAGTACTGTTCTCATTATGCAATGACAAGAATTTATCCCACACAACCAAATCCAAATTCTAATTTAAGAAATAATCCCTCTTGTCACAGATAATTTTGGTCAGTACTTTAACAACACCAAAAGCACTTACAGGGCAAACTGTTATCTACCAAAGTAGGGAAGGATTGTGCATGCAATGTGCTGTGTTTTGTCAATCCCAGGCTGAGAAAAATTCCTTTTAGGTTCACAGAGCAGGTTTCAGCTGTTTTCAGTCTGTGAAATACCGAAAAACTTCTAGATCCTAGCAGAAAGAAAATGCAGCTTACTCCATCCTGGCCTTCTGCTCTGCTGTTCCTTCAAATGAGCACCAATTCTAGACAGCAGAACAAAATTTGGGTCTATGGTGTAAGTAGGAATTATTTCCATTCTTCAGACTCTTTCTGCCATTACTCTGTGCCATTATGCCCATAAAGCCCCAAGGTCACTTCAGCAGGCAGTAAGCTGTGCCTGAGCTGTACCACAAGCACTGGTACTGTGCCACCCTTACCTTATGTTCCCCTTTTGTGCTTCAGCTATTATCTGTGTGGTTAGAAAGCAGCTTTCCATTTTCTATTTCATATGAACCACATAAGTTCAGTGGTCTACTTGTCCCACACCTATATCCAGGCCATGGTGGGCAGAAAACACATGATGGTGCCAAACAATAAAAGGCTCAGTTATAACTGCTGGTCTTGTGGTGGGTCTGGATTTCTTTCTTCTAACCTCACAGAGTTCCACATGCATGTTGGAACATGGTACCTGGGAACCTGGTACCTGTCTGCCCCTTTGGTTAAAATCAGACAGCACTTAAAGAAATTACTGGGAAAAGAAGACAGTGCAACACAGTTTCATGAGCCATGTATCCTTTGGAAACCAGGAAATGAAATAACTAATTGAATTCTGTAATAATTGACTTTGTGTAAGTGGGTCTGAATTGATCCAAAGGATTAATATTTGTGAAACTGGGAAGGAAAAATTCATGACCCCATATATTTTTCCTCCCCAACTCTTCTGTCTTTGTTCATTTGATCTTCAGGCAGGCATGTATTTTAATCTGAGCTATTCCAGGAAATTCTGTAGGTATTTTGGAGCTGCTATACATTTTCACCAAGGTAACTAAACTCAGAAGTTATATAAGTATATATTTTGTCTCACTGTTTTGCTTGTTTTTCAGTTCTGTGCCCAGCCCTTCAGTTCTTTACATCTGCATTCCTGCATCACATCTCCACTTCAGAGGCATATTCCCAAAAGTCCCAGTTCCTTGAAACACAGTATTTTCTTTAAAAGGCAGAAATGACTTTGTGGTCTGACACTTGAATACCTGAGGGATTGCTACTGAACTTACTGTGTGGATGTTGACAGAATCAGCAGGAGACAAATAGAAGCTTTACTCTTCTAAACAGGGTCATGGAAATGCCACTGTATTTATAACGGAATGTATAAATCCCCAAACCCCTTTGTTCATTGTTCTGCTAGAACTTGCTTAAAACAAACTCAACAAAAACCACTTGTGCAGCAGTTCTGTTAGATTACACCAACAATAGAGGAAAAAATTACTGTGGAAGACAGTATTTTTCCAGAATTTCCTTGTTTTCCACCATACTGATTTATGCCTACTGAAGAGGAGGACTTATCACACACAGGTATATTATTAATGTTATGTTAGAGGTAATATATGGCAAGGTCTGCAATAATCAGTCACTGGACTTTCATTGACATAATAGGAAAATCACCACCTTTGAATACTTCCCATCTTTGACTTCTCATTGGCAGAGATCCCAGCAGTGAGAAAGTCACTGTGCAACCATGCTCCAGTTTACTAAAATGCTGTAGTCTCATCTTCATTTGGAGTGCATATGGACAGAAGAGGTAAAACAGCCACATCCAACTCTATTCATTCTTAAGTAAAGCTCAATGCCAAGCAGAAGATTAATAACTCCAGAAAACTACACAGTAAGGATGGTGAGAGAATAAGAGGACAGGAACAAGTGAATAAACAACTAAGAGTAGATTAGGATAGATTCATACCACATTCTGACCCACTTCTCCTTGCAAAACAGGATGAATTACTTCAGACATGTTTTAAGTTTTATGTGTGCACTCCCTGTCCCACTGCATGATTTCTGCCATCTTTCTTCTTAGGAAGAAAAGAGACACAAAATTTGAAAATAAATGTATGCAATTCCTCATCAGAAAAAGGCTATGAGACTTAGTGAAGTATGCAAGACCTCTGCCATTTATTCAAGAGTGATAACCAAATTTGCATTTGGCATCTATGACCACAAAAAAACCCAGGGTACAGAGATCAGAAATTCAGCTGCACAAACATACACACACAAAAATAAAATAGAGGTAATATGCAGAAGCCGAGAGTTTTACAGTTCTGATGACCATACTACGGAAGGATAACATGATGTCTCTCCCATCTCTTTCTGGGTTGCACGTATAAAAATATGTCTAGCCCACTTCTGCTCCTTTGGTGCAGAGAAGCTTGCAGCAGTGTAATTGAGGGTATGTCAACACAGTATTCACAGGCATAATTTTGGATTGTATGGGTACACCCAAATTTTAAAATATGTAGTTCATGTACTCAAAGCAGGGCAACTGTGGATGGAGTCCAACACATATTTTCTGACAGTATTGCCAGAAAACATAACTACTGAAATTCTGTCCAGACTCGGTGTCAATTTAGAACCCATTCAAACTCATTTTCTCTCCAAACCCATGATAAACTAGCCACAGAGATTTTTTTTTTTTAAATAGTATACAACTCTCTATTTGGGCTATTCTAACCATAGTACTGTGACACCACATCTAGATGCATTACTTCTGCAGCCAAGAGCAGTAAAGCAAATGTGCTTGAGCCCATGCTGGCACTGAAGCCAACAGATAGCCAACACATGATAGCCAACAGTGACAGAGCAGCCATGCAAAACCCTCTTACCCATCTATACTGGATGGCTGGACCCATATTTCCACTGAGACAGTTCCTTGTCCGTGCCTACTCCTGGTGAACAGCCAGGATTTGTGTATGATTGCAAGCATACTCAAAATTGTGCCAGCACAGCTCTGAAGTGAGCCAGAGACCAAGCTAAAGACTGCATCTCTTCTCACTTTTGTTACTTGACTCCTAGAGCTTGTTCTGGGTGACTCAGGAGCTCTCAAAGATGTACTGGAACAGCTTAGGGGAGAGCTCACTCCAGGGACTGTCTGCAGCAGGCAGTAGAGGTGTAACTGTACCAGGAGTGGCTTACAACAATCCCAGTTTCAGCTCCTCAAACTGTCCTGACACATCTCGGGGTATGCCATGCAGCTTGTTTCATATCATGCACACAGGACTGCAGAAAGCTGCAACATAGGTATCACATTATTTCAGGCAATCCAAGCTGAAAAGGGAGACTCGCATATTAACAATTACGTCTTTCGGCCTCAAAAGCATCACTTGAGAAGTCAGTGTACTAGATAAAGAACAAGGAACGTGGATGTGCGCCAGTTGGCCTCAAATGGTTCTGTAGAACCCTCTTATTAAGCACTACAGAAACAGCTTATGAGGTGCTGCAGAGATTCAGAATAACTGACTGATTCTTCCATTTCCTTTTCTACATCTTGAGCCTTCCCTTCCTCACCCTAAAATGTCATCTCTGAAACTTTCATAGCAGGGCCAATATGAACTTCAGTGTAGTGGTCACTTGAAATCCTTTACAGGCACTCATTTGCACTGGACATAAACAGAAGGGATGTGAGGCCCTTTGAATTGTTTGCTACTTTGGGTCATATTTAAAGCGACCCTCAAATCTAGGCCTGCAAGTCTATCTATACCATAAACAACTATATTTGTCCTAAAATATTCAGTTTGGAACTACTGTGCTTCCAAATCATCCTGATTTACCCCTTGACTGTCTCATCCTTCAGTTTGTTCTGCTTAGGCTGAAGATTTGAGAATGAGAGGTCAGTCAGTAGCTGAACCACAATCTCCCTCATATTCCTCACTTCTGACCTTCAGTGCCTCTCTCTGCCTTCCACATGAAGAGAACAGCTGGAAAATGAGCCAAAAAATTCACATACCACTTACAAGGAGGCCCCTATTTTGCAGCTAAGAAGCACAAAATGTGGGCAGCCCTGCTGCACATTATGAAGAGAGATACAGATGGTGCAAGACAGCTCACGTGTTTCAGAATAATTGAGAGGGAACCTCAGGATAGACCTGACATATCAATGCAGACATATAGTTCCTCTGCAGATGGTGCACACCATGGCATATAGATGCACATAAGCTCTTCACCACACCAAAGTAAAAGCTGCAGGCCTCCTAAATAAAAATCCCCAAACACAGCCACAGAGCTAAAATCAAGTAATCAGTAATCTTGCCACCAGGTCTATTACTTGAGCTTGACAAGGTGCCTGACTAAAGAAAAATAAAAACCACTGTCTCTTGTCTTAAGTTATGGACACAAAGTGATTTCTGTTTCCTGGGTACGTGCAGGAGGGAGAGGACTCTCTCCATCCTTTTTAAACGGCACTGAGAATATTTTGTTTAATCAGTTAAGGTCTGATGCTGCTACACTTCAACTAGAAGTTCTGACTGTATTATACTTTCGTTCCCTTTTCTAAACTGTTTCTACTTTTTCACTGCAAAATGCTTCTAGCTGCAAACTATTTCTGCATTTCATATTTATACAGAAATATGCATAAACCAAAAGAAGAAAAATGAAAATATATTCATGCAGCTGTTTCCGCCTATCACCTTTAATCTTTCATGCACTTTAAAATATGTGCTTCCCACAAAGGGAGAGAGAGATCTATTTTTGCTTTATGTGAATATAAAAGTAATTTGTTGCCATAGCAATATTTTTCCATCCAAATGCTCTGAACACCATAGTTGCTTCAGGTTTTGAGCAAACCGTAACTATCCCAAAAAACCATGTAAAGTGTTATGCTTCAATAACCTTTTCAGTTCCATTATAATCACATTTTTCTGCTAGACATTATTAACAAAAAATAATTCAATAAAGATGTTTATGTCTATACAAGCTTACTCCCAGGGATCACTTTCAAAAGCATTTGCTCTCATCTAGTTTAATTCAATTTGCACTAAATTTCTGCACAACGGACTGCAAAAAAATCTCTATCCAGTGGGCCAAATTCTGAAGCCCACAAGAACAGCGAACAGATTTAGAGCAAGATGTTAATCCCCTACATGCTTTACTTTCTTAAATTCCCACCCTCGCATAGTGCTCTTAGTAGGGTTCTCAGAGATGTTAGCCTTGTTCATTTCCATAGCAACCCTCTCCACAGAGTGGAACAATTTGTTAAAATTGTTGCGGTTCAGCCTTTGAAAACAGCAATACCACAAAGACTTGTAGGAGAACCCTCTCAGAGCTTGGGCTATGAATCACCAGCAGAGCACCGTTTTTTTCACCTTAATTTTGACTCTGTCCTGGAAACAGCAACTTCCATGGCTCTGGGAGGACATTTCATGCAATTTGGAACTATGGATTATGCTGTGCAAAAAGCAGCGCGTGGTTGAATCTTACTATGCATACTTACTGAAGTATTATGTAATGTTTAAATAAAAAATAAAACAGAAACCAGATGAAATATATAAACTTCAAGATCTTAATAAAAACCCCAATCCCAGAACACAGACGTGTTGGCAGCTTTCCACTCTCTTCTACCTGCACCATAAGAGCAATTTCACAACATGGGGGATTTATGTAAATGGAGGTTGACTGCTCCAGCTCACCAACGGTGTTCCCAGGCATGATGACACATTAAACTCCATCAAAACCTCCACACTGGCCACCTGGTGCTCATAGATCTGGTGAAGTTCTGATGTGACCATAGGTGAATCCCTGTGCAGTTCATTCGTAAGGAAGGCACTGCTGGTGCCTTTTTTTACTGTTTCTGACGGGATGAGAGTTGTGCCTCCCTAACTGTCTTTGTTACCTTGCACACATTTTCACCAGCCCTTGAATGCTTGCTTGTCTGTTTTGCTGCACATTCTTGAGCTTGCAAACCCTTTGGGGTTATTTATGATCTATCCCACAGGGCCCCAGCCTGGCAAGCCTTCCTGTAAAACTACAATATAAACACTAAGTAAACATGCTTGGTACAGCCCAGACATGCTAACACAGTATCTTATTTCTTAAAAAAATCTGTCATACAATTTCTTAATCCAGATGTAAATCATGATTTACTGTTGTATTTAAATTATCACCATCTGTTTAAACTGGACATGAAAAGCAAAATGGTCTTTTCTTCTGCGCTCTCACAGCCAACCTGAAATGCAATATGCATTTTGTACTTCTGAATACGGTGAATCTGCTGTGGATGGCTGTTCTGTGCAGTCATCTGCACTGGTAGTGCCTGCATGTGTGTTTTACACAGCAGCACAGAGAGGGAAAGGATCCAGCAGAAAACAGCAATGTAATTGCAAGTGTAAGAAAAGTGATCAGCAAGTCTTCAACTGACGAGATATTTGCAGTACATAAACTGCCATAACATACTTGCCTTAAGGTGAAGTTTCAGGGTCAGCTTAAGACAGACTAAATCCACATATTATTGCAAAAACGTGAGCACTCTTGCCTTCCCTTCTGTTCCAGTCTGCAAGTTTCTGTCTACTCCCTTCTGCCAGCATTAACGCAAGACTGGGAAAGTGATCTAGACAAAAGTGTTTTTCTGTTCTTGAGTTTGGCCAGGTTAGGTTTAAAGTAAGGTCACTTTCCATACCTGATCATGCATGTAAGACCCAGCACAGGAGTGAAATTACCCCTTTCAAGGGCATCACACCTAGTGCAGTGGAGGTCAGTGAATCCCTGACTGAATCCCTGCTGTGAAAGAACACTCTTAACTGACTAGGTTTCATATGGATAGCGTTCTCTAAGGGGTAGTGCACAAAATAACTATCCATCAGTATGTGTCAGGCAGTGAGTGTACTGCCAGAGGAAATAACTTACCCTAAACAATGTTTCTGTAAGACAGGCACGTATTTAAATCACTATTTTACAGATAAGGAAAGAAACTGAACCACATCAACTTTTATCCCCAAGGTCAAAGAGAAAATACAGAAAGCATGAGACATCTCCTGCCTCTGTACAAGGCTCCTTTTCCTTGCATATGCACCTTTTTTGCACGTGTGAGCACGTACATAGACACAGGGATTTATATTAACATGAAGAAATGTGTCTAACTGAAAAATTGATTTCTGTGGTCAAAAACAAAATAACAACTGTTTTTAGTAGCAAAAGTGTAAACAGTCTTTTACACATTGGGTTAACCTATAAAGACCCATTCCATATTTTACACTACTGACTCCCAAATCAGTTTTGAGATTTTTTTTTAACGTGTAATTCAAGTAATTCTGCTTTGCCAAGGAACAACAGGTATCGATATTATTGCAACAAGTCACAGTGCTTACTAATATTATTTTATTGTTAAGTTCAACTAAATACCACTTGATATGCAGTGAGCATTAGCTATTTTAAGCACAATGGCAGATGAGTTCCAGTTGTGCTAGTATCGATGTAATAGTTTTAGAAACAACAGCTAACATTGATCTTTATTATACCAAATGAGACACTGAACCATTTTCTTTCTGGTTGCCTTTCTCTCCACAGTCAGGCAGTTCCTCAACTGGCAAAGATCCAAAAAGCATGGAGATTCATAAATGCAAATATGTATTAAATATGCAAACATTATGGATCTGTGTGCCCTGAAATATGCATGCTCTTAAAACATAGCAACATAGTTTCCTGATAATACCTAATGACATCTGACAGCTCATAGTATAAACAGATTTCCTTCTGGAAAAAGAATTAGCAGGGAATACAAATAGAGGGATACAAGAAAGTAAAAGAAGTATGTTTACAGGAAGAAAAATAATGCAAGGGCAAGTATAAGACTCCCCAGTGTTGATCATGCTGCAGAAACTCCTGGCCATATTGCAGCACGTGGGGCAGAAGGTCTGCGTCCCCAAATTGCACTGCAGAGGGTTTGGAAAACTCTGGGAAAGGAGAAACGTGAACTTGGGAGCAGAGGTAGGTCAATGAATCTGCAAGCATGCAAGCTTCCTGGCCAGACTCCTCTGGAAAGCAGGAGGAAGCAAATGTGAAGGTACTTGAGGGGCAGATACCCAACTCTGCCAGACCTCTCCGACCCACAACTCATTGTCATGTGTTACATCAGGGCTTTACACTTCATGGGGTCAGAGATTGTTCTTCCTTTCACACAATGAAGCATCCATCAAAGTTGTGCAGTAAGCAGCTTCACCGGCTGGAACTAATGTGGCAGAGGAAGATTTTATTTAAACAGGCAAAATATTGGGAGGGCCACTCTCACAGTTGCCTAAAGGCCCTTCATGCCACCTCGACAGCCAAAGCCAGGCATGCGGAATTAAGATCCCATGTAGCAAAGGCAACTTGATGTCGGACTGGCATAAAAATCCGCAACTGTTGCCTTTGTCCTTGAGAAATCTGAGGAAGCCATGGGCAGGGCAGTGTGGAGCTGGCTGGACGCTGACCTGAGGAACCTACCCCTGAGGCACCTCGAGGGGCCTCTCTCAAGGGGCTCAGGAGGGAGGGAACCCTCCCTGGCTGATGGGCCCCTGCTGACGCTCGTCCTTCCCCTGCAGCTGGTTCTACACCAAGGAAACCAACTCAGAACTCCCTTTTGTGGGCCTGGTTTATGCTGAGATCCAGAAGACTGGCTGTGGGCCCCTGGGAGTCACAGCACTGTGGGGGAGTGTGGGACTGCTCCAGGGGAGATGCCAGTGGTGTCCAAGCCTCCCTGCTGGGCAGGAGCCACTGCCCAGCCCAGCTCCAGAACATTCAGCACAGTATAAGAAAGGATTCAGCTCACTGAGGTGGATATGGAAGAGAAGAATCTGGGGACGTGGGGAATACTGCCGTAAAAGACAAAGCCCTTAGACCTGATACATCTCATGAGCTAAAAGAAATGGAGGGTCACACATAGCTCAGTATAGCTCTGGCTCTAGTCACAGTTTCACCACTGACCTGCTGCATAAAATTGCTCAGGTTCATTGACTATTCACTTAAGTTTCTTTCCTTTCCAAATAGAGATTTTTTTTGCCTTCCTGTGAGGTGTTTCATCTTCCATGGAGGAAAAGCAGTGTGAATGAATATATATGAATCTTCTTGTTAATTAATGCATGAAATCTGCCAGGCAAATTTCATCATTTCAGTTTGTATTTGTACAGCACCTCGGGCAATGTAGGTCCTTTTTTTGTTTTAACTAGGGCTTGCAGGCACTTGCAGGTCAGCAACAGTACACAAAGTTAATTATTCCCTTTCATGAGTGAGTAAGGAAATATATTTTTTAGAAATAAAAGCAAAAAAGAAAGTTCTGGAAGACTGTCTCCTGAGGCAGCCTATTTGCATCAAACCTCTTCAAAACTAACTGAAGGAAAAAGTAGAGCAAACACAGCATATGAATTAAAAAAATAAACTGTCCTAGCAGATATAATGTCTATACAAAATTTTAAAATCCTGGCCTTACTTAGAAAAATAAACAAACATACATAAGCCAGATTATATTTTAACTTCACCATTTGTTCAATTAATTATTTGATATCATGAAAAAAAAACCCCAAAAGATTCCCAGTTAAGATCCCGAAACTGCATATATGCATGTGAAGGTTTTCTGATTTAGTAAATTCAGGTGATCCATTTGTACTTGAAGAAGTTAGAAATAAAACTTTAGCTCCTGATCACACTGATTCTGCAAATACTTGCTTAGATGAGTAGTTCGCACTCATCTAAAGTGGGGGTTTAGTCCATGTCCCTCCCTTCTTCTCTCTCTCCCTCCCTTCCTCCCTTCCTTCCTTCCTTCCTCCCTTCCTTCCTTCCTTCCTCCCTTCCTTCCTTCCTTCCTTCCGAATTCCTTCCGAATTCCTTCCGAATTCCTTCCTTCCTTCCGAATTCCTTCCGAATTCCTTCTGAATTCCTTCCTTCCTTCCGAACTCCTTCCGAATTCCTTCCGAATTTCTTCCAAATTCCTTCCTTCCGAATTCCTTCCTTCCTTCCTTCCTTCGTCCCTCCCTCCCTCCCTCCCTTTCTTCCTCCTCATTCTTTTCACTCATTCCATTTGTTTTTGCCAGGACTTTTCTCTGATTACTGCTCTTTGAGGTGTCACCAGCATGTACTCTTGGCATTAGTTTTGTTTGGACAGTTAGAGAAGGCTTACCTACATGAAAGGAACAGGCTTTTCACACCAGATTTGAGTAGAACTGGACTTTTGTTCTTGATCTGATGATGTTTGTAAGCCATAAAAAATTATACTGACCTTGCTATTGGTCAAGGGGTGAGGTCAACGGGAACCAGTGTTTGTTACCAGACCACTGTGACTAATATTTAAGAGAGGCAATTTAGTCCTAAGCATCCCAGTTCTATTTTGAGTCAACTGCACCTTGGAAAACCTCCAAAGTTGTCCCAGTCCAGCTAAGTTAGCCAAGAACAGGAATTATCTCCTTCTGGATCTGTCCTGGTCTTTTTAAAGTTTTAAATCTTTCCTATAAAGGCCTGTAATTTTTTTTCACTCTTATGTTGCTGTCCTCCACTGTACTCTTTTTTCACCTCCTCACCAGTAAATAAACTTCTCTGTCAGTACCACAGTTGCTTACAGATTTTCAAAAGCAGAATTTTTTGTTCAGCATCCAAAGGTCTTTAAGAAGTGGCTGCTCATTTATATGCCAACCCCACTTAAAGCAGGAGGGCAAACCCTCTGGGTACATGAGCAGAGCTCATTAAATTTGGTGGAACCATGGCTCCAAATCACCCAGAAGTCTGCTGTATACATCTGTCAAAGCCAGGAATTCACAAATAGAACAATCTGGTAAGAAAATTATTTGGTAAAATAATAAAAGTCTTTAGGGATATGTCATCACACATCTTGCAAATACTTTGCATTTCCTTCATATTCATTGTTTGAATTCAAAGATGTCAGGAAGGGAAAATCCTGCAACATTAGAATATGAAATTAAGTTAAGGATCCTGTTATTTCTCTAACATGTGGTTTTTTATTTTTCATTATTAACACTGCCTAGTTTGTGATTGTGTTGACCCTTTGCTTCCTCTGGCTGTGCACTTCTGCCCTTATTCTACAAGGCACCCAATTTACCATAAGTTGGACATTAATTCAATAAATTATTAATATATTTGTAACCTAAACCACAATTGAAATGCAGTTCAAGTATGCAACATTCTTGGCTGGTAAAACTGTTCTCAGTGGTGTATGTTACAGCAGTGACTGAAAAATTATAAGGAACTGACTAGAATGTTCCTGGCATTTTTTATTGATCTGGGACTTGTTTCTACTGATAAAAAGTGAGGGAAGACATCAGAAATTTCAGAATGATGGTTGCAAGAATTTTTTTATTGGTTAAGAGCTGAACTCAAAGACCATTTCTGTCAGTCAGGAAATTCCTATTAACTTCAGATATATTGTTGAGAATGTCATATAAAACATTACTATGAATGTGTAGTACACTTACAAAGCATAAGCAATAATGCTTCTTAGCACTGTTGATGCTAGAAGCTAAAAATATTTGAATAAAGTAACAGAGATGCTGAGCTTGGGGATCAAATGGCTCAAAAAACATATTTTGACATGTGCTACAAACTGGAGTTATGCACAGATGTAGCATTCTATTTTAATACGTTAGCAAATAACAATGGCTGTGTCGTATTCCAGTGAATTGTGCTTGTGTTAAGTTTTATCCAAAAGCCTCTGTAATGAGCTAAGAAACTAAAGTTACTAATGAATTTTCCAACTCCTGTTAATTAAAGAGGTGAGATGAATGTGAAACCTTATCTATAGGATAAATAGGATAATAAGACTTCCTCATGTCATATTTGGCATAAAAGGAGGAAATCTGATGGGTTTTTATATAACAATATTTTGTTTTCAATAAACCTCACTGATCTGGAATACATTAGTGACTTAGTGTTCTGGTGATTTTAGTGATTGTCAGGGTTTGGAAAAGTCACAACAGTAGCACCATGCATAAACAGAATACAAGCAAATTCTGGGTGCTAAAATTATATAGAGGATTTTCTCTGATTTCAAAGAAGGTGTGGAACATCAGAAAGGCAGAAAATTTTACCCATTACTATCAATTCTAACAGATATTTTGACAGTAATTCCCATAAACCCATTCATATTATCAGATGCCTAATAATGGATACTATAATTTCATTTTATGCTGAAGGATTAGTGGGCCATAAAATTGGCTGATAGTGTGACTGGTGATCATAGGATAAATGAAAGGTGACAGATATGCTAACATTTGCTAAAATTCTATGCCAGAATTATTTATTTAGCCATGTAAAGGATGATATCCAGCTGTTCATCAAATGTTGTTTTCCAAAGTTTTACTTTTTCAGCTGAAGTGTGATATACTCATTCTCAAATATGAGATAGTATTTTTAAAGAAAAACTTGTTAAAATATTTTCTAGATGGAAATAAGATGAGAAGGTGAAAAAGCCCTTTTATTCAATCTTCATCTGAACAGCACTCACATTGCAATGAAAACAGCTGAAAAATTGAAATTGTCAGAGATGTAGCTCCTGAATGTAGATATGACTTTCATTGGCCTGCTGAATAATCAGATTTAAGATTATAGTGCACACAGATAGTAAATTATATTAAATGGATAAAAGCAAAAATCTTCCATTTTTTATGGCACTCTACTCCTGTGAATATATTAAATAAGTGAATATTGATTAGATGATGTCTCAGGATTCCATTAGCTATGAAGATGCAAGCACAAAAAGGTGGATAGAATTTAATACTTATTTGAGGACTGGAAATAAGATCTGTGAAAGATTGATTGAATGAATTCTAGGTTCCAGAAAGTACTTCTTCCTGCATGATACAGAAATGCAGAGAGATTTCTGCCATGATGAGGAATATGTAGCATGTCATGTTGTGCATTAATTCTCTGTCTATCTCAGAAATTGCAATGTGACATTTTTCTTAGACTTAGTAGATAGCAAAAATGGGGAAAGCCCCATGTTTCTCAATAAAGCACTCTGAAATTAGGATGCTTTGAGCTAAACTTTGCCTGTCTGGGCTAAACCTTCTAAATTTTGTGTCCTATGAGAGTTTGGGGTGAAGTCTCAGCACAGTCTGGCTTTCATTGTAGAATGCCCCCTGCATGGGCATGGAGAGTGGGAGTGGGGATGCCACAAGTGGTTCATTGATTGATACAGTGTTCTGGTTTGGCCAAATTTAGAAATATATCCGCTGAGAGAAGGCAGGTCACCACTCCTCCTCCGCCAGGTTTGGGAAAAATAAATTTTCCTCAAAGGAAAGTGAAAGAGATAAAAACTATTTATTTAACAAACACATGGGAAAAGGATAATAATGCTAAATAATAAAATCTCTCGCTGTGGAGAAAAAAACCTGGGAAAGTGTCAGAGTCCTCCCTTTGGTCTCCTCGGATCTGGGGCTTGGCCCAGGGCCAGGCCCTCTGCGCCCGGTGGAAAGTCCTCCCGATGTGCTCTGATATTGAAGCAGTCCAGCAGAAAAGGGAGGAAATCCGAAATTCCAGGGAAGGAAAAAAATTCAACTCTCAGTCTCTCTCTGGAGAAAAAGAAACTGAACAACTGGCCAAAAACTGACCTGGGCAGCCGCAAGCCGGGCGCTTCCTTGCTCCCCGCTTCAGCTGAAAACAAAGTCGCTATCTCTGTGTGACCTTGAACAAGCTGCAAACTGCTTTGAAAAAGTTTTGCTCAGTTTTTCCTTCCCCCTCTCAGGCTCAGTTTAAAGGCATAGAAAGGCACAAGAATTAATTTCTGGGCGTAGGGCAGCGATATGGGATACACATCATAAGGTCACCCGAAGACATACAGTCAGCATGGGAGCCATGGACTGCAGGGCATGCCACAAGATATGTAATCAAAGGCTTAGGAGAACCCTGTTCCATAGTGTCTGACTCACTTCTCAAGGAAAAAAACTGTGACAGGTGTTTGCATTATGGGTACAGCCTTTTTAGGAGGGTAAATTATTGTACAGAACTCTCTGTACACAGCGCTCTGCACAGAGCTCACCACGGTGACTTCTGGGTCACTGAGCAAAAAACAAAATGCAAAGACATGGCCCCACATGCCTGCAGTTAAAAGGCTGGAGCAATTCCTGATGCAGTTCAGGCATTCAGGGTTTAGCTACCTCCTACAACGGAGACCTTGCCCAAGAGAGAGGTTGGATGTGGCTATGCTGCCCTGCAGTTAAAACAGCCAAATAGTATGGCCATGGCTAGAGCATGGCAATTCATGTCAAAGAACAGAGCCTTGCACAATATTGCTAGGAGAAAGTTAAAAATTTTGGATTTCAGGGGCCTTTGCTGACTTCCAAAGATTCTTCTTTCCTAAGACAAGCACTTAGGGAGCCCAGTATAAACATACTTACAGCCATGTGCTGGAGCCTGTTAGCTGTGTCTGGTTTAAAAGCTTGTTGGTCCTTCCTTGTGTAGATGTAAAACACTTTTCTTCTAGCATTACCCATAATAGAATAAGCCTCCTTCCCTTCTTCACAGTCATCTCTAAACCCTTCCTGAAGTTACTTGCTTTCTAGGGTACACCTCTCAGTTCCATGCTACCGATTGCTTTCTTGTTCCAAGCTTTTGGAGCTTGAACTTGGTTTTCTTAAAATGTATTTTTAATGGTCCACCTCACAGAAGTCTTCCATGATTTCCTATGCTTGTTACTGTTTTTTCAACATGTAGAATAGTTGGCTATTTTCTAACACTCACATCTGAGAGGTTTCTTTCGAAATACTGTTATTAGTTTATGATTTTTCACTGATCACTGATTCCTGAAATGTGTCATATAGTTTCCAACTGTTGTTGATAAGGATTTTGCAGTGCTCATGATACTCTTTTTCCAGTGGAAGCAAGGTGCCTATTTTTGCTTTCATCTGTCCCAATATTTTTTGAGGTTTGTCATTTTTAAGCACATTTGCAGAAAGAAAAATATCCTAAAGATAAATATGTTTCATAAAAGTAGATATGTGCAGGAAAATATTACTAGAGTTCAAATATCACTCTCAATAGTTTCTGAATCCATTGGGTACTTTCTGTAGTTACAGATGACAGAATGTTTGTCATTTTGAAATACCCTGCAGCAAGAAATAATAGCCCTGTGTTGATATATGCAGAGTAAACAGAAAATCCAAGTGTAATACTGTTGAACAGTCAATTAACCAAGAGAGACACAATTCCCTAGAAAGCCAGGTTTTGTTAGCTCTCAGAACTACTTGTTTAATCAGATTGTCATGTGATTCTAAGGCAAATACCTTAAAAACGTCTGCTACACATCCTTTATCAAACAAATTTGCAGGACAAAAAAACGAGATTAATTTGACCAGACTGTTTTAACATCTTGAAATTATTTCCATATCTCTTGCTATGGATTCAATCTTTTACCAGTTTTTCTCTTATTGGGCACAGGCTGACTCCATGCTGAATGCCTTATCAGCCAATGCACTATCCTTTTTTGAACATTGACTTAACATTAGCACTGTTTGGTCTTCCTGAATTTCCTTAGTAATTTGATATTTATTAAAAATTAACCTAACCCATTTGTTCTCTAATGTCCACACCTCAGAGGCACTCAGTTAAACATCCTACTTTACTAGGGATGGGCTGGGAAGTGCTTCTTTGACTTCTTATGAAATTAGATATTTATTGAGTTCTTCTGCCTTTTCTACATCATTATTTAAACATCTCCTTGATTATATGTCTTATTAATGAGACCAGTGTCAAAGTGCTTCCTGAATTTTTCATGGTAGTTTGTGGTGATGAAACTGGAATATAGCAGAAAATGAATGGTTTTGTGGTTATGATATCCACCTACCATTAAGAGATTTAAGTTCTAGTCCTACAGGCTTCCAATGTGACATTATCAAACTAAAACCCTTTTGTGTCATATGACTACCTCCTTCTGGAGCTTCTAGCAAAGAATTTAAAACATTGCCTGTTTTCCTTGGTCTGTTCTCTCTGGTTCCTTCATGGAAGTCTTAATTCAGTAAGACTTTCTATTCTCAGTTCTCAACCTCCCTCCTTCCTAAAGGCAATCATGATCCACTGTTCTCTCACATCAAAAGACAATAAAAGATAGTCTCAGACATGCCCCAAGATCTCTTGCACCTTTGACATTGCTTTTTCTCCTTGCTTCACTTCATGTCTCAGTTAATCAAACACGTGGTGTACAACCCTTAAACTGAATTACCATTTATCAGCTTTCATGTATGCAGGCCTGACCTCCCTGTGCTGTGGCCTCTCTACCCTTTCCTGCACTGAAAATTTTCTTACATGGTCTTCTGTGATCTCTTCTTGTGCTGTGGACATTTCCTACATCACTGCATTCTATTTTCCTTGGCTACCATTGGTATCTCATGATGGAAACACCCTTTGCTTCATTTTTCAGCTTTCTAAGTCTCAGCTTTTACCTGTAGCTTCCCTTGCTAAATTTTTTCTTTTTGCAAATCATTTATTAGTTAAGCAAATCAGGAACTTTCAAGAGCTTAACCACATCAATTGCTGTTTTATTCTGTTTTCCTGATAATCTCAATTGTACTCTGTTTACCTGATAATGTTTGTGTCTTTCTTGCACTGCAAATAATCTAGATAATCATTAAAATTTCTATTGCCAGTTTCATGCAAGAAATAAAAAGGTTCACTGATAATCTAGCAGGTCAGATTTGATGATAATTGGAGCTAGTGAGGATATCTCTCTGAGCAAGATGGGGCCCCTCGGTAGCAGTGGTTGAGCATTGTCTCTGGATGAGCAGCTTTGGTTGACAGCAAAATGGGCTATCTCTGTGTTCAGGTTCATAAAGATGCCTTACTTCTCCTCCTCTTTCTGGACATGACTGCAACTAGGTGCATCCACAATCAGCTACTTTTTCCAGGTGTTACTACTAAAGATCATCAGGAAGATTTTGTTCTTCATGGTCAGCATGTACCTGGCCTTGGTGCAAACAGGTCAGCACTGCTATTTTTGAGACTTCCTGAATTTACATTCTGTTCCTTTTTTTATTCTATCCACTAGTGTTTTTCAATTCTTTTACTTCAGGATGGTTTCGGAGAGAAAACTCTATTCACCCTTTGAACCACAAACTAGACATAGCTTATCCCTGGTAAAGACAGTTTAAAGATAACTTACTGACACGTGAAGAATTTATCCAGGAAAGTACACCAGAATTGCAGTCAAGCACTGTGTGAAGTTCAAGCCTGTGAAATACAAATGCCCTAGTGTGAGCATAGAATTCAGTTTGTGTTTTTGCAACGTGCCCTACTCAGCACTCACAGCACATAGGCTTTTTCTCCCCCCACTCCACTTTTCAAAAATGTAATTTAACACAGACACGGAGATGATCTCAAGGAGGAATCCCAGGTTCTGAGTAGAGATACCATGGATCAGCTGCAATCAATGAGACTCAGACATAATAAAAAAGCTGATAGAATAGATGACTTTAAAAAAATGGAAGACTTGCATAGGGGCAGGTCTGGGAATGACAATAGGACCCAGACAGGGGAATGCATGCACTTGAAATACATCCACAGTTCATCAAGACCATCTATCCTATTTATTACTACCTTTAAGTCCATATAGTGTAAATACAAATGTATTTGGGAAAAATTTTCTGGGCTTTGTCCAATACTGCTACAAGAAACAGAATACTTCCGGAGTGTTCTTAGTTTCAGTTAAAAGCAGAGAATATAAAGTGACTTTTCAAAATTAATTTTCTGTCTTCTACTTCCATCTACATGCTTCTGATCTCATATGTTCAAAATGACAGGCAGAGAGAGAAAATAAACCCTTAACATTCAATCCTGACTGTTTCCTAAGCAGACTTTTGCAATCTTTACAATGAATATAGAATTATTTTCATAGCCTGAGCAGGATTCTTTATATAATTGATTTCAGTGAGTAGGTACATCAGTTGTTGCTAGGGTTTATCCCTTTGCTGTAAAAGCACTGGCCAGGTTTTAAGAGCATGTCAACTAAAATAATGTGCAATGATGATAAGTGCCAAATTGTTCAGGCAGTAGCTTTAGCCAGTCTTCCTCATTTTGACCGCTCCCTGGGAGGGAGTTCCAGAGGTCTGGTGTTCCTTGCTTGGCTAATATTAGGCTTAAAATGTTCTGATTTAAATATTCTGGGAACGGTCAAGATCCGAAAGAAAAAATGAGGCATAAGTCATTATGCATCCACTAAGGAAAACCTGTGCCAGCAGAAAAACTGAGAAGTCTAGAGAAGGGTGCAGTGTGTAAGGGACATTCTGCCACTATCAATTCCCCCATTATTCATTTAGGATTAGTTTCCTTTTTCCTGATTACAGAAGGTAATTCCTGAAATAAAGCCTCAGTCATCAACTCCGGATGATCTACTGAGCTAAGTGCAAACAGATTCATCTGAATATCTTAAAACAAGAAGTCCTTTCCTTTCTCCACAATAATTTTTCCACAGGCAGTAACAGGTAGGAAAGAGAGTATAATGCCCATTACTGGATTATGGATATTTTTCAGATCCTTTTATTTCCTTACTTGTAGGGCTTATCCACTCTTGATGATGTGTGTTCCTCTCCACAGTAATGAGTTTGAAGCTATCATTAAATAAATGAATAAAATAAAGAGTATGGGAATGTAAAACCAAGTTTCAAAGCATACAAATCATCGAGACTTCACATGGGATGCCTCATACAACTCTCAGACACAGATGCTGAATGAAATTGATTATGACAGTCCCTTCTACATCTAAAGATCAAGACAAAAGGCAAGGCTGAGACTTGAAATTCAGAATATATACTTTATTCCTCAAATACTAAGAGCAGACCTCCCTACCCATCCTGTGATAATAACAGCTCTTTCCCTGTGCCTTCATAGCATTCATGCAGTTCAGATATCTTTGCAAAGTCTTCACAGAATAACCCAGGAATATATTATTTAACAGGACATATGGAATAACTATTTTTTTCTTATTTTAATGAATGTATTAGGACTCCCATTCCACTTAACCAATAATGTATGGCATACTTTTCTGAGTTGCTCTCCCCACAGTTTTATGGGTGTGTGACCAGTTGAAAAACCCTGTTATTCTCCCATGATACTTTCTTATAAAAGTACTTAAATTTACCCCTGCAGTTCTATTGCAGAGTGCTACAGTCTGGATGATATTTGTCACAGTGGTATCCAAATGCTCTTTTAATTAATGTCTGCTATGTAAATGCATACTCCATTTAACCCAGTAAATGTGCTCTCCACACTATTATGGAAACTGCTTTGTATTTAATCTAAACTTCTTGTTCTAAGGCATATAAAGCCAAAGTCAGTCCTCCAGAATAGCTATTGGCACTAATACCTAATTGATAACAAAAATGTCAAGATGAAAATTAGTTCCTATTTGTCCCAGCCTATAAATGCCAGGCTTCCTCAATACCCTGGCATTATGTGTTTTGCCTTTGCCTCCCACATGGGTGTCAATGAAGACCACCTGCCTTGTAGACACAAGGTGAAATATCTTTTTCCTCTGACATTTTTGGCTCCTCCTTCCTCAGGGAAAATCCTGGCCATACCTGTGGGGATACTGTAACACATGACAACCAAAAAGTTTAAGTTCACTGACTGTAAGTTATGTTCCTTATCCCATCCAGCATGATCCCCCACAATAAGATCTTATTGCAAACTTCCAGGAGTTCACTGGCCAGTACCAAATTGATTATACACTTACCTGTGCTCCTGTGGTTTATCCTCTTCCAGCAGTGGAGAGACATCAACTTGTGCACCAGAGCAACCACTATTTGTTTGCAATTGGGACAAGGTTTCACTAGTAGTTTCAGAATAGTCTGGTTCTTCAACTGGGGTATCTGCTTCCACTGCTGATACACAACATAGGATGGCCTTACTCTCTAACTTATAGATGGGACAATTCTGTGAGTTACAAAGCTATAGCCAGCCTAGCCTCTTAGGAGGTACACCTTCTCATATGCCATGCGAAATGAAGAGTTTTGCTCTCGAGAACACACTCATTCTTTGTCTCCTTTATCCTTTAGGCAGTGCTTTCTATATTGCAGAATCATTAGCAAACAAACAGCACAGCAACATGATCCCAAGACATAGCCTAGGCACCAACTTTAAAGCACTCTGTGCAATAACACAGCATGGTATAATAACCTTTCCTGAAATTGATTTTAAAAATGTTCTTTGCTTTCTGTAGTTCTGTCACTCGCTAAGAAAAAAACCCAAAAACAACAAAAGAAAACTCAGAAGTGATCACAATGTCAATGAGAGTGAAAAGCCCAGATTAATTATTACTATTGTCAGGAGCAAGCTATTGTTGAACAACAACCACGACTGCACTTTTTAAGCCTCTTGACTCATTCTTGAAATTGTGTCCCAAAGGAGTGTAACAGAGAGCAAGTCTGACTGCAGAGTGTGCAAACATGCCATTGTGGGAACTGAATTCAGAGCTCAGCACAGTCCCAGAAATCAATGTGGTTGCACCAGAGTAGCTGAGAGTAGAATGTACTGTATGTTACACATTGGAAGTCCTGCCATGAGTCAAGCAAAGAAGAAATACATAGCACACACAAAATGTAACATACCTAACTGGAACTAGACATTTTATGTGATGAAATATTCTGTGCTCTGGAAAAAATAAAGCTTTATTTTAAAATACTGTGACTGTTGTACAAGGCATCTATGGAATGGTCTGTTAAATGCTATTTTTATTTTATTGTAATTGGTTTGCTTTTATTACAGTAGGAGCCAGAAGCTGCAGCAAGGGCTGAAAAAAAGTGGAAATTCCATCTACTTTGGGACAAGAAGTGAAAATATCAACATGCACCATGGAACAAAATATTCTGAAAAACATGGATTCAGAAACAATTTAACATGAGATCTTTTGCTAGCTGAGCACAAAATCTGCAGGTGTCTGCAATGTGAGGGTGCCCGGTGGGGTTTGGAGGTTGAATTGCCTGTAGCGTCATCCTGTCCTGGGCTGGTAAGACAGCAGGCTCATTGCAGCTGTGGGGCTGGTGGTGAGAGCAGAGCGAGTGCTGCATCCATACAGAGGGAGTCCAAGCTGGGAGTTCACCACCACAGGGACAGATGAGGCTAAAACTACAAACCCAGTTGTAAAACACAGGGTTGTTATGAAACCGGGTTTCTACTGAACTGAGTTAAAACACAGTATCTTGGCTCAAAGAAAAGCCTCAGAGCCATTTGGGAGATGTCGCAGAATGTTTTGCTTTTTTGTGGTTGTTTTATTTTTTTGTCCAATGGTGCCCTGATGGTGTTAGAGGCTGCACAAAGCTAATTAGACAAGACAGCATATTTTTAGTTAAATTCCTGTCTCCGTCTCATGAACCTGGCACTGATGCACCATTAGGAGATACTTCTCCCTCTCTCACAGTGCTCTGTCTGCACTAATAGACTGAACAGGCTCAGGCTAGGCTACCCCAGCTCACTTTTGCCAGCATCATCTAACACTGTGTCTGTCCATGGCTCGGGAGACTCATCCCAGTAAGCAGTATGGATAAGATCTCCCTGTTTTGAGTGAGAAAAAAACCATGGGGGTCCATAAAGAGGCAGACCTCACCACATCTCTCATCCTCTGGGTTCTGTCTATGATCTATTCCATGTGCTTGCATGGTACGACAAATATGTGCCCATGTGGTACTTAGGACAGACAATGAGGCTGGGTGGTAGGAATCCTTGTTTTTTGCACCATCAGTTTTAGCTCAAACCTGTCCATCAGTTCTCTTCATCAGGCATATCCTGACTGCTTGTGCAGGGACATGAGAAGGGGAGGAGTGGCTGCTGCTGAGTGCCACCGGGCAGGGAAAGAGTGGGGCTGCAGTGTTGGCTTAAAATATTTGTGAATAGTAGTAGCCACACCTAACTTTAGGTATTTACCCAGCTAAGTTTTTTGAGCTGTCATTGCTGGGGTTCCACCCTGCTTTTCATGAACAGAAGCAAATATCTCATGTGAGCACAGAGCACACTGGAGAGCAGGGCTACAATGTTCTCAGTTTGAGGACTTTGCTAAGTGCCCGTGGTCAGGCTGGAGGCGCAATTTCTAGGTGGCTTGTTGCAACAAAAGGCCTGTGGGAGTGCAGTAAGGTGGTCCAAAATGCCTGATGCCAGCACAAATGTTTTAACTATAAGAACACATTTCTCTTGTGATAGAGGTTTTCTTTATTAATGTAGTCATTTCTATGAACATTTTATAATTGGACCAGGTACCTGGAAATGAATATGAAGTATTGAAGTTACAGAGCAGAGTATGCATGTACTTATGAATTGAAAGGAGAAATTCTAGTTGAAAAATGCTTTACTGAACGTTAAACCTTCCTCTAGTGAAAATTAAAGGGTTGCTTAGGACTGCCTACTTTTGCTATCAAAAGGTACATCAGATGTTGAAGTGCAATTAAAATCCAGTGGGGCCAATTTTGCAGCTAATAAAAATTTGCATAACTCGAGTTCACTGGAGCAATTTTGATTTTCAGCACCTGAGGATCTGCCTCTTAGTTTTAATTATTTTTTCAAGTGTTCCTCTGCTGTGGCAGAAAGGGAGAAGCGGCAGAAAGCAGCCAGTACGAAAGAGGAAAGGTGTATGTCTCTATTACCTTACAAAAGCAAAGGTAGCCATAGGGAAAATGGGAGCTTTAATCCAGACTAATACTGATAGATGTAGGAATATATGTTTTCTGTTCTGTTTTGCTTGGGTGTTATTTTGGTTTGTGTTTTATGTAAAAAGGATGAAAATTCCCTTCAGAACATAGTCTTGAACAGTCTGCTAAATAGACACTTTTATCTGTGTAGAAATAGATGTTTGTGAGACAGGCTTATTGAGAAAATTACAAAAGGCTTATTTCTCACTCAATGAAAGGATGGCTCTTCCTTCAGTTATCATTATTGCAGTTTGCTGCCTTCCATTTAAAAAGTAAATATAGCTCTCAGTAAATTGACCTGTCCTTTAACATAAGGGTCCTCCTTGAGGTCACATAAATGCAGTAAACTGTGTAAGAGCATGTACCTGAGGGACAGGGAGGGTATACACAGTACTTGGTTATGTGTGGTCCTTAATTTGTACTCATCCATTTATAATAAATTTCTATAGAGGAAATGCTGTCTTAAAATCCATACTTTAGTCATCAAACACTTGCTAAATGATGCTTTTGTGTTACTTTATCAGTAGCCAAGGATAATACTTGATGTGATCAAATGACAGCTGCACTGACTGTATTTTCTCTCCTTTCTAATATGGTGGTGCAAAACATCTTTGATACAGAACACACTGATGAACTGTTAGAGAGGGTTTGGCACAGCTTGCACTAATTTAAGACAATGTTTTAATAATTGTTGGCTGCATCTGAAGAGCAAAAATGTGTCCTATATAAAAATCAAAACAGATGATTTGGAGCCATGGGGAAGTTACTCCTCTCCTAAAAATTTTCCAAGGCTGACAATGTCAGGAAACATAGCTGCCCCCTTGCCTGGCTCTGTCCTGTTCCAGCCATATGGCAGGCATCCCTCTGCAGACCTGCCAGAGCTGGGAATGCTTCTTCCCACCCAAGCCGAGGAAGTGGGGAAAGAAAGGCAAGGCAGATTGAAGGAGAGTCCAGGGCTGCTTCAGAGGCCACAGAACAGCTGCTCGTGCCCCTAACTACCCATAAAGAAGCAACTACTGAAAATGCTGGGTGTAATTAATAGTACATAGGAAAATCTTCAGAGGGATTTTGTAGGCACGTGAGGCTTGTTTCTGACCATAATGGTTGCTGCCGGCAATCTGCGCCCACACTACATTCAGCAAGGGTGTGTGGGGAGCGGGCGTGTAGAAAAGGAAGAAAATGGTTATTTTGAAAACATTTCAAATCTTTAGTATCTGCGTAATCATTTGATCATTCAGAGAAAACAATAAACCTTTTACTAGAACCGGAGTCCTAAAACTAATCACAGAGAGTAAACAAAAGGGAGTGAGAAAGAGAGGGGAAAAAAAAAATAAAAAAAGCAAGTCTCTACCTGCTACTACCATCTAGTGGTGAAAAAAGAAATAAAGGGCGTTTTTGCAGGAACACTGTGGGAGGGAGGAGGCTGGTGAATAGAATTAAGAAATCAGAGAATTGTTATCTGTCAGCCACCTTATCCCCCCAAAAGGAAACACACGCATAATCTGCTGCACCCACCCCTTGCTCCTGTCACGAAAATTAAGCACAAAGCCAGAGCCATGAATAGAAAGGATCAGTAAGGGAAACATACTTATCTTGACCTCAGAATTCACATCTTTGTTTGATATGCAGATATGACTTAAGGTCTTCCACCCACGGCCATCTTTGCATTCATATATATGTGCAGTAGCTAGCAAAACAGAACCTGAATTTTCGCAGTTAACTGCAGGAAAATACAAGGCCATGAACATAAACTGAGTGCTGCTCCTCTCCTAGTGGCTCTGTGCGGTGGAGGTAGTGAGTTTACTGTGATGACCTCAGCTGTCCTCACACTCCCTGCCACCCTGCCCATGGCATGCTCTCTCCTCCTGGCCTGATTGCCCTCTGACCTGGCACCTCACGGCAGCAGACCAGAGGCTCTGCTGGTGCTGCTAGGTGGGGGCTGGGTGCTTCCACATGAGTGACAACTGGGACTCCACCAGCGCCTTATCTTCAGCAGCACCCCTGAAGGACCTCCTTTGAAGCTGCCAGTCTACCAGGCAAACTCGCACCTTCCAAGGAAGCGAGCTTACCGGTCTGAAATGCAGGGCTAAGAAACCATGTACTCTATTTAGGACAAGTACAGCGAGGGGAAATAATAGCAGACTTTCCAGCTGTCTTGCACAACTTTTTGACTTCGAGCTGTTCCCTTCAGCTCAAAAATGAGCTGCTTCTCAAGGTGATACACATTTCTTCACAAGCAGTGTGAAGGTCTTTCAGTTCTTCCAAGCTGCTTCTGTCCCCACTGCAGCCTGCTTTCTCTCTATCACTGATAACCCTAATGCCTTCTAGCTGGTGGGAATCTCAACAGAAAATTCAGTAGTAGACTTTTGTGTCTACACATGTATAATGCAAAGCAACTTTAGAAGTAAGGTATAAAAAACAAGAACACTATAGCTATTAGTTTTTAAGACAATAATTAATGGGCAGGATTAATTATTTTTTCTACACTGGAAGACAGAAAAAATTGTCATTGTAACCCAATGACTTGGACTGAAGTCTGCTGCTGCTCTCCTATATTTCATTAGGGTTTCTGGTGCATATGTATGAATCTTGGCAGCTTCCTGCAGCCTTCAGTAGTTATTCCATCAAGGCATCAGCTTTGGTGTCAGGTGTAATTGGAATTATGCCTACCATACCTGCAGCCGCTGGCATATTGTGTATCCTCAGATCGCCTCTTCCTTCTGCCTGGACCAGGACAGCTTCCACACTGCTGTAGCTCAGTGCAATAAATGCATCTACAAAATGTGCCTTTCCCTTCTACACAACTCTGAGTGCAATCAAAAGTTTATGTACCTCAGTTCAGAGCACATTGGTACAATTCGGACAAAACTGATTTCAACCTTAAATTCAATGCCCAAAATTAGAGTAATTAAGTCCTGTAAGTACAACCTGTACCCCCTCCAAGGGGGAAAAAACCCCAAACAACAGGAAACAACCAACAAGAATCAATCCTGAGAGATGTATTTATTTTAAACTTATTGTTTCAAACTTAAAGTTGATGCCTGAAATGAGTCAAGCAACCACTAAAGTGCTTCTCTCCACTGAATGTAGCAGAAAGTGAGAGTGAACAACCGGAGTGCAAGTTATAAAACTAAAGCTGTGAGTTCAGCATTGGGTGGATGGGAGTTTTCACTCCTGTTGCGACACTGAAAAACAGGGAGTACTGGATGGGGAGAAGTTCCCTATTGTTCCCTTGTGAAGAAAGCAGCGGTTACCCAAAATCTGGTTCTAGAAGAACTTAAGGTATAAAATAGTGCTCTGAAAACAGCCCCATAGGCAGGTTGGATGTCCTTTTACACTCAGACAGGAGATCACTGGAAGGCTCGTCAGCAGTTTATCACTGAGATAGGTCCTGGTCCTTCTACCAGTAGCATCAAATTCCACCAAGTTAGGAGGACCAATGTCCCATGTCCCAGGTGACACTCAAGCATTATTTTTTTGCAAACAAGCGGTAGCAGTGACAATGATAAATAATTCATGATCTGTCTCCTTTACATCTCTCTGGCTGCATATCCTACAGCCATTTATTAGAATGATACTCTCTCACATTTATTCAAGTATCTATTGCTGAAGGCTCGGAGAAAATAGAAAAATAATTATTCTTCATCAGGATGCACTTGCATTTATAGAAACAGTTGATATATTTATAGAAGTGTTATCTACCTAAACACTTATTCATGTAAGTATGCTAAGAGATTCTATGGTATTTATAGTTAAAGGAAATAAGGAACTTGAAATAAAAATGACATGCATGTTTGTCTAATAATCATTTAGTTCTGATAGAAGTTGCTTTTGCCATTGCATTTATTTAATTAATCCATTTATACATTTATTATTTTCAAGCCTTAACTTAGATATTCTTTCACTTGCTAGATGGGTACACTTTGTGTCATCCTTTGTACTGGTAATTGTATATTGTTCTTCTCATGAAACACCTAGAAGTGTGTTCCTCCTCCATGAGACATCCACAAAGACCTTCTTTCTGACCAAAATGTGTAGATTTGATTTTCAACCTCCCACATAGAATTAAAACAAAAATAATGAATACTACTAAGATCCCCTAATTATTCTGATTAGACAGTTGGCATCCTGATGACTCAGTTAAAAGGGACTTTTGTACTTTATTTGCAAGAATATTAAGCCTCCATATCAGGACTTAGTCCTATGATGATGATATGTTTTTTCTTCTCTGTTTTCCCCTAATGAATACATTACATGTTTTTATTTTTTTTAGCTTAGTTTCTTGAGAAATAATCTGAATAAGATTGCATTATCTCACTGTTCTCCTCCTCCTCCCTCTTTGTCCATTTTTAATCAATTTAGGCAGAGGCCTCAAAGACTGTGAAGTCTTAAAAATTTTGTAGCAATCAGGGCCTGATTAGAGAACACTGACTTCATTGATTCTGCTTCTGAGTGAAAAACCCAGAGGATTTGGTCATGCCTCAGCTCTGGTTATCAGCATCTCCCCAGGGACCAGCATGGGCAGTCGATGTGACTGTGGCCCTCTCTCTTGCTTGTGTTGTCTCTTGCCCAGGCAGCGAGAGGCGGATGGGGAAGGGGTGTATGGGTAGGTGGGGGCACTGTCCTGTGGGAGCATGGGGAACAAAGCAGTCCTGGGAGCACTGTGGGGCAGCTATGGGACCCTGGAGAGACTGTGTGTCATACAGTGGGAGTCACAGTGTGTGGAGAAGCTCTTGTTCTTGAGGTGAGCAGGTGTGAGGTGCTACTTGGCCACTTGCGAGACAAATCCATGTGAAATAAGATTTCCTTAGCTTCCCTGTTTATGTACTGACTTCCTTTCTTTTATGCTCAGCTTCTGCTGTTATTTTGTCCACTGTTCCTGCTCTGGCATAGGTCACAGAGACCTGACTACTTCCCCAGCCTATAATATTTTCTGCAAAGGACGTGCTTTTGTTGTTTTCTATAACTTTCTTACAGAAGGAAACTCCATGTATCCTAGGTTATTGTTATAATTTTTTTCATGATCATCATTTTCTAATGTGAAAAGCTATTGAAAGTAAATGTATGCTGCAGCTTTATTACATTCCATTTAGCAAGAGTATTTTTTCTTGTGTGTAAATGCTTTGTGTCACCTTTAGTTTTCTTCGTGCTTATTTTAACTCCCCGTTTCTTGTTTGCTGCATAAAAATAATTTATTACCCTCTTCTCTGTAGTTTCTAGATACTCAAGAAGTGCAATGTCATGTGCAGACTCCATAGGTACTTCTCATTTATTCTCTGTAATCTTACTGCAGTACAGCTTTCTGAATACTTCCACCAGGCATGTAGAGAAAAAGGGGGTGGATAGAATTGCACTAGAAAATTTCCTTGCCTTCTTTCTCTCGCTCTTAAAAAGTAGTTACCTCATGCTCTATGATAATTGCTACTATGAGGAGATAAGTGCTGCTTTAACCCCAAATTGATGAGCTTCACGTGGCAATTACTTGGTGGAATTTCATTGCCTATGGTACGCAGGTCAGATTAGATGATTCTTCTGGCATTAAAATTTATGAACCTATAAATTTCTGTTTCTCACTTGTTCTCGTAATGCTTCCTAACATTTCCAATGACTAACAGCCCTCTCATCTATCAAATACTCAAAGCTTAGGTAAATTATCCTGCATGACCTTCAATGCTTTTCTGCCATTTTAAGTCTGGTCTTCCAGATGTTGTGCCCCTAAAGCTCTAAGTAGGTTAGGAATTATGAGTGCCTAGAGATGCTGGATGAGAGTTTGATATACTGCTTCAGTGTGAAAAATCAGGTGGCTTGTCCTAGCCATAGGTTGCTTGCCTTGTAAAATCCTTTTTAACTAGCTAGCTTACAGGAGTAAGATATTTATAACTCAGAGGAAATTTTTTTTTGGTGTGTGTGTGGATACATTATGATGATAGGAATTTATATTGATGTGCTTAGGAATTTATTATGGTTGTTTCTAACCAATCCCCTCTCTGTGGACCCAGTTGTAAGCTCTCTCCTGCCACCCAGGGTCTCTCTCTGATCATGTGTTTGGACCCAAGACTTAGTTCTGATGCAGCACAGCTGCATAACCTCCCCACAGACAAGTCTGAAAGAGAGGTCAGAAAGTCTGTATGGAGATAAAAAAGACAAAATTACTGGAAGAAGTAGGATTGTTGTGATAAGATCAGAAGTAGCCGGTGTATTCAAGAGGAAAAACATCAGCGTGGAAAGGTATGAAAAAGTAATGGAAAAAATTTAGGACACTGATTGTGCTGGTTGGGGCTGCTGGTTGTGAATGATCAGCTCACCAGGTAAAAATGGACAGTGCCATCAGGAGCAGGTGCACATGGATAACCCTGTGACAAGGAAGACCTGCTCTGTGGAGCTGCAGAGGCCAGCCTGCCCCTCCCTGCTTGTGCCTGCTGGGCCGGCCAAAGCAGTCCGGGTACTTTGTTAGGGGTGGGGAGCACATCTGTGCTCAGCCTTATGGCTGGATAAATACAGCTGCCTAAGCGCTTCTCTCTGTTTGCCATTGAATAATTGCTCTGTGCTTTAAAGTTGTTTTCTTATCTTGTTGCATAATCCTTTGTGCCACAGTATCAGGATGCTGGAACAAATGAACCCAGGAGAGGATCAGTAGTAAGTTCCTTAAACATCAAGTTCAAAACCCCCATGCATTTTGCAAAAGTTACATTTCTTTTAAAGTTGGTTAGCATTTTTAAAGTCTTCATTCCAATTTTCCCTTTTGTCATGATCTTAATAATGTTCTTGTCCCTGCTTTCTGCTGCTTCTATTGTGTGTGTTGTATCACTAAGTTATTTGAAACTGTTTGTAATGATTCATCTTTTTCCTTCAGGAAGAAGACTTCTCCTATAGTGGAAGCTTTAAGTTAGAAGCAGGTTTAACATACAGATTTGTGATATCCCAATGCAGCATGAGCTGAAATCTTCAGAAAAACCTTTGCGTTGTCACTGGAAAAGGTGTTTGGACTACAAGGCTAGATCCTGGCAGATGACAGACATGTTTCTAAGTGGCAAGCACAAGTTCAAGTTCAAGTTGCCCTGATTAGGCAGCTGAAGATTCCTCAGAAGGGAAGAAGGAGAGTATCTCCTGGTGAAAGAAAACTTTCAGAAATCAGATGGGTGCCCTTTGCAGCCTGCCCAACAATTTTAAGTGCTCCTAGAGACTCCTTCGTTATGGGCTGGAGGAAATTAAAGCTTCAAAATCACTGAGAAAGCCTGTGTGAGAGGGCTGAAGGAGGGAGTTTTGGGTTCACTCTGAGTGGCACTTGGACACATAATGCTTGACCAAGCTACAGCTGCCATTAGGTGTAACAGTCTGGAACTGGTCGCTTGGCAGGGCAGGTAAAAATCTGTGTGAGAGGAGATTGGGAAACACCTTTAGAGCATGTTTAATACATAATAGGATAAATCAGCTTTGTTAAATGAAAGTGGTATAGTGACTGATGGATGAGGACTACTATAATCATTTACAAAGACAGACCTATACAACTGTTAGCATAAAGACATGCAAGGCAATGACAGCCAAGATTTTCTCATGGGAGGAAAATTGAAGCCAGAGACATAAGACATTTATGTGGGCACATGGGTTATTAGTTTTTGATTAAATTTCATTGTTGAATCAATTGCTTTATTGTTTGCTAATGAAGGATCATTTTTAGCAAATATTTTTATTATAATTTATATTTAGTGTTGCAGCCTTTTTTATAATAGTGAGTACTAAGAAGTCATGAAAGGATTTAAAATCTTATTATTTTAGAAGTATTGGGTCCTCTGTCTTAATGTCCAAGTTCTTAAAAATTTCTTCCTCTAAGCACAAGAGCTAAGAACTTGCCTCCCTCAAACTCTTATTTAATTGCTTCAGCAAAAGAGTTTAGGAACTTCAGGAAAAAACACAAATTATCTGTGATCCAAATAAAAATGGCACAGCTGACAACAGTGATTATCTCCTTAAACCATGTACAAGGGAAGATCTCACTGTACGTTTGAAGAGTAAAATACCCAGAAGGAGTTAGGCTTTAAATAAGTGAAACAACCAAATGGTTGAAGAAAGGAAGATATTTTCACAGTGTCTCAGCTGTAGATTCCTGAAAGATCCCTCCAGGGAGAGTTTATCAAATAAAACGCAGATACCAGTTGTTTTGCAGTTTGGACAAAGAGAGTTTGCACCACATATCAGTTGAGACATAAACCAAATATCTCTCTGATAAACTTTGCTTTCTGGGCAAAGCTAAATCTGTTTCTGAATGTAGTAAGCAGGAAAACATTTGGCATCTCCTCCAGAGTAAGAATGGGATTCTTAGGTTATTGAAGCTAAGAGGAAGGTGGTTGCAAGATGTTTTTAAAATCAACTAATTTCTGTGGGTATTCTAAATGAGATCGTGTCTTTCATTAGCCACAGCTTTAATCAGTGTATTCACTTATTCTTCTGATGTCTTACACAAGGCAGTAAGTCCAGTGTAAGAATCTAGTAGTCCAGGTCATAACCCAAACAGAACATGAGATGAAAAAACAGGAGAAAATATTAAAAGCATTCCTTTCTGGTTTACTTTTTTTTTTATGCAGACAAAGTGAATAAAAGGTTTTCCACCTTAATAGTTAAATCTATACCTCAACTACGGCATTCTTTTACTTGGAAAGCAAAAGGACCATTAACAGGTTTTGATGATTGCTTTCTTTGAACCAGTCAAACAAAAATACTGTCCCTTATGTGAGGCTGATATGGTATTTACCTGATGAGCTAAAATGTTTCATTTCATTTTGTCCCTCAGGGAAATTCTGTCCCAACAGATTCCCTTTTATTTTTTTTTTAACTTTAACTTTAACTTTAACTTTTTTTTTTTTTTTTTGACTTGGTATCTACTTTTTTACCAGTTGGTAAAAACAGAACAGATAAATCAGTCTTACTGGAAAACAAACAAAAAAAAGAAAGGTATAGGTAATTAGATTTGTATACATATAGAAACTAATTTGCAGAAGAAATAAAACTCTTTTACTCTAGAACCTGATCATTTTAACATATATTTCATCTACTTTCTACAGAATTACAGTTTTTTTTAACAGGTAGAAAAAAAAGCCTTTAGGAAAATTTTCTAAATGTATTTTCAGAATTTTTTCTTCACATACAATCTTGTTGCTTATTCTTACAAATCTGGGTTCATCATTATCTCTCTAAAACATGATAATAAATCTCTGCTTCCTTCCTATACCTATGAAGGTGGGACCTTTTCCTGTGCTATACTAACTCAGTAGGAGATGCTGCATAACATTTGTATTCATTGCCCTTTTCTATATGTGCTTTAAGGCAGGATAAAAAAATAGCAATAACAGAATTACTATTTGTCCCAAAGATGATCGGTGGAAATTTTCTTTGTGACTTGGTGATCTGGTAACTTTTAGTTGTCCCTGACTTTACAATAATATCTACTACTATCTCTCCTAAGTTTTTTTGTTTGTTTGATTTGGATTTCACTTTTCCTTTAACAATATCCTTATGGCAGAGAACCCCTCATGGTTCAAATTCCATTTTCATATGTAAATGGTGGGATATTCAACTGACTAAAATAAGTGCAATTTGAAAGCGCTGTTCATTGGTGTTTACCAGAGCTTGATTTTATGTTTTATGTGTTGACCACATTGTTGCTTCTGGGCCTCAAAATCTGAGCCAAGAGTTAAAACTATATTTTCCCATCTATTCTTCATTCTGCTAGAAAATTACTTTCTTTCAGTTGTAAACAAAGGGTGATTTATCTTTGTGGCTAGAAGGAATGGAATTAGCCCATCGTAAATTCAAGGTAATCTGTTTCTCCATTAGTAGCTTTAGTTCAACAGCTAATAAAGGCAGAAGACAGTACATTAGAGAATTATTGTAAGGTGACATTTTAATGAGAACATAACTTTTGGGGAACTGAAAAAGGATATGCAGCCACAACCCCAGTAAGATGTTGAAGGCTGGCCTGACTTTCTTTCATCTGAGGCAAATAACTGCCGGGGTGGTTTTAGTTAAATGTGCCTCAGACTGTCTGTACTTGCTCTGCATAAAGAGCAGGACAGCCCAATTCATTAAACAGAAAGAAAAGGATGCTTCTGTTCTGGCCAGGCATGGCTGCCACACAGCATTTCAAGTCTTGAGAAAAACACTCTTTACTTGAGGCTGGACCTCAAGTATGTTTTTTATGACCAATTTGCTATAAATGATTCATTAAGAGCATTTCAGAACTATACCCTTGGGTGAAAAAAAAAATAAACTTTCTACGCATGCATCCAGATTCAAATATACATAGATACATCTTTCCTACTTAGAAGTGTGCTATGTGCATAAACCTATGTCCTTAATCCACTTGCTATATCTTATTTATTCTGCAGTTGGATTTCTCTTCAGTTTATGACATTAAATACCACATTGCTTAAATAAAATACCTGTATTTCTGTATTTCCAGCCATTGATTCAGCAGTGTCCTTCTTCATATTGTGTGCTTTTGAAAGTCTTCTATAATTTGTACTTTTTCTTTCTACAGTTACCTTTTGCTGTCAAAGCTTGCCACGTTTCTGTAATAAATCTCTATTATAAGAGCACATGCACATGTTAGTGTGCATAGAAAACAGAAATCATGCCTCAAAGAGGGGAGATTTTGCTTCTCCAGAGCAGTGTAAAACAGATTGTGGGGCAGTACAAATGGAGAAGGTGTGCCTGTGTCCCTTGGGTGCCAGGGGGGATATGGCTGTGCTGTCTGCTGTCCTATTTCTCCAGCCAGTGCCTCGGTCAGCAATGCCCTGCTGGAGCTGGAAAGCATCACCATGTCCATTCTAAACCAAGGGTAGAAATACCCAAACTCAAGGGCTAAAAAGTAAGTTCCAAATGTTGGTCAAAATCTTTACCTTGCTATATTTATATGTGTGAGGCTTCCTGGCTGGTGAAACCTGGAAATCCACCCCGGCTGGCACTGGAACCCTGTCAGGTCCTTCCTCATGGCCAGCTCTGGCACAGCCAGACTTGGTGCAGATGTGAGGGTGGAGCTGCAAGCAGAAGTGTCAAAGGGAATAGTTTTGCTTGAGTGGTGGTGGGCTTGAGACCCAGCTCAGTGACCCTGCACGTAATGGGGAGATTTCTGCTGAGTTTAGTGAAAAACATGTCCCTTTGAAGGATGTTTTCAATAGTTGTAGTGTTTCAACAGCCATAATTAGGCCAGGACCTCTGTGACAAATTGGACCTAAATCTGCAAGAACATTTTAAAATGTCTGAATGAAAGCTAGAACAAACAAAAAGAGTAACCTTCAGTGATGAAAATTAAGTTTAGAAAGACTTGTTGACTCAAATGTATCTTATTCTAAACAGCAGTGCTAATCTTAAGGTTTACAATTATAAGAAAGAAGAACAAGTGCAAACGTCTTTGTGAACATTATATTCAAATGTGAGTAATTGAAGAAAGGAGAACATTTTGTCCCTCAGAGGAACTGCGTGAGCTTTACAGTATTTTCTCAGATTTAGATAACATAGCAAACTCAATGCAGCTCACATTGCAGTCAATGAGAAGCATTATTTTCAAAATCAAAAGGCAATTATGAATGAAGAAAAGAGTAAAATGACACAGTGCCATTTCATGGTACTAGCAAAATAGAATCAATGAACCAAAGTCAGAATTTAAGATATCTGGATAGCTGTTTAGGTTTGCTGGTTATTTCCAAGGGTGGCTGACAGACATGGAATTCCATAAATGCTCTTGAAATGCTGAGGATGAGAAAGCTTGTGCTGTTCTACAGCTGTTGGGGCAAAAGAAAAAATTTCCATTTGAATTAATAATGTTCCAGTATAACTGGAAAAATCCCTGTGTAGTTTTGAAATTCCTGTTACTTTTTGGAGAGTGTTGAGACTCAGCCATGAGATCCTTTAGGTGAAATTTCACACTCTGTAAGAAGCTACAGAACAAAATAAGTTGTGACTGTGAAAGCTGGTCTTGGACACAGATGAATGAAGGAAAACCAAATCAGGAAACCCAAACTGACAGAGAGGACCTTGTGGGACCCTCCCCCCCCCCCCCCCTCCCCCAAGAAGCTTTATCAAGGAGGCTACCATCACTGTAATGAAAGGGTTTAAAAATGCAGCCAATATTTGGAATAAAGGAAAGGAAGGAGTGTAGTTTTTTTGAGATAGTGGAGATTTCCCTTCTCAGCTAACATTAAAAAAAGTGATTGTGAGCATAAAACCTACTGCAGCCTGACTGTTTGTAGTCTCTGAGGATAATAAAGATCAGTCTCCAACAGAAGATTTTAGCTGCACCCAGAAGGTTTTAACAACCTGCTGCTCCCAGGATGTGAGAAGTCCAGGAAACATCAAAACTTGGTCCAAAGATCAAATCCATTGCAAAATTTCCTCAAAATGCACACATTTCTACATGTGCAAATAAGTGAAAATGTAGAAAAATTAGAATCAATATGGATGAGGAAAAATAGAATTAATAAATGACTATTCAAAGCTTAGGTTAAATTCTATTTGGCTGTTAATGAAAAGGAGTGATGTTTTGCAAAGATGTGGTGATTTTCAGCTTATAAAGGTCGAAAAATAGTACCTGAAGCAGCACTTCTCCTTGGTATGTCTCATCATCCAGTTTTCAAGAAAAATTTATGAAGCTTGAAGTGTCTTTTGACTTTCCTCTTTCCTGAGCAACGTAACTCATCAGCTACGTACTACATGGAATCATGAGAAAAGTTCTTCATGGATTGCAGTGAAGCACTGGCTATAATAAAACTGAGGAACTTCTTGACCATGGAGCATTCAAGAATGACCAGAAAAATGAGGCAAGGAACAGCAACCAGACCCATTACTCTTTTTCTTCCATCTGCATGTCTCTCACACTAACACAGCTAGTGATAATCTTGAGTACTTCATAGAGCAGCTGTGTTGGGATACCCATGAAGATTAGATATTGCTCTGAGGTGAGGGAAAGAAGTAGCTTTGCACTGCTGCTGTTCTGCCCATGGGAGATACAGGAAGTCAGGGCCCAAGGGATGGCTGTCCTGGACAGAGGTGATGCTTTGTGGCTGTGTGACAGTCATTTCAACAAAGGTCACAAATTTCAAAGTTGAAAATTTAAAGCAAAAAAGAAATGCTGCAAGGAAGGATTCTTTACCTTCAGCTTTGTCCCATTTCCAGCTGCTAGTACTGTGTTTTTACTCCATCTCTGCATGCTTCAGGCATCTATCTGTTGTTGGGAGGGGCTGTTTTAAGACAAGCCCCTATATCTTTTTCTCGGGAAGTTTCATGTGCTGATTTAAGCACTTTGCTCTGTTTTCATTATGTAAAGGGAGAGCTAACTGAGCTCAAAGTACATTTGTTCCTCATGAAAAAGGAGAAAATGAAGACTTTACAAGAGAACATGTTGTTGCTACTTACATAATAGCTGCCATCTTGGGCTAAAGCAACTCTGCAAGATTTTCCCAAACAAAATGTAGTGTCATTTCATATCAGTACTTACATCTCCTTGTGGCTTTAGGGGAGATAGAAAAAACCTTGGACTATTTGCTTCATTCTCAGCCTTTCAGCTGATGCATGGCACTGTAAAACTATCTGACAAGACAAGTAATCGTGTCACTCAGTTTATGGCGAGGATATGATAACTTTATACCCGTGCAGGATTACATTTCTCACCTGAATACAAAGATGAAAAGGTAGGTAATGAAACCAAAGAAATCAGTAAAATCCAACTGACATAATCACTCCATGCAAGAAAGTCTTTTGAAGCAAAGCTCTGTGGCAGAACCTGTATCTATACAATGGTGCAACCCAAGAGGAATGGATCTGAAAAGATGAGGAGCTGAGTCTGTGGACTGGGTGTTTATCTACATTTCAAGAAGCCTTCCCTGGCCTAGCTCTAACCTTCCTGCTTGGAAACCCCAGGAGTGGCTGGTGTGCCTTGGGTGCTTCCCTGGCATCTGACAGTTTAGCTCCACTGGGAGGGGCACAGCTTACATACATGGACTGCACTCATCTCCATGATGTCACCCGAGGTACTGCAGGTGGGGACAACTGGGAGACTTTCAAAACTGCATTGCCCTCCACAGACTAAAATTCTGCTATAGATGCAGCCCACACAGAGTGGTCTGAAAAACATTTTGCAGTTCTATTGTTTTGATTCGCTGGACACAGGTGGACTTTTAATTGTGTTTGTGCTGTTGATGAGTGGCTTGTTGTTGTTTTTTCTCTCCTTCTACCCCCTCCCCCTTTTTTTTTTTTCTCTTTCCTTTAAAATCTTCTAGAATGAATAAGTATAGCAAGATAATTCTGTGAGACGAATTACCATGCTATGAACAGGGAATTATTCTTCAGGCAAGAGATGTATTACTGTTTGCATATTTCCAATGGAATGAAAAGAGATTTGTTTCACTGCATCTACTGATGATTGAGTGGTTTGGTTCAGAGAATCTCTTCATGCAAAAATGATTTCCAATGAACTATGAGATGAGACTGGCTAAGGAATAAATGCCTGTATTTTCTACTTCATCTTCTTCCTTTATTGTTTAGAAAAAAGAGGATGGGGAACCAGAGCTTACAATTGCATACATGTCTTATCTTTATTGGACCAAACTTCTGGCATACTTTTCAAAGACACTTTTCAAATGGAAAGTGTCAGTGTTTGTTATTCTGCTGCCTGTTCTGATATTTTTGGCCATCTGAATCACATAAACCTGGATAGGATAGAAGGATCCAGACTGAAATTGCAATCATAGATGCAACAGATGGCTATGAGAACATTGAATAAACTCCGATTTGTTGCTGATTGCAAAACAGAAACCTGTCAACAACAGCAGATTATGATCATCTCTCCAAGTCTTAAGACCAATTGGAGACTACTTTCAGCCTGGAATGATTAATTTGAACAGGTGAGATGCCCCTCAGTATGAGTCTGCACAAACCCAGTAACTCTTCAGGGTGCAAGAGCCAAATCATCGTATTTCAAAGATTCAGGATGTTAAAATGGTATTACCTAATGGAGGCTGCATAGCCCTTATGTATTTGTTTGCAAGTCCAGCTCTGGAGGCACTGACACTGTCTGCCTTTTAAAGATGGGCTAAACACAGATCATGTGACTGTTGTAAGCAGCAGATGGATTGTTCCTGATGAACGTTTCTACTGCAAAGTCTGGAGAAGGATTTGGAGGTGAGTCAGTGTATGATGCTGCATGACAAGCCTGGGGAACAGTGGGGTTTGGGACTCCTCCTGCTCAACCTGGGCTGTGTAGCTCAATATAAAGGTTTGTATTCTGTATGGTCATTCAGTTAAATTAATTGAAAACCTGCCTCCTTCTTGAAAATCAAAATACTTACAAATTTCTAACCACCACCACCATCACATAGATATACAATTACAAAGTTAAATACATGCTCGGATGGAAGACTATGCCTCAGGTAATTTGCAATTGCTGGAAAAACACATCTGATTTAAAAAAATCATTTGTAATCCACCCTCAAAATGACAGGTATTTACTCTCCCTATCATAAAAGCTATTGGCTGAATTGGCTCAATGTGATGGTCTCAACAAAGAGGCAGAATACGTTTTAAGCATGGATTGAGCAATACAGTTAAGCTTAAGGTGGTCTTTGCAGGTCATGGATGAGGCACTCTGTGTAAATAACGAGCTGAAAGTTCATAGAATTTGGATCTTGAAGTTAGGAAAGAAGTCATGGTGTGGTAGTAAAACGCAGCTTTTGACTCAAGCTTTTCTGTAACAAAATATATGCATATGTTGTTTGAAAATGGAGTTACTATGGTAATTTGTTATTTACCAGAGAGGAGCAATTGAACAATTTTTTTTCCTAGCTGGTTTATGAACAAGTCACACCTGTTCCTGAGTGGGTTTAAATTACTCACCCTTCTTTTCTATGCCAGACTTTTCATGTTCAATTGCTTTGCTGTTTCTATACACTCCTTCCACTGATGACTGATGCCACTTCTCATTTGCAGAAGTAATTTTTTTTCTATGTGATATCTCAAAGGATAATTTTGTTTTTTTTTAAATTTAGAACCTCTGTCTATAAATTAACAAAAAACCTATGCATCGAACATGTCTTCATACGTATATAAAATATATGTATCTAGGTAGATGTAAACACACATCTGTATTTCACTGAAACTTGGGTAAGCACTACTCTCTTTAAGATTGCAGAGATTTAATATTCATCAGTTTGACCTCTGCTCATGCCAGAAAAATTCCCTGAACAGATGAGAAATTGGATCCACAGAAGAGAGTGTATAAAAAGAAATTTTTTCCAAAATTAATTGATTTTCAACTTTGCACAGTGTGGTGTGCACTAAGCCAGATGCAGAAAAACACAGAGGCAAATGTCATACCTCCTGAATTATAACAGCTAGAAAGCTAACTCCACCCTTTAGCTCCTATGGAAATCTCAGGTGAGGTGTTGGTTTTTTCTTGTGGGGTGGGGTGTGGGTTGTTAAGCTCACACACAAAAATAAGTTACAAAAATCAGCTTACTTTGTAAAACATCAGTAGGTTATAAAAGTCCATTAGTATCCCTTGACAAACCCTTGCCAGAAGGGAGGAATGAGATCAGCAAATCATGGGCATATTATGATTTGATCCTACCACATGCTCAATTAGATCAAAGCTTACCAACTCCAAATGCCCATTTTAAATTTTATAATAATGCCTCAGGCCAAAGAAATGGGTGCCATGGCAGACGTGTTCTGTGATGATAACTGAGACATTTAAGACTCAAAATATTCATGATTTTTAGGGCTATAATGTCAGCTTTAAGGATTTTTAATTAACACCTTCTGCATGCATTAAATACGCTCCTTTCACCAACAAAGACTTTTTTTTCCCTCTTAAATTCTCTGAAAAGAATTTTGCTTCAGGTCTTTTATCACTATCAAGAAATAATAGCAACCACCACATTAAAAAGAAATTACTCGACAAAATGAAAGATTTGCTCGGCTGAGAACATGAGAGAGTGCATACAGTTGTGGGGTAGCTCTTAATATTAATTATATTGCTGCATTCTTCAGAGGAGGAAACAAGATGTTTTTGTCAAGATGCTGGGGAATTGTAGGGGCTATGGTGAGGTTATGGTAAAGGGCTGGACAAATGCAGAACTGTCTCCAGAGAGACTACAAGCAACTTCAGTCCTATGCATTTAAATGTCAGGTGCATTCAAGGCAGATGTTGTACCTGCATGCACAGAAATCGGCACTCCTGACTGGCACTGTCCTGGATCTCTCATGAATCCATGGGCAGAAGAGGTGTGGTTCCCCTCGCAGCCTGCTGGTCTGTGCCGCAGAGCACCCCACAGACCACTGATGGGTTACTGTGAGGCTCCTCTTCCAGGCAAGAAGAGCAGTGTTAGGGAGCAGTGTTAGGGAGCAGGTTCAGGGAGCAGTTTTGCTGCAGCCATCCTGGTTTTTGTCTATGGATTAGAGAAATGTGTAAACAAATCCATTGCTTGTTTGTGCACCAAACTGCTCTGGTACATGGGGCACCTCACCACTGAAAAGCTATCAGCCTCCAGAGAATGTACCAGCTTTTCCAAGGGAAGGCAATATTCTCTGTAAACTGTTAGAAGGATTCACTGATTGCCCAGAAAAAAAATGCCATTTCCTTCTTGTTTGTCCCCACCTCCACTTCCCCAGCTTCCCCTACTCTTTCTTGCACATATGCTACTTTCCTCTTTGGTCCAAATCCTCTTCTTACCTGCTTCTCGGCTCCAAAACATGGGGCAGCCCATGATGTCTCCTCATTCATGGTACTTGCACCTCTTTTTCTCTAACTCCTTTGGAGCACAGCTCTTCTCTTCCTGCTCTTCTTGATCATATTACCATGGAAAATTGATTTCTCAGCCCCTCCTTTCTTGTCTCCTCACTCCTGCTTTTCCTTCTCCCTCTACATCATCCCAGAAATGTCAGGTTTTATGGGCTCTTTATGAGACTCCAAAGGGGTCTGACATGAGTAATCAAGTCCAAAATTTGAGGCTGCTCTTTGTGTGTGTCGCACTTTTAACTAACGACCTTCCCAAAATCCTCCTCCTTGTCCACAGCCAGGGAAGCTCCAGTATTTTCCCAGTGTGGCTTGGGGATGATTTAAGAGACTGACTGTTCATTAGCATGTTGGTAGAATCAAAAATCTGACAAAAACGCTAAAAATTTGGGACAAAATGTTATTGATTAATCATGTAGATTACCTCATATTGCTTTGTGTGTGCTACTGAATTCTGCTGAAGCAGTGCCTCTGCAAGTGTCTCAGGAGCATTACTCTGCTATGTATTAAAGGAAAGTAAAGACCCTTTGGTCTGGGTGTCATGTTGCAGTTTTGCAGGACTCATATGGATTCGGTGTGAATCCATTGCATACTTCATTGTGAGGTTGAGATTCTGCAGGCCCATCATCCTATTCCTGCATGATGTGCCAGCAGAGAGACCCGTGATATCTGCCTCTGTGCAGGATCAGCTGGTGTTAAGGCAGAGTGTTTATTTGTAGCTCTTGAGAATCTCCCCCTGTTTATAACACTATGATCTTGGTGACTAGAAAGAAATAAAAACAAAAGAAAAAAAATCTTTGCTTCCAGCTGGAATTTGCAATCTGAGATGAATAAATTGGCATGGCTCCTCTTCCTGGGCACAGGGAGTGCTCAGCAGCAAGAGGACACCGGAGCAATGTTGAAGGTTTGTTATGTTTCATGCAACGCTGGGTGCTCTACTTAGGCCTGCAGAAGGACTTTCTTCATCAGTATCAGCTCTCTCGAAGCTTTGAAAGAAACAGTCTTCAGTCTTCCTGTCTTTATTTTAAAACAGCTGTTCTCCTCAGATGCTTTTAGCTCCTTATAAAATACTTCTGAACTTTTTACCCCCCTAGGTTGTGTCCTTTGAGTGCCTGTCTTGTAGCCAATACCTCTTTCCACCTCAAATGCCCTTAACAGTGGGATTTGGGGAAGGCTTTATCTAATGGCATCCTTCTGGAATGACTCAGAATTAGTCTGGGTCTTTCAGGTACCTTTCCCTCTGGGAACTATTAATCTATTTATATCCTGAAAGGCTTGGCTTTGTACCTTTGTTTTTGATGGTACTCTTCAAGCTGACAAATATGAATGCTGAAAAGCCCCCAGAATCTCAGAATTAAAAGAAATTCAAACCACTCTGGTGAAGCAGATTCAAATACTCATGACATTTAATACCCACAAGAGCTGCTGTTGTCATATCCTTCAGCTGTAGAATGCAGGGCACGACATGGACTTGTCCTCTGATTGAGCTAGAATAGGTTTTTCAAAGATTTCTGCACTTTATTTAATGACTTCAGGTGATGGCAAATCTAGCACATCTCTTCATGGGTTATTCCCATAGTCCCGTATTTGCAATTCTGATCAGCATAGGTGCAAACAATGACAATATAAGAGATGCCACTATCAGAAATATTCTTCCCGTGCTCCTATTTACAACCTGATGGAATCATTACGAGGACTATATCCAGATTCAAGCCCTCACTTAGGTACTGACTTACTGAAAAAAAAAAAAGTGTAGGGCTGTTTCTTCAAAAGGGTCTTCTGAGTGTGGAGAAGTGACTTTTATCCCACCTTTGTAGTGGCACACACTTGTTAACGCAAAGGCTGAATTCAGAAGCAGCCCATCTCACATATGTGGCTGTTCTGGAAAAGCTTTTTTCCTTTGTTCCTCTTCCATCCTATTCCAAGCCCAAGACAGCACTGACACAGTTACAGCCTCAAAGTGAAGGCTTACTTGTGTCCCCTCTGTGTTGGACAAGCGGTGCAGGAGGACCTGAGCCTGCGTGAGCTGCCTGTGAGGGGAGCAGGGGTGGCAGCCAGCCCTGGACAAGCCAGTGGTGGGGCACAGAGAGGGCAGCAGCAAGTGCAGCTCTCCAGCTTGAGCTCCTCATCCTGGCTTGCTGAGCTGGCGCTGGAGGCAGGTGAGGAAAGCTGGTGCCTCAGACAGCTGATGACCTCTCTGCTCTCCACTCTTGGTCCCCCACCTGTTCTGTGATGCCTTTGTTAGCTAGCATGACTAATGCTGCAATTACATGCTGGGATTTATCCGCACTGCAAACTGACAGCTGACAATGTGAATTTCTCTCTCTAAAATCCTTTTGTGCTGGCATTTTGCAGGCAATATACTGGAATTTTTGTTTTCTGTCTGGGTACTTACCATGTATGCTTTGGTTAGTCTAAATTGAAATGTTAGACACAGACAAAGACTACAAATTCCTCCTAGTTTTGTACAAATTTTCCAGATGTCAGTGCGAGTCCATCTTGGCCAATAATGCTTTTAACATTTACTTTGGTCTTAGACAAACCAGCTTCCAGCCGAGACTTAAAACAGCCTTGACCATTCCATTGGCCTATATAACATTCAACCTGCAGCTTCATTTCCATGCTGTCTTCAGAAGTCCTTTTTTGAACTGCTGCTTAGTGTTAATGTGCATTTATACATTGACTGTCTTTTATTGACGGAAGAAATCAGTATTTTAAAAAATGTATTATTAGTAAAAAAAAAGTGAAACCGTATCTGGAGAAAAACATGTGTTTTACAGCAAGTTATTATATGGATTCATTGTGTAGCATACCCAGTACCATTAAAGGGCTTTCATTAGCACAGAAGTCACTTGCTCCTGATGTGAATGGGAGTTTTACTAAAGTCTCCAGTGGAGCCAGGTTTTCAACCATCATTTTAAGGCTTTTATTATAGGAAGAGGTTTATTGAGTGATTTTACAGTCTTGAAGGAAGAAAATCTGTCCAGTTTCCTGCCTTATTTTTACACCTATGGCTCAGAAGAGAGATGCAGACAAAATCTATAAAAACCAAATTTCTTTTATAGACAATGGAAAATGTACTGGGTTGAATTTATCTTGGTTGTGTTTGATCAGCTGTTCCAATGACTCTACATCCACTGCCTGTGCATAATGGGCACATGGCCAGCCTGCTGTAAATGAACTGCACCAGTACAAAATGCAGAGGAGAGAGACTATTTTTCTTGAAATAGCACTACACAATGTCATATTTAAATCCCCCCACATGTTACTTTACAGGCAACACACAGTTACAGCAAAGTGGCTGATGTCTTCCAGCTAATTTTTTGACTAACCTGAACACAGGGGGAATGAGCTTCAAGTCATTTGGTTGATGTGCTGCTAGGATGAAAGAGACTATGAAAGGAGCAGGGAGTAAAATATTCAGTGAACTTGTGCTGTGCAAAAGGAGGGAAGAGGGCAGATGGAGGAAAAAGTACAGAATCAACACAGCAGAAGAAAGGCATTCAGAAAAAGAACTAATGAAATATTAAATGCCCATAAATAGTCAGTGAAACCTGTGCTGTGTGGGGCAGCATTACTATTATGCTAACTCCTGAATGAAGCCATCTGCAAAGAATTCACCAAAAGCCTAAGTATAATTCTTCTCTGTCATTAGATGATTTTAGAAATGATTGGTTTATGTCAGTTTTGATGAAGCTGCATAAAACACAAAATACACCTTACACATGCTAATACCTTGTGCCAAGAATCCTGTTGTCTTTTCCTCTGGACATTGGGTTATGAGGTGTGTTTCCTAATGACTGAGATATAACACAGGCTAAATAAATACATAAGATCATCAATTTTTTTCTCCTGGATATGGATTTAAGTGATGCAGAATAACTTGCTGGATCCTGCAAGTCCTTCCTAGTAGTTTTTGTTGTAGGTGCTGACACAACACAGTTATTGTTGGACTGCTGTATTCAATATGCCTGCCTGGATGAAAAATAATTTTCTAGCTTTATATTTTTGACAGATTTATAATCAATGCTTATATGAATTGCCTTGTTTTCCTACACATTCAATTAATGTTTTTTTGGTATAATCTATATTTCCAGCTCTGGGATACAGATGTTGCTAGAATGGGGTTCTACATCCAAGTCTGAAAAATGAAAGGAGAAAAAAGACGCCATGTGGAGAAGGATTTTTTCCTTTTGAGCTTGCAGGATCTCTACAAATATGAGTAATTACATTAGGTTTCTATAATGAGTTCTGTATTTTCACTCATGGAGGCAAATTTTCGAAGTCATAGACCGGTACATCCAGGACAACAGACCTTAGCAAGGAAGAACAGGAGACTTCCATAGCAGTGCCAGGACACTCACTCCTTATGCAGGTTGGCAGCAGGTGCCAGTCCCCAGGATCTGCTGGGAGATGTGTGTACATGAGAGGCCACAGAAAATATGCCAGAGAAGCACAGCTGAGCAGAGAACCAAAAGGGTCGACGGACACAGCTTCCCACATTGCCCAGAGAGAACCGCGAGCATCAGCATTTCCATTTGCCTCTTGCTCTGCAGCAGTGCAGGTGCCCAGGTAACCACTGACTGCTGTGCAGGCAGAGTTCATGGCCTACAGCCCAGATGTCATCTCCAAAGGAACAAATGTTTTGGGAAATGCGTGACTCTGTAAGCATGGTATTGTGAGATTTACCCTGCCAGATGATCCCACTGAATGCCAGCTGGAATAGTGCCTCTTGAACATAAGACATGACACAATGGCTGCCAGAGCCTCGTAGTAGGCATTTAATTTTGCTTGGCTTCCTTCAGGATGGGAGAAGCCTTTTTTTTTTACAAATTACTCAGTAGGCCTATCTGAAATTATTTTCTTCTTGAGAAATTGCTCTGAGGACATTGTTTATAAGCTGCTGACCTTTAAATGGCCTTCTTGTTCCATTACCACGGTTCTTGGGTATTTAAAGCTCCAGGTCACTTTCACTTTTAATTGTGTTTTATTATTCTCTGTTGTTGCAGAATGTTTCAGTCAATTTAACTAGAAGGGAGTCTTATACTCTTCCCTTAATGGATTGAATTTGGGTCATAACAAAATGAGCAATTATCCTTGCCTATTTTATTAATCTTAGTCTTGTCTCATCTATTTTTAAGTTGCGGTGGACCTCCTTTAAAGGCAGCTATAAGCAGAGTTTATTGCAGGTAAGCAGGAGAGACTGTTCTCTACTGCTGGGGGTGAAAGTATGAGGAGGAAGAAGTAAGACATGGGGAGAGTTTAATGCTGGTAGGATTTTTAAATAATTGCATGGTTCATATATTTTGTTTCAGAGTAAAGTGAAAATTAATAAAGCAGTGACTTTATCTGACATTTAATCCTGAGTGTACATAGAGGCTTGTTGAGCAAAGCATCAGCTTTCTTTCCTTTCCTTCCAAGATTTACTAATTAGACTTTAGTGGTAAAGTACTAAAGCTTAGTATAGATGAAATCTTGCATCTTCCAATTAACAAACGTGATTATGAACCACATAAAAAACATGATGGTAACTTCAAATGCTGTTTCTGTAATACCTTGGCAGAATTGTAAGATGCCAATCAGCTTACTAGCTGTAAGCTTCCAACATGGGAAGTGGCTTGAATTTATTTTTAATTATAATTCTCATTTTCTCCCACTCCCTCCTAATTCTGCCTTTCTCTTCTTAAACCTTTTTGCTCAAGTTCTTCTCCCACTCTATCTTTACTCAGATTCTCTGTCCTTCTAGTACATTGTTCCCCATGTTAATTTCAAATACTCTCTTCTTTCATTTGCAATATAGTTTCCGTTTCAAGCAATATGAAAATTGCACAAAGGGATTTGACACTACGGGAAAAATTACATGCCTGAAATTCTCCAAAGTCCAAAGTTTCAATATAAACCCACCTATCTAGATGTCACTGAACTCTGGGGTACCTGAGTCATCCTTTGGAAGTTCCCCTTTATGACAAAACTCTCTCCAGTCTGAGCAATTTATGGTTAGTTGATGCCTTAGCCCCATGACAGCCCTGAAAATAAGAATCTTTTTCCCTGCAAACTCTAAGGTCCTGAATTTAATCAGCATTCTCCAAAAACATACTGTACATGATGTAAAGGTTTGATTCCTCACTAAATGCAGTTGTGGTGACTTCCCTTTAATACACAGTTATAGGCTCAGTGTTTGAGCATAGGAGGTAAATACCAGGAGGTGCCTATGAAGTACGAGGCCTGACTCCTTCCTCAGCATCAGTAGTTTAACACCCTTATCTCTTGTGTCCTACAGGAACACCCAAGCCAACAGAGGAAAAGGATCAGGAGAAAAATTATGTTCCCAGAAGTCTTTGTTTATTGTTCCTGAGGATTTGAATATGGGAACTGGAGTCCCATCTCTTCTCCTTTCTATTCCTTTCCTTTTCCCTTCCTGAAGAGAAACTTGAGCAAGTTCCTACTCAAGCTCCCTTTCTGACCTCATTCCTGTGTGCGATGAGGAGATGCTCCTGCAGGATGTGGTTCCTCCTCCTCCATCTCTGCCATCAGCAGGTTTTGTTAAGGAAATTAACTTGAAGAAGAGGGGAGGGAAGCAGAGGAAAGAAGTTGACTCCAGCTGTGTGTGAGGGTGTGTGCACCTGGAGCTTAATCTGATACAGCATCAGGCCAAGGTTGCAGCAGGTACTGAGCCCTGGGCACTGGGTCCCACAGTTGTGCCCGAGGCAATCTTCAAGACCTGGAATGTAGGCAGAGGAAGGCCCATGTCCTGGGTTAAGGGTCTCAGCTGTAAACCAACACTCTCAGTTCATTTGTGCCATTGCTTGGCCTTTGTGCTGCTGACCAATTCCCACATGAAGAAATGCTGACGTAATGAGGGTAGTTTTTGTGTCTGGTGGTGGTCTAAAAAAAATGCCCAAGTGAGGTTTTTTTTCAGAAATAATATTTTTTACCAAGTCAGCTAGCCAGGTTGGAAAAATATGACATGCTTTTGTGTGCACAAGCATCCCTGGAACAACAGTAGCAAATTGCAAAGCCCCTATTACGTTGAGGACCATGCAGAATTTACCTGCAACAGAGTCTAGTCCAACTGATCAAGTTACTAAATCTTGTAAGTGGTGGTGGGATTCACCTCACTTAGTGAGGTACATCTTAAGTACATCTATTGTACTTGTTAATGTCTAAGTCTCTGTGGAAGTCCTATAGAATTGATGGAAAACCAGTCCTAGCCGCTAGATTTAATTTAATTTCTCTCTAGAACTTTCTATTTCCTTCATGATCGATGAAGAGAATGTAGACAACTAAGTCACATTAGATCATATTCTGAGGTGCCTCCCTTTGATCCAACAATTCTCTGCCGATGTGTTTCAGTTGCAGGAGGATCATGCTGTGGTTGACAAGCTGAACTTTTGGTATTTAGGCTAGATGACATATTTTCCCAGGAGACAGGCAAGGATTGAGGGGCTCAAGTCTAATCCTGAAATGCTTAATGTCTCCTACTCTCACCGAGGGGAGTTAAAAACACTTATTTCATTCAGGAAGCACTTGTTAATAGCAAATTCATGCTCCATAGGAAGCTCTTGTGAGCAATTTACATATTCTAATTTGATCATATGGTATCTCACACTAGAAACAGATTAATGCTCTACATTCACAAACTTCAAAGAGACCAGTAGTAGCAGAACAATTATTTGACCATTGTGTGTTGAGAGATATATTAGCTGAACAGAAACATGACCGGATACCAGTATTAGGATCACAGAAGTTGCCAGACGCAATCCAGGTCTCAATCCAGTGGGGTGTGAAGATCTGTACTAAGGAAGATGGGAAACCATTGTGGGCAATTACCTATTGTGTAAACTTGTGTGGTGTGGTAGTTTCTGTCTAATTGCAGGAATTTTGCTAACTGCTGCCCTGAAAAATGAGGATTCACAGCTAAGGTAATGTTTATTTTGTATTTGATTTGGCTGTGTAGGTCCTCATGCTCTCTTGCAAGCATCAGATACGTTTTTGGTCCTTGCAAGTTATTGGTCTCATTGATTACATCTATGCCGGTAAATTAAACAGATGCAGACCCATCATCTGCCTAAGGGTAAAGAATGTGGCACATCTCATGGTGCTGGAAGGCCAGGAAATGAGCTCCAGGACTGATGGTACCAACTGGGTTGTATTCACACTGCCACTCTGCAGCAAAGTGTGTCTACCATACGGTGTCTTGGCCCAAATGATGGTTTGAAAACATAAGAATGATTTTTTCTGTGGTTTCTTTTTTTTTTTTTTTTTTTTGTACTCAACATATCTGAGATAATGTCAGCAAAATGTCAGATCTGTGAGAGTGACATTTTCACAACATGAAACTGAGGACTCATATCTCATGGCCTGGAGTGCATCTGGGAATATCGGATCCTTTGAGGATATCACTGGAAGGCAGAAAGAGACAAACTGGTGTGTTGTCCATGCAAGAACAGCTGCCCAAAGAGAACTACTCCCAAATATGGCTTTGCAAGAAAGCAAATTGGAGCTGTTGAGGAAGGCATAACCAACTTTCCCTACCCCCTCATTCCCAGCTTTACCATCTCCCTCTCAGTGGTGTAAGGATATGGGTGATGGAGTTAAGGTCAGTTCATCACACATTGTTCCTGCTTCTGCATGGGGTTCCTCCCACAGGAGATAGTTCTCCATGAACTTCTCCCCTGTGAGCCCATCCCACAGGCAACAGTTCTCTGTGCTGCAACATGGATCACTCTTCCATGGATGCCATCTTTCAGGCACAGCCAACTCCAGTGTGGGTCTACCACCAGGTCACAGGTCCTACCAGGAAACCTGCTCCAGCATGGGTTCCTCTCTCTACAGTTCTGCAGGTCCCTGCCAGGAGCCTGCTCTAGCACAGGCTTCCCACAGGGTCACAGCCTCCTCTCAGACATCCACCTTCTCTGGCATGGGCTGCATGGGCTGCAGGGGCACAACTCCCTCACCATGGTCTGCACCACGGGCTGCAGGGGAATCTCAGTTCTGGTACCTGGAGCACCTCCTCCGCCTCCTTCTGCACCGGCCTTGGTATCTGCATGGCTGTTTCTTTCACATATTCTCACTTTGCTCTCCCCTGTCTGCAATTACATCTGCCCAGTAATTTCTTCTTTCCCTTCTTAAATGTTATCACAGAGCTGTTACTATCATTACTCAGCCTTTACCAGAGATGGGTCTGTCCTGGAGCCGGCTGGCATTGGCTCTGCTGGACATGAAGGAAGCTTCTGGCAGCTTCTCACAGAAGCCACCCCTGTACTCCCCTTTGCTACCAAAACCTGCCCACATAAACTGAATACACCATATAAAAGTCTTTCCAGCTTCCTGATTGCTTCCACTGCCTGCAATTATTTTAAGAAATCAGATAACCAGAGATGAGCCTAGAACACCTTTTTGGTCGTTCAATGTTTTGTATTAATTTTGCGAACTACCTCGAACTAAGAAAGACTTCCCAGATTTTGGCTACCCCAAAATAGGTGTCCAGCCTCAGGGCAAAGCATGAATTCCAGTTTTCACAGACATGAACAAATGCACTCCTGTGTTACTTGGGATGTTTAGTGCCATGGGAAAACTTTTTTTTGTATGCTCCCTTGCAGTTTGGAATATCTGCCTTGGGAATTCCAAATTGGAAAACACAGACTCAGACTGGTTTGGTTTTTGAACCATCTCCAACCTTATATTTTTTGTGAAACAGTAACCCCCACTATCACTGCTATATGCACCCTTTCCAATGCCTTTTCAGTAAATCTTGTGAAATATCCATAGCAAATAGGATGATAGCTGTTACAATTCTGTGCAGTGTTGGACTAAGGCGTATCTGTGATGAACCTGACAACACCCCCAACACCCTTTCAGGAGCATTCTTTCCTTAGAGCTTCTTAAGTACTTAACTGAGTTTATCTTCTAAAAATTCTGCCTTTTCTTTTTTTAAATTTTGTAAATCCCTTACATATTGTCCCATCATTTGATGTGGTTGCACTTTCAGCTTATATTAAACAATATTTTTCTTTAGGAAACTGGGAATAAATACCTCTTAAGGCTCTATGACTGATATCACAGTGACAAATACCAGATATTGTGTGCTCCAGAAAAGAGTTAATCTGCGGTTCTGAATCATATTTGTTAATAAAGGCAATCTATTCATGTGTTCAGCATAATCGATGGCACCACGGGTGCTACATAGTCAAGCTGCTGTTGCTGGGGGGAAAAGAAATATGTTTCCCCCTTTCCTCCTTTACTGATTTATGGTTCTTGTATCTTTAGTCAAGACTGAATTATAAGTGCCTCAGAACACAGTCCAAGATCCAAGAACTGTTCTTGTGAAGTAGATAGGATGCTTGTTTCTTAAAAATGAATAAACTAATCTATTTTTGAATAATAAATCTTGATTTGCATTAATTTTTGTTAAAATTTGCATTTGCAATGTTGTCTTGCATTGAAAATCCTTTATAAAAATACTTTAAAGGGGGAAGAAAGTAATAAGTATTGCAAGAATAATGAGAATAATCAAATTAAGAGTATCTTAAAATAAAAGTAAATTTATAATTACTTTAAGAATTATGCCATGATTAGGAAGGGAAAGGAGAGGAAAGCGTGAAAGTGGAAAAGTCCCAAATATTCTGTGATCTGGGACTTCCCAGTGTACACAGTAATCCATCCCACGGGGATCACATAAAGCATTCAAAAAGTGAAAGGTAATGACGGGAAGAACAGCATAAAAATTTAGTGTAACTTCTGGCCCCCAGGGTACATTCTCCCAAAGAGCTTGGTGAGGTTTTAGAAAGAGCTGGGCAGGTCAGTCCAGTTTAAGACAAGAATGGAGTAACACATAGCAAAAAGCCATCTCCTTTCTCTTACATGATTTCTGTCGTTTCGGTGATCTCAGATGAAGTGGGAAAAGCTGACAAGAGCCGGACAGGAGTTCTGTGGGAAAGCATTTTCCAGTGAAAAATGCATTCTGTCAACACAGAAATACTTAATGGTAGAAAAGATACTGGTTTTCACCTTATTCTCACTTAATTGCTCATGTAGCTTTTACAAAAGTAGCCCAAAATAATGGCTCCCATGTGTAAGGCACAGAATCAGTTCTGCATTTTAGTCTCCTGAGATTACCTTTTCACATTATTTTCCTTTCAGTTTTACCTGTGATGTGAGATGATGTTCTTTGCATAATGCACTGGCAGTGCATCAGAGCAGTGTTCATAATCTGTGAAGATCCATGGTTGTCTAATCTCAGCTAAAGACTTTCAGCTCCCAGACAATAAAATGTTCACAGAATTTAATTGCCCCCTGTCTGATCCCTTATTGAACCAGTGATGGCCCGGGCTTGTAGCTGAGCTTAAGATACAATTATGTGTATTCAAACTATGTCACTTTACAACCCACCTAAGCATCTTATTTCAGATGCAGCCATATGGAATGATGATGCCAAGGCTGTGTAACCTACTTACTGCAATTTTGAGAACTCAGATGGCAGAGTAATTGTCCCAAAGCCCTCAAGAACCATGAATTATTTGCATTTCTTCAGGGAGTTGTTTTCCTGCAGGACAAATAGCAGCTGGCAGAGGAGTAAGCCTCCAAGACTAATTTAATTCAGAAGCATACATTTGGATACAAATAAACACGCTTCAGTATGAAACATAGCTGTATATCTTTAGGTGCAATGGTACTAGGAAAACCTGTTTTCAGAAATTCTTTTGAAGTACATGATTAAATACTAACAAGGGAAATAAAAGAGGAAAAAATACATCTTTGTAGCCTGAATGATATGACTGTATTTTTGTCTGTACCTCTTACCAGATAATGTGATACTACAAAACTACTATTTCCTGCCTGCATGTGAATCAGAAATAAAAGATACGGAATGCTGTGTTTCCGTGAGATGCTGATTTCTTTGCCCTTTGATTAATTAAATAATTTTTAAGACATGAGGTGTGCTTTTGCTTATTACCCAAACGTCTTCTACAGCTAGTACGCTCTCAGAGGTCTGGTTGTTTCTTTCTTCAAAAATGTGATATATTTTGCATTGAAAATTGAATTTCTTGCTAAGAAACCTTCACAAGAACAGGCAGTATTTAACTCTAGCTGTATTTGCTTGGTCTTTTGAGGTTATCTCAGGCACATAATAAGCATTATCAGCCCATCCATTAATAAATGGCTGTGAGACCAAGACGGCAGAAATGCTTTGCCCATCAGAGCATATTATAGACCTCATACTGAGGTCTGACTACAATGCCTTGTCTTTTTTGAAAGCCACATCAAAATGAAAGATAAATCAGTGCTTGAAGCTTAGAAAGAAAAATGTTTTGATATGTAAAATGCTATAGAAAATAGGTAGGCATCTTGAACAACATATCTGTCACTCTAGAAAGTTCTCTTTCATTTTAAGTCTTATGTGGGTGTTGGTTTGTTTTGCTTGTTTTGTTTTGTTTTGTTGTTTGTTGTTGTTTCTGTATGTATGTGTGGGTTTTATTTTGTTTTTGGGTTTTTCCAGTTTTTTTTTTGTTGTTGGTTGGTTTTTTGGTGGGGAGGGGAGTTGGGTAGGTATTTATTTGCAGCTTATAAATCTAATTACAATGACATCATGCTGCTTCCACAATAACTTTCAGCTTTCTTGAGAACTGATCATTGTTACCATAGAGAGGCAATTCTGACTTTGTTGTTTCAGTTTTGATTGTAAAAGGCTCTGTTAAACTCATGCCTTAGCACAAGGCAAATTCCAGGTTCTGATATAATTTCCTTTTTGCCAGGACAGCTTTTTAGAAATACATTGTTTGTCTTAAAATATAGTAGTTTTTGCTCTCAGCAATGATGTGCCTGAAAATCCTGAATCCACTGTTCTTCGCTTATCTCTGTACAAATTCATTAGAGTGTGATGCTGGTATATTGACCCTTTCAGATTAATTTTCAAAATTTTGCCCCAAAGCATTTTGCAGAATGAAGTTCAGAATTTCATCCTTATTCAAGAAGGCATATAAAAGTGACTTAATTACTTTGCTGAGATATGCTTATTTTCATGGTTAAAAGCATGTGTTAACTTATGCTTGTGTTTAGTCAATACTAGAAGCTGTAATTCTGAAATGAAGCGTGTATTGTCAGCATCATATTTTGATGTTTTTCAAATGAAAATAAGTCAAATTCTTTTCTTCAGGTCTATTTTGCCTCAATCCATCAGTGAAAGAAATACCCTTGTACTGCTCCCTTAGTTTAGGTTGTTTCCTATTCTGAAAGCTCACCACCACTTCTGCACAAAAAAACCCTCCTGCAACTGTTTCTCCGAAACTTCTAACTGACTCAGAACTACTTTGTTTTATATCACCTATCTTTTACTACTGGGCAATTAAATAAATTCATGGATAAACAAAGAAAGCAAATTTAATCTATTTTACAAAAAATATCTTCATCAGAAAAATAAACATTTAAAAACCTACTGCAGATTCTATTTTGGGGTATAATTGAATTATAGAGAAAGAAGTTTGGCATTTATCTTTAATTTTTAACCTTGCATGGTGTTTCCTTTATTGAGAAAAGCATTTATATGAAGTGGCCAGACTGGAGATCGTTGTGCACAAATACTGGTACATCCTCTTATTAAAGTTCATTAGGAAGTAGAAAGGAGGACTCTGAGGACAGGAAGTGTCATAAACTATTTTGTTGCTTCTGGACTATGTCCTGGGTAACATTGTTTATGTCTTGGCTGCAATGCTGACATTTTGTGAATGCTGTCTCATTTTAAAAATACAAATGTGATTACCTTGAATAGGCTTCTTGGAGTGCACTGTAACAAGATTTCCCCCTTTTGCATTATGAGATGCTTCTGAAACGTGTATAATATTTCCTTCCCCTGGCTCAGGACTCGCTTCCCAGGCCAAGTAAATGGAGTACCTGGTGAAGAAGCCATTGGACTCAGGGAGGGCAGAACCCAGCTTCTCAGAACAGGTATCCTGCAGCCTATTGTGCAGGTAGAGAGACTTCAGTTGTCTCATCACAGCCTAAAGCTTCTGACATCTTCATCACACCCAGGATTTTTAGCGTGAAACTGAGGCAGAGTTAGTCAGGCTATTCTGTGAGGCAGGAAATCTGAAGCAGTGTAATTAATAATGAAACTGATTTCCCTAAATGCAAGACTAATTCTTTATCAGCAGCTTTGTTGATTAAAAAGATAAATAAATTCTCCCCTTCAGCTGGTTGTTAATGGTTATGAGAGCCTGATGCATTCTGTGCATATTCAGAGAAGGCACAGGACAATAAACTTTTAACTTGGACACAAACCCCCATGGGACATTAGAGAGCCTTGAACAACAAAGGAATAAACATATGGAGGGTAAATACCAGACACTAATTTGATTAGAAAATCAATACATAGAACAGTATCCTTGCACTTCAGCCAATTAAGACAATGATCAACAAAAGTCCCTGAACTGCTTACTCTTATTATATTAGATCTTTATCGGATAAAGGCCAGAGCCAGGAATCAGAACTCCCTTCTCTCACCTGAGTGCCCTAACTTTGAGGCTTTGGGGCCACAGTCCTTTGCTCCAGATTTTTCTGGCTTGTGAAGATTCCTCTTTGGCTTCCTGGAAGAGCGGTTGCCACAATAAGAATTTCTCCCCTCTCCCTGTCATCCAAATACCCCAAATGTCTGGTGCTTTAGTGTACTCCTTACAGACATTCAATCAAATCCAGCAGGCAACAGTGTGGGGTCAGGATCTCAGACCCCTGGTAGGTGCGTGCTCTGCCTCCCAGGGTCACTGTGTGACGTGCTCATCCCCCTTTCCTCTTTTAAAATAAGTGAGCCCTGTGCGAGTGCCTCTCCCTACCTGGGACATCTGCACTCTGAGAAGAGGTATTTTATATTGGTCTGACTGGCCTCCTTAAGCCCCACAAAAGGGTGGGAGCTTTTTTACGGTGATTTTCCTGTTGAGTGCCTCTAGGGCAGGGCTCACACAGGGAAATTGTCTCTGGTTCAGTTTTATCCTCTCTACTGTAAACTACAAAGGGATGGATCAAATCTGGATGCCCCTGCTGCAAGTCAGATTCCAAATCTGTGTACTGCAATCAAGAGTTTGAGTACCAGAAGCAAATGGGTTGGATCTTGCCCAATGTTCTATCTTTTTTCTTTAAACTCCATACATTTTTCCCTGTCTGAACCATTGGAAGATCTAATGCCCATCGTGAATTTTTTTTTTCAGAATCCAGGTCCATTATGTGAGTGCAAATATTGTGTGACTCCTTTCTTTCTGTATAAAGACCCTCATTCCCTCATTCCTGTGCGTCAGCACAGTCTAGGATTCTTTTCTTGCAAACTGTATTTCAGTCATTTGAGATTTTTATAATCTGAATGCATACTGCGTATATGGATAATGTAATTAGATATTAAATTTCAGTTCATGTTCTCCATTTTCTTAATGTGATTGGATGGTCTTTTTTTCCTGATTTAAAGTATTGGTTCTGGATGTCAGGCTCCTAGAAAAACGTTTGATTGGTAACTGCAGAATGGTGAATCAAATCAGTGATACGAAACCAAGTGTTCATTTTACACATTAGCTGAGAGCTGTACTCGTCTGACCTCATTCACGCTGAGTTTTATGCTGCTGCCCTTTTGCTGCAGTAATAGAGTTATTCCAGACTTACATGGCTGTGCAGGGAAGAGTACCAAGAGGATGAAAGAATGGCTTTGTGCAGCTCCGGCTGTAGTTGTGTGAGTGGGGATGGGGTGGATGCTGCTACCTCCCTGTGTGTCTGCGCCCTGGGAAGTGACAGACGCCTGAGGCCACAGTGAAATCCCTAGACAAGAGCCCCCGTGTACTCCTGAGCAGGCACCTCCTCTGGGAGCCCTGGGCTGAGGGGAGTGGAAGGAGGAAGAGGACCCTCATAGCTCTTTGCCTGGTGTTTTCCTAATTTAGAGGTTTTCCTTGACCTATTTCACACCATCAAAGTACCATAAAAAGGCCCTTAAAATGAGACTAAAGCACAAACACTTGAGGCTTTTGGGAGAGACATACTTTATGTGAAGGATATTTTCCTTTCATTTTGTGCTGCACTAACTCTTTGGATTAATAGTGTTCATTTTAGCAGCAGTAATTGTACACCCAGAACAGCAACTGTGGGGCAGTTGTTGTTCAAAAATTTAGACCTGACTGAAAATAAATTGATTTGGTCTCAGCCTGAGTTTCCTCTACTTGGCCTCAGGCACGGATGGAACTAGATGAGCTCCATGCTTTTTGTAGTTCAATACAACTAATTTAATTCAAAGAATTCCATAAAGAATCTTGATGTTTCTTGACTGTGAGCTTTATTTTACTCAATACATCTCTTCCACTATTTAGATTTTATCACCTTGGAAGCAGCACCAGAATTAGGCGTTCAATTGCCCCAGCTGATGTTGCAGGGCTCATTTATGTATCGATGGCTAGCTGGTCCTTTTCAGCTGTTTGATGTGTGCACTGAGGGTGATGATAACATTGTTGAATCGAATGTGTGTTTATGCTGGAGATGTTGTTAGTGTTTGGTGTCAGCGAGAAATGAGATGGTACTGGGTAATAATCCCTTAAGGCTGGTCCTTTGTGGGTTGCAAACTGGTTGCTGAATGTGTTACTTGTTTGTCCACTGTGATGGAAGACATTTGGAGAACTCTAAATCCACCCTAACACTACCTTTTGTGGAGGAGTTGCCATTACGTTATCTCAGATAATATTTGTGTAGTGCTGATCGCATCCTGTGTGCCTCCAGGAGTAAAGACAAAGTCTGTGCCTCGAAGAGGTGGCAAATTAAGGTTTCCACAGAGCTCAGCAGCCTTGTGGATTCTAAATTGCAAGGACAGGCCTTAAAAAAAAACCAATAAGGTGGTGCAGGGAAATGTATCAAATGGTGTACAGCTAAACTACAGGGTAGCAGCCACCAAGCTTGTGATTTTTCAGTTCTGCTACTTCTCTATCGATTTTTTAGATTACTTCCTGCTGCTTTGATTTTAGACATTTAGCATACATCGCGTCCAAGAATAAAACCATAGCAGTAGATTGTGGAAGGCAGGGCCAGGTAGAAGTTTCTAGCAGGCAAATTAGCATAAAGAGAGGAAAAAAAACCCTACCATTGCTACCTCCTACCTTGGATACAGCATTTAAGTTTATTAGACTTATTTTTAACTAGAATTTGTCAAGAATTTGCTTTTATTTAAAAATAGACTAAAGACTTATGCTAAATGGTGTTCAGAAAATACTCTTCTGATTTTCAGAACCTTCCATTTCTCAGTAGAAGAGTCTTTACCAAGAGTTTCCAGTGGAAACAAAATGCCTCTAACTTTTTTATCTGGGACCTCAGGCAGACCTCCTGATCTGGATTTCCCTGCAAAGCTCTAGTAAAATTTTCAGGGATTTTTCAGCATTTTTCCTCTGTCTCTGTGCTGTGTGCCTAGGCTTCCCTACCTGCACGTGAGCAGTTTCATGGGTATTCGCGCGGCCCTTCTGCTGCCTGACCACTTCATAGCCATGGGGCGAGTCATTCTGGATCTCACTCAACTTGGCCACCCAAGAACTGGGTATCTGATCTGAGAGAGAGAGATCTCTCTGTAGCCAATGGAGTGAGATGGAAAGGAAGGAAGCTGGCACAGGATAGTATGCTAAATCTGAAGAGACATGTCTGAGGTGGGTAAAAGAAGTATGTGTCTTTGGAAGAGATTCTCTCTTTCTACTCTGCTTTGGAAGAGCCTTATTTTTACATGACTAAAGCTACATGAGACCAATTACATCTTTTATTTATTTTATTTTCTTAGATGGCAAATTCTTTGTGAGGGAAGTAGTGCTTTCTAGCCACTGGGGTAGTAACTAGTATAATGGTTTCTAATTTCAGATAAAACCTATACATGTCTGTAATAAAATAACATTACTTTTACTGCTTTCTGTTCTTTCATTACTGATTCTTTATTTTTCAATAGCTTTTCAATGTGGCTTTCAAAATATTTTGTTTCTGTGGGGTACCTAACATAAACACTTACAAAATGAACAGCCACTGTTTTGGGGAATATTTCTAGCATTTGAAACAACTTACATGTTCAATGTAATGCTCAGATAACTGAATTAGAAACACTTGATGGATTCCTAAGGTTATAATTTATTCCAGGTGTTTTATATACAACAATGCCAGTTGCAGAGTATTCATATCTACCTGTATGCCTTTTATTGGCAGAAATGTTCTATCACATTTATGAAATTGGACAGCTCCAAGCAGTAAATTTACACGGGAGGGTGTCTCTAGGTATTGCTGGAGAAAGAACATTATAGTCCCTCATTTTCCCTTGCTTTTCTTTTTTGCCCTTCCCCTCCTGGAGGATCCTGCTGTGAAGTCTTTATTCTCTTTTGCTGGTTTATTGTGGTTTGCTGAATTTGGAAAAGACTGGAAACTCTTCTTCTCTCCCTGGTACTGTAGTGCTGTTTGGGCCTGAGACTGTTGCTTTGCTATTTCCAGCACTGCAGAATACAACAAAATCAGAATAGCCCAGGCTGGAAGTGGCCTTCGAGGATCATCTGGTTCTACCTTTCACGGGAAAGGAATCCTAGATGACATCATCTAACATCCTGTCCAATCTCATCTTAAAAACTTCCGGTGGTGGGGACTCTACCACGTACCTGGGGAAGTTGTTCCAGTGACTGATTGCTCTGACTGTAAAAAAATTCTTTACTATGTCAAGATGAAATCTCTCCCAGCACAATTTATACTCACTGTCTCTCGTTTTCCCCATCTGGCTCCTTGTGAAAAGAGAGCCTGTCACCTTTGCAGCTGCCCTTTAAGCACTGCAATGCTATGATGAGGTCCCCACTGAGCCTTCTCTTCACAAATAAATGACGTCACTCCTTCAGCCTTTTCCCTTACAGCAGATTCTTCAGCCCTTTTAATCATCTTTGTGGCACTCCTGTGGACCTCCTCCAGTCTGTCTGCATCTTTCTTGAGTTGTGGGGACCAGACCTGGACACAGGACTCTGGATGCAGCCTGACAAGCACTGAGTATTGTAGAATGACCATATCGCTGTACTTCTAGTGATGCTCCTGCAAATGCAACCCAGGAGCTGATTTGCCTTTACTGCTACCATGGCTCTCTGCAGACTCATGCTCAGCTTGTTGTCTGCCAGGACCCCCAGGTACCTTGCAGCAAGGTGCTCCCCAGGCACACACATCCTGCACTGTGCTCTGTGGTTATTTTGTCCCAGGTGCAGGACTTTAACTCGTGCTTGTTCCTACAGTTCCTGACAGCCCCCTCTCCCAGATCATTCTGAAGATGACTCTCCCCTCTGACGTGTTTGCCTTTCCTCCCAGCTGACTGCCCTCTGCAAACTTGGTGAGGGTGCAGCAAACTGCCCGAAGGCTCCTTTCTGTTCTGTCTGAATTTTCAACTTCTTACTTCTTTTAGATTCCATATACTTTCTAACATACAGATGTCTCCACAGAGACTTTGCCTTCTCTGTTCACCAGTGCAAAAACTTTCATTAACAGTGGATGGCTTGGACAGAGCAGGACAACCCGGCTGTCTTGGGAGCCTCCTGGAGTTACACATGACAGCTGCAGCACTTGCACTCTGTGTGCAACAAGGAGGGCTGAATACAGGTGCTGATCATTATTGAAACTTTATTTCAATACCATATGTCATCATTAACTAAATAAAAAATATTAAATTTTCTTCTTTTCAAGTAGAAGAGGATACTTACTCCTTATGAAGCTCTTCATCCGTTCCAAATGTTCTCTTTTTCACATGGCTGTGAGTCTTCCTTTCATCAGATCTTCCCGATCCTCAAGAATACGCAACATATTTTTATCCTCTGACATTTTCCTTTCCAGTGGAGCCCAATATGATGTTTAATATTCTCTTTATTCTTCCTTAACCTTCAATCCTTGCTTTTCATATTCCTGTCTGCCACCCGTGTAGCAGCATTACACAGTGAATAAAAGTTTTTTTTATGCAAATACAAACCCACTGAACTATTTAGTTTCAGATGCTATGGTGCAGGCTGTACGCTATTACTGAATGATGTGTTCTGCAAATCAACTGAATGTGCTTATTTTTTCCATTCAATATCATTTGAGAATTTCTTCAATCAAGAGGAAATGTATGTACAAATAAAAGTGAGGAGAGATTCCGAACACAAATAAAAATATATATCTATATAGTAATCAGGTCTGTTAAATGTAAACATAATATACAAATGATCAGACTTAATAAACAGGATAGATGTGCATTTTTTTAGTACATAAATTGTACTGGCATTCAGCCATAAGGAATTTAGTTCTCCTATGTTATTACCCCTTTATTTATTGCAAAGTGCTGCTGGGGCTGGTTTGTGGTTATAGCAGGCAAAGGGCAGAATGACTCCAGAAAACAGGCTGCTGGGGAGACAGCTACAGACACTTTCCATCAGTGCCCGTTCAGGACACAGAAACTCCAGGTAGCCCTTAGGAAATGCATGATATTTGTCACTCGGGTACATTTCAAAGGAAAGAAACAGAAACTGAGCGCAGTGTCTTCATGTATTGAGCCTTTATAACTTCTATACACACAAAGGCAATCTACTGAAAAGGAAGGGAAGGGAAGGGAAGGGAAGGGAAGGGAAGGGAAGGGAAGGGAAGGGAAGGGAAGGGAAGGGAAGGGAAGGGAAGGGAAGGGAAGGGAAGGGAAGGGAAGGGAAGGGGCTGCTGACCTAAGAGGTTGAAAGTGATCGGAAATTTGTCTTCCGTGTTCAGGGAGGCAGGATTTTTTTGCTGCCTAAAATAACTGAGCTTGAGGAGGTCACACAATGGCTATTTAAATTAAAGTCCATATTGACTAGTTGCATCTATACTGCTTTTATAGTAGCATTTATATATCACCAATTGTCTACACAAGACTGAAGAGCATGCTCACCCTCAGCTTTGTGTGTTTTCATGATAGCAACATTTATAGTACCGTGTCCATGTTTGCTGGAGGGCTGTGAAAGCTGCCAGCCTCCCCCCTTCTCCTTGAGGCTGTCCATCTCTTGATGTCTCTTGATGCCTGTGCAGCAGCTGGGGCCTGTGGGGCAGGCTCAACACTTGCTGTCACCATTTTTCTCAACATTGGCCATCTGCAGGGGTATATAAAGATTCGGAAATCCATCCTTCTACCAGACTCAGTGGGAAGATTTGAGACGAGACCTGATGTTAGCTGACGTGCTGAATATTTTTTCTAGGAGAAATCTCACTTTCAATGATTATTAAATCCATCTGTTGATCAATTGGTGTTTCTATCCTACTGTTCCTTGGAAGCTCAGACACATTGTGAACGACTGGTTTAGATGGCCAGGGCAGAACAAATTGTTCTAATTGCAAGCAAACATTTTACTTCTAAATTTCGGCCTGTGCAAGAATATTGTAGAGCTAATCTTAGGAATGACACCTATTTGATTATTTTCCCAATTAAACTCAGTTGACTGCATGTTAGAAGAGCAGCTTCAACCAGTATTTTATTCAGGTAATGACTGGGCTGTCACTGTCCCTTGCACACAAGATATTTTGGAGGCTTCTTTATGGTGTGTGCTTCAGGCTGCTTTCCCCAGCAGCATCTGTGGAGTCAGTTTCATTTAGCATCTCTGCCAGGTGTTCTCAGGCCTGCCCCAGGACAGGGAAGAGATAGCAGTCATCCGAGCAAAGCTCTGCACTTCCCCAGTTCTGTGCTTTTCCCTGGGGAGGGCAAGGAATAGAGAGAGGACAGGCAGCAAGCAGACCAAGGCATCGGCTCCTGTTTTTCCCAGCTGACTTGCTGAGGGACCCTCCCAGCCCGGCGGGCCCAGTGCCTCACTGCTCCCAGGGGAGCTGTGCTTACCGGGTTACCAAGCCAGGCAGTGTGCCTGTCTTACAGATGGATTTTTTAACAACATCGTTTCGAGTCTTCTCAAGACCAGTTCAGTGCTCTCTCAGGAATACCTCACATGGCTGTACAGGGCAAAAAATGCCTTTCCATTCAGAAAGCAGTGAGGTGACAGCTGTAAGGAAATGTATTAAGCCCTTCCAGGAACAGTCCCTCCCCCTTTGTTTCCAGTGAATACATCACTGGCAGGGAGGTAGAATCTCTTTCAAATGTGGCGTTGAAAAAAATAATAGCTTCCTTAAGGAACTGTGACATTTTTGAAAAGCCAGAGCTCTGACACCCTTCAGAGCAGCAAGTTCTGGAAAGCCTGAAGCTGCCCCTGTGTCCACACCTTCATGGTTGCACAACACTCCGGTGGGAGAGTTGCTTCCTCTGATTTGGGTATAAATTTATAATAAAGAGAATCATAGAATCATAGAAACTCTTAAAAACTTCTCCCTTAACTCCAAAGAACTAGGTATCACACAACTTTATGAGGATTGGCTCATAAAAGTGATGTTTGGGGCTAAAGAGGTGGTCAGCAGAAACAGCCATCTCCTGGGATGGCTCCTGAGGCATGCTAGTGGCAGGGGGAAGCCCAGAGGGCTTCCTCCTCCATTCTTTTGAAGTTTACATGCTGCATAGTCTTGAGACACTGAGCTTCCTGGGTGCATATTGGGATGTAGAAGTATCACCAAATAAAGTAATATAGCCTTGAATAATATAAAGTAAAACCACTGAGAGAGCTTTGACTAGAGAGGTGTGAGGAATTGTAGGGTAATCATAAACTACAGCCTTAAAATAATCGCATACAATGTAGCAATTGATGTGGTTGAACAATTATAAAGAAATTCTGTATTCGTTATTGTAGAGCTCAAAAAACACTAAATGTGGAATATTTTGTTTTCAAGCAAAGTTTTTTAACCTGTAAAATCTTGCTTATTTAACATACTGCAAAATTTTGATTAGTATAAATCCTCAAAAGTCAAAAAATGCTGTATGTCCTATTTAGATCTCCTCAAGCTATTGGAACCCAAAGGTCACAATGTTACTTGAAGATTTTAGTGTCACAGTTAAGTTTCCTCCCTGTTTTACAAAGAGCTAATCTTCTGTACAACGGAAGTCATTCCTTTCCTAAATGTTAATTTGTGAGTCTACGTTTGATTCTGTGCTTTCCATGGATTATCTGCCTTCTAATTCACCAGCAATATGAAATTGAGCCCTTGTTCACCAGGAGCATGGGGACATTTTACTGGAGTGGAGGGACAGCGCTGGGCTCTATTCAGTTGTACTCTAAGTTGCAGCTCTTTCGCACACTAATGGAGTCATTGGTACTTGCCAGCACATCTGGAATAGATCTTCTCTGCTTACAGACCTGCAGTAATTAATATCAGAGCACACCACCTGGAATAAATGTGTAGGCTGCAACGTGTCTTGGTGTATGGGATGTAAACTGGCTCATGAATGTCTGTCTTTCACCAAAGAATGATTCTAAATGACTTACTGGGATTAGATTAATCCTGCCTCTTTGTCTTTCCAGCCAAAGTTTTCTACAGCTAGACTCCTGCAGGAAGTTTATATTCTGCCTTCTTAAGAGATCGAGCATTCCCAATGTAGATATCCTTCCCCACGGAAAATGCAAATAATTAAAGTCCAGGAAGACAAGTGCTTGTCATGGGTAGGAAAAAGAACACAGAAAAAAAAAAAGTTTTTGGGGTGTTCAGATACTGAGTATAGCCAACTTATGTACTCAGATAATAAATTCAGTGTGCTTTTTAAAATAGAATAATCTTCCTAGGAAAAAAAGGATTCTGCTAATATAAGAATGATTTATAGGAGAATGCTGGGGTTTTTTGCAAATGTTTCATAGGAATAAGTCAGATATTTTGCTTCAACGACTTTTTTGGCATTTATTTTTGTGTCAATAATACATTGTATTTATGCTTATTCCATTATTATTCAAATACTGATATGAAACAAAATAAATCTGAACACCACAACCGAAATACAGCACCCTGAATGTCTCAGAGCTTTTCAGAGCTCCCAAACTGAAGCCTGAATTTTCTGTGAGACTCCAATAATCCTTTAGTTTTGAGGAAGAGTTTAAAGCAGCCTAGTTGGCAGAATTGGGTGTGAATAACAAGTCCTTGTTACCCATTGGCCCTAACACATTACATTATCTGATTTCCCCTTCTCAGAGGGTGGTCCTGGCTGGTGCTCCTAGTAAGCTGCAGCCCATGCACCTGCTCATGCATTTCCTGCTAACTAGCAGGTTTTTTCTCTAAGGATAAAGCATATATAGGTGAACAGAACTATGCAAGCACAGGTGCTTGCTATAACAGTAAATGCCTTGTTGATTACTTAAATTAAGACCAATTTCAGAACACAGCTGCTTAGTAATAACATGTCTTCCTTAGGTATTGTTTTTAACACGTTGTGAAACCTGCTCAAGGAGTTTTTTGTGGTATCTGCTAGTTAGATATTGAGTATGTGATAGAGCAGTTATATGTAGAATAATGAGAAATTTTCTTAAAAATATCTGAATTTCACAATGAAATTTTTTCTAACAGAGGACGGCTTTGAGCTTCGCTGGCTGGGATGTACCAATGTACTGGTTTCCACAAGAAAAAAAGGGCAACTTCTTTTTGTATTTGGCAGTAAGGATGTTTAGGATATATGACTACTTCCAAGACGTAGCCCAAAAGTAATGATCTAAGGATTATTAATTTCCAGCATACAAATGAGGTTTATAGAGTAGAGAAGAAAAGAGAAGGTGGTTTGGGGGATTTCCTTTTGTCAAAATCTGGCATCTGATCACAGTTGAATAGATTCATAAAACACCAGGATGGAGGATCACCAAATTATGTATGATTCAGCCACTGGGTTCCCACTGGATATCACTTTGGATAAACCCCATCTACTTCAGAATCGTCGATATGGCCTTGGCAAGGAAAAGTTTTTCTTTACAGATACCTGCAGAAGTTCCTTGGGGAATGCAGTGGGAAGGTGGATTGACACTGTTTGTGCCATAATTATGCCTCTCCTGGTGGGAGAGATCTTTAAAGTCCTTGCTAGGAGTTCCAGAGACAAATGGGACTCTCAGCCTTCGCTGCTTCTAGATAGTTGTTTATTAAGTCTTATCAGAGAAAAAGAGTCACTAGCATGATCCAGACATAGCACAAAGCAGAGAAGGCAGGAGAAAGCCCCATTATCAAGATTAAACGGCCCTTTTAAAGGTAAATCAACCAATGGTTACTAAAAATGTACATTATTTTTACTTTTCTACCAATTATTTAGTAATACAGCCAGGAACTGCGGAATTCTTTGTCCAATCATCCCAAACTACTTTTGCTGCAGAATATGGAGTAGTAGAAGAAGAAGAAGACGGTTTGGAGAACAACTACAATCCTCCATTTTGATGTTTTTTGCTTTTATCTATTTACTACATTAACAAACCCAAAACCTCTAAATTTTTCACCCTGTGACAATCTTACATAGTTGTCTATCACCTAATTTACACCTGTGTAGTTTCTAGCTCTTCTCTAAAAGTAGGCAGTTTTTTCCACGGACAGAGGTCAAAAGCTGTGTTGTTCAGGGGGGTAAAGCCCTTCAAAACAGGCAGAGAAATATTCTCTGCACTCTAGGTTCCTACAGTGGATGTGATGGTCTGATTGACAGACTCCATTTGAATCCTGAAAGGTACTCAACAGCTTCTCTCACAAAAAAACCCCAAACCAGCCAACCCAAACTCAAACATTTAAGAAAACAGAGTACTGGAATAAGAAGATAGTCTTTATATTGCTGATGGATTATTTTAAATGGAAAGTTTGAGTAAATAGTTGGAGGCATGAGGGTGGTGAAGGAAGGTCACCAGTGGATTCCTGTTGAGGTCTGAGTGGGCACATGGGCTGTTCAACATATTTATGAACCACCTGGAGGAAGGTATGAACAATGCCAAGACAGAGGGTGCTGATGATGCAAAATTATTCATAGCAGGACTAACAACAAAGGCGAGGGTTGAATGTGAAGACTGACAGAAAGAATTTATGAGACTGAGTGACTGGAGAATAAAATGGCAGGTGAAATTCAGTGTAGAAATATGAAAGAAATGCACAGATGGAAAAACTCTAACTTTGCATACAAAATGATGGCCTTTTATCTGACCATTACCTCTCAAGAGTAAGATCTTGAGGTTATAATAAATATTTCCATGAAAATGTCAGTCTCAGTGTTCAGTAGCAGTCAGAAGCAGATGTAAATGTTAAGGATCATTAGGAAAAAAATAGAGAACAATAACAGAAAATTTTATAAAGCGATTATATGAATTTATGGTTTGCTCACATCCTAACTGTAGTGTAAAACACAGGTACCTTCATTTTCAAAAGGAAATGTTAAAGCTGAAAAGCATTCTGTGAAGGGCAACAAAAATGATCACAGTATTGAATAACTTCCATGTGAGCACCAACTAAGTTAATCAGGACTCCTCTGTACTGGGAAGCAAGGCCCTACAGGAGGGGATAAAACAGAGGCATGAAACATCGTAAGTGATGTGAAGGTGATAGTGGTTGATATATTCACGATCTCTTCCAATACAAATATAGAGGAATTTAACAGAGACTGTGCAAGAAGGTTGAAAACAAATCAAAAAGGATATATTTCACCCAGTGGGCAGTCAGCCTATAAACAAAGTCCCTGATGCTATTGTGCTGAAAAGTGAGAGGATGACAGTGCTGGGGGATACTGCAAGTCATATTTTTTGTCTTAATTTTTTCAATCCGTATCTCTGATTCTGTGGATTCCCCCCCTTATATTTACAAAGGCTAAAATCTCTTCCATATCTAGATGGCAACAAAAGGACTGGTGGCAGCAAGACTTCCAAACCTGAGAAAATTGTTGTCATCACTGGTAAAATGTCTCAATAAATATTTCTTCCTTCTTGCCATAAAAGACATCTACAGATTAACAAAGCATCTGCTGTTTTTCTCTCATTTACATCTTCAGATATTTGCTCTGCATCCTATGGAAAAAATAAGATACAGGCTTCTCCAAAGACACTTTAATGGCTGATAGTAATAAGGGAAGAAGTTAAAATGGTAGCAAAGGAGTATGTGAGTTTGGAGTTTGTGATCATAGGAAACTCTGTATGACCACAAAGAAGTGCCACCTTATCAAGGAGGAGCTTCAGCCTACTCCTGATGCTTGATTTGTAACTGTACAAGGAGGCAAATATTTTCCCCATGTTAGATCAATGATTTGCAGTCCAGAGATGGCTACAGCTCTGCTGTTGCTGCTGGAAGCTGATGTATTCCTTCACCTATGGCCTTTAAGGACACTTGAGTATTTCAGAGCCTGAAGGACAATGCTTTTTCTCTGGCAGGCACCTTCATCACAGGTTATGAAGTGTTATTGAACTGGCTAGGAGGTTCATATATATTTCATCTTCCTTCTGATCAGGCAGTGTGGACACTTCCAAAGACCTGGAGCAAGAAAGAAACCGAGTGCTGCTGTTTTTACAGATCTGACCATTAGCATTACAAAATATAGAAAGAAGGTGCTGCAGCAAAGTAGGATTGAGAGGACAGTCTTACAGATCAGTGAGGAAGAGTAAAGAGGGCAGCAAAAAAAAAAAAGAAATTATTGAAAAACTCTTGGATTGTGATATCACCTAAGTTTTGTAAAGTCAAGAAAAACTTTTTCCCCTAAATACGATGAAGCATTCTCAAAAACAAAGCATTGATGTCTGCAGATCTCAAGAAGACCAATGAAGTGACAAAAGTGTAGGTGAGAAAGAAAGGAAGCATCAGAGTTTTGAGAGTTTTTTTGTTTTGTTTTGATTTTTAAATTTTAAACATATATATCTATTGGAAGGTTTTGGTACATTTCTAATAGTTTAGTAATGCTTCCTGTTTATTGTTCATAATGGAATATTGGGCTAATACACTTTTTTCTGCTTGCTTATGAACTTCATTCCTTCCAGAAAAACACCCACAGCTTAGTTTGACTGACCCTCTCCATATCTCTGAGTCTCTGAGGATCCCTCTATATCAAAAATAGCTTCAGGAATTTTGTCCATGTAGTGCAGTCAGCAATGATATAAGGAAGCAGGATTTTAACTAAGGTACTTAGGAGCCTTGCAGTCTTGTAAGATTAATGAGAGCTTGAATGGACATGTATAAATTGTTCTAAATAATTGTGCTTATCAGCCTTTGGAAAAACAAATGAGATGGAAGTTAGTATATGCCTGTAAAGTATTAGTGTTATTAGGTATGATATCTTAGCAATTAAAATATAAGTTTTTCTAAGCTCAGATTTTAACTAACAACAGAACATATGTTTTTCCTTTATGTGAAATACCATGGAGAAATGCTTAAGTCTATATTTGCTGTCCAACAGAAGGGATGAGTTGGCTTGCTGAAGGGAAATTGCATTAAGTATAGAAACCCAACAGAAACATCAACTGCAGTGTTAGCCCTTATGCACTCAGCTTGAGGTTGTTCACCAATCATGGGGGAACAATTATATTTATGGATTATTGATTATATTCAACCCTCAGGCAGCTGTGAGCCTCATAAGGCATTTTGTGGTTGCAAGAAGGGTAAATTTTGTTGGCTCTTTCAAGAGCCTTCGTGAATAATTTGAGAATGTATTAATCAACCTCTGGGGGCAGTTACCACTAGTAATCAGGCTAGATGGATAATTTGATTAATTATAGATTCTTCAGGACATAAATAGGTACAGTAATGAGATTAGGTAAACTAAAAATACAAGATACTGAGACAAAGGTCTAATTAATTTATATATAAGGAGAGTAAATTGTAAATATGTTGGGACTGGTTGTTGGAAACAGCCAGGAATTGCCAGAGGGAAGGAAATGATGGCATGTTTTTCTCCTCATGACTGCCTTAGTGGAGCATACCAACTGCAGAGTTTCTTCAGTTATTTCTGAACAAGAGAGGTCTTATTTCCAGTGATGAACTGATGCAAACTAACAGGATTTAAAGCAAACCCCACCAAGGTCAAGGGAAACCCTTCTGTTTTGTATGCTACTGTACTCTTTAACTATGAGGAGTTTGGGTCTTGTATTACAGGCAATTCTTGAGTTTCCAGTTTGCTGTTATCAGGTCTTTAAGGGTTTTCTCACACTCTTTTAGTGAAATAATATTCTCTGCATACTGATATACAGCTATTCTTTTTGTAGCATGTCCATTGTGAATATTTAGCATTGAGTTTCTTCTGCCGACCATATACACTTTTTTCCTTTAATCTTCTCTTTTTGTTTGTTTGGGTATTTTTTTTGTTTGTTTTGCTTGTTTGTTTTGTTTTTGTTTTTGTTTTGCTCTAACAGCAATTTATGCTATTCCAGTCTAGTCCAGAGGAGCCAGGATTTTAAACCTCAGTTCCAGAAAGTCCTTCCAGGAGAGCTCTGTGGGACAAGACTGCCTAGGAACCCGAGGAAAAATATGTCATCTCACATCCTTGGCAGTTTACTGTCAATGGAAAATTTCCTCCAATTTTTCAAATTGATGACTTCCACTTTATCCTCAAAGGAGTGTCAAGATATGTTTGCTACATGTGCCACTGTTTGGAAATGGGCCTGGCTGGGTTTCACTGGTGATAAGATCTCACTGCAAGTCACCAAATGAATTGGAAATAATGAACATTGTACTGTGGATTAAGTTGTACCCTTCAAGAAGCCCTGTCTAACTGCAGGTTGTATCTCTCAATTTCTGCTATTTATGATAAAAATCTCTTTATCTTACCCTGCAAACACAAACAGCGTCAGTCATATTTTAACTCAGTGGCTTGTACACCTCGGAAGAGAAGCAATACTTCAAAAATTTGTGATTTGGGCTATGGAGCCAACAAGGCCTCGGTAAGCTATAGGAATCCTGGTCTCTTTCTCTGTGATAACTCCTGCAGGTGATATGTTTACACCATAAAAAAGCAAAAGTGCATGGGCAAAATTTGCATGCCATTGTACAGTTGTGTTACCAAGTACAGGCCTAACAATAAATAAATAACTAAAACTGGAGGATAATGAATAACAATAAAGCTGGATTTATATCTAGAGTCTTACTTTTCTTAACATAGCTAATTTTGGCTGAACATGTGTTTATTAGAGAAGAGCATACCTTGCCTATTGGATTTCATCATTCCTATCTCAGAGAAATTAGTATCTGAAGCACATATCTGTGGTTCATTCTTAATTACAGTTACAGAAGATGTAAGCTGAATCCTTAGCGTTTTATAAGGTGTATGATTAAAAAAAAATGTGTTTATGGGCAACCAGCTTAATACTCCTCACATGTTACATCTTGGACCAACCCTCCTATGAGACCTTATCCATGAGACAAATGTGTCCAATGTATTTATGTTCCTGTAATTTCCAAGCACTTGAAACGGGATTTACTTTGCATTTTTAAGAAAGAAACAGAAAGAATGCCAAGCTCTATACATTTGCTAAATGTTTATAGAACCACAGAACCATCAAGTTTGGAAAAGCCCTCTAAGATCATTGAGTCCAACTGTTAACTCAGTGCTGCTGAGTCCTCCAGTGAACCACATCCCTCAGTGACACATCTGCATGGCTTTTAAGTATCTCCAGGGATGATCATTCTACCATTTCCCTGGGCAGTCTCTTCCAATGCATGACCACCCTTTTGGTGAAGAAATTTTTGCTAATATGCAATCTAAACCTCGCGTGGTGCAACTTAAGGGCACTTCCTCTCTTCCTTTCACTTGTTACCTGGGAGAGGAGGCTGAACCCCACCTCACTACAACCTCCTTTCAGGTAGCTATAGAGAGCAATAAGGTTTCTCCTGAGTGTCATTTTTTCTCATTTTCTCATGTTGTGCGGGAAACTTCTCCAAACATATGTGAGAGAAGGGTACCCAGGCCTTTTTATCTGACTGTTGTCCGTATGTCAGAGCAGTGAAATTCCTAGAAGGTACTAATATCTTTGAAGTATAATAAAGTGATGGGAGGCAGTTTATGCTTATGTTGCCATCACTTGTATCTTAATACAGAAGGAGGAAGAGGCCAATAAATAATAATGGAGTAAATACTTTTGAGGATGCTTTAATGAAAGTCTCAATACAATTAGGGAAGGTGCTGCTCTGGGGCCTCTTGGCTGGCACAGACAGAGCTGCAAAGTGGCAGGGATTGCAGATCGAGCTGGATCCCATGGCTGAGCCTGAGCTGAAAGTGCCTCCCAGGGCCACGGACTGGCACAGGTGTCAATGTCAGTCATGTGCAAGTGGATGTCACTTGAGGAGCAGATGCTGAAAGAGAATTTTAGAGGAGTGCCAGTCTGGAGATCAAGTGGCATCATGGAAATATTATGACTACCCTGCATCACAATGAGCTGAAACTCATCCCAAGGCCAGGACGGCTAGTGAAAGGTTTGTGTAGCTCAGCATCTTGTGTCCAGAAGTAGCTAATATTGTCTGTCCAGAGGGGAGCATAAAAACAGGGCATGTGTGCAGGGTGCTTCTTCAGAGACGTGTCACACTGGGGCCTGCTTAAATCAGGAGTGGATATTCCTCTACACAGCAAGCTGTAAAGCAAAGGAGAAAATTGTTATTGTGTGGGGAAGGAAAAGAAAGAAAAGAGTGCCTGTATTGAGCAAGCCATGACTCTGCAGTGGCCTGAGGTGTTCTTTGGCTGGAGAGATTTTTAAAACTGGGTTTTTCATGTACCTTCTGTATGCAATTTCCTAAATTAATTGATACTTTTCTCCATAAGGACTGTACTGCCTATGTTTGCCGTCTGAGAAGCTGTGCACCTGTCAGACCTTCTGCTTGTTATCTAGTATGTATTCCCAGACTCCTTTCTTTTGCAGATCTAGATTTGAACTCATGAGAAGATGAAGCATCCTCCCTTATCTACTTTTTCTTCTCTCTGTACAAGTCAGGCTGTTAGCATGAGTGGGGGCAGTGCATCTCAATTGCATCTTGCCGTGGCCCTGATAAATTCAGCAGCATGTGGCAGTGAAGTGCTTGGCAGACCTCTAAGATAAGTAAGATAAATGCTGTGCACTTTTCCAGTGAAGATCTTCATACAAATGTGAAGTCACTCAGGCTGTGATTCAGGCCTCCTCCTCAGAGAGCTGCTGTATTTTCCCATCTGCTGTGTAAGGGCAAGACTTATTTGTGAAACTTGAGAGTTTCGGGAAGGGAGAGAGTAGATCACATAATGCCTATTGTAAAAGCAATTAGAGTATTACTAAAAGACATTATTGTTACAAGTAGCGGGAAACCTGGCTTGATCTATCTCTTGTGAGGATACAAGCTCTTCAGAGAAGTCTTGAGGCAGCTTCAAGCAGCATGTCCATTTTGACTCAATCCCTCTTCAGAAAGACTTGTGCAAGCGTTGGACCTGCACTGCTATGTCAGGACAAAGGAAAATCAGCAGTTGGCATACAGCTCCTTCTTCACCAAGCATTGCTGTTCATACCTGTCAAGCTCCAGGTTTTTCAAATTATTCAAGGAGAAAACAAAGCACAGAATGATCTTTTTTTTTTTTTTTTTCACTTTTCTAAGTCATATATCAGGGTGAACTTGCCCTGGTAGTGGGATGTCTACCCAGACATCAGCCCAGGGAAATACATTGCTACGAGGGCTGAGACTGATGGGAACCTTAAGCCAAGAGTTGTGTCTTGAATTTTGACAGTATAACTCAGTATTAAGCTGTAGATGCCTGCAAGCCTGGGCTGGTATCAGCTGTGCCAGTAGAAGTGAAGCTGGTATTTACAGATAGCACAAGTCTCTGACTGCCCCAGTTTACACAGCATGGCAGAAAAATGATTGTCATGCTTGCCTGCTGCTTCCTGACCTGTCCTGGTCTATGCTATGCATTTATGCTATGTTATCCTCTCTGTGCTGTGCTGTGACATGATGTCTGTGCTTGAGACACTCCTCCCACCCCAAGGTACTGTGAATGAGACTCTGTGATTTCCTGAATCGCAGTCATAGGGCAGCAGGGAGAAGACAAAGATCTGATCTCTTCAATCCACTGTACCACAGCAGGTAGACAATTTAATTCTCTAAGGCTGACAGTATTTTCACAGACACTAAGTTTTACATGAGGAGGTGAAGAAAATTAATTAAACTGAAGCAGAGCATTAAAGGTGGACAGAAGATACATTATTTTGTGTTTGTTACATCTGTTCAGGCAGTGTTTTAAACAAATCATGCCCTCTTTGCCAGATAGATTTTCAGTAAATACTTCATCTAGTGGTCAGTGTAATTTTAACATTTCATTTTGTAACACACATTGCAATATAACAGAATTACAACAGTGTCTCAGCGAAAAGATGCCAGCTTCTTATTGCAGTGGTTTGAGCTCCAATTCATTTGAATGAAATAAAGCATTTCAAAATTATAACTGATTGATGTCCTTCAACTACAGAATCGGTAGATACTCATAATTCTCCTCTTTTGCTATTGAACTTACTGAAACACAAGGTAAAGTATGTTGGTGTATAACATAAAGGCCATAAAACTGTCATTTTTCTGGTAGTATAGAAGGCACCCCCAGAATATGAACAAATACCTGCTTTTTCCAGCTGTGCTTTAATTTTGTTGGCATGTTATTATGCTATCCTGTGCTCTAGCTCTTGACACGTTCCAGAAACAATTGACTAGTGCAACAGGGTTTGCTTTTCTTATACTTACTAAGAGAAATACAACCTCTGGTCACTCCCTGAGTTGCACAGACATTTCCCAGGCTTGTTTTCCAAAGAAGAAGCTGTCAGAAGCACACAAAGCCTGTTGTTGAATCATTTATTATATTTGAACTGTGGCTGAGTCTGGAGCCCCTAGCTGAGATCAAGACTCCATCAATCTAGACAGTGCATAGCCATGCTGCAGAAGACAACTTTTACCTAGTGATTGTGCAGAGTGGGCAGAAAATACAGGGGCATGCTGTACCTCCACTATCAGCTAACCCTTGGGGGAGTCACCAGCAGGCAGCTTCCAGACCAATGGTCAGCTCCCAGCATCTTATCACTATGAAAGCATAGGGACACTGCATCCCTCTTCCCTTTGCTGAGCCCACTGAGCTCTCATAGAGAAGAAGGACATAGGCTACAGTGTAGAGGCTGCATCCTGAGCTGTACTACTTCACCTGCTGTATTTCAAGCAAGTGAGATTCATAGACAACTTGAGGTTTGTTTGCAGTTTTAATAACAAAGTCCCCCAAATGAGAGTGGTGTCATTTAGCACAGCCCTGTACACCAGGAGATGGCATGATCCTACCCAGTGCCATTGGGTAAGACCAGTTGCTGCTGTCAGCATGGGATAAAGCTTCCTCTGTTACGCAGCAAGGACAGTTTCACATCCCCATGTCATAAGAGCCCTTCTGAGAAGCCTTTGCCTGGCACAGCCAGAGGGACTGCCTGTGGCCCTGGCACACTGCAGTGGAGACAGAATGCACCATCCAGTGGTACTATTTGGCACATGCAATGAGCAATGACAAAGGCCAGGAATTTGTGAGGAGCAGTGGACATGCCCCTGGACATGGTAACTGAGCTCAAAGAGCAGAGAAGGACATTGTCCCATTTGCCTTCTTCACACCTGTCTTTTGAGTGGAAGAAGGAATTAGGCTTTCTCAGCTGTAGCCCCAAAAAGCAAGTCACCACATGTTCTGGTACAAACCAATAGGTTACGTGCCCAGCAGGGCTGCTTGGGTGGATCAGGAATGGTTTGTGGCATTTATAACAAGGACAAGTATGGAAAGTGCCGTCTTTCATTACGCGTTAGGGTTGTGCCTGAGTAATTACATCACGGGTATTGTATTATAATCATCTCATTAAGGCTTCTTCACTGTACAAGATCCCATCAGTTTTTGCCAACCGTGTTTGCCTTTTGAAGGTGTGTTCCTACAGCTCTAATCCAATTTGCCATATGAGGCTTGTGAAATAGAAGCCTTTAGTTCAATCTTTGATAGATCCGATTTTTTTCTTGGAGATGTGTAAGTTGTTAACTTTCATAGCTGGATTTGACCTAAATCTGTGAAGGTCAGATATAGCCCTTTGGAGTTTTCATTTCAAACTATGTATTTCACCAGCTGTGGTATAACACACTTTATTCTACAAAAGAAAAAAAAGGAATGAATGAAATATTTTCACTAGTGAAGTCTAACCTTGGTAGGAATTCACAAATGTTGAGTGTATTTGCACATCTGCATGGGCAGATCGTGTAAAACTTTGCTTAATAATCATTCAGAAAGAAAAAAAAAAAATCTCAAAAAGAAACCATGCACTAAAACACTGTGGTCAGACACATGTAAAATAATAAATCTTTAAAAAATTCCCACCAGTAACAGGGAAATTCTTTGTAATTGGTAGGCTTTGCTGATAAAAAGTCAATGGTCGGTCACGCAGTTGTGCTTTACTGCATATCATCTAAAAAGCTATTTTTCTTGAATTTGCAGGAAAGTTTCATATTTGATTGATTGCACTGCTTTTTGCTTCCATTTTACCTGCACAGATTGATGACTACCATATTATACATTTAGAACCTGAGCAAATAAACTAATTTTGCTATCATTCTATTTATGGGGCACACTCAAGGGATATTTACATTCTTTGTATAATATTTACATTCTGATACATTTGGTTATGACAAATGGTTTTCCTTCAGGTTGCTTACTCTGTTGCGTGGCTTGGCAAAGGTGATTTCCCTAAATAAGGAGTAATTTTGTTTGTTTGTCCCAGGTTGGTTTGTTTGCCAATCAAAAGTATGTTTCACATGAAAGGACAGGTGCTGTCTCATGGAGTATGCCCAATAATTGACCAGTTAGATGTGGAAAACTGCACCAGAATTGACAAAATGGCTTCTTTTTATTCGTTTCCATTCAGTTTGAGTTAATTGCCTTAGTGTAAGTTGTTCTGTGTCTGCACTGCTGCAAGGAAACACCCTGACCTGTAAGCACCTCTCTTCCTGACGTGCTGTGTGATCTTGTTTGTTGAGGTGGAGCAGCACAGGAGGATACAGATGCCTCCATAGGTAGGAGGTAAGTCAGGGAAGGACGTATTTCAGAACACCCCACTAGAAATCATCTGTTCCATCCATCACCCAAGAACTTCTAGGAATATAGAGCTTCATAGTTAAATTTCCCAAAGATGAATGAAAGGCATAATTACTCAACTAGGGTTGCAAGCTAAAGTCAAGCAAATAAATCAGATGGCTGCAATTCAGGTAATGCAATAGTTTCAAGTCAAGTAGTGGCTTTAAACTGAGGAAGGGTAGGTTTAGACTAGATATAAGGAAAAAATCTCTGTTGTGAGGGTCATGAAGCAGTGGAACAGGTTGCCCAGAAAAGTTGTGGATGCCCCATCCCTGGAAGCGTTTAAGGCCAGGTTGGATATGGCTTTGAGCAACCTGCTCTAGTGAAAGATGTCCCGGCCCATGGCAGGGGGTTGAAACTAATTGAACTTTAAGATCCCTTCCAACCCAAACCACTTTATGATTGTGAAATTTTGGGATGTCCCAGGTTTTGCTGGTGTCTGTTGGACATGTTCTGAGGATGCAGACTGGAGCGAATAGCTGAGGTTAGCCAGAGGCTACCAAACCAATCTGGGCACTGTGTTTGCAGATAGGACACCAGGGAATCTGATTGGCTCTCACTAACAGCTGACTCAAGTCCAAATGATCCTTATGGAGGAGTTTTCTGGGGATGAAAAGAAGCCACTGTGCTACACACATGGTTAGGGCAACCCTGGCAACTTTTAATAGGTAGGACTAAGTGTATAACCTGGGACTTGGGATTTTGTGTGTTTGTCTGTGGTTCACTTCTTGTTTTCTGTTTTTCTTTTGATTTACTCCTGCTTTTTTCGTTTGTTTTGGCTGTTTGTGGGGGTTTTGTTGCTGTTTTTATTCACTTTTTTTTTTTTTTTTTAAGGTGAGAAGCTCACTCAGGGAATATAAAAAGCAGCTACTGGAGGGGGATTTTACCCTATTGATGATGAGCATTCATCATCATGATCATCATCAATACTTTTTTTGTTTGTAGATAGTGCACCATCTTCAAGGTGGGAGAAAACAGGCAGAGGTCCTTAGCAAGCCCTAATGCTTCCCTGAAGATCCACAGCTACTGCAGGGTCAGACCCCTGAGCCTGACTTCGTCTGAGAAACGCCTGTATTTTCTCACCAGGTTTGTTCTGAGAGTCAGGATGGTGGAGTAGGAATTACAGTCTCCTTCCCCTGTTTTTGTGACAACCCCACTGGCAGCAAAAGGCTGCATTCTTCCTTGACAAACCTTCCTCATGGTCCTCTCAAATATTCCTATAACAAGGGTTTCACCAGTTGACATTTCAGAGTAAATAAATCTTTTATTTTTTTTTAAAGAAAACATTTGAAATAAATTTGCTTTTGAATGGAGATCAGTATAAATGAGAACCAGAAGCTGAACAACCCTGACTAGTGTATCCCAATTAGCACTGCCAGGGTGCCAGCCTAAAAGTAGCTGGCTGCTTTGTAACACAGCTGGGCAACTCACTAATTGTTTTTATTAATGAAGAAAGCTTCCCTTCCTCAGCTGTTTCTTAATGAAATTGTGGGTTCTTCCTTGGTTAGCAAATCAAATCAGACTGCATTTGCACACATTTGTGTGGCCAACAGATTGCAATTTGGAGAACAACAACATCTAAGTTTCAAATGTAGCTCATGGATAATTAATGCCCATTCAATGGTAATAATTAAATTTACTGACACATGAAATACTTTATCTGACTGAGAGAGATTTGTTAGGTTAGGAATACTGGATCCAATATAGAAAGAGAAATATTAGGAAATAAAATCTGGCATCAACTTAGAATGTATTTATCTTGAAAATATTACATAATTTCATAGTTCAAGTAAGTATTTCAACAGCTCTTTATGGAATGATGTTATGTAGTTTGTAATAAGTGTGTGACACCAAAGTACTAGAAAAAGACTGTTATTTCTTGCCCCAGTCACTTGATGCAGGTGATAGTTTTGTGAGATTAATACTCCTGTCACATAACACTTGCTTTTTTCTAGTGTTATATCTTCCTCTTTATTGTACCTGTGAATCAAATGCAAATAAAATTATGGTGCCAACTAAATTTGACAAGAATAAAATAGCATCCTTAGTCAATTTTGTGATGCATCTGAAAGGCCAACAGGGATTATTTTTTTCCAATTTTACTCATCCTATTTACTGATGGAATAAACAGCTGTTCCCTCACAAGGTCCTGGGCTGGATAGGCCTGGTGCAGACAGCAATCTCCTGCTCTGCTCCTTTGGCTGCTATTTCAGTTCTGTGCTGATGCAAGTGTACTGCAGCAAACTTGCAGAAGCTGAACAAAGAGTGTGTATCCGTTTGTGGTTTCTAAAATTTTCTTGTGATAACAGAGGGGGTTGTGAACTGTGCACTAACCTGAGACTGCTGGTCCCCAAAGTGCACACTTTGAAAGCCATGCTGCTAACTGGGACATTGGGTCAGTCATGAGAGTGCTGAAAATTTAAAGAAACTTTCCAAATGTAAGTAAGAGTTTGAAACATAGTATGTAGGATCTTATCCTGTGTGATTATAGTGCTAGTCCTGGAGTAGGAGGAATTGTGGAAGGCTTTATCCATCACCAGTTCCATGATCTACTGCCCCACTTCTGTGTACCTGTAGGATGTGCTCCACAAGCTGATGCAGTTCTCAGATTACAGCACGGACCCCCTTGCTGCAGCATTCTGTCAACCCTACAAAACCCTCTTAATGACCCTGTTCCCTTTCACCTTTTCTGTCAAAATTGTTAGTATAGTGTCTTCTCTCGGGTGCTGGAGAAGCAGCTCTCTATGAGGAGATGTTCATAAAGGAGAACAAACACTGAAAAGGCATCGAGAAGGCAGGGAGAAGAGTGAATTATTGGAGGTTTCTCTAGGGCCAGAGTGTGAGGTTCTTCATTTTCCGACAAGAAGGTGTCTTGTTATTTCAGACCAGGATGACTGTAACGAGAATAATTGTTGGGTATTTTTTTCAAGGGCTATATTCCTTGAGAAGTGCAGTTATCTTGTCACAACTTATGTGAGATTTTAAGCAAGAAAGAAGATGATGAGCAAAAAAATGCCCAGGAGGAAGTACTATTACCTTTCCTCTCCCTTATTTCTTATCCACAAGGATGAGAACACTCTGTTGAGGTGAGAGGAGATCGAGGTTCAATGCAACACTTACATCCTCTTTGGGGACATAATGTTGGACTTCAATTAAAATGACTGGGAGGCACACATGGACAGAGCAGTTTTAGCAAGCAGAAGTGATAAACCAGGAGTATCTTGCAGAGTGAGGACCTGAGGAAGGTAAGATGCTGACAGTGCTGTTTTCTTTCTGCTGAGAGGGTAATGTAGTTGTGACTATTCAGCACATGTCTGCCTACATCCACATCAAACAACTATGCCCCAACTGTTGCCATGAGTTAAGGACCATTTAGCTGTTTGTAAGTCTGCCACATCACTTCTCTGTTTTTTTCAACCTCCATTCTGGAACAAAACTTCAAAGCTTGGCAAAGAATAGCTGTTAGCAGCCAGTGACTTGTTCTTGGTGATAACTTGGGCAATGAAGTCACCAAATGAACCAAGAAACTGCTTTTCTATGGGTTGAAGTCTAATTAATGAGGAAGGAGAGAAATAAAAAGCTCACTCATGTCCAGATGCAGATCCTGAGGACAAGTATGTCCTGGGTCCTCATGAGGAAGTTCTAGAAGATGCTAGAGGGTAAGACAGGTTGGACTTCTCTGTACCGATTTCAATTCTTTTAGCCACAGGTCTGTCTCTTGCAGTATAACCATGGTTTAGATGGGTTTGGACCTTGTAGACACATCAGTGGATAGTTTGCCTTTACCCTCATGTGTTTCTGCAGATGTCGGCTCTAACAGGGCAGGCTTTTTAAAAAAAAAAAAAAGTTGATGGTGGTTGCTGCAGCAAAAGAGGGAAAGAGGTATTCAGCACTGATCCCAGGGTAGCCAGGGGCATCATCCTTTTGGAGAGGTGCTATCCTTTTGAAGAGATACAGACATCATCCAAGACTAGGAGAGACTACCACTCTGACTCGAGCCTCGTGTGACCAGCGGATACAAGAGCAGATAGCATTTCTAAAGCAGATTTCAGCATGGATGGTAGCCGTAGTACTAAGTGAGGCTATGCAAAAATATTATTCAAGTTTTCAACATTTACAAAACAAAGCAGTATTTCTCAAGCGGAATCTCTCCCCTCAATTGATGCATGAAGTGAGGAATTTTAAATGCAGCACTCTTTCCAAATGTACAATAAATAAAATGTCAGCGGCTGCTAGAAAAGACTGAAAAAAATTCTCTTAAAATAGTTACCTAACCTGCACCTTTTCCTTTCAGCTGCTATAATTTCTCTGCCACTCAGCAGCCCAGAGAGCAATGCTCAGCATGTTTTACAAGCACTTCATGTAACTTGTGGAGAGTAAAAAAAAGGTCATCTTTCTAATGCTGTGTAATCCTGCACGCTATTAAGTACTAAAGGTACTTCTCTTTTGAACCAATAGTACTGAAAAAAACAAGAGTCGTGAGCATTTAAAAAGGGTTCTGTTGGGCATGTGTGTGATCAAAGCCAAGGAGAGTCCTTTGCTGAGAGAGACACACTATACATTTTCAAGTTGTAGGACTTGTGTAGTCTTGCCTATGTTATAGCATATATCCTCAGCTGTGTCCAGTGGAGCTATGCAATGGGTTTGCTTTCATGTCTGCTGTATTGATTATCTGAGCAAATGATGCTAAAGCAACTAAGTCATGTCTACCCAAATTGAAAAGACAATTGGCCAGATCCATCCCTGATGTAACTGTTCTAATTGGTGCAGTTCTGTCAAGGACAAATTTGTCACTCAGGAAGGAGAATTCCCCATGAAATGCCTGTTAAACCGAAGCAGTTGCCAAATATAAATTAGGAAAAATAAGGCAACTCTCCAATAAAAAACACCTTATCCAAGTTCATGCTTCCTGGAAAGGATCCAGAAGGATACTGTTGGAGGACAATTTCCTGTGGCAGGGTGTTGCTGCAGGGCTCTTGTACCTAGTCCTTGCCCAAGCGGTTGTGCTGCAGAGACTGCTCTGATCAGGCACCCAAAAGGCCTGGCCTGGGTCTCCTCACTGACACGTCCCCATTGTGGGGTGGGCACAGGCAGGTGCAGAGGGGAAGCTGGTGGAGATCTCCTTGTCTCTTCCACAGCTGTACTTCTAAGTAAAGCAGGAGCACACATCTGGGCTGATAGACCCAACAGGCTTCTGCTCACCATGCCTGTGTCTAGTGCCACTTAGAGTGGATGTGAATGAGAGACAGCTTGTTAGTGAGGTTGAAACAGAGCCCGTTTATTTATCAGCATAAACATCCCCGGGGGGCCGGATTAAATGTTTGCATGCTGGGGAAAACAGATTGTGCCAGCAGAAAGGATGATTCAGTCCTGAAGAGAGATGCATCTTGCATTCAGCTTCTGTGCCTGCCAAACTGCCCTGCACCCTATTACTGGGGAAGCTCGAGCCGGGAGTGTGATTTTCTAGTACCAGTGGATATTTTTAGTCATGTTCTCTCTGACACCCTCTCTTAAATGCTAGCCATTAATGCAATGCACATTCTGTTTGTGTCATTTTGTCCTTGGAGTTTTCTCGATGGATGGATTGTTCTGTAATGCAAGTAACCCTAATGAATGAAAAAATGTCAACTCGATATTTCATAAAGTAAAATACTATAACTATTCTCAGTAACACGCTGAAGTAATTTCACCTTTACAGGAATTCTGGTCTCAATTTCAGTGTTTTCAAATCTATCCAATATAAATCTGAATGAACAATTCACTATGAATAATTTATACAGCAGATTTGACCCACTTTTCCATTTGCAAATTACTGTAATTCCTCTGTAATGTTCATGTTTTCCTCTCCAGTTTTTTTTCCCTACAAACCTAGATTGAGGACAAACAAGGTTATCTAAAATAAATGATAGTTTAACTCTACCTACTGCTGGCTTCCAGGCTATGGATGCAACACTTCTAAGAGAAAATATTATATGGAAAATACAATTTGATTATTTAAATTTTGTATTATTTCTCCTTGAGGAAATGTCATAGAAGTAACTGGTTGTTTGCTGAGAGTTTTATGCAACTGTCACTGCACATTTATAGAATTTTATCTTGTGATTGATCATCTCTGCATTATGATTGTTGTTAATTAGTTAATAAAATTAATTTTGTAAAGAAGGCCTAAAAAAATCAGTAACATGCATAGAAATGTCAGGTGAAACTACAGAATAATGTATTTGCCTCTTCTTCCCAAGGCTTTGTCTTTGAGCCTCATTTCTAGAAAAATTCTGGCTCCATTCCTGATTGGTGCAAAACAGACATGGCAAACAAGTTTATCTGCGGCTCTTCAGAAAGCTTTAAATTGTTCTTTTTCCTGACATAATTTAAACAAATTTTATTTTCACAGTATTTTTCATGAACTATGTAGAGGTAACTTTCCCTCTTTCTGTTCTTCATTAATTATTGTTGCACCTGAGCACTGTCCTAACATGAGGAGCTCTTGAGTGTTCTACGCTGTATACAGTTCAGGGAAAAGAGTTTCTAACTGTACATGGAGGAATGAAACCACATGCACCTTTAATAATCCCAGTGGTTCTGATACAGAGAGTTGTTTCATCTGTCAAACAGCTCTTCTGAAATCTTTCAGCTCTTCAATTTGTTCTTTTGTTTGCTGTTGCAGTGACCGCTGCTGTCCACTGCCCAAGCTAGCTCCAGCGGTGTGCAGCAGGAGTGGGGAGCAGCTGGAGGTGCAGAGCTTTAAAGCTGCTCCTCTGAAGCCTCTGCTCTACCCAGGGAAGCAACGGCTCCAGGCACTGTGGCAGTCGGCAGCCCTTGAGAAAGGGAAAAAGTAGTCGGGAGGCTTGCCACTGGGACATAACTCAAGCTCACTGAAAGGAGATCCATGGTGAACAAGCACCGATCAAACCTGTGCAACGACTTATAAAGGGAGGCATTACAACGGGGATGGCTTGACAGGGGACCAATAGGGGTCTTTGGGGGAGGGATATGGACAGGGATAGACATTCATATGGGCCAATAGTCTCGAGGGGTGGAGGGAAAGGTGTCACATGCCCCAATGGGGCGTCAAGGTTTAGGGGATTTCCAAGAGGGGAGGTATCCGAGGGGGCAGGGTCGCGGGGGGATTGATGGAGACCATATAAGGGTAATTAGGGAGGGTTTGGGTGACAGGCACAGAACAATCCAGAACTCTGGGAGGGGTTTGGGCGATTGGCAGGGAAGGAGCCAGGACAAAGGGAGGGGATAACTGTATTAGGGGGGGGTGGCTTGGATCTGGGACAGACCAACTGGGAATAGAAGTGGGGAAGGTAGGGATGAACCATTGGGGTACAAAGAACATACAAAAATACAATAAAAACATCGCATCACCACAGTTTGCTTTTTAGAATATAGTGTGGCAGCCTGTATTTCAGCCTCGATAAAGTGCAGAATTAAGCATCATCCTTTAAAAGGATTCTTATCCCTTTATAAAGACAGATAGCTCAGTCAATGAAAGCAGAATATAGCTTGTGAGAGAAATGGGAGCTATGTACAAATGAGGCAGTAAAAATAAATGACACATTACATTCACTAGCCAAGCAAGATGTTACAGTCCACATAAAGGCTAAGATGCTGACTTCACAGGACCTTGTGAGCAGAGCTTCTGTAGGCAGAAGCAATTTACAATTATTGGTACATTAATGACAGTATGTGATAAGTGAATTACTGGGACGTTGATAAATGCTATTCTCATTATAAGTCAATCTATTTTTGGCACTAAACCCATAGTTTCCAGAGATGCCTACATATTGAGCCATTAAAAAAATGTCAGTCTGAGCTATCATTTGGCAAGAAGAGTCTCAACTGAGAGTGAAACCTTATTTCAGTAGGTACTGTAGAGGAAATCTTTTTTAAGCTTCTGGAAAAGCATACACATGTAAGGTACTGGAAGACACCTTTCTATTAATTTCCTGCAGAAAGACAGAGGAAGTAGGTTAATGAGCTTTGAGTTACAGGTTCAAGCTGTCGAAATGCAGTTAATTTTGAAAAATGAAGTGCCCTGGCAAGAGGGCTTGGGACATTTTATATTTAAGGTGTTGGAAAGATAGTACTAGAATCTCTCCAAGATCTAACTTGCTCCGTCATGGAGTGGACTTGCTTTTTAGGCGTTATCCCGATGGTGTTGGTTACTTGTGTATCTTAGAAGGACATAGGCTTCCATTTGGTTTAGGTGACCTGACGATGGTTCCTGGAGAAAGTATTTCCAAAACACAGAACCTATAGAAAGGGTCTCCTCCAGAAAATATTGAGCTAGCAAAAAAGTGGGGGAAATGGGGGAGAAATAACTGTGAATAGCAATGGCTAACGATCACTCCTCACATAAAGCTGAAGAACTGGGCATGCATTCCTAAATTTTTTTGAGTTTTAGACAATCATAACTGTGGAATGTTACTGTACTTCTTAAGGGGTCTGGTCAAGGAAGTCTGATACGTAAGTAGACAACATAGTTTTTGAAGATTGTCGTTGAAAAAGGATTCTAACACGGACCGACCCTTGGAAAGAATTCTCTGATCAATGATGGATCAAAGTATATTCTCTTTGGCTTCTTGCTTGTGCAAGCACTTGCCAGCAAAGATTTGTCTCAGCAATTTGACTGGAGTGCTAAGATTCTCTGAAATACGAAGGGTCCCTGGGAGATGTGAATAGGGACACTGAGATACTCACATCCCAGAAAAAGAATTTCTGACCGGGGAAAAGACCAGCGGGACATGCAGAACAGCAGGAAAGAAGACGTTGCTGAGTCAGCCAAGAGATTCCGTTTATTTTATTCTATTTCATTCTTAGTCATCAAGGTCCACAGATAAACATAATTAGCCTCTTTCAGCCTCAGTCTTGTTTACTCTGACTTTTAAATAGCTATGGACTGTGATAATAACCCTGTTTCTTTACTGATTACTTCATATTTGCATGTTTTCTTATTAGGTAGCTCTTGGGACACATGACATTTTTGGGTTAAGACCCTTTCTGATTCCCAGACTTTTCTGAACTAAGATCAGACCTGACTGGAGGGAAGTTGTTAAAGCAGTAGTGTGGTACAATAAGACACTGTTGCCTCAGAAGCCTACTAGGAACACAAATGTTTCTGAGAAACTCACAGGCCCAGGTAAAAGGACAGCAGTATTTGTATGGCTGTAATCCTGAGGTAATGTGTAAATGCACTGCATTCCTTAGGGATGGGTGCTGTGCCTGTGCAGACAGACTGTAAAAAGAGGCTCTGGTGCTGCTCGAGTCTCAGGGTCTCATCATGAAGCTGATTAGATCTAAAGGCTTCCTCTTTAACTGCATTTGGAAAACATACTCTCAGTGAAGGGCATGCTCATTCAGGGTTTGAGCAAGCTCCTCAGGGGGCCTTTTTTTCCTGGAACAATTTCTGTCTTCTTGGATTATTCTTCAATCACACTTTGTGCAATAGCCTCATGTTTCTTATTGACATGTTGACGTAACTGTAGTAAGCCGTCATGTAAAGAGGTACTGCACACAGATTGAAAGCATTGGATGTCTTGTGAATCTTCAATAGTCTCTTAGGAATGTTAATGAATCCCATTGTTACTCATTCCATCAATGGTCTTTGGGGTTTTTTTGGTAAGAAAAAGATGAAGTGCAAAATGTTTTAAAGCGTTTGTTGTAAAGTGCTGAAAGTAGAGCCTTAAAATAAGATCAATACTCTTCTCTGTACCACACAAGTTTAAAAGAGGAAACGTAGTTTGAATTTCAGTTTCCTTAACTTGGGATTCCTATTCAAAGCTCATGTTAGAATAAACTGAATTTTCCTCCACTATGTCCAAAGGCACTACTGTATTTTTACTGATATCCCAATTAACATTTCTAGTGTTCGTATTGCAGATGAACCAGATTACCCACCACACATTTGTAACACAAAAATATTGGAAGTTGGAAGATGTTGTTTGTCCCTAAAGCTCAAGTCCCAAGTAATAAAATTGTCCCAAGTAATAAAGTAGATTAAATTAAAATTTGATTTAGGGTTTTTGATTGGCACTTCATTCAAATCAAGAAAAAAATGTGGTGTTCTGTATTTGAGAGGTATGTGTTTTTAAGCAACAATCTGATAACCTTGAACTTAAAATAATGGAAAATTGAATAGGAAGATAAAAAAAATTTCATTCATATAATATATATGAGCATATATAAAATTTATAAATGTTTTATTTGTACATCTATATATATACATAAACTCACAAAGGCACAATATGCTTTATACATGATTAGACTTCAAAGACATATTTCAGTTTGACAACTGAATTAAATAATAGTTTGCATATTGATGAGTAGTCATTCATATTTAACCTTCTTTGATGAGTTTATAAGTTCATATGGTCCAAGAAGACTTTTCTCGCCCCTCTTCGTTGGGCAGGAACTTTAACTGCCCATCTGGCTTTTAAGTAGGAAATTACTTAAAGTTATTTCTACTTTTTAAAACTTCACATTCAAAGTACGAGTCTCTGAAGGTGCATATATGTTGTCCCATTGGAGCACAACTGGATTTCATTCCCAATCCTCATCTGCTTGCAAGATGTTGCGTGTTTGGAAGTTGTCATCTGGAACACACTCACTACTCATTAGTATGAGCTGATCTGACTGTGTGCATGGTTTCTACCCAGTATTCCCTGCCCACACAGAAGTCTCCAAAGGTACCCTTGTGATCTCTCCAGCCCTTACACCCTCATCCTCTCCTGCCTTCATATACACATTGGGCACTTAGCTGTACTCTGTGTGGAATGCTATTTCTGATAGAAAGCCATCAACAGCCTCTGCATTCAGACTTCCCCTAGTTCTGGACCTTAAAGAAGTAAGTGGCCAGGCAAAAGTCCAGAGAGCACCGGAGAATGTGATGTACATGGTGGCTTTAAGAGTCCTAACCTCCATTTCTGGCCTTGGTCCAGGAAGACATTCTTACCTACTGGTTCAGATCTAGCATAAAACTATGTAGGAGTTGTGTGAGGAGAGGAATTAGTAGGGGGTCTGGGTGGGTGTTTTGGGGAGGATTGGATTGAAACCTTAAATATAACATTTTGCTGTTATTGCTTTTTTTTTTTTTTTAAGGCCTTTTTTATTATAAACAAAAAGCTTCATTGAAATAAAATGCATTCTAACAAACTGTGGAAGCTCTTCATCTTCTGTACAGGCTCTTACTCACTCTTTTAAATTTTTTTCATGGGGCCAGAACAGGTCAACTTATGGCCCACAGCAGTAGCCTGGCATGGTCAGCGTGCTGGGCCAGGTTGGTAGAGGTCACTAGTCCAGCTGTGAGCTGTGTGGGGCTAAGACAGAGCCAGTAACATAAGCAAGGATGCAAGGTCTGGCCACTTGCTTTTCCTCTCTTGCTGTGCCGAAAACAGTATTCAGAAGCTGTGGGTAGTGCAGCTATTCTGACAGCACTTGGGATGCCCTCAGTGCCAGCAATGAGGGTCCCTATATTGATGACACAAGTACGTATGTTCCTTCATTAAATAATTGGTGCTGGTGTCATTATTCAACCTTTTATGGCCGATATTGTGTGACCTCAGCCAGCAGGAGGTAGGTACTATTGTCTACAGTGTGGCTGGAAAAAAATGCTTGGTGTTTCTTTCCAGTGGTAAGGAGAGAATGCCAACCTACAGACTCCCAGGTGGGTTTGGTCACAGTGCCATGGGGTGGTATTTGGATAGCAATAACCTGCCTAAGGACAAGGTGGTAAGGTGTTCCTTGTGGTTTCTGCCCACAGTAAGTGCTGTATGCAGAGGAAGATAACTTACAGCTTTGTCAAGGAAACTGTATCATAAAACCCTGTAATGATGGCCAAGCAGAGAAGCAGAATATTCTAGATGATTTCACATACTTGTTTGAATGAAGCACATCCGGCTGATTTCAAGGACAGCTGAAAATTCTCTTCAGTAGCCATCAGCAGATACATTCCTGGTTTACACACATATGGAGGGTTTTGTGAAAGGCTGTAATTTTAACTCCAGATAATTGTGGTGGCTTCTTCAGTGTTTCACCAACACCATATTGAATAATGATAATAGTGGTTAAACTAGCAGCTTTCTATGATGTCTTTACATATTTTCCTCATCCTTTATTCTTTGTATTATATCTTCAGACAGTTTTTTCTAGGTAAACTCATCAAATTACCCTGTTAATACAGAAATGAAGAAGTGCTTTTGCAAACAATGTGTAATAATACAAGAAATCATTTGACTTCTTCTAGTGAAAAGAGAAGGCGTGGGAGAGAAGAGGCACAGTGGATGTCTTGGTACCAGAATGGAAGTTGAAAGGCCTGTGTAATACACCCCCTGCATATCTCCAATGCTGTCTGGGACTCAAAATCTCATACTGGGCAGGGCAGTGTCCAGAGCTAGCCTGCAAGAAACTAGGAAGGGTGGAGTCAAAACATTTCCAGATGCCAGAAACTGAAGGAAATGCTGCAGGGTAGCACCTTTATTCTCTCTGTCTACAAAACATATTCCTGAACATATGATACTGTAAGTATTCTTCTGGAGAACCAAAACTCATTCAAGTGGATAACAGATGTGCAACCCAATGCCTTTTATATACCACTTCAGATGCTGATACCAGCCCATGGGGCCATTCTTTGCCTTGAGGAACTCTGTTACATCCCATCTCACACTGGAGAGTCTTCACCCTGCCTGAGGCTGCAAAAGGCTGGATGAACAAATGTCTTGTTCACCCTCGTTATTTTTGTTGTTTCAAAAGTAAATGTGGGAAGTGGTGCTCTTCCAGGATTTGGGTTCTATCCTGGAATGATGAGTTTGAACATTCCCAGGATGCAGAGGACTTAGGCCATTCTCTTGATGAGCAGAGTCTGTATTTCCTTCTGTACAAGAAGTGAACAGTGCTGCCTTGTCTTATATGTCAAGGCAGTCTTATGGCTCATATGACTCAGCAATCATATTTCAAAAGAAAGCACAGTTTTCACAATGATTTTAGGCTGTAAAAACAGTTCTCAACTAAGTGAGTAAGTTAAAAATGCAAGTACATACCTCAAAGACAAGAGAAGGGCAAGATTTTCAGCACTGTTTCTGTATTTTCTTCTGGTTGAACGAGGTGTACTTCATACAATGTGCTGACTTCTGTGACTCCTTTTTAAAATTGATTATCTTTCTTAGGTATCATACAGGAACCTGGATATTTAACTCATATTTATGATCTGAATTTTCACACTTGGGTATCTGAGCAGCTATAGCATGGACCAAAAAGAGGACTGAAGAAAAGATGCATTTCCCATGGGGTAGGTCATCAATGACTACAAATGTAGCCTCATCATCCTTTTATTAGCACGTTTCCCATGGAGGAAACCTAGAGTGAGATTTACCATAGGGTACTTCAGTATATCTCCTATTTATTCACACAGGGACAGCAAGGAGAAAACAGAACAAACCAAAGTTCCTCACTTTCTCCCTTGGTATCACTGCTCTGATGTTGTCTTTATTCTACAACTTTCAAGTGGTTTCCACTTGGACTGACCACAGCAAGAAAGAGAAGAGAGAAATGGATTTTTTTACAAATGAAAAACATCTGCTTAATGCTGTCAACTGGTCTGCCATGTGAAAGAATAAGTTTTTTTTTTTTCTCCAGTTGCTGCCTCTACAACCTCTGCTTCTCTCACAAAAATGTTTCAGTTTTGGGCATCAAGTGGCAAGCATTGTGTGTTAGCCATAGGCTCCCTGACAAGTTAGATCAGAGAAAATATTCAGTTATTCCAGCTTAATGAAGTGAAGTAACTGATATTTTGGATAGACTAAAGCAAAGCTGCCAGTATGATTGGGCATCATGTTTTTGCCTCTTCTTGTCTTGGAAAGCAGAATGGCCTCTTGTTGACCAAGAAAGCAAGCTCTGATCGACTCTGGAACAGGTTTAGGAAATTGCTGCCAACTCTAGAAATTTGAAAGAACCATAGCGAGATTAGTTATTAGAGAAAAAAATCTTTGGGATTCACCGTGAGATCCTCTGACCTCCAAACATCTTAAATCATTGAAATAAATGAGTCTATGGAACAGCTCCAGTAACTCAGTGTCATGGGTTGACCCTGACCGGATGTCAGTCGCCCACCCAAAGCACTCTGTCACTCCCTTCCTAGCTGGGCAGAGGAGAGAACATAAAACAAAAGGCTCGTTGGTCAGGACAAGGGCAGAGAGAGGTCACTCAGCAATAACAGTCATGAGCAAAACAGTCACGACTTGAGGAAATTATTTATTTCCAATCAAATCCAAGTTGGTTAAGGAAAAATAAACCAAGTTCTGCCAGTAAATCTACTCCATGTTGGACTCCTCTCTCCACAGAGTCACCGGTCCTGCCAGGAGCCTGCTCCAGTGTAGACTTCCCATGGGGTCACAGCCTCATTCATGCATCCACCTGCTTCTGGGTGGGGTCCTCCGAGGGCTGTTGGTGGACCTCAGCTCCCTGTAGGCCTCCAGGGGCTCCAGGGGAATCTCAGCTCCTATGCCTGGAGCACCTCTTTCCACTCTTCCTTCGCTGACCTTGGTGTTTGTACGGCTGTTCCTCTCACATACTCTCACTCCTTTTTCTGGCTGCAGCTGATGTTGTGTAGATGTTTTTTTCCTCTTCTAAAATCTGTTACCCAGAGGCGCTACTACCACGGCTGTCAGGCTTGGACTTCAGCAGCAATGGATCAGTCTTAGAGCCAGCTGGCATTGCCTTTGTTGGACATGGGGGAAGCTTCTCGCATCTTCTCATAGAAACCACCCTGTAGCAAAACCTTGCCACACAAAACCAATACATGCAGTTTCACTGGGTACAAATACTTTATGATTAAATCCAGCAGGATAGAGCGCCAGGAGATGAATCATATCCAGCTTAACACAATCAGAAAATTTTATCTATTAAACACACTTTCTGCCCAGTTCTACCAGTAACAGTTAAACTATGAAAGTATTGGCCTGAATGTAGAATCTAAACAGGTGCAACAGGTGAAACACATTACTTTATGGTATTACTAAAATCCTAAATCTAAGTCGATGGAGCCAAGCCTCCCTAGCTGGGCTTTTCCTCCCTTAATGATTTGCTGCTGAAGGAAGGGTTCCAGGACACTGACCAAGGTAAAGCTTCAAGTAGACTGATCACACCAATTACTAAAAATAGTAACCTAGAGCTGTCATGATAGCAGCATACTTCCTCCATTGCTTGTTTTAATTCAAACTGGTGGAGTCATAGAGCTTGCTGAATTTTGCATAAATCACCAATAGTAATACTCTTTCAAAGGTAATCCCAACATTAATATCCCAGGCAGGGCAAGAAATAATTAAAATGTAGTAAATTCCATATAGAGGTTTCCAATATTAATGTGAAGCACCTTAGTCAATAAAAAAGAACAGTAGTTTTAGTTCATGGAAATGAATATTTTAAAAAATACTATAATGCATTTTCTTTCAGTTGCATTTTTTCCCTTGCAATATTCATTCTTCTTGACAATAATGGCATTGTTTTCTCCAATACTTTTCATTTTTCCCTTATGAGAACTGAAATGATGACACATCTCACACATCCCTCCCCCATCACTGGGCAGCAATATATAGCTCCATAGAAACATCTCAAATGCCTAGATAGCTCTTTCCACAAAAAGAATACAACTTCAAACCCCTTTATTTATAGCGGTATTGTAGGCCAGCTCATCTGGCCCTCTTCATGCTGAAGAGTTTATATAAGAAAACTGAGACTCCCCACAGGAGGTGGCAATCGCTGGTACACGTCTGCAGCTGTCAAATAGAGCAGCACTTCAGACAAATGCTTTCACATCCTCCAAGATTTTGTTTTCTAATTAGCTTTGATATATAGCCATCTCTGAGCCTGACCGTATTCATGCACAAGTTACTGTAACATCACGTTACTGTTTACAAGAGTCCACAATACAAACACAAAAACAGCTCAGGGTGAGCTCTCCAAATTCCTCACAGATTGAAGTATTTGGATTCAATAATAAGATTAGTGATTTTAGATTACTAAGGAAGAAGCCAATTAACTAGATAAAGCTTGATTTGTCTCCTAGTATTAAAAAAAAGGAATGGAATTTCTTGACAACTTCTTGGGATTTTCTGTGGCTAAAAAATGGCTATTTTGTAAATAATTGAATTGAATACAGAGAGATAATGATGCAAACTCAATAGCTTTACTCTTTTAAAAATAAGTAATGGACTGCCCATGAATAAGGCAACAGCACAGCCAAATACCAGTGTTGGAGAGTTACAGTCAAAACTAGGCTTTGACATCTGGCCCCTGAGCTTGCCAAGCTTATTCAGTGAGGGATTGCAATGGGTGACTATGTTAAAAAAAGAGAGAGCGAGCTGAGTAGGGATGCAAAACAGCCGCATTTCACTCCCATCACTTCTTCTTCTCCATCCCTGTATGTCACAGTGCTAGTGAAAAGAACTATACCCTGCCAAATTAACAGTTCAATCCCATGTCTGTGACAACATATTTGGAACATGAAAGCTGTTCTAAAACCTAAGCTTGTATCAAAGTCTAATCTATGACCTACGAGACAGGATGTGTTTGGAATGGAGCTCAGAAAACTGGCCTCTTCAAGCCCTAGAGAATAAGGTCATCCAAATTCACTGAGATCATGCTGCTTTAAAAATGATGTTTTCCAGCACTCCCTTATCACTTGACAGTGTGTGGTGTCAGCAGGTTGCTGGTGAAACTCAGGGTGCCTGATGATACTGGACATCATTAATGGCTGACTGAGAACTGCTAGACTTCATCTTGTGGTTCTCTGGTAACTGAAGTTGGCTCTTTTTTATTTCTTTAAGAATATTCTTAATCCTTTCTAACGGGCTTATGAACTTTAGCAAATAGCTGCCATTTAGAGCCTCTCTGCATTTTGATGCTGAGGGAAAACAATCTGAATTAAATACAGTGGTTTCGAAATTGATTATTGAAGTTACATTAATCCCCCAAACCAGCAGAAACTATTACGCAAAATGAAACTTACTTTCTGTCACTATAATTTGCTTTCCGTTGGACTTTACAAGTGATTTAAATTAAATTGAATTTAGCCTTGTTTCTTTCTGAATAAGTGTCCATATAAAAGGTTTAATCTGGTTTTATGGTTATTTAGATTAGCTTTACTGAGGAAGATGAGAGAAATTACATGGCAAAAGATAAATAGAGACTACAGAAAAGCCCTTTAGAGTATGTAAACTGTATCTTGTTACCCAACCCTTATTTTAGCCTTTCTACAGAAACTGCAGATTCAGTGGTCATTTTCTGAAATTAAACTGTCATGGCAATATTGAAATAATTTCAATGTAGACTTTAATCATGGTAAAATGTGTACATATGCATATTTGTCTTTGAAATCAGTGGATTACACAAAAGTATGAGAGTCAGCCACCTATGCTAATGTTCACAAGGTACAGGCCTTGGAGTACAAAGCAGGATATGGCAGAAGGAGAGGCCTAGTAACACTGTTTTTATCCATTTCTAGGCTCATAAGAATATAAAGAGTAATTTATTTATTTTTTCAACTTTCCCCAGGGATTCATGCCTCAATTCCCCTACTGTGAACATCAGTGACTAGCTGTGGACATCTGCAGTGTGGACGTATCTGTCTCTCTTCCACAGTTTTTTACAAGTTTTTGCAACTTGTCTTTTTTGCAGAAGACAGCTGTAATAGTCTTGTTCCTTACTTGTGGAGGACTATGGACATCACCATGTGTAAGTGGCCTCTCCCTCCCAATTATCACTGATGGCCCAGAAATTATCCTTATGCTCCTGCAGAACGTGTGGTAATTCCCACCATGCTTCAAACTGCCTGTGGTTTTAAGGGAAGGGAAGTGATAGTGCCATGGTCTGAAGCACCTTCTTTTTTACTCTCCTCTTTTAAAAAGACTGGAACAAAATGCAAGATGTATTTTTTCTCATAAAACAGGTAGGAATTTGATTAGCTACAAGCAGTGCCTGGAGCTGAAGTCAAGTGTGTGCTACCAGTTCAGGCATTGACCCTTCCAATTATGAATCCCAGTTTTCCAAGCTGGTCAATCAGTAACAGACTACTGCAGAAACTGTAAGTGAAGCCATTCCAGGTGATGTTTCTGCCAGACTCAAGTGTAGCTCTGAGATCAATAAGGTGAAAAATTTGGGTAACGGTTCATGTGTTCACTACCTGCATTGTGCAAAGATGCAAGACTTCACACACACTTTTTCACACAGTGCTCAGTACCACTGCACTCGTTTCCCCTGAACAATTTATTAAGCCTGTCATTAGGTTGCTCTGTGGTGTGTTATTAAGTGTAACTATTCATAAGCCATGTGGGGATTCCCCTCTCTGAAAACTCAGTACTACAGCATTTTGAAGAGCATCCTATTCTCTCTAACAGAGAAATTAGGGTGAGATTAAGCTCTCCAAGGAGCATTACTGCCAGAAGTCTGTCTGCGGCCGGGCTGGAGGTCTGTGGCTCAGACCCAGGAAGCCGTGACTGACCCAGAGAGAGCGTCCCACAAGGGACAGTCTTCCAGAGGTCTGCGGCGTTCCCTCAGCCACCGGGCTGCCTCCACAGAGGGGTGCCTGTCTCAGCAGGCTGTCAGCTCTCTAGTGATTTCAGAGGGAGTGATTTCAGCTCTTGTTCTATGAGGCAACCCCAGGCCAGACCAGGAGGAGAGAGATGAGAGGCTTGTTTGGCAGTTCCGCATGAGGCAGCTTTATTTGTCCCGCACCCCTCGAAGGGGAGGCCAGGGACGAGCTCTCCAATCTCTAAGGGAGAATAGGGTACCTCTTATAGGGATACAAGGGTGGGTGTGAGGTGGTAGAAGCCAATGGGTTGCAAAGAATCTACATAGGGTCTCCCAGGGGATCACGGGTCTGTTTTCTCTCACCCTCACCGAGAAGTGCTGCCTTTTCCAAGGGGATCTTGCTGGGAGGTTATGCAACCTCCTTATCTCAGCAGGCCTCCCTCCAGGGCAGGGGCTGGGCATACCCCACATCAGCAGTCTAGCCTGACCGCGTGAGAGTAGTTCAACTGTGGCAGTGACAGACAGAAGAGGAACTGGACTCAGCGCCAAAACTAGAAAACAGAAGTATAGTGAAGGTAGGGCAGAAATCAAAGAATCACCTATATAACACTACTCACAGCTTCAGATTTAAGGCATTTTATTGCATTGCCAATGATGCCTTAGGTCTTGACCTTTGTGTTTTTCAAATCCTGTAGTGCTTAGAGCGTAACTCTAAAGTTTCTTGTGGCTTTTGGTTTCTGCTCTCATGCTAGGTAGACATTACAAAGCCTCTCCAGGCCTGCTTTCCAAGGACGCCAAGACTGTCCTAGGCCCAAAAAGTATAAAGCAAAGGGCCTCTAAGGGGGGCAAGCTGAGGGGAATTACATCATTAAACTGAAGCTTTAATTGGAGAATTAACCTTGATATGCAAATGAACCAAACCTGTAAAAGTGTGAAGAACTCGTGACCTGTCGTCCATCTTGGGGTCCATCTTGGCAATAGCCTCTGGCTCCCCAGGGGGTATCTTTGAAGGCCTTTCAAATAAATATCTATTTTATTCTTCTACTCCTGTCCAGTGTCTGTGTCTAGAAGGCATCTTAAGGTATCACCAACATTACACTTTTATTCTGTCCAAGAACCCAGTCAGCCAGATTTCATGCAGTAGCTGTTGTCCCCATATCCAGATGTGCTTTTGTGTCACCAGATTGGAAACACCAGGACCCTGTTTGAGCTGCATCCATATTTTCCAGAAGACCATGGCTGATGATCAAAGCCTGAGATCCATTTTTTCTGGCCTTCCTGCTGGGGATTTGACTCATCAAAACAGGACATCATTGTGTAAAATAAGATCAAGGCACAGTTGAGAATTTCCTAAATGGTGTTTGTAAAAGTCTCCCTGCCCAGACTAATTTTCAAAGACTTTGGGAACAAAAGAGTATTTAAGAACTTTGAAAGCAGGCTACACATAATTTGGTCCAAGAGAGTACTTCTCCTTTGCCTTCCCATGGTGCCTAGCTTGCTGAAGCAGCTGAAAGGCCCGAGTTTTAGTGATAAAATGTTCCCAAGTGCCCAAAGTTATGCTACAGTGAAAGGCTAAATGTTCCTACTTAGTCGGAACTGAGCATCTAGCACTTTATATTTCCCAGAAACCTTAACAGTCTACTTTCAAACATACAGCTGATGAAGGAGGTCCTCCTCTGCATAGTGATGGCTGACACAGTCTCTAAGGAGACCAGGGCCACCAGTGCTCCTATTCAGCAAGTTTGGTTCTACATGAACTCAGCAGAGCACTCTGTAGGTCTGCAAGTGATGGGCAAGGACATTGTTCCAGAACCTGTAGGGGCAAAAATGAAAGCTTCATGAGCCAGGGCAGGGAACAGGGATCAGTCTTCCTCCATAATGATGGTACCTTCTGAAAGGGAGGGCATACTTGTTTCCAGTAATACAGCTGTTTATTCACCTGGATAAAACCCCAGAAGGGATTCTGTGTATTAATATCAGAGCCTGAGTCTTCTGTTTTGCGGGTAAGTGCACTGACTACCACATTTTCTGAAGTGCACATGCTCTCTGATTTTTCCCAGAGTCTTAAGAACTTTCCTACATAGTGTGATTGCGTCAAGAAAAGGCATGGACACCGACCACATCCATGGACATGATGCCTTAGGTTTTAACTTTTATATTTTTCAAATCCTGTACTGCCTAGTGTGTAACTCTGAAGTTTCTTGCAGCCTGTTAATTTCTGCTCTCTTATGCTAGGTAGACATTACAAAGCCTCTCCAGGCCTGCTTTCCAAGGACACCAAGACTGTCCTAGGCCCAAAAAGTATAAAGCAAAGGGCCTCTAAGGGGGGCAAGCTGAGGGGAAATTACATCATTAAACTGAAGCTTTAATTGCAGAATTAACCTTGATATGCAAATGAACCAAACCTATAAAAGTGTGAAGAACTCGTGACCTGTCGTCCATCTTGGGGTCCATCTTGGCAATAGCCTCTGGCTCCCCAGGGGGTACCTTTGAAGGCCTTTCAAATAAATACCTACTTTTATTCCCTTCCTCCTGTCTAGTCTCTGTTTCTAGGAGGCCTCTTAAGGCATCAGTCACTGACCACATCCAGATTAACTTTCTTTCTTACAGACATTGAAGAAAGTACCAGAAGGTGCGGTCTGTAACCACACAAGCTGAAGAAGGAAGTTGCCTTGGTTTCCTACTTTCTTCATTGCCATGTTGGCACTTTCAACCCTGCTGCTGCAAAGAAGGGACTGTCTGTATCTTTGCAAAACTGACTGTAGGTTCCTCTCTAGTGAGCAGGACACCGCGCTGTGGATCCAGACTGCATGCATACATATATATATGTACGTGTGTGTGTGTGTGTGTGTGTGTATGGATGTGAAAATATATATGAAGGTGTATATTCCTCCAGTCTTGCCTCAGTTAAACTGCTGAGGGACAGGGTTTGAGACCTTTCATTGTCCTTAGTGCCTCCTAATGACAAGATTTAGAATGTAGCATGTCTTTTAATTGCCCTTTTGTGGCCAAATCTCAGCTATGGGTTCCACCCCAAGAGCCAGAAGTCCTGGCAGAGGCCTTGCAGAGTGTTATTTTCTTATTTTCAAGTACATACATCTTTTATTGGATCCAGACCTCAGATATCAAAACAAGCTTGTTGTCTGCTCCTCAAGTAACCTAATGCTATAAAGAACACGGAGGTAATTCATGTATATTGTGACACAGGGAACTGGTTATGTACCAACAGGAGCTAAAGAGCACAAGAGGTCAAACGTAAAATATGTTAAAAGTTTTGCACTGTGTTGTTATGTGCACCTGCATTATGGGAAGGGGAAGAGTGGAATAAAGGTTTCTCACAGTTGGGCCACATTCCTTCCATGATTATTTAAGTATTACACAAAGCAGATTCTAGCTCACACAAATATCCGATTAGTGAAGATAAGAAAGGCAAGAAGAAGGCATTCAGTGTGTGAGGTCAATTATGTTTTGGTGGAATGAAATGTGCTTATAAAAAGTGTTCTGTTTCACCAGGGAAAGGTTTAGGCACCTTGATTCCTTCCTGGATTTTTTTTCTTGGTTCAGAATGGTGCAGACTTCTTTATGAAATATCTAAATGTAAAGTTCTTGCTGAAGAAGCTAAGGTAGCTCGGAGTGTGGGAATGTAAACTTATATGCAGTTTATTCTGGTAAAAGATGCCAAAATAAAGGGTGGTGTTTAGAAATATGGGGTAGTGCTGCCTAGAAAATTGTTTTATGGGTATGAGCTGCCTGTTTGTTAGGTAGCTTTGACAATCTAATTTCAGTAGTGTAGACTAAGCCACAGAGAGTCAGCTCTTCAGTCATGTAGTTTTTGTTTACCAACAAGTTGGTGAAAACAATGCTTGGTGAATCTAGATCAATACTTTAGTGCAGACCGTTTGTCCCTGTTACCTTGCTCTGGGTCGTGGACCAGTCTCTCAAAAAGGTGGACTGCTATTTGTTGAAGTAAACAAAATTATGTGCTTCAGGAGAGCCTTTAGTGTCTTCCAGCCAGTTGTCCCATTTAGTCCATGGGATGAGACTAGACCGACCTGAGGTACTGCTCCCTGAAACAGGGGTAATGTGTCCTGCAGATCCTTAACACCAGCTGTCCCACTCTGTGGATTCATTCCTATTACACATCACTTCTTACTAATGCAGACAGGCACCAGGCTTTGCAACCAAGACTTTGGAACAGAAGGGTGAACAAGACATATTAAAGCACTTGTATTCCTCATCCCCATGTGGCTTCAGTGTTGGATTTTGTCACTGAGAAACACAGGTATTTTTGCCACTTAAGATCAAGATTTGCAGAGTGATTAGATTGGCATTAGGCCTTTCATAGTGCATTTATTATTCCATAAGAGATTTTAGTTTCCTCTGCATGAGTAAGCAGAATATCACGACTCCTTGTCTTCCTTTGGGATTCATGGCAGGAGATAGAGAAAAGCTGTTGCAAATAAATCAACAGTATTTTGAGTCTACTGAAGACACCTCTTTGTGTGGGACACAAGATCTGTGACTTATGGCATTTGCAGTTTCAGTACTAGTCTTTTCTTCTGGCTAGCACAGTCTATCCCCTAAAAATAAATACAGATTGAACTCTGTACATTTGCTCAGAGGTGACTACAGAGCAGATTCGTCTAAAGTGCTAGATAATAGATATAATTATGTTGGTTATGTTCAAGAACATTTGTTTCTTCTGTGAAATTGTAAGTTGTATCTTGATTAGCAAAATAGTTTTGATTTAAGGATGCAACACAATGGCCAGTTGTGATGTAGTTACTCCTTCATTTTTTGGAAATAAACTGCCTGGAGAACTGACCTAGGTTGCATAAGGAGGACAGCCCAGTGGGTAGGTACTCCCATGGTCACCTTGGAAGTGGCAGTACTAAAGGGAAGACTTCAGGCTTCAGCTGTCAAAATGCTGTTTGTTCAGGCTGGCTCAGCTCCTGACAGGACCAGTGGGGAGCGACATCTTTGGCAGGCAGCATGCTCCAGCCATCTATCTTAGTGTGTGATGTACTGTGCTTGGGAGACCTCTCTCTTGCTCTCTCAGAGCTTATTTTATACTGGATATTTAATATTTGAAGTGCTGAGGTGACTTCCACCCAAAATTTCTGTTCCCTCTTCTGCCTTCTTCTCCTCAGTGTGTAACAGTAAGAATTGTGTCTGTTTGTCTGCAAGACAAACTCACGTTTATAAAATGAAATAAAACACATTCTCTACATCCCAGGACCATTTTGCAGTTACCATCAGTATTTTTTGTGATCCAGTTTCTCAATATTGGGGACAGAAGAGCCTAGAAGGTCCTAAAAGTTGACATTATGAATTACAAAACAGGAAGTGTTTTCATGTCTCATATGACCTTATACTGAAAACATGATTTTGATCATTCAGTGGCAATAATTTCTCAAGCATGTTCTTGCAAATGTCTTTAAGAGAGTGACAGAAATTAAACCTAATAGTTTTCCTTTGAGGTACTGAAAAATATTTATCTTTGGGCTGATTTTCTAGGGTATTAAATGACCTTGTTAGAGAGAGGCCAGACTGCAATGTAACATGGGGCCTTGTGATTACCAAAGCCATTACTGGTTATATTGCTTGTTCCAAGCAGTGTGGTGAGAGAGTGTGTCAGTGCAAAGAGCAGTATGGCATCCTCAGCCTGTCCTTTTCTCTCCATCTTCTCTTTCTCTTGTAGAGAAAGAGTTGACAGTGAATTGCTTTTGAAAAAAAATTGAAGACCTACAGAATAAACTGAGGGCAACAACTCATGCTGCAAATGGAAAGGGATCTGATAAATGTGGTACATTTTCTATTTGAAAAACACAGCAAGCTGAGAAACAGGGCTCTTGGGTGCTTTATATCTGTGCTTGATGGGACTGTCTCAAATCTTATAGGTGTTTCTTATGCCATCCAAAATAAGTTTTCTCATGCTAATCACACTTTTTTCTCTATAGCAAAACTAGAGGTAACTACTCACAGCAAGAAGATCCAGTGGGCATAAGAAATGTCTCTGTTCTGAGCTGCTAGGAGCTTGAGATCTTTTCCTTCTTTCCAGGGGGTTGTTTTTATACAAAAGCTAACTCAAATATCTACTACTATTCATTTGTACATGTACTGCTGCAATATCAATCAGGACAGCATCTGAGGACCTTCACCTTATTTTAGGTGCGTTCATTTTTGGTGCAAACTGTATGTTTACCGCTCTAGATACTTGCTTTAGCAATGCACAACTGAAACAGACCCTTGCATAGGGTTGTAAGAAATAAAGCTGTTTGATGGATTTCAGTGTTTGTTCTGAGAAAAGGTAAAGCACAGAGGATTACTGTCATCAATCTAGTGGCAAGGCTAGTGGCACAGCCAACATGCAGCACTTCACAGCTTTAGTAAAGGCAAAGTTCAGAAAGATGATGGCCACTGACAACTCATTTCCCAACCAGTCTCTAGCTGGTGTATTTTTCTGGGAGCCCTATAGACACCTAGGGCAAATAATGCTAATTTATTCCAATCTGAGGTAGCAAATGAAGGCTGGAGAAGGTAAATATGCTCAAATAAGATGTACTCAGCTACAAGAATCAGCCTGCAATTCCTTATTCTCTGGGGAACATTGGGAGATGGCATCCAACAATTTGATTGCCCCAGGGATCCCAAAGCATGTATAACGTTGAGTCACGCTTGGAAAAAGAAGGCAGTAGACCTCATTCTGGGTGGGACTGACAAATAAATAGGAATTGCATTTCTGGATAATGCTTTCACTGCTGTCCTTAGTATCCTTTGGTTGATATTATTATATTTGTAGTTTTGTTTTGGATAATGCCAATAAAACCAACAACTGATGTCTGGAGAAAGGACAAAGACAGATCCTGAGCCTGACACTGATTTACCTCTTCAGCTGTGGCCTTCTGGAGGGGAACAGCCTCGTCGTCAAGAGGCCACTGTCAGAGGTGCAGTTCCTGGATGCTATTTGAAGCTTCCCCTGGTGGCTGCTTATTTCAAGAGCCTTGGCTTCTCCTTGCTCTGGAGCTGGCATTCAGACATGATTAATGACAGTCAGGCATTTGCTTTTGAGGTGAACATCCATATATCTCAGTCAGGGGACAAAAGAGCAGCTGAGGGAAATGGGGTATGTGAATATTTATAGGCACACAGAATGCATGATTTCCTCTTTAATGCTACACAGGCTTGAAAAAATGCCCAGAAAGGGTTGGCAAAGGAAAAGCATTGGTTCAGGTTTGTTACTTGGCTGACAAACAAATAGGTGGTGTATTTCCATTCTAATGTTTTCGTTGACATTTTTAGTATCATCTATTTGGTGTTACCCTATTTTGATCCACAAATACTTGCTGACACATATATGAGCTGGAAAATACACTCTCTGTGTATTTTTAGACAAAGTGACCCCTACCCTATTTTTTACACAGGGGAACAGCAAAATTGGAACAGTAATTGAGCTTTGAGTTTTGTATTTACAGGGAGTTCTGCATATATTAACGTGTTTGAAATTAATGATCCTTTAATTAGCATGATAAACCAGAAAACTAAAGCAAATATAGGATGACCAAATCTTCCTTTAAAATTGTCAGAATCTGTGAACCCCATTCATACGAGAATTATCAGTGTTTAAAATGCATGTTTATTAAGATAACAAAAGCCTGCATGAGACAAGAGAAAAAAATCTACTCATTAAAATAAAAGTAATATTTTGAAAGTTTTTAAGAACTATTTGCATATCAGAGAATGGAATCCAGTTTGGAAATACTCTTCTAGCCCAGTTCACTAGCTGGTTTTCCTGAGATTAGACTAATCAGCTGGCATGGAAAGAGCTGGCATTTGGTCTTAGTGATGCACTGCAAAAGTACACTGTAGGCTGTGATTAAGATTTTACACTGCTGTTAGAAAAATGCCTTGTTTCAGCAGCAAGGAAATTTACGTTCTCCAGGTCCATGTGGTTGGATATTATGAATGAGAAAGGATTGTGTAAGGAGTGTGGTCTGGATTAAACCAGGGAAACTTCTGCTTGTCAGCTCAAACAGCAGAACAGGCTGCCATTTACCTTGTGTTTAGTAAGCAGATAAGATAAAAACAAATAGGATCTAGCAAGAAGGAGGTGGTGAGAAGAGAGAAGAAACTGCCTAAACAAACTGTGGAAGTTTTGCAGCTGACACCCAAGTGTGGGTGCAGTCAACATGCTCAAGGGTAGAGCTGTGGTGAGCAGCTCAGAGGAACAGACAACAGCAACCTCTCAAAATTGGATAAGGAAAAATGAAGTTCTGCTCCTAGACAGGGAGAACTATGGGGATGGATTGGCTCTGCTGTGGGGCAGCTCTGCTGTAGGTGCTCTTTGGGTTTGGTAGGTGGTGAGCTGGGTACGAGCTAGCAGTGGATCTGGCAGCAGCAATATCCTGGGCTTTATGAATAGAAACAGCCAGCAGAGCAAAGGAAGTGATTACTCCCTCAGCTCAGCATTTGTTACACTACATTTAGGCTACTGGATCCATTTTTGGCTCCCCAGTTCAAGAAAAACATTGATAAATGGAAGGGAGTTCAGTTGAGGGCACTACAGTCGGAGGAGGAAGAGAAGTTACGCTGTGAGGAGAAGGTGAGGAGGGACCTGGACTTGTTCAGCCTGGTGAGGACACAGCTTTGGGGGCACCCAACAGCAGCCCCTGGGCACCTACAGAGAGGATGGAGCCAGACCCTTCTGTGGTGTGTGGTGGGAGGATGCTGAGCTGAAAGCTACCTCTGCATGAGGCAGGAGGTTGCATTAGAAATAAGAAGTCCCTTGCAAACTGAGCTGTCCTGTAGTCCTATAAATAGCATGAAAGGGGAGTAAATCAGGCACATAAAAGTACTGGAGCAACTTATCTGCCAGAGAGTCACATGCAGAAAGGTTTTTCCCAACCCGGGTCACAATGCTTTTATGCATTGGTGTGGCAGCACACAGAGCCAGTGTAGTAGAGTAGTGGGTAGATTTCCTGGTGGATAAGCATTCAAAAAGACATCCATTCCACTCAGTGAGCAAGGCAAGACTCTGAAGCCTCAAAAGGGAAGCAAACTTGGAGAGAAAAAGAGACACTTTAAGACAGATGGTGAGAGTATGAGAGGTGCTCACATAGGCACAAGTACTCCATCTGGGGCTGGACTCGGGTCTCTGAGTCCTCATGAATATTAAGAAAATAAAACAAGCAAAAGAACCTTAGAAGCATACTGGTTGGTTTTATTTAGGACTGACTGAGATCTTTGGGGGTAAAAACTAAAATTGGAAGACAAGATCAAATGCATCATTCAAAGTTATAAGAGAACATGAGTCACATGCTGAATGCCACAAAATCAAGTCTCAGGCTCAGAGATACTATTAAAATACAGTAGTTAGAAATCAACATACTGTTTGTGAAGGAAGTTGCAGCCAATTTGCTGATTAATCCCCCTTCAATCCTGTAGAACAAGTACTCTTTGGCCTACAAAAAAAGCATCAGAGGCTAAAACTCCAGGGCCCTTGAATACATTTTTTAATGAAGCTATTTTAATCAATGTTGAAGAATTATATATTCAGGGAGACTACGAGTTTTGGGTGATTTGTAAAGGGCAGCTGAGCTTTTTGTTTTGTGCCACTGACTTGAATACTGCCCAGCACTGAAGTGGTTAGATATCATGAGTACTATCTGCTGGCTTCAGTCCAGCCTCTAGTGGGCAGGTGTCTATACTATGAAAAAGCATCATCACCATTGACACTGATTTGTATCTTTACTGAGAATCACTGTAGGGAGGCCAATATTCAAATGTGTATGACTCCTTTCAGCTTTTTCAGGGACAGAAATGGAGTACTAGGAAAAGATGGAGACATCACTGGAAAATACTCATGAATTGTATTTTTACATATATATATATACTTTACTTAAAAAGAACCAAGAAAAATACAGTTTCCAATGCTTTAAATTTTACTGTTTCCAAAAATTCACATTGAATAAAGACCACATAAAGTTTACCTTGCAATCAAACTGCCTTTCTGATGTTTATTTCATCACAATGTCTGCTTTATTTAATGCATTCTCAAACTATTTTCTTGCACAAGAGCTTTTCCAAATAAAAAACAGAGCATCCCCAACCCTTAATTCACCTCCTGGCAGTCACAGAAGACAGCACTTCCACAGCCCCACTAATGCTCACAGCTTCTCCCATCAGTTGGCTGCTGCTTTGCATAAGGTGGGGGGGGTTTCAGAAGAAGGTCAGTAAGTAGGGGCCTGGTTACTGGATTAATTTCAGGCTTTGGTATCCTTTCTGTATCTGAAAATGCAGGGATATACCTGACTCCTGGATTAGCAATAGAAAGGGAAGACATCTTTGCACAGCCCTGATGAAGTCCCAGCTGCCCTCTTAGCCTCAGATGGAGCAGCTGGAGGAGGGGCTTATGAGCAGGACAAGAAAACCTCATGGCAAAGAGAACTGTAAGGATAGGTTTCTTTTGCTTCTAAATAAAGAACTAGAGCCACTGTTGGGGCACGAGAATGAAAGATGCAGCCAAACATTTCATTATATGGTCCATGCTAAAAATAGAAATATTTCCTTAGGTCTTTTCACCTCCATGAAAATGATGCACTCACCTACACGTTCCAGCTGTCATCCTACAGCCTTTGGTTGCGGTCTTAAAAATTGTTTTTATGGTCTGCTGCTGATAAAGAGATAGTTGGCAAAGCAAGTATTATAGACATACTTAGCCAAAATATAGAAACATGTAGCCAAAGGGGGGCATGGAACGTTATGCAATTTTTTTGAAAGTACAAAGGTTCCATTAGAATTGCTAGAACTTTGTGATTTTGCATTATTTACCCTAATAAGTGTGTATCCAATTAGGCCAGTAAATATAAACATCTCTGGTCTAAGGGAACTATTTGCCTTACCCTTTTTTCTGGCAGAGTTTCTTCTTGTGATTACATTCTTAGTGTGGTACATGAGTGTGCCTAAAACTTATAGACCCCAAAGATATCTATTGTGGAATTCAATTTCTGACTGCTTCTGGATGTTGATGAATGAAAAGAATTTGATATTTAGCCTTGCAGGACCAGCCAAGCCTGTGGGAAATGAAGCTTGTACTCTTTCTGCTTTTTCACCTGCCATAAATACCTGACTCTCAACAATTCATGCAACAATTCAAGGAACACTGTTGCCTGGTTTTGTCATTTGCAGTTTAAAACATGGCTTGGAAAACAAAAGCACTGCTACATTTCCTCCATCATTATATCAGTTTAATCCCAGAAGAATGAAAAGTGTATTCAAGGTTGTTTTGAGATGGTTTAACAGCTGTCAAGAAATTTAATTGGACTTTTGTTGAGTAGTTTTGAAGACTGGCTCCCTTGTGTCTCTAGAAACACAGTCCTCATACCAGTGTCAAAAATCCTGCATTAAATTACCGTATGCCAAGGGGACAGGGCTTGGAAGGAGTGAGAGAGTTGGAACATTTCTTTTTTGCTGATGTTGCTTATTGTCCCTTTTGACTGTTCTGAACTTGTGTATTGCAAAGTCATTGACTTGGGACAATTCTAGAAAAGTACCCAGGACAGCTCATACAGCTTATAGCCCACAATAATTGTTAAAGTTAGGCACCTCCCAGAAACCCACAATTTCCAGGAGAGCATAGAGCAAGGCACCTGCCCATTTCCCTGGCAAGGCTGAGCCATTTTCAGTCACAAGTTGCAAGATTGGTTTAAAATTTATTTTAGCTCATGGAATTCATAAACACCAAAGTCACATAATTAGTAAAGAACCAATAAAGGGTTTAATTTGTCTGTCCTGGAAAGTCTTTCCAGTCAACTATAATACATCAAGAGTTCTGTCTAGAAATCTAGAAGAGACTTGCTTTATGTGAACAAGGAGGGAGATATGACACATTTTTTCAAGGTTTGCTCATTTCTATTTTGTAATATCTATAAACAGAGCGGCATTATTTTCCTTGCTCATGCAGTTCAAGTAATGGACGTACAAACATCAGGTTGTAAAAATTCTGTCACCCCTAATAAATCATACCCTGTGCTGGATAAGAATATAGTCCATCACCGTCAGATTTAAATGTATAGATACCCATGGTCTACTGGGCTCTGCTTCAACCTGCTGGAAGAACTAAGCAGATGCCTAACCACAACCAGTTTCTCACATTCTTTGTCTCTTTCTTTAATTCCCTGATTTCTGATTCACACTGAACAGCACTTCCCAATGCTTTCATCAAAGTGAAAGAGATTATGAATCACTCACTTTTATATTCTACAAGTACAGAATATTGTTTTAATTGTGACATTGGGCTTAAACTTCTGGTGTTGCTTAAAGCTCCAAAATCTCAGAGCAGAGTGCCCTTTTTAAGCAGGGGAAAAGAACTCCCTTTACAAAATTAAAACCTTTCCATATGCAATATTCTTGTAGAGAATAAATATTTTAATATTAAAATGACAAACAGAAAGAAAGCAGCATAAAAAAGGACCTGGAAATCACTTGATTACAGCATCATTTGGTTGACACTTTAATAAAAGTGACATTTAAATAACATTGGATAGTAAAATGTAAGATGAAAATAAAGGGGACTTTTGGAACCCAGGATTTTTTTCAATAACATGAGTTACTTTGCAATGTTCATATCTTTATCAGCAGATATGATTCAAAGGAAAATCACAGCTTAGCACCAGGAAAAAGGTTGAATGGAGAAAGGAAAGCCAATAGTGCATGGAAGAAGGATTGCTCCCCAATGTAAACAGTTTTACCCAGACTTCTGTTTTACAGCAAAATACAACCTTGCCAGCACTAGGAGAGCATTAATGGGCCCAGAGTTGTCAATTAGACCATTTGTTTGTTACTCACAAACTTTGGCCATCCCAAAGAGGTTTTTCTTTTTGTCTTTATGGAACGCACAGACGTTTCTCAACACTGTGGCACTTAAAATACAATGCTGTTTCAATTTTTTTGAAAAGAAAATCGCTAGAAGCGTGAAGTGCTGTGATAGTGCTCCATCCTATACCTTTATGTCTTCCCCATGTTCTACTGATAAAAACTTATGACAGTTATCAGCCTTTTAGATCCAATTTAATTCTGGAAAGCTAGGCTTCTTTTTACCGCTTTATCATAACTTACATTGTTCAAATTATGACTTCATTTTGAACATCATTGTCTGTAAATAAATCTGACCCTGAAATTCATTCATCTACTTCCTTTGGTGACTTTGTGGATCTGAGATTGTAATTAGAAATTCCAAATTAGAATTGGCAATTGGGTCCATGACTGAATGTTGATAAATTGTTTTTGCACAGCTGGGAAGAAATAAAATCTACTCCAATGTTTCTGCTGTATTGGCTTCATAGAGTTATCTCAGGCAAAATGTAATAAAAGCTTACTTTTGTCATTAAAGTGGACAGATCTGCTTCTGAACACATTAAAGTGACAAATCTGATGAGTTAGTAGGTGACATTTTTGGATAGTTACTCTTCAGAATAGAGCTGCACTTCAAAGCCTATTATGCTGATCAGGAACACATTCCACCAAAAGAGGAGATGGGGCCAAAATCAGAGTGCAAAGAGAATGAGGGAGGGGCAACCAGTTTCATTGAGATGGTGGCCTTTGAGAGTGTAAAGTCTTTCACTCAACAGCCTTTTACTGCCCACTGTACATTGTCCTGGAAGAACAGCAAACCAAATGACAGACTTGAACAAGGTGAGGTTCAGCACTGCCTAGTGTGGAAGACATGAGCCTAGGCCACCCCAGCCTCTGCGAAAGCTGCAATTTGAGCTGGAATTCACTGCTTGCCACTCATCTGGTCTCTCTTATGGAGATTATGGCACTGGTTGTCTGCTAGGCACGCTTCTGGGATTTTTTGATTTGATTTGTCCAGCTCAGTTTTCATTGTACTTCTTTTACTCAGTTCCCTGAATAATAAAAATTCTTCCCTATTTTGGTGTGAGATCATCAGCAGATCCTACTAAGAAATGCCAGGCATCGATATATTCTCCTCCTTTTCTCAGAGCAGAACCTGTAACACCCAGAAGTATAAAGGAATAATGATTTGCATGTGTTTGATGGATGACATTTTTTCCCAAATCAGCAGAGTGCAGTCTTAGTGCTGTGAATTTACAGTGAATGTGTCTAATTTAGTAAAAAATGCCCATATGTGAGTGTTTGGGGTTGTACTATACCCCTCTCCCTACCCAAAATCTTGCTTTATCCTGAGGCTAAGGTATTTTCAAGGAAATGTTGAAGAGAGATCCCCATTCTTACGCCACCCCTTGCGACTGCACACAGTTCTCTGGACTCCTAATTTTCAAAGAATCACAGAGTCAGAGACTAATTTGGGTTGGAAAGGATCTCTGGAGGTCATCTAATGCAAGCCCCTGCTAAAGCAGGTTCACCTAACACAGGTTGGCATGTGGGCAGGTTTTGAATATCTCCAGAGAAGGATACTCCAATAACCCCTCTGGGCAATCTGTTCCAGTGCTCTGTCACCCTTGAGACTTCCTATCTCTTAACTTTTTCCCCCCACAGGAGAATTTACAAGTTGAATAGAATTAAGAATAAAATAGAATTTAGTAGCTCACAAGCAAACTGTGCAGAAGAAATCAGGAAGAGAAAAGCAGAGCACAGTTTATGTTTGGCAGTCATAAAGGTAGCTAAGGATGTTCAAGACAGAATTACCAGTAGATACCCGTAGGGAAAAACCCAGTTTGCCGTCTTCATGAAAATAATCCTATTCCTTGGGACTGTAAATCAACATATGGCTAGCAATGTGTTTTTCTTAGAAACTGCTTATTATATACCTGATATGTCTACAGGAGAAAGAGGCCTAACATTTTGTGCTCTTGGGTACTGTGAATGTTCATTATCAGATCAGAAATATATTTCATAAGTCAAACTTCATCTGAAACAAATCACTTTACCTTCATAGTCTCTCTTGGGGAAAGATCAATTTATACCAGCCAAAGATGTCGCAGGCTGCTTGCAATCTTCAGAACTATTGCCTGATGCTGGAGTGCCCTATTCTCACTCTCCCAAATACTAAATTCATATTTTGAAATAGAAACAATACCAACAAATTACAGAAACTGTATGAGAACTAGCAGGCCTGATTTCCTATTATGCTGCTTCAGTCTGCACTAACATGGAGGTGAATGAGAGCCTCAAAGCATGCTACAGTGCAGTGCATGAGTGTTTATAAGCAGATTTACCAGGCAGGCTTGTCTTTTTTGAACAAACTGAAAAATCTAAGTAGGGAAAGCCGGTAGATTATGTGGATCTGAGTCATGCATGCTTCTTACTGCATTTCATTAAACTTTATTCTTTAAAATGTATTCTCACTCTAAAGACTCACAATTCATGTGATTGTGCTATCATGTTGGAAAAAAGCTAACTAAATACTACTTGAAAAAGGAATGTTAAGTAGCACAGGATCTTGTGGGCTAATTATACGGTGAAGTAAGAACTGGAAGGGAAAATAAACAGGACTAATGAAACTACCAGATGATACTTTATAAGAACTTCAGCACACTTGTGTGAATGGAAAAATCATTTCTTGAAGAGTTCAGAGCAAAAGTACAATATAGTAACATAGGGTCCACTCCAGAAAAATGAGGGAAAATACCCAAGACAGAGATTTCCATCTGAGAAAAAACTTAAAAACAATGGTGGCAAAATAAGCTGAAGCATGACTTATTGATTTATTATCTGGCCTCCAATATAGTGTTTGCCATTGTACTAAGCCGATGTATTCATTCAGTCACTGATGGTCTTGAAGAAATGTACACTGACATGGCAGCATATCTGTGGACACAGACATGGAAGTTGCTTATCTGTCCTGAGCCATGTTGTAGCTATTTACTCTAAGTTTTGTCTTTTTTTTTTTCTGTCACTCTATTTTCCTTCCATGGTCTGAGCATAGAGACTGATCCCCTCAGGGAACATTTCCTCCCATCCTTAAATGATTGTCTAAGTGTGATAATCAGTGGGAAAGAGTCTATTTGGAGGCCAGTAACAAGCAATGTACCCCATGGGTCAGTACTGGGCCCCATTCTGTTTAAAATCTTCATTAATGACCTGGGTGATGAGGCAGAGTGTAGCCTCAGAAAATTTGCTGTTGACACAAAGCCAGGAGGAGTGGCTGATGCTATAGATGGTCAGGTTCACATCCAGAGGAACCTTTGACAGCCTGAGAAATAGGTGGACGGAATTGACATAAAGTTCAAAAAGGTGAACTGCAAAGTTCTGTACCTGAGGAGAAAACATCCAAGTGCCATACACTGACAGTCACCTGGCTGGAAAGCAACTTTTCAGAAAAGGGTCTGAACAGTTCTGGACAAGGTGATCTCCAGAGGTACTTTCAAAACTCAGCCATTCTGTGGTTCTCTGGTTCTGGGATTCTGAATCTCCTGGTGATTTCCATGTTACTCCACAGAAACACTGGTAGCCAGCTGAGGAGAAGGATAGAACCTAGTTGCTTAGGGCTATTTGAGATGCATCAGACAATCCCTCCTGGTTTTCAGATGCTGTAGAGAAGGAACTCATACAGGTGTTAAATTGTATCTTCAAGTGTTAGTGATATATCTCAAGTTTACCCTACAAGATCTCCAACCACTTTGGTCACCTTAGTTTTTTTCTGTTAGAGGTGAATCAAGCCCTAAACTGAAGCAAGGTAAAGTGAATGACACTCTTCCTAAGGACCTTTGAAAAGATAAGACTAGTAGAATGTTCAGAAGGATAATTGCCATGGATATATACCTGCTGCCATGCAACATCACCCATCATATCCACATTCCCCCTCGACAGTGGTCTTATAGACGCATGATGTGGGATGGGCATGTTACACTGCAATACTGAAAAAACTTCGTATCTGTGTTCAAGCATCTGAATCCCATCCAACTGAGATCTTCCCCATCCCTTTTTCATATAGCAAATGAGATGTTGTCTTGCTGTGCAACATGGCAGCAATTGACCTGTGCAGTTTTGGCTTATGCATTCAGAGAGACACTGTATGAAGAGCGGTGTTTAGCTCTAGATTCAATGAAATGTTGGTGTCTACCTGTAAGCCATGTATCTAAGCTCCCATTACAGTGAATGGAAATCTAGCCACTACATTCAATAGTCTTGGCATTATTGACTAGGAGCCTGCATTCGGGCAGCTGAGTAACTCTCGAGGCTCTACTCATGAAGGTAGGAAATGATTTGTACAAATACTGCCTTGAGCTTTGGGAACCACAGGCATGCGCAAAGTGGTGCAATGAAGGCTGCATAAACAGTCAAGGAAGTATTGGAGGGTAATGAAACTCAGAGATGGGAAAAGATCCTGACTCTGCTCAGTGTCTGAGATGAAGCATTTGTTCCAAAAGGGTACTTCAATGGAACACACTATGGTCAGGACTCCAAAAGCCTTTATCCTGAAGGAGTCACAGCAAGAAACAAGCCATAAGTCACTCCAGAAGACACTGCCTTTCAACAACAGAGGTAATGGCTGAAGGAGAAAGCAGAGAACAGTAATTGACTCTCCACTCTGAGAAAGATGCTATATATTGTATATCTTCAAGCAGGGATGAGAATCTATTAAACTCTCATGAATATTCATGCTCATTTTTAGATCTTCAGATCTAATGAAGGGCGATGAAGGACAGTGTGATGGGAGCCTTCAGGCTTATTGGTTTGAAAACCAAGGGGAAAATAAAATTAAAATAATGAATTATAGCTATAGGTCTACTTAAAAAATGGCAATCTGGAAGAATGCCCCCTCTGAAGAGAATGCTGCCTCTGAATGCCCCTGCTAGAATCTCAGAGTCCTAGAATGGGTTAGGTTGGAAGGCACCTTAAAGATCACATAGTCTCAAACTCTTGCCAAGGGCAGGGACACCTTCTACTTGACCAAGTTGCTCAAAGCCCCAGCGACCCTGGCCTTTAATACTTCTAGGGATGGGGCATCCCCAAATTCTCTGGGCAACCTGTGCCAGTGCCTAATTACCCCCACCGTACAGAATTTCTTCTGAATATCTAATCTAATTCCCCCCTCTATATGACAGCTGGTGAGGGGTCAGTAGCTCTGACCAAGGAAGAGGTGACCGGTCCGGAGAGATGGTCCCGAAAGGAATCGCCTTCCCGAGGCCTGGTGTCTTCCCTCAGCTGCTGGCCAGGAGGGCCCTTGCAGAAGCTGTCAGCTCTTTAGTGATTATCAGCTCATGATTTCAGCTCAGCTCTGCAGGGCAGCCTCCAGGCCAGACCAGGGAGAGACGAGAGGCTCATGTGGCTGTTCCTCACGAGGCAGCTTTATTATCTGTACTCCGGCAAAGGTGGGGCCAGGGACAGGCTCTCTCTGCCCTCGCAGGGGCAGGGGGCTCACTTTATAGGGATACAGGGGTGGGTGTCAGAGGGTAAAGGCCAATGGTTTACAAAGGATCTGCACAGGGTCTCCCAGAGGATTCTGGGTTTGTCTTCTTCTCACTGTAACTGAAAAGTGGCTGCCTTTCCAGGAGAGTTCTGCTGGGAGATTGAGCAATCTCCTTATCTCAGCAGATGTCCCTCCAGGGCAGTGGCTGGGCATACCCCACACCTCTATACTTGCAGGAAGTCAGGAGGAAAAAGAAAGAGCAAACATTCTAAAGCTTGCACTGTGCTCCTGGAGACAACTTGCTCTTTTGCCTCATGCTCATTCTGAGAACAAAGCAGCACATTATTGAAAAAGTGACAAAGTCACTACCTACATCATAATCATAAAGTAAAGTAATATTTTCCAAAGTCTTCCCCCAAATGTTAAAATCAATATATGTAAAGTAACAAGAAAATATGTGGCAGCATTTTGTCTGATCATTGTAATATATTGAGTGTGGGTGGTGCGGGAAGATAGTTTCTAACATGAAAATTACTTTACTGCAACCTACTTTAGATTGAGGGTTGCGCTAGTCAAACCCACTGTTTTCTCTTTGTGGTTATTTAGCCCATTCACAATCATTTTCAAACACTCACTTGCAGAAAACTTTGTGGATATGTCTCCTACTGTATGCATCATCCCACTGCAGGGTAGTAGCTTATCTAAACCAAGAAACTTTTAGAATTTGGGACATTTATAGCAAATGTTTTCAAACCTTCATAGAATATTCTCATAGGTAATCACCAAGTACATTTTACATACTCATTTGCTACCTAAGCATATTTTCCAAAGAGGTTTTGCTCATGATATTCTTGCATTGTCTGTTGTACTTTACATGGTTACCGTGTTCCATATATTGTAGACTGTTTACTTTCAAGGCAAGATACAGTGATAGAAATTTATCATCCTGACCTGTTGTGTGCTCATATTTCAATTATAGGTAGAATTTCCTGGAGTGCGTCTGCTTTTCCACCTATCTTTTTTTTTATTGTTGTTGTTTTTGTTTTTCCCCAGAGCTCCATGCTGCAATGCAATAGGGCATTTTACCATTAGCAGGAAAAAAAAAGAAGAAAAAAGTGTTTCTAGCTTGTTTTCTCATCCATTTAATTATCCATTTTCCCATTTTGTATGGGAACTTAATGACACAATTATGAGTTATGAAATACTAGGATATAGATTTCTATCACTCCAAGGGGAAAATGTCAGTGGCCTAATTAGAAGTTTATTGATGCATTCCCTTATATTCAGAATTATCCCACATAAACTTTCATAAAGTTTTTCTTTGGAAAACCATGTAAATAAATAATATTTCCTGAGGTCATTTATTAGTCAAGAGATGGAATGTCTAAGGACACACTTCTAGTAGTTAAGATAATGAAATATGAGATTCCATGTAGTTTTTAATTTCTTTGCAATGCCTCTAGGTTAATTTGAATGCTCCAGGGTTATGGACCTTGAATACTTGATCTTACACTACTTTACACCTTGGGTAGTATTTAAGCAGTAGTCAGTATGAGCTGATATGTCATATTGACTGATTGTCATAATGACACTTCTCCAAACATCAAAGGTACATATTGAAGTTTTTTGGGCATGGGTGATGAGATGAATAGCCTTCAGGACTCCTAGACTTTAAATTGGGCATTCATGCTTAAATCTGTGTGAAATGAGAGCCACACATGTCACCAAGGCTAAATACACTATGAATTCTCACTTGGAGATAATTTGTGTCCAATTAAACCGCTTTTTTTTTTTTTCCCAGTGACAATCAGAAGCATCTAGTTAAGGAGGAAATAGTCACAAAATGTAGAAGACTTGAATTTTATTATATGACTTGTTCCATAAGTACCAGAGCCTAAACCTTAGTTATGCCCTACCTCCTTGCTCCTTTTTTTTTATTATTCATTACTTTTCCTGATTTATTTATCTTCATTTTATTTAAGTGCCTGACCCATAACCTGAATACAAATTGAAGGACAAGCCAGACATTTTTCCTTCTCTGTTACATATCAAAAGTGGAAAGAAGTTAGAAGAAAGAAGAAAAGTCTTAAGAGGACCCAATTAATTTACCTCTACCCCAAGTTTACAATCCTTTTTGCTTCCACACAACCTCACAAAACAGGCAGTTGGACTCAGCCAGACAATTATTCAGAGTGGGATGTAGTCAAACGGATGTGATGTGGAGCACCTATATTAAGCTAATTGCAAACCATCCTCAGAGCCTCAGGGCTTGATATGGTTGTCCTTACGTAGATGTGGTTTCAAATGCCAGAGTCAGACTGGACAGATAAAGAGTGCAAGTAGATCTGACACCATGCTTATGTGGTGGTGCATCCAGCCCCACCTTGGGCTGTACTGCGATCTCAGAAATGCTCATTAGGCCTCGGCCTTGGCAAACAGCACTGGGGTTAAGCTCCTCTTGAGCTTGTTAGAAACACTGTCTTCTCCCAGGAACTTAAGCTCTCTGAGGAGCTCCTGGTTTTTTTTTTACAAACAGCCTTGGAAATTTGTTTCTTGCCTGAATAACAAGTCCTGTGGAACAACATTTTTATTTATGAACTTTCACAGGAAGTTGCTGATCTGAATTGTGGCCGGGATGGAAAATTACTATGACTGAAGCCAACACTCTTGAGGCCCTATAAACAGGGGTCCTAAGTGAGGCCTTTTAAGCTTTTCTGGACCACAGAATGTTGTGACCAGGAACCTTGCTCTGAGTGGGGCTTCAGAGCCAGGGATCTCTCAAGCTGTATCTTGAAGAATTGCCAAATGATGACAATGGATCCTGGGCTGATACCCCCATTCCTCGAGACTCAACTCTTTGCCTGTTGAGAAGATGTGAATGTATCCAGCTTCACTGACTTCAGGGGGAATTTTTCACAGTTATATACCTTGTACATACTCCTTAAGGTCTGTGTGTGTGTGAATGTGCTATAGCAAAAGTACTATAGATTTTGCTCACTTAGATTCTCAAGTGCATTAGATTCCTAAGTAAGTTGAGCCTAAAAGTAAGCTTATATAAGCACTGTCATGCTTGCAGTAAATTCTGTAGAATATTCTGTTAATTTTTTTAAATTAGGTTGTTAAGTAAGTGCGGGTAAGTTAAAGTGCAGTTGAAACTTTTAGGCCTAAACCTCTGGTCAAGTCTGGGGCCAAATTTGGCAAGGGGGTCCATGCCGAACCTTGTGTCTCAATGAGAGAGTCTCCCTTATTCCTTTTTATCCTTACCTTTCCTATCCTTTTCCTTTTTCCATCCCTAGCCTCCATGTAGATAATTTTAGGTTAATTTTAGTTTTAGCTTGATTGATTTTAGATTTTAGTCCAATTTCTCTCTGTGGGCTTTAAGCAACTAGTAAGTAGTAGAATGAACCTTACCAACAAGCTTTGTTGTACTTTAATATTAAAAATGCTTTTGCCAATACCTTGGCTGGTCATTTCATGAGCAACCTAAACCATTTATTCATGACAAATTATAGCAAAAATATGCCTTCAGGATAAGCAGTTAGACGCAAGCTGAGTTCCCTGAACATATCTCAAACTGTTTCTCAGATTCCATATCTAGAATCGAGCCATGTCTTTTTTCCTCTATCGCACAAGAGGGGATTTGGCTGCCTAATGCCATTACTTTAACCATTTTGTGTGCTCCAAAGAAACCTGCATAGCCTTTATCTCCCATGGAGGAACATGGATGTCCCATAGAGCCTTTGTCAAGTCTGCAAGTGCCAGGAAGATGTCTCAGTTTCCATGAGATATCTGAAACTTATGTTTAGGCATTCTAATGGTGCCCTAGGGGGTTGAGACCATACTCTTACCACAGGCATCTATGCTGGGAGTCTAAAACTAGGTGGTTCAAGTCCCATGAACTCAGTTTTGTTGTCCAGAGGTAACGTTTTATCAATGTCATGCATAGGGTTCTTTTCAGATGCCTCTAAGCATTCCCACTAGCCTCTAGCAACTGTTCCAGGTGATCACCAGTCTCTCATGGGTCCTGTGCTGTGGTGAATGTCTTCCAGAAACCCTAGGGCATCAAAGATACTCCAGTGTAAGCAATGGAATCAAATATCTTTTTCCAATAAGACAGTGAAAAGCCACAACGTGCCCAGTATCTCAAAGGATGCCTTATATACATCAAACTAGCGCTGTAAGCCATGCTTAAAATGGCAGAATGGTCTTAGTTAGGGCCACTAATTAAGGACCTGAATTATGGAGGACTAGACTGAGTGACAGCTGAAACATACAAGCTTGTGGGAAATACTGGTGGCTTAACATCTTTTCTTGTTCTGAATTAGAACTTAAAAGTCTTTATGAAATAGACTGTATAAAATAATACAGAATTTAAAAAATACATTCATAAAAATGACCAGAAGGTTCCTTGAAACACTTTTAGTCGACTGAACTGTATACAGCTGGGGTTCTCTTGGGTATTTTTCTTGGGGTTTCTGGTGTAGTTCAGAGTTCAGCTGCTTTCACTGTCACTGCTCCTCCTGGGAGATGTAGCTGTAACACTTTTTATTCCCATCATGTTAACTTCTCTAGACTACCTGACAGGTATTGTGGTTTATTTTTCATAGCATCTGCTGAACCTAGTGTGCAAAGTTCTGCTTGAAAATGGTAACTTGCTCATGCATATTTTGTCTTCATTAAATCTTTAAGTTAATATGTAGAGTAATACTTAGAAAAAAATCTCCAGTTCATAAAAAGCCTGACAGGTATGCAATAATGAAGTGAATGGGGAAGGAAAAGAACCTGGTTACATTTTAAAGTGACCTTCAGCAGCACACAATTAAGTGTACATTTATTTACTGTGAATAAAAGGGAAAGAAGAATGACTAGTTAAATACTCCACTAAAGAGTGTTCAGCTAATTCAGTCATGGATAATATTCATTCCTACATTGTCTTCATAGAGAGAAGATGACAAAGTCTTTGACTGCATCCTCACTTTTCTTAAATTCATGCAATGAATGACATTTCCCTTTCACACCAGCATAATCACTTGGTAATCACAAGATCTGGCAATCTTCTGGACCACTAGTTAGCTGCCATGCCATGTGCAATGCTCCAGCTCAGGAGAAACTCTGTTTTCCATAGCCAATATCAGTCATGCAGATCTTTGTAGAAGTGGCTGAGTAACAAGAAAAAAGAAGAATGTGTGCTTAAAGCACTGCATCTCTAAACCACTAATATCAAGCCCGTTTCCTTTCCCAAAAGCAGTTACAAATCCCTATTCAATTTTTTCCCATTTCCCAGAAGACTTTTTAGTTAGAGTGAGGATGTCATTCCTCTTGCCCAGCTAAGAACAGCTGGTTTAGGATTTTCTAAGGCTAGCATGCTACTACGACATCTTAAAGAAGAATAGAGACCATGTGTTCAGAAAATATGGAAAAACTTCTGGTAAACATAGTTCCGTAAAAATCAGAATACAGTAGCTGGCATGTCATCTTGAAGACTTCAAAACCAAATTTTCACACCCTTTTGATTTTGGTGTGACCAAGTAGGTAAAGTCCCACTGCAGATAATATATATTTTTTCCAGGCAAAGATTTCTTCCCATTTGAGCTTCAAGTCATGCTCTTTCACTAGTGAAAATCATAATACAAGATCTGCATTACTATGACAAGTGAAGAAAAAAAATTGATAAAGATTTGTAATAACCTAAAAGAAATTTCATACATCACTGAAGACAGAGAAAACTGAAAATAAAAGAGATTGGGGTTATATTTCTTTTTAATAATGTCAGTCAAAAATGTTCCAGTCAGTGGTCTGAACACCATGGATGAGGACAGATTTACCACATCACTTCACTGAATAACAATTTCAAAGCTTAGCAAAATCTTGGTAAGAGGAGATGGTGAAGCCTAACCTTCCTGTCAACAAATCACACTAGACAAAAACTGCATTTTGATAAAATAGCTGCATGATCCTTGAACTGGAATATCTAAATGAGACAAAAGGTTTTGGAGGAAGGATGAAAGGAATTTGTAAAGAATCAGTGACACCAGATAGGCTTATGTGCAGTTTTGCTGTCACATAAAAGAGCAGAGGCAAAACTGGATGATACTTTCAGCCTTGTAAACCCTGTGTAGTGGGCATAGTAGTAAACCATGTTAGAATAGATGTGGGAAGACTTTTGACTTGAAAAAAAAAAAAAAAGGACAAGAGTGTAATCAACACTGTAACCTCACTGGATGCCCAAATGGTTGCTCAGAAATTAATCAGAGTACTGCTCAGACTATAATATGGGCCTAACTTTTTTTTTTATTCAGGGTTAGGTTTTACAAGTAGCTTATGCAAAAGTACTGAAGCTTATGCTATTACTGAAACAGGACCCTGGTTTCCATCACCCCTATACTTAATCATATCTGCCACACATCATGCTGACAAGTGTCAATCATTTCTGCTCAGTTCCTTGATCTTGCTCAAAACCAATCCTACAAAAAAATGACCCTCTGTGTCATGGGTCTACCACTGGATCTCATACACTGAACAGCTTTGTGACTGCTGGTGGGAATAAAAGGGAGAATGTGGGAATGCAGAACTCTTACAGTGGGAATTTGGTCACAAACAGTGAAACTACACTTTATTTCAGAATTTATCATAAAGAGTTGAATGCAGCAGCAATACAGAAATATTCCACATTTGGATTCTTAACATTATGCTGGATTTGATTGCTTTTCTTTCACTGAATATTCTTCCTATTTACAGACTGAACAAAGGAAACTTACAAAGAGGGAGATACAAAAAATATACAAACTGACAAAAGCATTTTATATTAGATTTCTGAACTTTTGAGATTTTATAAACATTTCCACAAAAAAAGGGAATGCCTAAGTATTTGTGAATTAACAACACTATAGCAGAGCAGAATGAATGCCATTTTATTTCTTTGTGTTCATTTATTTCTTCATTCTCCTTATTTTTCACATTGTCTTTACTGTTTATATTACACAAACACGCTCTGCAGAAATGTGAAATGACTAACAAAAGTAGTTAATGGCAATAGGGATGAAGTTTGACTTCAGCTGCAGGCTACAAGAACAAATAAAAAGAAGCATGGGAACACAATTATAAAAAAAAAGGAATTTAAGAAAGAATATGCTGTGGACATTGTTGTACCCTCAACTAACATACTGTACAGATCTGATAAGGTAGAACGTCAAAAGCATGCTTAGTGCTGGGTATCACTGGAATTTACATGGAAATGCTACAACAAGAAATGGATACCTAATGGAATTAAAAATACAGTCTATAAAAATATATTACTTTATTATTGACATTTGGAGTTGTTCTCTCAAAACTATTGCAGAGCTTGCACAGTATTTGTTGAGTGATTCTAACCTTAAATGACACTCAGAGAGCCATTTGTGTGGAAAGAAAATATTGTGAGGTACCAGGTTTGGAATGCTACACCCTTCTTAAATATAAATATAGTGTCAGGTAGCACAATAGTCTTCCACTGTACCAGTGAGAACCAGAGCCTCCCTCTTTGAACAACAAAGGAAGTTTTAAAATATCTCCGAATGGCACAAGATGGAATAAGCTTTGATTATTATTTTAATTCTGTTTTTCATGTTTTGAATTCATAGAAATAGAAATTTGAGAGTGTCTGAAGCCAGTAGAGCTACTCCGTTGTGAGACCAGCTTGAGTTTTGTCATTAACCCATTTTAACCTTTATTTCCTCATTTCATTCATTTGCTTTCAGTAATTTTCCTTGGCTTGACAGGACTTGAGTCAACTCTGTTGGCTTTGATACAATAAAGTAATTGACTTTCAGATGTTCAAGGACGTACTTCTTGCCCCATCAACACCTTCCCATCTACGGAAGTGTATGCACAGACATATGTATATATGCAAGAGAGATGTAGCTGAGAAATGAAGCTGAGAGATGAATGTGGTTCTCTTTAAAATTTCATAGATCTGATTATTCCCAACGGTCATTTAAGTATCTGCTGAGATTAAGTGTGAAGGTTCATCTCAAAGGTTAACATCCTAAAAATAACCTTTGAAAGGCTGAACAGTTGTAACAACAGAGAAGACTGTTCCTGGCGGTGCCAGAGCAGCAACAGTGGTCTTTTTGAAAGCTAAAGATAGCCTCACTGACCATGGAAGCCAACTGCCTCAGGTCCTGAGCTTGGAGAGAGGGCAGCCCCAGAGGTGGCCACAGGCAGCAGCAGTACCGCAGGTGCTAAAAAAATAAATTAAAACATTCTTTGTTAACATTCTTGCTTAAAAGTCAGTCTCTTAAAAGGGTCCATTCAACATGAAAATAGCAAAAAGAGGTCGTGGTACACCTGGAAAAAGATAGCAGACAGCAGGGTTTGTTTTTTGAAATGAGGAGGAAATGCAGAGAACTGGCTTAGACACTGTCAGAGAACTAGTCCTCAGGATAGCCTCAGGCACTGGCAGTACAGCAAACAGCAATGGGTTATGAGTGTGGGGGTGTGTGCTTTGAGGGAGTCCTGCCTAGTATGGTGACCCCCAGAGAGGCTAATAAGACCAGTTGAAGAGAGGGAAAGGGGGAAAAAATTAAACCCAGAGATCCTTTCTATTGTTGTGAGAGAGCAAAGGAGAACAGCGCTGCTGGAGGCACATCATGCATTATGCAAGTTACCACCGCTGCCCAGCTCCTCCAGAGCCTCAGTGTGGTTAGCACCAGTGCAACTAATGATGCCAAATGTATAATGAGTGGGTGAGGGACCAGGAGCAGGCTTAGTCACTGAGAGATCTAAGATATTACTGGGCTTTTCAACAGAAACAAATGGGTAACCAAAGAAGGACCTCCATGCATACGGAAAGATACAAAGCTGCTCCTGGAACTCTCCTCCAGGAGCTCCAGGGCACTGTTCCCTGCTGGATCTGAGCCCTGATGTGAGCTGAGCAATGGTGGGGGAACCACAGAGGGCCATGGGCAGGAGTGATGTCAGGGCAGTGGGGAAATGCATGCCCAGTGCATGGTGACATAAAGGAATGATATTTCTGAAGGGCAGTCATGGGTTGCCGAGGAGGGCTCAGCCTGGTACTGGAAATGTGAGCAGCTGCATTGATCTACATGGCCCAGTGGACTACTCAGTTCTTCTTCATTTCTCCTCCTGCGCATGCTCATAAATCCTCACCTTCAGTGGGAGGAAATGCCCCAACATTAGCATGCTGCTCTTCATCCTAATTCCCAAAACCATGATGGATTTTCTTGTGTTCCTGTGCTCCCCAAATCACTCTAGCAGCATAACAAGGCATCAGTGCTAAATTCCACAAGTGCTTGAGAAGCCTAACTGGTACTACAAAAAGTAATACTTTTGACAGACAGAAGTCTGCTTTGATATCAATAAAAACAGAATTTCACCAAGGTAAACAGGAATCTGCTAGCAGACATTCACCTTATCTGCAACTGGTGATACAGTTCAAGAATGATGCCTTCTGTGTTATCTTTTTTCCATATAAATGCTGAAAATGCATTATGACAAAAATGTTCTCTTTGCAAAAAAATGCTTTAGATTAAGAACTTGCTTTTCCACAGCTCTAAGGGTATGACAGATCACCAAACAGCATGTAAGTGAGACGATCTGGGGAGAAAAGGTGACAGCAGCAGCAGCTCGGACATGGTCCAATTTCTCCACTCCTCACAGCTTCCCACTCTAGAGTAATTGTCTGCTCCATTGTCCATTAGCAGCTCCTCAAGCTTCCATGATGTAAAACAATCTGCAGATGACAACTAGCCATTTCAGAGACAGAAGGGAAAAACCAATTTTTTCAACCATTCAAGCCAATTGCCTTTATAGCTCTGATTTCTGTGGTGATCGAAGTGGACTTAGTGCCTCAGAGCAAAGTAAACACATATGTTTGGGAAGACTTTTAAACTACTTGGCACCAAAACACCTTGTGCCACACAGAGAATATTTTTTCAGCCTTACAGACTTCTGATATGTGTGAAGCACTGGCTTTCACGTGTCTCTTTGAGGTGCAGTTGGTGGTGTGGTGGTACGTGTGACCTCAGACATCTGGACTAGCTGTCAGCCAGCACCATACTGAGACACTTTCACATCAGATGGAGAGGAAAATATTCTCAGATATTGGCTCTCTCCCAAAACCAGTACTTCCCTTGGATCACACCTCATGTGAAGCTCTGTATGAACTGAAGAGAAAGATGGGTTATTGGCATATTTTGCACAGGCAGTCTGTTGGCTTTATTGTAAGTGACGACAGCTTCAGCCTGGAGGAGGCATGACTGCATGTTGCTTTGTGCATATATATACTACTTCGCCTGCTGTTTCAATTTGATTTTGTATTTTCTCATTGAAAAAGATAGGACAGATAAAAACCATCTGACTTCTATAGCAAAAAGCATATGCCAGTTGCAGGTATTCCTGCAAAAAAAAATAGAAATGTACACATACGACAAAAAAGAAATATGGTTTTCATATACAGTAGCAAATCAAATTACATTTGAAGGTAAAATCTATTTAATCCCTCTTCCATCCACAGTTGCTGCAAAAATAAGCCACAAATTGGTGTTAACACTGAACAATTATCACTGAGACTATTCTACAAAGTGTCCTCATTAGAGATTTGCATTCAGATCCTGTCGGCTTTTGAAGGAATTGCTGCAGAATAGAGGCAGAGCTATTAATTGTCCAGTAATTCTCTAGGATAAAATTCTCAGATACCTGCTGACTTTAATCAAGCAGAGAGAAATATCCCAATTTAGGAGGCTTTCTAGTAATGCCTGCAATGGTGCTGCTGAGCAGCAGTGAGTGATCCCAATGTGAAGGAATGCGAAAATCAAGTAAGAGGTCCGGCAGGACCCTTGCAGGTGGATGGAACAGCCCATGGAACTCATGGTGTCTGGCTCTTCACTGTGCCCCAGCAGGGAGAGAGCAGGCTTTTGCAACACTGGAGCTCTGCTGTGGCAGGCTGAGGGCAGTGCCCACCTTGCTCCAGTGGTGGTCTGATGGGAACCTGTGACACTGCAGCTGCTGAGGTGCTAATCACAAGTCACTCCTGATCTTAAACACTGCTGGAAGTTTTAAATTGTTTTTATGCACTCTGGCGAAATTTGTAAGAATTTTCACTCTTTAAGATGACTGAGTGTCAGTGTCCTGAGCAGCTAAGATCAGTCCTATAACTCAACAGATACAAATTGGCATTGCCAGCAACACACCAGGAACTTCATTCTAACCCCACTAGGCCCCTGCACTTGTCAGGCTTTGGCTGGCTTTGTCCTGGGCTGCCTGCAGCTTTGCTTTAACTTGCTTTAGCTGTTACCAGCAGCTTCCTAATGAACACGTGGCTGCTGTCTAATTTGTTTTACTTTTGCTTAGCTTTATATAATGATCGGGTATAACCATAATTTTCACACGGATAAAATTTAGCAAGCTGTTCTTTTATTATTTTTGACCGTAGCAAAATAATGGGGTGTAAAAGAATGGGACTGTAGCAGAAGCCTTTGCCAAGAGGGACAGAGAGTGGAGGAATACAGGCATGGAAGTAACCTGCTGTAAACAAATCATCAGTGGTTAACCACTGGTATTTAAAGAGATGTAGTCCTGAGGACTGACTGAACTGGTTTTAGGGTTAACAAAGAAAACAAGGAAGAAGTATCCAGCATATATGAAATCGCATGTGTATGAAATCTCACATTTCCAATGGAAAAAAAGAGAAGAAGCACATTGTGATAGAAGATTCAAAACAATAGCCCCATGAGGTGTGCAAGAAGAAACCCCCAGTCCCACCACCAGCATCACCACAAGCATCTGCTTGGCACAGGGCCTTGCATGCTGGTGACCTGTGACATTGAAGCACTGAATGTTTGTGTGCAGGGAGAGAGTGGAAGGGAGAACACAGAAGCAGGGAAATGGGTCAGCCATTAGGAAGGGGATAGAGCCTTTGTCCTACACCAAGACTTCCAGGAGATAGCTCTGAAGAACTATTTAGTGCCCTGTAAGGCTGAGAGTGGCTTTATTTAGTGCAGAATGATTTACTTGTGGAAGGCAATGAAAAATACATTAAGAAAAAGAGGAGCATGGAGCGTGAATGCAATAAAATGCTGTTTACTTCCTGCTTAGGGACTATACAGTGATTTGGGCAGAAAAATGCATCAGGGTCTACAGAAGCAACCAACACAGCCAAGAGCCCCTAATCAACAGTGTATCTGGCTCTACGATTGCTCTAAGAGATTATACTAGAAAGGGATCTTTCCCACCTCAGGTGAGTGCTGTGATTCCACACAATTTGCTATTCTTGAATAACTCTCTTTACTTTTCCATAATACTTTTTTTTTTTTTTTGCATTTGTTTATGGCTTTTATTGGCTCAGTTTCATTCAGCATCAGAAAAAAAATCAGATTTCAAGACTTCAAAAAATTTTGTTTTCCATCTTTGCTGAAATCCAGTGCCAAATTAAATTTTCTGCCACAGGTTGACTAACTCACAGTCAGGAACAGAAGTAGAAATGTGACATTATATTGGGAGGAGTAACATATGATGCAAGAGTTTTTAATTTCTTGGTCCAGGGGATCCATGTCAGAAGCACATTGGCTCTGAGGCCACTATTATCAGCTCTTCTTTCCACCACAGTTTACTCTGGAATAAGGAACCCTCCCTCCAGAACCAGAAGCATAGTTTGCTGCCATTTGGGCTGATGAGATGGCATAATTAGTTGGCACGTATGAAAAAGCTTTTGCTCAGGTGGTGAGCTGCTCTGGCAGCCAGCTATGTATAGGGAGAGATGGTACCAAAGGTTCCTTGCTATTGACATAAGCACACTAGCATAATTTGGCTGTTGTCAGAAGAGATAATGCCAATGACAATGTCAAATCTATTTTGTCATGTATTACAGTATAGGCTTCATGACTGTTTTTTTGGCTGGCAATATCACTTAGCAGCGAGAAGAATACATGGGAGAATGACAACAACAGTCATCTCTGGCAAGAGTAAGTGGCTTTAAAAACGTTCTTGAGGCAATGTACATTCAGAGGGATTAGTCTATAATGCAAACAATTTGCTTGCAAGCACACTGTGATGATGACTCTCACTGTGAAGAATGATTTTGCTGCGTGCCCTTCTTTGGCAGTGTGAGAAGGATGTATGAGGTCATGGATAATTACCACTAACCCCACTGGGTGTCCACTACCAGCAATTCCAGTTGCACCCATGTGCACTGGGCACAGTCTATAATGTAACACATAGCAGAAAAAAATCTCATTGGCTTTTTATAAGTCATTTACTTTGTGTGACAGATGTCCAAGGTTTTAAATAAGTGCACTGTGAAAACAGAAAATGAAAACAGCTTGTATGACTTCGTAAGAAGTTACAGGATGAAGCGTTGTTATTTCCTTTGCTGCCAATATATGTAAGTATATTAAGTATATTTCATGAAGGGCTAAACGTTAGCATATTGTTGTCCAGCAGGGATGTCAATTGCCAGTAACAAGTGCCTAGAACCAAAGCATGTAGAGATAATTATGATTGACTGGACAGCTCCTGCTGTAATGAAGCTAAAAAATTCAAGTTGTCTTGGAGACAAATAGCAGAAATGTACTAAAAAAGGGTGAAAATAAGGGGAAAGTATTGAAATACTGATAATCCATAGGGTGGTACTAAATAATCCACTAAGAATCCATGGAGTGGATTTCCTATGCACAGAAGCCATTACCTCAGTTCTCCAGTGTTTTGTAATTCCAGATTCAGCACCCATGGGCACATCTGCATGGGGGAGCACACAGCCCCAGCACAGTTTGTAGGGGATAATACTGGCCTGGAGGTTTGGAAAGCAGGTTTGCACGGTCCTCGGTCCAGTTTACAAAACCATAACTTGCTTTTGCAGCAGGGTGAGTTAGCTCAGCACAGGCACAGCACAGCACTTCAGGACCAGCTCTGAGCGTGGTCAAAATTAGCTCAAATCTCTCTGCATGTACGCATTTAGACATATCCTCATAGTTCTCAAACACATTTTTGCTGTGTTTGCCAAATTCCCAGTGGCAACAGTTTTGACAGCCCCAGTCAAAATGCAACTGTGTAATAATAATTTTTCTTGTGGCAGTTGCTCATAAACTCCTTGGTGACTACACAAAGATACCAAGAGATGTTGTGAAGTATTTCTTTAAGAATGGTGTGACTTTGGTAAAAACTTTCTGGGTGCTAATCAATAAAATCATATTACACAGTTCTGGAAGCCTACTACAGAGCCAAGAATAATGTTTTCTGGTGTTCATTTCCTTTCCTGTGAAAGATTGGGAAATTAGTTTCCAAGACTCTCCAACTAGAGACCACATAAACAAATTTAATGGTTTTGTCTTAGAATAATTAAGAGGCCTGGTCAAGACAGGCTGATGTTTTCCCACCATGAAATTCTTTGTTGCCAGAAAAATAGGTAAAACCAATGGAAGTTAAGAAAAGCTCTAAGTGTAATCCTCGTTTTTTATACTTTTTTTGTTTTATTGGGTGGTTTTTGTTAAGTGGATGGAAAAAATGGTTGCCACAGTAGAAATTAGATGTTGTTACATATGCACAGCTGTGGATTGCAGTGAATGCTTTACATGTCATAACTCTCATCCTGACTTGGACCTGAGAGTCTCCCCTTATCAATACAACAAGACACGATCTGTGCAATTAGCTGAAAATGTTATGTTAACCTGATCTTTCCTTCTGCTTCCTCAGTTGCTGCGCATTCCTTCATCAGGCAGTACTTGTTTAGCTCATCTACCTTTTGAAGAGTAAGATGTCTTAGACTTACTTTTGACTATTTTAATCTCATCAGTTAGCTCCCATTCAAGAGCTTTCTGGACGAAGAAACAGTCACTCTTTTTTATTTATGGTAAGTCCTGCAGAAGATTTCCCAATAAACCTATCAGACTATTTCTGGCTTCCCCTCTACCCGTGTCATCCTGAGATGGCACAGGTGTGCACTGCCTCTGGAGGGGCAGCCACTTTGTACAAAGGAGCCACCTGTTGCAGTGCTGGAAACGAGCAAATTATTTCACACTTTCACATCAAAACAAGAAAGGGAATAGAAAAACCCTGATGCCTATTGCTGCTTTGTTATATAATTTTGCTTCTTGGGACGTCAGTGTAATCAATGTAATCTTGTAGATCAGTGTGATGAGGCACTCCAGTTCTACAAAGGGGCCATGCTGATACAGCTACTCTGACAAATATTGATGGGACCAGGCAAATTCTTCACACCTGAGAATTGCTCTTTTGCATTCAGTTTTTGTTTTGGACCACCCCAAGCCAGTCTCTAGAAATCAGTGCTCAGGTTCAGGTAGGCAAGCACTTCAGTGCAAGGACCAATTCCAAAAGCCAGTATCGATAAGCCTGTACGAGATCTTGCTCACTCCATTCTGCACAGTCCGAGGGATCCCAGAAGGCTCTTCATTCTCACAAACACCCACGTTTCCATCTCAGTGCAGGCAACAAAAGCCTCAGGTTCTTATTGGTGGTCTGCAACAGGACATTTGCATTATTTCTGACCCTAGAGCTGAGAAAAAAATACATGCAGTAATACTTATATCCCAGACCTCAGAGCAGTTTCTGTGACAAAGTTCCATTCCAATTACTGTGATGTAACTTCTCTTAGGTTCCGTTGATATGCAGCATCCATATGGCTGACCTGCTCTAGGTCAGACCAGCCTGAAATGGTATAGAGGACCTCTCTACTCTTTCCACCACTTGACCTAGAGTGATGAACCCTTCACTGGAGTGAATGTGACCCTTGTGGGTTTTTCAAGCAGGGGCTCAGGCCCATCTTTTGATGTCCTCCTCTATTGTTATTGATTTTATAAAGGAGGTTGAGAGCAACTCTTTACCTAAAGCAAGAAGCTCTTACTCCTCTTCAGAGCTGTAGATCTGCCTTACTGCTGACATGAGTGATATGCCCATATTACCTCTAAACCCTGCACTCACAATTAATCTTTCCTATGTTACAGCTGGCTAATTCAGTGAAGCTCTGTTTTGTTTTTGGGGATGGTAGATTGTTGTTCTGAACATAATGTACTGATGTGGAAGGACGAAAACATGTTAGAAAAAACTACAAAAAGACAGGAAGACTGGTAAAGAAAAACATGTACCAAACACTCAAGGATTTAGGAGAGCAGATAGATAGCAGCAGTTTTGGAGACTGATAATATCTTCTCTTTCATTAAAATTCTGACCCTATTCAGTGGTATTTTTTTGTGTTTTCTCATCCAGACTGTATCAGGTTATTTTTAATTGTGTAATTCTCCAGCAGCTTGCAGATGTAAAACTTTCATTTTCTATTAAGAAGTTCTTTTCAGTTGATCTTCTATGATAGAAAATGAAATTTCTATGCAAGCCAGCCACTAGAGAGTCTGAGGGAAGCAATATCTGGGTTAACAGAGTGTTTTAAACACATTCTCTCAGGACCTTTCTCTTTCCCTTCAGCATTTTCAGTCTGCCTGCCTCTTCTTGCCTGCTTATTTCTTCAGTGTTCAGGCCATTTGTGATCTACTTGAAAAGGTAGACTGGATGCATTAAAGAATGGCTTTTCATACCAAGTGAAGATTCAAAATGATCTGACAATAACAGAAATGTGTTGGAAAACAGCACGCAGGGCAGGGCTGGAGGAATGGTGGGTGGATCAAGGCGCATTGCACAGGACAAATAATGAGCACACTAGCAAACAACTAACTTTTGCCTCATTAGTTGCCCTTGAGGTAGCTGTATTGCTTTGATCTTAATTTGCAACAGCAATAGCAAAAATAAAGTGAAATATTTAATCTTTGAAGTGCAGTAGCCCCATACTTGCTCGCATTTATCCGCCTCAAAGGTACACAGCTGACGTGTACATGATTTGGACTGCCTCTATGCAGTCTGTGTGTGACATAAAGGTCTAGGGACAATTTGCACAGCCAAAAAAAAAAGGTTTTTTAGAAGCAAATCTTTGTATGCATGTTACATAAGAAAGTTTTTATAGATTGTTCTCCTTCCATTTGCAAGCTTGCAAGCTTATGTTATAAAACACTAAGGGCCTGAGTCAGTGCTATGAATGGCTTTTGATATCAGTAGCCTCTAATATTCCTCCCAGCAGGAATGCTAAATTTCACTGCCAATAGCTTGGAGGTAGGCTGATGGTATCCAAACTAAAGGAGTGCAGAAAGAACATTTTATGCCTGAAAGGTGCCAACATGTCCAGTGAAAAAGGAATCCGTGTTACAACACCCTCAGGGCTTTGAAATAGCACCTGTGACAACATCGCATTGTATTCTGATGTACCATGGTCTAACTCTTATCTGAAGAACAGGCATTTTGGACTCCACAGAGGCAGAATGTGGTGCTTTGTAATAACATAATGATAGGCTGGAGCTGTACAAGGCTGTGCAAAGATCATCAGTTTCACTCAGAACTTCAGGCTAAATTATCAACCACAGCACAAATAACGGAAAATCTCTTCAGCTCAATTACGTGGCTTAATCTGGGAGATCAATGCCTCCAATTCATAGCCTGTATTTAACTGTCTTGTGACGGGTGCAAAAATGTCCCTCTCTTGCACATGAAGATAATTTTGGAAAGCACTTGAGGAGCCATGTGACAGGGTTTTCATATTAAATCCATTTAATCAGTAAATGTTAGATATTAGATTTACTAAACATATTTTTATGCTTAATGCACTGAAAAAGTGTAAGTTGTAAGAAAAAAACAAACCTGCATTTTTTCAGGAGAAAAAAAGCAAATACTGTGATTTGTGTATACAAAATTACAGAATGTGATACTTTAGTTGAAATTGTTTTTTGAGTTATGATTTTTTTTCCAAATTAATAGGTTTATCACATCGAACGAGTCTTCTGCCCCATATTAATCTGAACAAACTGGGGTTTTTTTTCAGTAATATTTTGGCATTGAGATGTCAAGACAGTTTATTTGAAAACCAGAAATAGAGAAGAGAAGACACAATCTCTTTTTAATGTAGTGGAGGTATCATGTGATAAAAATGAGACCCTGAGACCCTAGAAACTGGAAATTCTCCTTCAGAGGCTACATGACTTTGAGTAAATAATTTAGTGGATTACTCAGCCCTGAAAAACAATACCAGCCCAGTCTTACTTAGCATATCAGCTTTTTATATGTATTCCTGATTACACCTGCTTGTGTTAGAGAGAAAAACACATTTCTGGTGTTAACTCCTCTGAGGCAACAGAGTTCAATGAATGCAAGCTGGATTCCATTCTTGCTTACGAAGTGCCAGTGCAGGTCGCACACTGCATTCCTAGGGATCCATCAGTGCTGCAAAAACAAAAGAAGAGTCCCTGACACTTTAGGTGAAGACACTAAGTCTGGCCAGATAACTCAGGTCCTAGCACTGTCCTAAAGGATTTGTGATACTATTTCTGCTGCATGAAATGAAAAAAATAAAATTCACCGTGGGACCCCAGGCTGAATTTGCAAGGGTGACATTTGGAGAAACAAAGTTGGTATTCTCATCTATCATATTTGTGTTGGTAATCATTGAGAAAATATGGAAATACAGTTATGGGGTTAGACTTCAGAGTAAGCTGGCACTGCAAGTGTGGGTGAGCTGAACTGTGTTGTGTCTATTAAATGCTTTGATGTCCACAGAAGAAAGGTGCAACAAACACTCAAAGTTACCTCTGTTGGAGAGGTAAAGTTGCTGAGCTCTAGCTCCTGTTGGAAAGACGTACTGAGCATTGCACAAAAGCCACGATGGCGGAACATGGCTGTGTTCGAGAGCAGAGTGGGGATATTTGGCAGTGAAAGCATCTTGTCTGGAATACTGACACACTGCAGAATTCCAGCACTTGAGTCCAGGTGGGCAGCTCTTGCTGGACACCTTGGAAGCATGGTGGACCCTCTTCTCCATTTTAAATAGGGACATACTTTGCCCTGAAGGAATGAGTCACAGAAAAACTGACGAAATAACCATGACAGATTTTACTGTGATAAAGGATGGCCTGGCCAATCTTGTGCCATGCTCATTTCATACAAAAAGATAGTTCTTGCATTCATTCTTGGGAGTCATTGGGTAATAGAAAGAGATCAGGTTCCCCAGGTAAAGGCAAAAACATGGCTGAGATTGTGAACTTCACAGTTATATTCACAGAGACAGCCTTCCACTGTCAGGTGTCCTATTATCTGAAAGTCATTGGCTGTGGGCCAAAGCAGGCATAAGAGAATTAAGGCTCACTCATTAAGCCATAGCGATGTAGATAACGTCGTTACACCATGACAAAAACCGTTTTAGAGATTAGTCCCAAGCTCTTTAGGTAAAGGCACAAGAAGACCCAAATACATTCACTCGCTTCCACATATGCGTGCTGAAGAGCATTCAGAAACATACAGTTTATCTCAACCCACAGAAATCTTTCCATAAGGCATGTGCAGAAACACATCTCAACACAGTGACTAATCCTGCACCAACAGCACTGTCTTCTTAGTCACTTGGTGGCTTGGAAGATACATTTAGAACTGAGGTGACAACTGAAAGCAGATATTTTAATGCCTTAAATCAACATTTTCCTAATTATTTATTTGCAAACTCATAAAAATTTGCTTCCATACTGAAATTATTCAAAATTATTCACATTTTTTCCTTGTATACATGTGTGGGGTTATGGATATATTGGGAGGTGTAAAACTCAATATTCAATATCTTTAAGTGACAACTGATTATATAAGTAACATGGTTCTGTCTCATTTCCCTCACTCTCTGAGTGTAACAGTTGACATTTGCAGTTGAAGAAGTTGGTGCAGGGCTGAACACCTCAGGGGAGAGTGGTGATTTAGGGATAGGTTGTAGCTAAAAGACATAAAAGCTACTTCAAGCACTTATAAATGCACCCTTTTCAAACTACATAAGACATCACTTAGTCAGGATCCTAAAAATCCACAACCTCCTACACTCTTTATTGGTATCACTGCAGAGTTTGAACTTCATTTTGGCTCACACTACTCATACAAATGAATCATCTGTGGAAATGCTTGGTGCGCTGACAAAAACCATCAAAAGTTGATACTTCTTCTTTGGGTCCAGAAGGTTTGACAGATCTGATATTGGCCCCCATAATGGTGTTTCTAAACTGCCCACTGCCACTCTTGAGACCATCAGTATGTCCTAGGCAGCAGCAACAGAGCACTTAACCTAGTGTATGACACAGGATAGGCATCTGCTATGCTTTTTTTAGTGTTGCCATTTAAGTGAATCATTAGCATCAGCCTTATGTAGGGACATAACTGGAACCCAAAGGATGGGGCTGTGGAAGGAATGATACAAAGCTGAACAGAAGCAAGGAGCCAAGGAGCTGCCCCAGTTGGCCACATTACCTCCTCCAGGGAGTCCCTGACTCCTCTGCAGTGCTGCCAAGGGTTAAATCAAAGTTCATATAATTTGACAGAACTTATATAATGTCCTCTCTGCCGCCATTCTCTTTTACAGATAGATTGTTCTAATACAGTCCATATATAATGTAAGTTTATCTCTCTTTCTTTTGGCAGGATATTGCAACCTTTGAACTGAAATATCCACAGCCTGCTATCATAACAGAGCTTCTGACATATCAGTATAACCCAGCTTGGCAGACATCCCTGCAAATACTATTAAAAGTTTTATTGCTGAAAAAATGCAGCTATTCCCTACCTTACACTCTTTTAAGGGATCCAGCCTCCTGAATACCGTGAGGAAAGAAACTGCCATGACAATATGAAGGCTGTTGAGGTTGTACTTTTGAGGCTACATCTCATTGCTATATCCTAAGGAACAAGAGAAGGGGTGGGAATGTGGAATGGCTCTGGATGAAATAAATTGATAGAGTAATGGACAGACACCAAAATAATAGCAGAACTGGTCACCTATGATGTTAAAGAAGATAGCACAGGACCTGTGCAGTTCTTCATTGGAAGAGACACAGACTCATGAGAAGAAAAAACAAATCAGGAAGAGAGGATATTGCCTGGAAAGATCACCCAGGGGACTATGAGAGCCACATGTGAAATCAAAAGAGGGGTAAGGGATGGTTTCTCTTAGAATATGTTGTTGCTATGCGGAAAAGATGATGGTAGCTTAACCAGGCATAAATGAGATAGAAAAATTAGTATGTCCTGAGACCAGTGGATTTGATCAGCAACTACAACAAGGCAGAGTCTAGGACAAAATTTATAATCTATGTTGAATGCCGTGTTACTGCTGTGAAGTATGCTCAGTATGTATGCTAGCTAGTCTACACACCTTGGATATCCTATAGATCTTTGATATTTAACTTGAGTATTACAAACATATTTCTATTTATGAGGAGCCAAGGTCTTGGCAGCATACATCACACCAGGTCATGGATGCTCTTCTGGCAAAGATGCAGTCTGGACCTCACCTCCTGATTTCCATGTTTATGCCTTAGCTGTGGTAGCAAATATCTTAGTAATTTCAAATGGACATAACAGTTGGAAATAGGAGAAGGTGTGCTGCTAAGCAGGAGGACCAAGTGGGTTGCAAAGCACTGTGAGTCACAGTGACAGGGAACAGGTTAGGAAGGCTCTGAACATGTTGATCAGCCATTCACTGTGACTTGGGAAGGCATGGCTAAAACATGTGTCTGTATGTTCTTTACAGCCTTTGAGCGTCTCAAGTACAGATTGAAAATCTTGGGTCATGCTGGCTCTGTGGGTCCTCACCGAAACCCTGCAGTTCAGTCACTCCTCTACTGACTGTTCCAAAGTCTCTTTTACTGGCACTGGTTCCTGGTTTCTGACTGATCTATGTGGGCTTGGTCTCAGGAGGCAATCATCCTTTCAAAGCTGCCAGCAGCAGCTGCTAACTGTGATCCCAAACAACCTTCTAGTGCACAGTTTAGTACCTTTTCTCTGCTAGTTTATCTAAGTGGGGAACACAATTAAACTAGCACTGTTTACCCTCACCTGAATTTATTTTCTAGGTTCTATTACATTTTGTTTGGCTAGGCTTTTGATGATGTTTTGAATGATCTCTTACAGTTACTGTCTCACAGTCACCCCATCTTGCCTTCCCCTGGTTTCTTTGTCCTCCTACATTGCTTTCCCGCAGGTCTCTTTGCTCTCCACTTCTCCTCTCTAGAAAGATTTTAAAACAGGTAAGTGTCCTCTGATCTCAAGCCATAGAAATGGGACAATAAGCTTGTTAACCTTAGCCTGAACCAGGCAGGTAGGCACTTTGAGATTAATAGCCTACCCGTTTTTCTCTGAAGGACTCTTGGTATTTGCCCTGGAGATATCTTATCTCTATCACTGAGCAAGCAGGAAATGAAACATAGATTCATAAAGTTTAAGCCCAGAAGGGACCATTAGAAGCACTATTCTCATTTTATATATATCAGAGGTCCTTTAATTTCACCCATTTATCCTTGTAGTGAGTTCAATAACTTCTATTTGAGTAAAGGAAATGCTCCTCCTAAGAGATGCTCCAGATTTAAATTCATGCACTCAAACAAAAAAGGTATCAAGCACATAAACAGAGACAGGTAAAACCAATACAGATATCTCCCTCATTCTCTGTAGTGGTGTCTGCCTCTGTTTTGATACAGACCTGACATGTTTTAATATGTCTGTATGAGTCGCTTTAAAATGCACCCATCCCCAGCATAAGAGTTCCTGGAAGTTAACATGTGTTTAGCCTGCTGATTAGACACTGTAACAACCTTTTTAGGTAGGTTGCACATGATAGTATATTGATACAAAAATAGCACAATACCCTATGCAGGACTGTAAATGTCATTGATGTGTAAGTCTAGATTGACAAATGAGGGAGGGCTGCCCTGACAACTCAGTTTGTTAGCTCTCTTCCCAGCTCAATTTTTGCTCACATCTACTTTCTCTGTCTGAGACATATTTATTGTAAGAGAATCTTAGACAGAGCATTGCTGATGCAAGACAGTTCCACATTATTACAGTGAGAGCCCTATCAGCTCTCAGTCCTCTTTTATTTAGCTGTGGACACTAGGAGTAAGCCTAGGTGGCATCTAAGGAAAAGCTGAGGCCAGAAAGGAAGTCATTACAGGAAGTGCAAAAGGTTAATGTACTCTACAATGCTGTGCAGCAGGACAGAGAATACTCCAAGCCATTTTTAACCAAGTTAACCAAACTGACTAGGAAAACTAATCTTATTGTCAAGCATAAAACAAAATACATATAGTAGCATCTTTGGACACTTGTAAAATGGGCTGAGACAAAGAAGATGTTTTATCTCTATGTATCGCAGTTGTACACCCATCTGAATGCATGATTATACCAGCACTCCTTTGGGGTGTTTGCAAGGAGTCATTGAAAATGGGGAGGTTTTGAATGATAACATACTCCCTGGTGGTGTACCATCTCAAAGAAGGAATGTAAATGTGGTTATAACACTCCTTTTTCTAAAGACATCACAACATTTAAGGCTGACTTTAGTTCAAGAGATTGAAAAATGTTGTATTTACATATCACTATTCACTTGGCAGATTTTATACAAATTTTGGCCTCTAAAAGTTATGAGCATGGTTCTATCCAGGTCAGATAATTTCAGGACCATGTTACTTAAATTTATTTTTTGGTGGATACAATCTGCAGTGTGTTCAATTACACATTTCAGTCGGGGGTATACTTGACCATAGAAGTCTAAAAGACCAGATCTGAGGACGTTTTGAGCAGTCAGTTTCCATCAGCTTCTGAATTTGAAAAAGTGCCCATATGAAATAATTCACTGAAGTCTTGTTTCTCACCCTCAGCATATTGCATATCTCTGGCTCTGGAAGTCAAGAAAAGTGTGCTATTACTGCTGTGACATCTCTTATTAGTACCCAAATCATCTTTTTAATATGCAAAAGAAACTGTAAACCCCACAATTTCATGAAGGAAAGTGGTTAAGACAATCTGTGCATGTGCCCACCCAGGGAGAACTATTTGCTGACACAGATCATGATTTTGTGACAATGCTGATCTAACCAAAGTTTTACTTCATCTGTACTAATGCAATGGCTGGAAGAGGATTCTGAAAAGACTTTGAAATAATTTGTGGGAAAAAACTAGGGAAGAAGAAGAAGATGCCTAAAACTGTAAGGGAAATGAGGAGACTATAAAATTTAATTGATTTTCTGTGGGATTCCTTGAATTTAAAAAAGTTAAATTCTCTAAGTTCTCATTTAAAAATTGACCATAATTAAATTAAAAAAAATAATTAATTAAACCCACAATATTTTACTGGAATGCATATGGATTGATTTCAGAACTATGGATTAGTGCTAGGAAAGAATTTGAAGGACATTGCACAAGGTTGACCCTGATAAACAGAGATTTCTGGGATGTCTCTAATTTCAAACACCTCATCGAGGATTAAATCAGATGCAGCCATCATAACAGACAGTCCAGTCATTTAAAGACTCTCATATTGTCCATGACAGCCTCTTTACTGCACAACAGAGAACCATTGAAGCTTTCACCTCATTGCCAGTGTTTGCAAATGAGTGCAAATTCATGTTTTCCTATGAATATGAAAGAATCAGCGAGATAATATCAGGTCTCCATTTGCCTTCCTACATATACATGTTATTCTTATTGCATATTTAATAACATCATATTTAGCAGTAAAGTTCATAACACCTTTGGCAACACTGTGTCTACTAGTCAAGTGTGAGAAGCCAGATTAGGTTTTGAAAGAATGCATATATACAAAAACCGATCAAGTCATTGAAGCTGCTTCTTATTCTCCTGTAATGTTCCCACTGTAGTATCCAATAAGCATTATGGAGTCAGCCTGACTGGCAAGAAGGCAAGATTTTCTTATCAAGTATATTGGTACTTGGAGCCTTCTCCAGGTTTGGAAAACATTGCAGTCTCCTTTCTTTCACCAGCTGCACGGTGTATATTTACAGAAACCGTTTAGGATCCCAATACTGCTTTGAAAATCTAAACTTTTAATTGATGCCATTTGCTGGGCTTACTAAGAGCAGTAAATGCTGTCTGTAATGATCTTCACTGGCAAGGAAACTGCCTAAAGGGGGAATATGTGTGCTGTTTGCCACTATCATTGTGCACACGCCTCCAGAGACACCCCAACAGCCTTCTGACAGCAAGCAGATCAGCCAGCCCTTACAGACAAGGTACTTGTCACAAAACATTTTCTGCAATGGCAGACTCTCCAAAGAAAGGGAGCTGTCTCTCCATGTCACCTACACTCTGCAGTTGGACTGCAGCAGTGGTTTGCTCAGCACAGTCATCACCATGATGACCTCCATAGCCAGACCCCAGCTGCTTCCCCGGGGAGCTGGGGCCTGGCTATGGAGCTGGTGGACTGCAAAGCTGCAGGGACCTGCCAGTAGCCCACAGCAGCCACAGCAGAAAGACCAGGCAGGATGAGGATCCTTGCTGTGTGTAGTGCACTGCCCTCAGCAGGTTCCCAAGGATGGACTGCAAATTGTCTCTTTAGTTTCTTTTGGTGCTGAAGGTGCTAAGACAAATGTCCTTAGGTATTTATAACATGTCTGAGGTATGGGGCTGTTGTGAGGATGCTGCTTGTGAGTGAGTGGTAAGGAGCTTTGTGCTGAGGGTACCTGTTGCCACGCTTGGCTGCATCTGAGCTGTGGTGGGCTCACAGTCCTGCCTGCCGGCACCTTTTTGGCACCAGTTGCTCCATTATATTTTACCCCTTGGAGCAAACATGAGACCCTGGGAAACATCACCATTTCATTGGGGTTACATGGAGCCAGAGTTAGGGAGGGCTTTTGCAGCAGCAGCTCTGGTGGCTGGGAAAGGTGAGTTGGTAAGCTGACCTGCAGCGACTTGTGCAATGGGAACTGTGCTGCCAGCGCTGAGCAGCTGCTGTCAAGTTCCCTGCTGTGACACTGAGTCAGTTATATACATGTAATGGATGATTTTGAAAAGTGACAGATATATTGATGCCCTGAGAGCCTACAGCCTCTGAGGATGTTTATAGTTTACCTAATAATATCCTGAGTTGCTAAGACAGATGTAGTTGCTGCTGACAATGGAAAGAAATTGAGCCAATGATGAATGTAGTAACACTTCCCCACATTGGAGAAAGGCAGCTTCTATGCACTGTGGAACAGCATTTCTTTGTCCTAAAGGATCTAATACATACTTTCTGTACCTTGTGTCATTTACTCATGCTTTGTTGAAAAACTAGCATCCTATTGCCAAGTTTCTAACAAACTGATAGCATTCTTACCATGTGTTTTAAGCAGACTTTGTGGCAGATTTGCATTATGATAACTGGCTTGAGTGAGAGATACTGTCTGAACTTGTATCCCACTTAGTCAGCTTTTCCTCGTACTGTGATCAGTATATCAGCATGATTGTGGCACCTGTGTGAGACTGATAATATTTGCATCACCTTATCTAATGTATATAATGCTCCCGTCGCTCTGTGGTTTTTGCCATAATGTTGTTTCCTTAGAAAATTCTTTAAAAATTTGAATTTTTTTCAATAAGAATAATTAATACTGGGAGTGATTAATTAGTACAGCATTCAGTGATACTGCTTTGCCTTCATTTATATGCTCTTTTGTACTTCACTTTGTTTGATATTTTCAAACAGAGTTTGCAGTGTGCTCTCTTCCTGTCAGGCACTAAACTGCATGACTCTGTTTCTGCTGGTTTACAGTCACTAGATCTAGCAAGATCTCTTTTGCAATTGCTTCTTTTTTTTGCTAATAAAGTAAATGTTGGTGTTAAAAGATTCCTATGACACCAAGTTTTGATGACAAAGAATTAGATGCACACCTTTACAGCCCTGGCTACCACTGTAAATGCAATTTACGCGTCTCTGCCCTGACAGCAGTGCAGCACTGCGTAATGCCTGTCAGCTCAAAATCAATAGGCACCTTGCGGCTAACCTGAAAGCTTCCCAGGCACTGGAGTTACGCACTGTCCATGCTAACTTGGAACCTCAGAGAAGCTGCTATCACTGCACAAGTTATGCACAACAGGCTTTCAGCTGGAGCGAGCATCCAGGGGCGAAGAGCAGAAACACAGGCCCTGTTATTTGAACAGAAATCTTGCAGTTATGCTCTTTCTTGACTGTTTTTCTTTTAACCATGTGTATCTTGCACGCCAAGCTGAGGCCTGGCCAGGCAAATTCTCTTATCTTCTTTTCCTCCCACTGCACCCCACTGGAACGGTCTGTAATATGCTCTATGGGGCAACCTCTGGGAATATGGGTCTGAGCCCTCTTCATCTGAAGGAGATTGGAAACCCAGGTTACCCCTTCCTGGATCACTGCTTTAATATCCTTGGTCTATCATAAAAAATGGCATAAGCACAGCTATCAGGCAGCCTTAAAAAGACAGGAGTACAGCCCACTTGGGCAGCTGTGTGGAAAGGAAAAAAGAAACCAAAGTTACAGAGAGGGTGAGAAGGCTTCTGATCTCCACAGGGTTTTTGAATATCCCTGTGTGATATCCAGGGCCAGTTTTCATGGGCAGTATCTCTCTACAAACCTCTAGGTGATCTAGACAGCTAACGTGGGTTGTGTGGCCCATCCTTTGGAAAGGAGGCATAGGTAACTAAACCCTCAAGTTTTGTATATCTCTAAAAATCCATACATTCAAAGTCAACCATCTTGCAAATTTTTTTTCCTTACATTCATTTCCCCATCACATCCAGAGCTCTCTCTGCCAGGTGCAGATTCCACCTTGTTTTTCTGCAACTTGTGCATGGGAGTCACCAGACAGTAACTGTTCTGATGGCAACTCTGACCAAATGGATTCTATTTCAGACCAAATTTTTGTTTTCATTTAATATCTCAGAGGATACTAAATTCCTTATCACAGCCAGGCTCTCACCATTCTGAATTCTATGGCTCCAGAAGCAATTTCACCACGTATTTTAAAGAATCCAAATACATTAACAGTAAATGAAACTTAAATCTTATGTACTATAGTGATAGTCTCATTTGCCTAAAGTTAAAAGACTGCAAAGATTCCTTATTAAACAAATTTTTATAAGGCTTAGTACCAAAAATGCTTCATGCAAGCTAACAAGACAACTACCCACTCCATCTTCATGATGGATAAAAACAATATACATTGCCACAAAAGAACTTTGCTTAAACAGTTTTTGAAGCATAAGGGCAATTTTACCATTTTTAGATGAAGTTAGATATAAGTATGTTTACAACAGAAATTTCATCCAACTTTCTCCATCTCCTGGTGGGTTCTTGGAAGATTTTCAGAACTTTTTAAAACTCCAGTGATTGTCTGTGCAATTTGCACTTTTGATTCATTTATAAGGAAAATGTGGCAATATTCTTGACACTCTGAGATGACAACTTGTCTCTTACAAGGAGGTCAAGTTGTGATTATGTGATACTGTCCCATAAAATTGCCACCCACTAAAGGCAGGATTCAGCTCCAGACTCTTAACCTTGGTCTGCTTCGATGACCATTAGCAGAGCTCTGTGGCTATTTGGGGTGCTCTCAGATGCAGTGGCTGGTCTCCATCTGCGGTTCCAGAGGGCACATGCCTTGTTAAGTTCTCTGCCACAGCCTCCAGCCCTGTGTGAATCTTGGATACACTAGGCTATTTCATATTGCAAAAGATATTATGAATATCTTTATGTGTCTGAGCTCCTGGTGTAGCTTAGTTACCAACTGGTTTAGACACCTTTATTGGGCCGACCAAAAACTTTCATTGAGTCTTAATCCAAACAATTCCTTTTAAATGTAACTTTAATTTGGAAGATTATCCTCACCAAAATGATTAGCATAGAGAGAAATGGAATTAAGAAAATAGCTATATATAAGTACCTAAAAATTTTGAGTTTTGTCTGCCATGAGCTGATGAGTCTTCTCCATGTTACTGGCTACATATCCTAGAGTTTTGTAGCATTCATAGGGAACAAATACATGGATATGGGTGCACATCTGGGACTGAGAAGAGATGCTTCCAATAATGACTTTTCATTCGGTGTGTAACAAGCCGTACATTTCCACTGTTTATTTTAATTAAACTATGTTGATAACAATTTTTCAGACTCTTTTATATGCCTTACCTGCTGCCAGTATAATGGATTATAGCAGAAATAAGTGGTGCTCCTCATTACGAAAGGTCTGGTGGTTTCTGAACAAACTCTTGATGGAACACATGGCTTCCTATTTTTTTGTAACCCTTATATTTGAAAATACACTTTTAACTTTTTGATACTTTCTGTAGGGTTTATAACTTTATATCTAACCAACCATATAGACCTCCTATTTATTTCATTATTAATCCAGGGCAGCATAGACAAGGTAAAACCAACAATAGAATCTTATAGAAAATAACCTGAAAATTGGGAGATGCAAATCAGTCACTCGTGTATTTTGCTCTGCCTTATGGCAATTGATAGAATCAGAATCATAGAATGGTTTGGGTTGGAAAGTTCTTCAAAGATCATCTAGTTCTAACCCCCCTGCCATGGGCAGGGAACCTTCCACTATACCAGGGTGCTCAGAGCCCCACCCAGCCTGGCCTTGAAGACCTGCAGGAATGGGCATCCACAGCCTCCCTCGGCATCCTATTCCAGTGCCTTGCCACACTTACAGAAAAGAACTTCTTCCTAATGTCTCATCTACACTTACCATCCTTCAGCTTAAAGGCCATAAATCCCATCACAGTACAATTTCAAGATGTATCACAGGATTCCACAAAAATAAGTGTTTCCCTTGTCTCAAGTTTGCAGAGGGGTCTGAAAATACTGTGGGCAAATATATAACTAGAAGAAATCAGTCTTGAAGACAAAGAGTAAAGATTTTTCCTTTGATGGCAAAACTTCCACTGATCTCACTGGGGAAAGGATTTTGTTCTATGGAGCCGCATGTTCCTGGACAGACCCTATAGTCCCTGAGTGAAGCTGTTAGCAATTTCCTATTGAAACAGGCTCCTTGGAAGGATGAGAAATATGTACTTGGTGAACAAATTAGGAGCCATAGCAACTGCCTAAAGACACCAACACACCCACTACATGAATACAACCACCTCAGTGGTATGCTCCCATCATTCAATCTCTGCTTGATAAATCTGTGCACAGAGCAGCCAAGGGACATTTGCAGATTGTTGGAGGGAGAACGTGGGAGAAGTCAGGGCCAAATGCAGTAAATTTCTTGCTACCTATCCATCGAATTCCTCTATTTCTACTAAAATCAAAAGGCAAACTAGTGCTATCCTTGGCATTTGTCACCCCTGAAAACAAACCACACAACTCACAGTTGGCTCAATTCTAACACTAAGTATACAGGTGGGAATTTGCTGTTTAATTCACCTGGACAGTGCCTGAACTCCACTTTATTATGTAATGATGTTTCCCTGTATTTACATAGATGTATGTATTTAGTAATTAATCTTCTCTGTATTTATATGTTTTTACCCTTTCTAAAAAATGTAAAATTGAATTTTTTTTTCAAGTGAGTTCAAAAGCTGGCATTAGAGATGCAATTAATCACCTTTAGCTCAGGAGGTGAAATTTCCCATTTAGTCAACTGGAAATATTTTATAAAGGAATCTTACAGAATAACTACCCTCACTCAATAAATCAGGAAAGCAAAGCATGAAAAGGGAAAAGGATCTGGCTGTGGCAATTGTGTTTCAGGTCACTGATAGAGCTGGAAACCAAATCTTCCAAGTTTTAGTCTGGCATTAACTCAGCTGGATCACGCCTCTCTCCAAGTAGATAGGTGTAAGGACTAACCTGAACAGCTCTACTAACCACCTGTCCTGTCTACAAAACCAATCTGATATCGAGATAAAAAGCTTTCAGTGACTTCCAATGATCATTTGGTATTCTTAGAAGCCTTTGCTGTGCTTCTATTAGTCCTCTATGCTTCCTGTTAGCTTCACTTCTTTAATTTGCTCCCTTCCGTTTTATTCCCACTCCCCACCAAGAAGATGCCAATTTCCAAAGACTATACTTCATGATCAACTGTCAGCATCTATACCAAAAGCGTGAACTCCTCACAATACATGGCATTTCATCCCTGAGTGTTTCTCAGGGTATTGGTGGCTGGGATCTGCTCTCTTCCCATGTTCCCTCCAGATAAGGTGGTGTGGCCATCCCACTTGCCCTTTGAGGCCAGAATTGTGGAGCTGGTTCAGTTGCCCTAATGGCAACTCTTGTATGAAATTTTCACCTAACTTTAGACATCTAAAAGGGAGTTGTTTTGTTGCAGGTTTGGTTGTCAAGTCTGCTTGTGCAGTCAATGAATATAGACAGGAATTTCCAGAGGACAATTAATTCCAAAGGTTGGAGTCCAGAAAATGTGTGATCAATAAGCCCCTCTGGAAGTGCCTGTCTCTTTCTATAGGCTAAAGACAGAAGCTATCTAAGTAGAATAGACAAGATGCCTTACATTTAGATAGCTGTCATTACGTGAGTTAAAGATCTACCTTTAATAGCTTCACACCCTGTTTTACCCATCTGTTAACTGGGACTAATACAGCCATCAGTGGAATGCCAGGTGTCCCCATTTATTATCTGCAATTATGGGGAGATCGTTGAATGCATAACTCAGTGGAAGTACGAAGAACTCATTATTCACAACTGTGACAGATGGCAGAACTGTTTTGGGCACAGTTTAGTGTAAATATTCCCTCTATTATGTCTTGCTAGGAGGTGTAACTAGGCAATGAGAAGGTAGGAGGACTGCTTGTATTGTCCTGACTACAGTAGAGAGTTCAGTAGCTAGTACCACACGGAAGAGGAGACTGGTGTAGCCTTTCCCATGAGCAGATGGATAGGGTTGGCTAGGAGCAGATGCCAGAGAGCTGCATGGGGCAATAGAGGAGCTAGAGATACTCTCAGCAAGGGATGGCTGCAGTGGGACAACACATGGGCTCCCAAGAGGAACAAAGGACTGGTTTGTAGAGCAGAATGCAGGCCAAAAGCAATGCCTCTGGCTTTCCTGGGGAGTTGCAGTAGCCCTTTCCTGGGAAGTTACGGTAGCCCAGAAAGTTGCTGAAAATCACAGGACTAAAAAGCCAAATTGGAAGATGCCTCTTGGAAGGGCATGGTAGGGAGCAATATCTATCTTAACATATTTTAGGGTTTTTTCACTCTAATAAATCTGTCTTTTGAACCATCGTAGTCTTTAGATGTCTTTCATTGCTCATGCTCTGAAGAAAAAGAAAGGTAATTTCATACCTGGCTCATATAAGTTCAGGTCACAACCACCTACTTTCCTCTCATGCTAGTCACACTGGCCAGTGGGGATCCCTGCTGCAACTGGATACAGTATCTGATTCAGTTTTAGTGGAGATCCACATGAAATAAATATTTAGTCCTTTGTGAGGGGCCAGGAGTCTTTACATGAATTTACAATTTGTGTGACAAATTTGCTTACAATTTGATTTTACAAATGTAAAGTTACTTTTCAAGGTAACCAGAGTGCTGTTGAAATAAGATGGCTACAGAGCTGTATAAGCTAAAGAGGCAGCTTCTGCAGAGTAAAGCATTTGATGTAAATCAATACTGTCACTAACTCACAACAACTTCTTCAGCAGTGCATGACTGATGTATGGGCAAGCAAGTGCCTTGAAGCTGATGGAAATGGAATGCCTTAGGCCAACAGGGAATTTGGACCATCACCTGCAATCAATATGAGTTACCTTGAAATAAGAGACTATTTTCATAAACAAAAAGGTTTTTAATGTCAAAATACAGGCAGAAGGCCACTTTTCCTGCTCTGTCATACCTCACTCAAGCCATTTTGACCTTGGCAAAAATAATAGAAAAATGAGTATTTGTGAGGTTTTAGCAGCAGAAATAGACATCAGAGCAATTAGAAATGTATTCCATGAAAAGGTTCACAGATATGAAGAGGGCCAGGACAGGGCACAAACTTAATAAAGATGTATTTTTCAAATTTACTTGGTCTGAAATGAAGTATGATGTGCTGAAATGAGACAACTCTTTGACATCAGGGATTTTGGAATATATCTCACTGTGCTTTTGCACTGTGTATTTAATTCCATGTAATTTTTCAGCCTGGGGATTGCTTGTACACAGCAGAAAGCAGTGGACAATAGGCCTCAACACTGTACGAACCCTACCCTCTAAACTTCTGTCAGAGACTGAAAACAGTTCATGCCTCAAACATTGATATAAAGTTTTGCGCATTATAAAAAAGCCACAACCAAAGAAGCTTCCCTGAAGAGTGGGACTTTGAACTGAAAGTCAAACTGATGATTAGATAAAGCGTAATGTCATCTCAGGCTGAAGGAAAGGTTTGCATCCACAAAAGGCCAAAGCCACCAGCTGCAACTATCCCCGGGTGAGTTTGGGGTGGGGGAGAGCACAGCTCACAGAAGCCAGGTTTACACAGGCTGCCTCCAACCGAGGGGGGAGGAGGAGGTTTTGGGTGCAACCTCTGGTGAGAGGCACTAAACACCCATCCTCCCATTATACAAACTGGCCCAGCTGTGGAACCCCCAGCCCCACAGGCCACATCCACGGGAATTTACTCATGTGAGAGGCTTGGCCCCACAGGGCTGCACGTGGCGCAACAGACCCAGAGTCTGCTGTGAGAGACTGACCCCCACCCCAGGGGGACATGGCCAGACAGGCCCACCCAGCCTGAGCATGTACACCCATGGGACTCTGTGCCTTCTGGGGGGGACCTTCACCACCGGGAAGACCAGCTGGAGAGGATCGTCAAGGCACCAGTGCAACCCATGGAGCAGTGATATTCTTTTATTCTGTATCTGTCACTCTTCATCCCCCTATCTATTTTCTATTTCTTTCTTTCTCCTTTTCTTTTCTCTTTCTCTCACATTTACTATACAATAAAACCCATACTATTGTCATTGGCATATGGTCTCGTTTGCACCTTAATTCGGGCAGAGGAATTTCCAAAGAACCTTAATAAAACTGGATCATAACAACTTCTTATAAACTTGATGAATTAAGTAGATTTGCACAGTTCTTTAGTTTAGCTTGTTCTAGGCAATAAATCTCATTCCTGCTCTTCTACCTGTATTGAATTCTGTTCACTTTATCTCGCCGGAATAGCCCACCATTTGCACCATAACATATGGAAACTCACTGCTCACACCTCTGTTGCAAATGTCAGCGTAATGTGCAGCACTTGTTTACAGCTCCCATGAGCGATTGTACTGAGGCACATGCTGCTGTTAAGAATTATTTGGGTGCTCATAACACTTTCTTTTATTGAACTGATGTCCTGTCACGTACACACAGCAACCCATGGTACTACGAAAATTTAAAGAAAAGGGTTAGTGTAGAGAAGCTTCATTGCTATTTTTTTTTATTATTACTTTTTACTGCAAGATCATAAAACAGGGAAATTGGTGTAAATTAAAATTATTTATCTAATAAAATTTTTTATAGGCAGATGTTTACCCCTAGGAATTACTTAAGAGAATTTCCATCAGAAATACACTTAAGATACGAGCACCAGGAACAGAGTACTGCTTGCATTACCAAATGTTTCCTTTCTGAAGATAGATAATAGGACATTATTTTTTTCTTACATATAAGCACCTGAAGATCTGGGATCAATTTCTGACAACAATTTTTTCACTTAGAGGCTCCTAAAACCTCTAAAACTTTATTCTGAAAATCAAGCCAAATATATGCACAGATTTAAAACATGTTAATTTATACAGATCTGAACCGTTCAATTAAGCTCATGCTCAAAATGGTTTCCTCTGATAGGAGCTGCCTACCATCTGTTAAGTCAACTATTTCTATTGCCAATGATCTTAAGTTCATCGTTTATGCTAGAGTGATTGAGATCCTTCATCATAAATATCATCTGTTCTTTTCCCTCTCTGTCCTCCTCCTCTTCACTTGGGTCATGATATTTTGGGGGCCTTCTTAATCAGCAGTTTCTGAAAGCAAGACCACAGGAAGAAAGCAACCACAGCCTGGGAAGGAGGAAAGAGGAAGTTGTTATTGTTGCCTGCTGGCTTACAGTGATTTTTCATTGACCACAGCACGATCAGATTGCGTGCGTTTTCCTTGCCTTTGATACACAGCCCCAGTTAGAAGGAATGGTGGCTACAGCTTCAGGGTCATCTATTCACTGCCTTTCTGCATGTCAGTGTTTTTCACACAGACAAAAACCTTTTAATTTTCATAAAAGGGTCACGTCCCTGAGGAATTGTAAAGACATCTGAATCAGCAATATTTGCTTCGCTAACTCTCAGAAGTTTCCTTTTAAAGTTCCCTCTGGTTAATCCTTGTACCTGGAGTTCTCATACCCTGAGAATAGCATATTTTTCCAGACATAAATCTATGTCTAAATGAAATTAAGAAACATTTCAAACAAACAAGGAAGAATGGATGTCACAGTGTCTTGCAAGGGCTTTCTGGAGATGTACAACAAACTAGAAAGACAAAAATTTGCTTCTATCTTGTTTCATTTAACAAATAATATGCTGTTTATATATTTCTGGTACTTACACACACTTACCTATTTCTTTTTCTGGCTGTTGTAGTCTGTGGGTGGCTAATTCCCTCTCTCCTCTCTTTGCAAATGTGCAGTTTTGCCAAGGCTCTGCTACAAGGAAGAAAGCACAGAAAGGAGAGGTGAGGACCATCCCCTCCTACCTTCTGCATAGATGCTGAACATGTACTTCATGCTTCACAGCAGCATGGGACACCAGAAATTGATCTTTAAATTCTTGCTGCTGACGCTGGAGTTCACTGAGCCTTGGGTTCATCCTGAAAGTGCAGATGTGTTGGCTGTGTGATGCTCATAAAGTCTAGATGGTGCAGATTCTCCAGGGGCTGCAGAGCAGTCGGTGAGCACCTCTTACCTGAGACTCATCGTGCTTGCATGAACAATATGAATGGTAAGAACTTCTTGTGGGTCATTCCATCCCATCCTGTCTCACCCAGTAAAATGTGTTTGGACTGAATGCATCAACTCAGGCTTTGTATTCCAATAAAAGACATCAGGAAATAAGAATTAATTAATTATTGATTTTTTAACTGTATGTTCTAGGGCTGTTCTATTTCTCTTTGCCTTTGTCACTGTGGGTAGATATCTGATTATATGAGGGGTGGAGTGAAATTCAGCACAGAGGACAAAATGTTTTTATCAGCTGGGTAGCAGTGAGGGTGCTGTTACTTTTGCACCACCAGCTGCTCACTACATGAATGATTTATGAAACTATGAATGTCTGACTTCATATTAGGTTCTGCTATTTCATCACTCCTATTAGCAGGGATATTAGCAAAAATTATTGTTCTTCTGAGTTTGAACAAGAATGTAGAAGCTTATCTTATTCTTGTAAAGCAAACAGCACCACAAACTCCAGTAGATTGCATTGAGAAAAAGATACAGCGATGAATTGAATTCCCACGACTCCCACGACACTGAGGCAATGGAGTGAAGGCACTCTGCATTTCCTGGGATGGGGAAATCTAGTTCACTCAATACTCTGATAAATTATAAATACTCAGTTGATTTTACAACTAGGTCTTGATGAAGAGTATATAGTGCTGGAACAATCATAGAGGAACCAGAGTGGACACTTAAATTCATTAATATTCAGTTGAGATGCAAAAATGAACTCACATGGTATAATTTTCTAAGCCACTTGGAATCTGTTTTGAAGTGTGCTACCATTTTCATGCCACATTGCATTTCCAGGAAGAAATAGAGCCTTTTGATTGTACTGTATAGTATTCCACAGTAATTTCTTCACTGACACATGGCTTATTCATGTAAAGTATGTATTGAAGCTCCAAAGATAGATTCAAGTTCACTAGCAATGGGATTCAAATTCTGAAGAACCAAGAGATAAGAAGAGATAAGCTGCTGTTTTATCATGAAATGTGAATTCCCTTGGATAAACCGTAAATGCCTTGTTACTTTGCTGTTCTGACACTAAGGAATTGAAGTGTAATTAAACCTGATTTGTTTTCTATTGCAAGCTCTGCTATTTAATTTTATATCTAGTTTGTTATCAAATTTAACATCATCATAATAACATAACTTGAATTCCATAGACAGCAGGCCTTTAACCTAACCCTTCACAAAAACCTAAAATAATTTTGTGGTATGTGCCATTATGGCAAGAAAAGTGTATGTTATGATTTCCATGACAAAGATCTCAAAACAAACTGAAGAAGTATGTCTTCATGAACAACCATATGCTACCACAAAATGGATGTTTTCTTTCCTCTAACTTTGAAAACTGGGCTGTGGCTATTAGAAATGCCTCTATAAAGTCACTGGTAATCTGCAGCTCCCTTGGAGCTTGTGAGTGCGTTCATTTCAGGAACAGCCATTCCATGTTGCCATTGGGTGAAGCTGCAGCATTATTTGTTGTTACGAGGAAATAACTGCAATTGAGGATCATTTCCCCATAGCTCTTTAGGCATCTAAGGCTAATACTAGCATTTCCAAATCTGCAGCTAAGTTTCTGCTCTTCCTGAAGGCGACTACGTTTCCCTCCTTGAGTGCCTCTAAAGCTGACTAAAGCAGCAAAGCTGTTGGGCTGCTGACTAATAGCTCAGAGACCAAGGTCAAGCTGAGGCTCAGAAGATTCCCAGAAGTAAAGTTATTAGGAAAATGTAAATTTTCTACAGATGGGAAAATAGCTAGGGTTTTTCAGTCTTCATCTCTTGTCCCTATTTACTCCCATTTCCCATGGCATGTGCTAGGAACTTGGATTGTACCTGTTCAGGGGCAGGGGAGAGTGGCAAAGCCTTCTGCATGATTGTGGCTGAGAAGGGAGGCCAATGCCATCCATGGGGGATGTGGTGGTGGGGACAGAGCTGTGTATGTCAAACAGTTCATATCAGCAAGGCCATGTCTGTGCTGATAGCAGTCCCACAGGTGGGGCCAGCCTGCTGCCACTGGGCTGGTCACGTCCTACTCCTCCCTGGTGACATCCCTGAAGTTTGAGGAACAGGGGAAAGATGCAATATTTCTATCTAAATGTCTATTCTGTCTTTCTGTTTTATCTATCCAAAGCTTCATGCTCTGCCTATGTCCACCTGTTCTTGTTTGCTTTACCCTCTCTGGATGTTTTCAAGAAACCACTGGACATGGCACTTGGTGCTATGGTCTAGTTGATAAGGTGGAGATCAGTCAAAGGACACACTTGATGATCTTGGAGGTCTTTTTCAACTTAAATTCTGTGATTGTGTCCTAATTGGCAGAAAAGGAACAGTGCAATATCATCAGAATGGCCATGGAGGAAGTGTCACGCGTGCTTTGGCTGCCAGGGTTTGAGCTGTCAAAGAAAATGATTTTATGTGTGACTGAAGTTATGGCGTTTTGGTTGAGGACTGTGAGCAGAGGACCCCTATCATTTTCCTCACTTAGGCTGCTGCTTTGTCTTCCCCTCTCCTTGGCATTTTGCTCCTGGCCAGGTGGCTCCCTGTAGCACTTAAAAGTGCATGGGCAGCCTGACAGCTTGGCTGGTGGCTCTGAGCACTGGGAGCCTGGGAAGTGCAAGGCATAGCAAAGCAGGAGCTGGGCAGGAGGTAGAAATAAAGCAGTATCCCCATGTCAAAATAAAAGTCTTATAGCTCACCTGTTAAGCAAAGAAAGCAAAACAGTATCCCTGTGTAGAAACAAAGCAATTTCCCCATGTCAAAATAGAAGCCATCTGACTTGTTAAGTCTGGTTGCCCTATGAAATACTGTGTGTCCTTAAGTCCCAAAGAATTGTCCCCACACAGCTTTTGCCCTGAAAAGTTATTAAGGTATGGCTTTATCTTGGTTTTGTGGGGTTTTTTTTCCACATTATTATCACTTATTATCAGAAAGAAAGCAATCAGTACAAGTCAATAGGTATTGTCTTCAGTTGACTTGTTGGAGCCCTCTTAAAATTGTTCTTATTTATTGTTAGGAAAAAAAAAATTTTCCTCCCATAGAATTTAGATGGAAAAATTGGTCAGCAGAGGTTTATTTGTGTCTGGAGTAGGGAAACAGTTTTATAATAGAAATATAGATTGGATTGTTATCACATTGATTTTGGTAAATATTGCCATCTTCTTCTCTATGTGTATGTGTGTGCAGGTTAATTAAAAAGTTCAGAGCCTTGCCTGTGAAAATTCATCTTTTTAAAAATGAAGATTCGAATTTAGAAGCTTAATGAGATCTACAGAAATCTTACAGTGTTTTCTGTTCAAAGTCAGGAGGCAGAAGGAATAATACTACAGTCTGTTTTCTGACCTTTTCTTGAGTAAATTGACTTTCTTGGATATGCAAGGCAATTATTAACTCCGTAGACACCAATTACATCCATATGATATTTATTGTATACCAAAAGAAAAAAAAAAAGAAAATTAAAATTCCATGGTCGAGTATTCAACACAAAAACAGCACCAGTATGAGTGCTGCTTGTGTTTTACTTCCAAAGCTCAGAATAATGTTATTCAGAGAACCAGCATCCTTCAGGATAAAGCTTTAGGAATCATTGCAGAGAGCTCCACCACTCCAGCTCAGGGAGCAGCTGCTGGCCATAGCAGGGGATCATTTTTATGGGGATAAGCAGAATACAGGATGGAAGAGTTTTCCACTGAGCAACCAGATAGCACTGGAGGAGTGGCCAATGCCAGGAGCCTTGAGCTCCACTCCCAGCTCTGGAGAGGAGTGTGCAGAAATGTATCTGCCTTTCTCACACCTATGTGATCATTTCTGTTCAGATACACCTCAGTTCTGACTTCTGCATACTCCACCTCAGCCTTAATCTCTGTGTTCATATAATCTAAATCTATTTTCTTGGGCTTCACACCCTAAAAGTAGATTTCCTGCATGGCTATTTTCAGGCCTCTTGTTCTTTTCCTTTAGTGTACTTATCCATAACCCTATGACCCTTCTCTGTCTTTAATTTTGTCAGCCTCTTTTCCCCACTTTGCCTTCTAGTCATCCACTCCGCACGGAATCCTTGTCCTAATCTCTGTGTTGTGACTACTGCATAAATTTCTGACATCACCAGTTCTCCTACAGCTTGTGGCAGGTTTTCAAAGGCTGCCTACTACTCCACAAAAATTAAACTCCTTACCAGCTTCTATACCATTTTCTTTTAAAATCTGGCATGAGAAAGAGGCATATATTTTATGTAATAGGCTGGTTTGTAGACCTCTCCTCTAAGAAGTAAACTCAACTCCATTTTCAGATGGAAGCATCCAGATATGCATGTTTTAGCACTTCAGCAATGTGATTCAAAATATGATTTTGCTGGCTAGGAATGTGACACAATACCTGTCGTATCTACTGGCTGGACCACTGCGCTGAGGCTTGATTCTTGTCTTTGCTGTCAAAAATATATCTGCATTTGGCATTAAAAGCCATGCAAATATAATACAGAAAGACTTCTTGAGAGTCAAGGATCTTTATTTTCCCTCTTGCAGAAATGGTTCAAGCCACTATACTATCAAGTAAGACTGTTTTCTCTGTACACCTTGCCCAATGTACCTGGCACTTTTTCTGTGATTCTCCATGGCCACAGAGCTTGTATCAGACTTTCACATGAAATGGAATTCTCCTGTTTTGCAGCAAACCTGTGGACTACACCACCTGAGTGTCAATATGAGACCTTTACCTCAAATCTTCCTGTGGCTAAGAGTCTCACAAATCTCTGAACAGCTGTTTGTTGGTGCAAAGCTGACTTAAACACCTCCAACCTTCCTCGAAATTTTTTTTGTGTAAAATTACAATGATGAGCAAGACAAAGAAGTTGTAATCACACTACAAAGTGCCCGCTGCAGCACTTAGAAGGTTTAAGTTTCTTAACATTGTCTTGTGACTTCCCTCAAGAATATTCCTGAGGAAATTGGGAGCCATGAGAGTGCTGCAGTTGATACAACAGGAAAACTGGGGTAGCACCCTGGGAGCACCTTCCAAGAAACCCTTCTGACAGTGTTCATGACCCAATGATAGATGAATTCCTGCATCAGTAGGAATATCTGAACTATACCTCTGCAGGAGTGCTGCAGAGCTTCCTGCTTCCAGAGAAGCATTACACACATAGACAGCACTGCCCACCCTGACCCACCTCTCACATCTCAGTACAAGCAGGCTATGTCTGTGCTGGGATTTCTGAGAGTAATTCCAGTGTCTGGAAACTGGCATTTCCAGAAGGAATTCTCTGTTTCTCTGCAGTGGTGGATCCAGGAGACTTTCTCTCTCATTAGGGTGTGGTTGCTCTATATGCACAGAGATGCATGCACAGATTTCCACTGACATGGGCCCGTGGGGAACTGGGGACACATTTCAGCATTTCTCCAGTCCTAAGGACATCCAGCAGCCTGGATCTGTATCCATGTCCACTCAAGGCTGTGCTGGTGGGTGTATGGTTGCAGCACTTACCCCCGTGATTTGGCTTTCACCCTACTGTGAACTCCCCTTCTGGTCCTGCTGTAGAAATATTGACACTGGGGTTTTCAGGCAAGCTAGATCTGCCTTGAAACCAGTGTATTCATGACTCCTTGGGTTGTTTTTCTGGAAAAAACAGTTAATATTTCTGGTGAGGGCCCAATGACAAGACCACAAGAAGTATTGCATTGTCAGCAAGTCCTGTATCTACCTGTCTATCACCAATTTTCTCAGCCTCTGGAGGTGTCTGAGATGACCATTTCCTATACAAATTGTGAAGAACTTTACCATTACTGTCCTGGACTCTTAAAATTTGGCATCAGAAAATCTCTAGGCCTGAGACCACAAGCTGATTCTGCAGATATCCACTGGCCAAGGCCTACAAGCCCTAAAAAACCACAAGGATGACTGTTTTCCTTCAGTGTGTCCCCCTTAGAGAGCAGGGTGCCCATCTGCTCAGTCAGGTCTGGCAGGAAATACATGAACTGAGCACAGCTCTGTGTCCTCTCCATCCTCCTTGCAGAGGGATTCGGTGCATGTGAGACTGGCTCATGGGCAAGGATCAGTCGCCTGCTCATATATACCTAGTGGTGCTTGGGATGCTCTGGGGTATCCAAGAGAGCCAGAGAAATGTCATGTATGACACAGCAGGGGGAAATCTGTGTCCATAGGGATCCAGATCACTCAGGATCCAGAGACTTAAGAAGGCTACAAACACCACTAGATCTCAGGATGTTCATGGTGTGGGTCAGTTGGGGTTGAGAAGGTGGGGAATTTGCCAAGTGGTTCATCTGATCTGTGGGTCTGAGCTGAAAGAGCCTTGTGGGAATTAGAGAACTGGGGAAAGGTGGAAAAGTCCACCTTGGGCTGTTCTCACTGAGATGATTCTCAGAAAAGCTCCAGAGGAGTATTTGCCTGTTCCCCATTAAATTTTACCAATCTGTCCAACAAAGTATATCAGAACTATCACAGCTCTGTTTTTTTCATTAGCCAAATTATACGCTTGTTATGTTTAAGGTTTGGTTTTGTTGTTAAAAAAACCCCACAAAAATCTAACATCTGTAAATCAAATGTGAAGAAGTGAAATGTTTTTACATGTGAATTTTAAGAATATTTACCAGCTTGAAAAATTTGATATGACAGGAGCTATAACTATGACATAAACAAAAGCATAAACCAAATCATGGCTAAAGTGCATTGGGGACTCATATTCTGTGGAAATTAGTATTAGGGAGTTGTGCTATAACCTTATCGCAGTGTTTAAGCATGAATGATAAATATCTAAATAGCACATTGATATTAAATTCTTCCACTTTTTAACCTATTTCAGTGACCAGTTATTAGGACAGGGTAATAAAGATGCAAAGATGTAATCCTTCGTTAGTAAATTATACTGTCCGTATGACATACCTTACCATGGTATTAAAAAATTCTTGCCAGTAGTTATGAACTCACTACAGAAAGTCCTTGCTGGGAAATTTTATTGGTTTCAAAGCAGAAATTTTCTTCTGGGGAACACTGTAGCCTCTCAGCTGCTCTCATGAAGACAGAACTCCCTTTGCCTTTAGCAGGTGTTGATCCACTCTTGCTTGCTGTTCCTAGAAGACAGACACTAAGGTTTCCAACAGGCAACCTTCGATGTCTGTCTGCCCTAGGAGTAGTCACTCTGAAATTCCCTGCTCTTCATGTCCTCTAGATCTTGGATTCCTATAAAAATAAGTAAATATTATACCTGCAGTCTATACCTACTATCAGTTATGTGATACCCTGTTGGGATGCTTCTGTAAAAGCAAAAATAAAATTAATATTTTACTCTTCTAAACAAAAGTTTTGAAAGAAATGTATCTATTTCACAACAGTAAAAAAAACCAAGTAAGTTAATCTGAAAAAAAGTCTAGGAAAACAAGTAAACACAGGCCATGTATTCTTATGATCTACCAGACTAAAAACTGCAGATTTTGAGATAGAATTTTGTTAGAGGACACCAATCCTTTTATAGTCATACCAGTCAAACAGCCAGTTTGCCTTCTTAAGACAGTTTATATAGAAGGTTGTAATTCTTCATAACTATTTTCTTTGTGAAATAAGATTGTTAATAGCAGCCATCTAGTTAAGCAGTGGCACTGGTTTCCTACTGGTGAACAAGAGCCTTTGTATACACAAGGTCTCATGCATATTTCAATAGTAGGAATAGCAATTTTCGTGTTTGGCAGCTCCCAAATGTCATTTTGTTGCAGAAGCTATGTGAGGAATGGATACACTTTCTGTTAGTGTCCAGCAGATTTTCCAATTAAATGAGTCAAAGCTGACAGGACTTGAATGAGTTATTGTCTGCTTTTATGTCTTTTTAAAATTTGACTGCTTGATTTTTTTAGCACTTCTGCTGGGTTTTAAGCATAACTTAGACTTTTCACTAACTTCCCCAAAATGACCTATACAGTTCCAGTTTTATATGCAGCCTTCACTCAATCCGTTTTTAATAGCAGCTTGATTCCTCAACAGCATCGTATATCTGTTCCTACAAATCTGCTCTAATCCCCATTTGGTCAATCAGATTCTTCTGTTTTAATGAGATAATCATTTTACTTAGGTAAAGTCCTAAGACTGAATTAGTCTTTCCACTTCAGCAAAAACCCCCCAACATTATGTTTGGGTAGAAATAAATATAATTACTAATTATCATTAATAAATTATTAAATTCATCTTATTAAATTATTTACAATTGCAAAATAACAAGTACTTTTTGCCAACTATTAATTACATTTTAAAAGAATCTCTGATTTTCCTAAAACGGCATCTGCCTTAGTGATGGATTTTACAGTTTCTTAAGTGTTTGTAATATGTCCATTTGCTCTTCAGAAAGTAATAATTTTATGTGTTTGTAAAGATAATTGCTTGTATGAACTGATATCAAATGTTTCTAATTTTTCTACCCAAAAGAGAAAGTGTCTAAGCTGTTACCTTTCTTACTCAGTTTATTTCTCTCAATTATTTATTTCATGCCAGTTTTTCTAACCTAATCAATTTTCACACTTTTTTTTTCCACAGTCAGGCTTCAAAAGTAGCAAAAATCCAGTTAGCTAAGGTTATGACTCCAGTTAAACAGAATAAGGAAATCTGATATGCTGTAATTTATTTTATCAAATGCCTACTGAATACTGAGGAAAATTCTCTGCATCTGATTTCTGTGCAATTTAAAAGTCAATCACATTGGGCATTTGATATTGTTAATGCTTTTTGAAGCCAGGCTTTTCTTTTTCATCTGTTATATGCCAGGGAGGTTTTTGTTTTCAGTTGACAAAACAAGAATCCCAGTTAGCAAAGGCTAACTAACCTGGATGAGGAATATTTGAGCAGCTGAAGGCAGCAGCTCAACAGCCAGGTGCCAGGCAGGACATTAACCTGAATGCCAAAACTCTGTATCTTTTCATTTGATGGGCTGAAATCCATGATGAAGACCCAGGCTCCCCTGTCTAGGCAGTGCAGCTCACTTGATGGATGTCAGGCATGTATGGCCAGTTTCCTCCCAGCAGAGATGGTGGCTCCCAACCAGGATCCAGAAAACAGCTGGGCTTGTCTCATTCCATGTCCAGAGGAACCAGAGTGACCAGGGTTCTAAGATCACAGCAGGTATGACTGGACATGATCATGCTCTCTAAAAAACATTCAATTTCTTTGGGAAAAGGCAGAGGAGGACATGATGGTGGTACTCCTTTCACATAGTGCTGCGGTGACCAAAGTGTCCTTGGGGGCTTGGGATACCCAGTCTCGGGAGACACACTGACACCACAGCTTTTCCTGGAGCAGTAGTTGCAGGATTTGATTTTAGCCTGCAGGTAATTGTGGCTAGCTATTCTCACCTTCAGAAAAGTCTCTCGTTTGATGTCTTCTCTGCATGTTAAAGCAAGTCGGGAAAGCAGGGTGATAATTTAAAAGTTCTTAGGCTTTCAAGAAAACAATCTCCTTTCTCTGTTTCTCTGTTAGGGTGTATGTTGTGAAAGATGCTTGGTAAGATCTGCGGCTATACATCTATGCAATGGTAACCTCAAACGTCAAGATGAACTCTCCCAAATCTTGACTCAAATGGTTATTATAGCTGCAGGAGGTATCCTTTCTATTCTTGGTACCTTCAGATGATACCAGATGATATTTTGTTGTATAGACATTGCACAAACAGCAGTGAGTGAACAAGGAGATCATAGAATTATGGAATGGTTTGGGTTAGAGGGCATCTTAAAGATCATCCAATCCCAACCCCCATGCCGTGGGCAGGAGCACCTTCCACCACGTGTGCAGCCTTTGTTAGGGAGAGCATATATTTGAGTAATGCCACAGACAGATATTGGTAGATGAAAAGACACATACAGCATAAACAGCAGAACAGTTTGTAGCTCTCAGAATTGCCTCCACAATTTTTTTTTTTTCTATTTTTTCCTAGATCTGTAAAGGGGTTTTGAAGAGTTTTTTTGCTGTGTTTTTACTAAAATGGGGTGTCTTGAAAACCCAGATAAAGAGGATTCAGCAACAAGGCAGTTGATAGGCAATAAACAACAGCAAAGGACTCAGTTTTCAGATACACGAGATTTTGAAGCATTTTTGTTAAAGTGCTGCCACAGTTGGAATCTGGAGGTTATGAATAGCTGTTATCCCTAATGTAATTCCTTTCCAATCATCATCCAGAAAACACAACTGGAATAATGAGTATCTTAGTGAAATTGAGCAGACACTGATATTTAAACAGAACAAAACTTCTGGTTCACTCTCAACTGTTCTTGTCTTCAATGTTGCTTACCTGAGTTTGTACCCTTACCCTGGATAAGCAGTCCTACCATACATCCAGAAAAACCTGATGTACCTGACTCTTGCTAGTTACTTTGGGGTTGTTCTAAGTATTTTTACTCCATTGACTTGGGGATGTGATGTGGAAGTGTTAATAAAAGAGACAAATGCTGGAATCTAGCTATCTCACTGGGAAGCTTGGAAAGAAGTTTGAAAGATCTTAGCCACCAGTTAGAGATAAAATTTAATAGATATTGTTTTACATTTTTATTGCAGTGATTATGGTCTTCTTGTAGTTTTAAAATTTCTATATCCACACTCACATTTCACAATTAGTTTCATACCTAATCACATCAAATTTTGAAATTTGTTTGGCTAAAATGAAAGGCATTCATCTATATATAAACATCTGTGATGAGAAACAGTCTTCTGCTGGGTATGTATAGCCTTCATATATTGGGTCTGTAGGTAATTTTCAATTGAAGTTAAGCCAGTGTTTAAGTATTGTGTTGAATTATGCAAGAATTACTTGCTTGTTAAAAACAAATGTTTGTTTTCTATTCTGATTTAATTCCTTACAGTACAAAGGAGCTGTTTAGATCTGTTAACATATACTTGCACAGCAAAATAAGTTGGTCAACTATCTTACTCAATTAGTCCTTTATATTTTTCATAGATTGTATAAACTAGGATTTATGCAACGGTGAATACATGCAGGAAACTATAAATCACACACCACATTGCACATCATTATAGATTTGTCCCCTATCCAACAGGATATATAGCAACTTCGAGCTGGCCCAGCTTCTGTTAGCCAAGACAGATAAAGATAAATCCTCTTTAAAGTAGGAATTCTCAAACTTTTAACAACCAATTCATTAACTGAAAGGTATAAGACAATATCAGTGATGTCCAGTCAAGAAAATACAAAAAGGTGCATCAGAACAACATCTCTGTAATATGCAGGTGCGTATATCTTATCCCTGTAGTTAAAAATCAAATGAGAAAAGCAGAACTACATTTTGGGGGAGCTTCATCCTGGGATGAGGTGCAGTGTCCTTTAGTGCATTGGGAAGATTATTTATTGACCAAAGTGAAGTGTGGGATAAAAATATTCAGTAACACTGGTTAGGGAATAACTCTCCTGATACATCAGTAAAAGTTCATATACTCATTGATCTCAGTGATTGTCTAAGGTGTTCTGTGATAAGAGTTTAGAGGCACAGTAGATTTCTCTAAAAGGATGTATTTTTTAGGAAATATGAAAGATTTCAATAGCCTATGAATCTCAATCTCTGAGAATAATCTTTCAAACATACCTTTCATCTATGCAACAGTATATTTGTTAAAATCTCCATAATCAGAAAGACATTTATTCATACCAACAGTGTACCCTGATTTTTCTGTTCAAAGTTAGCTCTCTTTAATGCCCCATTCCCAAAGGGCATGTCTTCAGTGCTCACTCTGTGTCAGCTTAATGAGGGCATCTTTTACAAATGAGAGCAGTAAATCTTCTCCCATCCCTGATTCACTGCCATTTTTTCCCCTTCAGGATTTTTCTTTTATTTTTTTTTCAAAATGAGAGACTTTGAATGGAGTTTTCATTTCTGCCATAGCTGGGCCTCTACTTAAGTGAGTAGCTTCAGGGAATACTCTCAGTCATTATTATTCAAAGTACCCAGAAACGTGTTTCTCAACTACAGAAAAATTGTCAGGGTTGAATGACAAAATATTGTTTGTTCCCCCATAGTCAGCTAAGTACAAGCTTGCCTCAAAATTGAGAGTTCAGAAGTTCAAAATGAGTTCAAATGTTATTGAGTTCACGTTACTGAGTTCACGTTTCACTAGAGAAAGAGAGAATGAGTGATAAATGTTTATACTAAGGTATTGGATTAAAGTATATGTGTTATGGCTTCTATATCTACTTACAGTTATATCTGAATAAATTTTTCTACTGCGACTGGGCTAACCACTTGAGGGAGCAACCAGTGAAACATGAACAGATGGGAGTTGGCTTAAATCAGTGAACCAGTGGACCTTGAAAGATGCAGGTGACTATGCATCAGGGACTTGGAATCAGGAGGTGCAGTTGGAAATGCTGCATATTGATCCAGAATAAAACCCAGCCACATTAGTGACATGGATCAGAGATGCTGGCAAATGGGTGCTGCACGTTTCTTCAGGAGCTGTCTGATCTTTTTAAAATTTTTGGTCAATTAATGAAATGACAGCTGCTTATGTGTTAAGGTAAGACTAGTGAGAGATGCTTCTGCCTTAATTAAGGTGCAAACGAGACAATATGAGGAAGTCAATAATATGGAATTTCTTTAACAATGAATGTGAAACATTCAAGAAACATAAAAGAGAATCGGAGAGAGAGTGAGCAGAAGATAGTCACCACCCATGGATACCACCCATGGATCCAGCATCACCCCTTTGGTCCTTCACCGAAACAAAAGCTAGAAGGATATCTTAGAAAGTCATTGACTGCCTTTCCTAACTCTGAAATAAGCTCTAACACAGCTTCTGGGCTACTCCTGACAGATACTTCTTTAACTGGACTCTTCTTCAAAATCTCCAGTTCCAGGAATTCCATAACCTTCACAGATAATTAAATTAAAAAATTAAATTAGATAAAGTGTTCAATTATCTTGTCATCAGAAAAGCTTTTGCAATGTCTAATTTAAATATATCTTATTATAAATTAGTCTGAATTCCTCTTGCTTTTTGATCACTCCAATTGAGAACAGTTGATTACTCTTCTAACATTCTAAAATCTCTTAACATGATTATACTGTCCCATCTCAGTCTTCTTTTTTCTGGACTGAACATTTTCTTCAGCTTTTACTGCAAATTTTTTAGATTGCCTTTTTTTTTTGTTAATCACTTGGGGTTTCCTTCCAGATTATCCACAAACTTTTTTAATGACGGTTTTAAAAATGGAACGTGATGTCATCAAGTCTCTAGCATTTGTTCCTAGGAGTGTAACAACTATGCAGTATATTAATAATTACTTGTGTGTTAATATTGAGCTATCAGTACATCTTGTGTGTAATGACATTTCAGAATGAGACTTGTCTCTCTTGTGACAGCATCTCAAACACTGACTCATTTCATGCAACCCCCCCAAGTCTTGCTTGCAGTGTTGCTAGCTAAACAGTAAATTCTGATTTTTATCTCATTTTGCATTTCTGATTTTAATTTTTCTTTTCTACCTGGGGAACTTTTAGCTTGGTTTTATTAAATTACATTATACTGATTTAAGACTAGTGTTCTAATTTATAAAATTCATTCTCAGTTCTAATTCTGACCATTGAAGTGCCTGTTCTACTTCTCAACATTCTGTCATCTGCAGATTTCCTACCCATTTCATCACCACAGTATGCAAGGTTTATATCGAATATAAATGGAGTGGGACTTCTGCAGAGCCTCACAATTTGTCAGGACTTTCCATTTTTTGAAAGCAAATCCTTGATAAAACCACTTCAAGAATATTTTCCATATTTGCATATGAAAATGATGTAGGGACTGTGGCACAAGCTGTACTAAAGTCGTGATGTATGTATTTTCTATTCCTGCCCTATCCACTAGGCATTGTTATCCTAGTGAGAAATGGAACTAGAGAGATGTGACTGCTCTTGACAAATCCACATTGATCTGGTTTTATTACTGTATTATCCTTCAAGTGCTTATAGTCTGAGGTCTAGGAATTTGCTCCAGTAGCTTTTCAGGCAATAGGTTTAAGCTATCTGCCTCGTAGCTATCCTTTGGAAAGGCTGAAACCAGTTAGGCCTACTAGTGAGCAAGTTAAGGAAAATTTTATCACAGCTCTGGGTACAGCTCCAAAAGAATAACAACTCTATCATTTGGATTTCTGAACAAAACAGATTTTTGGATTGAGGAACTGTAATACTACTATGGTCATGCTATTGCTTTTCCTGTGCTGTCAGTTCCTGCAAATGGTATCTACTTGTTTTACATTGACACAGAAAAATAAAAGTCTTGTGAATAAGGAAAATGTTAGCATTCCATAGGATGTGTTTGTATATCCATTAAGATTTGCAGCTGGTTGGAATAGCAGGATAGACAGTTTCTGCAGGCAGAGACTGAAGGAGAAGCAAATAACTTCTTGACCTGAAGGGAAGTGGAGCAAGAGATATATAACAGGTATGATGAGATCACTCTCTTGGCAGAGAAGTAGGTCATGTTCAGAAAACAGATATTCCCAAATTCCTTGTGAGTCATTTTTGATAGTCCCACAAGCTGTCTTTCTGTAGGTGTCTAGATATTTCCATTCTTTTATCCACTCTCCATAGGTAATGTGAAAGGAGTAGATCTCCCGTTCTTACATATTTCATCTCTAAATGATTTGGTATAGAGACCTATCAGCTTTCTGATTATATTTGTGCCATGTTTTATACAATTGAGCTCTGATACTAAGGACACTATCCAGTGATAAAATATAAAAATAATGATGTGAATTTCAATACTGAGCAAAGGGAAGGAAATTGTTTCTGCTCTCCTCAGACAATTGTGCTTGAAATACAGACTAGGCTACTTGAAGCATGTAGAGCTCCAACCAGAACTAAATTGTCTGAGGAGTGCCAAACATGATTACACTGTTGAAAAGAAGTATAGAGAGGGAGATGCATAAGATAAAAAAAATTCAAAGGGATGTAAGAACTGTGTGAGAAAATGACATGGTATGGCATGACATTACATACAGACGACAGTGGGCAAACAAGCAAGAGACAGAGAAAAAACTGAACCTAAGCAGGTAAATCGTGCTATTAGGAGGGGTAGTGCCGCATTCTGGTCTCCACTTCAGTAATATTGTTTCTTGTCTCCTAGAAAAGGGTTATTTACTACTGGATCCATTCTTGAGTGGCAGAGCCAGCAGGTCTGAGGAGCAAATGAGGACACCTTGTCTTGAGTGTGTCACTGCCAGAGGCCCAGACACAACCTGGGTGGGACCTGGATTTGCTCTCAGCAGATGTAGCAGCCATCATGCTGAAAGGGAGGCTGAAGCCCATAGGGTAGAAAAAAAAAGGCTGAGTTACATTTCTTATTCTTTTCTGTCTAACTCTCAGAAAAAGAAATGTGAACTTATAGTGGACATCCCCACACTTGCAGAATGGCAGCTAGAGGACATTTCAAATGACACTTAGGCAACTGAATAGAGCCCTAAGTTTCTCTTGACAAAAATGAGAGCAAAATGACATGTTTTGAGCATCCAGATTGGTATATCAACAATCTAAGTAGAAACTGAAATGCTATCTGAGAGGTGCTGAACAATGAAAGTCTGGTCTCCAGAGGTGGCTGCCAAAGACACTCAGTCTTGTCAGTGCTGGCAGGGGAGATCCACACCCCTTCCACCTGGTTCACCCCTCAGACAATAGGGGTAGAAAACAGCACTGCTGTTGGTGGAGCTACAAACTGAAAATAAATGTCCTGAAGAAACTATGGTACTTCCCAAATTGGGAGGGGCTTAAACAAAGGCATCTGACAGCAGTGCCATACTTTGCTGTGCACACTGGTGTTCCAGGAAAGCACCCTCCATCCTGCATGCCCCAAGCTGCCCCTCCAGGTTAACACACCAGGATGCCCATTCTCCTCTTATACATGATAGTCAGAAACAAAACTAGAGTTAATGCTCTCTTTGAAGAAAATATCCAACACAGGTGTTCAAACACTGTGACTAAAAAAGAAGCCAGACAAGAAAGGTTGTGACTGAATTCAGTTGCTGTAAATTACTGTTGGGGTTTTAGTTTAGTCTTAGTTTTTTTTTCCTGTTAAAGGAATTTTCTCCCATATGCATGTTGCTAGGGGACAAATAGCTGTACTTAAGAAAGACAAAAAGGGGAGTGGGGCGGACCTGGCTACTCCTTTGTCTACACCTGGGTGTGGGGTCAGTTCGCTCTGAGCGTCCAGAGAGAGAAGCTGCAGAGAAAGGAGCTGCTGCTTCTTTCTTTTTGGCCGTTCTTTCTTCCTGCTGGAAACAACGCCGGGACCCCAAAAGCCGCTTTCCCTGCCCTGCTGGAGACCGGGCTGTGGCTGCCCTGCCCCGCTGCTGCTTCGAGCTTTCACTACGCTGTAGCCCTGCTCGCCCTGCCTGCCTGGGCCTCCGTGGGGTTCTCCCATCTGGATATATCTCGCCTGCCACCCGGGATTTGCGTCCGTCCCTGCCGTTCCAGCCTGCCGTTTCAGCCTGCTGTTCCTGAGAGTCCGGGATCGGCTGCCCAGGGGTTTGTGAAGCCTTTGTTCCATCCTTCCCAGGATCCCAGGGCACCAGAGCCGCGGGTTTCCCGAGCTCGCCCCGGAGCGCCCCCTGCAGCCGCGGGGGAACCATCGCACCTGCCCTGCTCACCGGGAGCCGCCAGCGCCCCTGCCGGCTGCGAGCAGAACTGCACCCGAGGGGAAAAGGGACTGACAGCCGAGAAGGCTGGGACTGGGTTTGTGATTGCTGTTACTGCCATAGTTGTTGTTGTTTTGTTTGACTGGTTATATACATATATATATATAGTAAAGAACTGTTATTCCTATTTCCCACATCTTCGCCTAAAGGCTCTTGATTTCAAAATATAATAACTTGGAGGGAAAAGGGGTTATATCTGCCACTTCAAGGGGGGCCTCTGCCTTCCTTAGCAGACACCTGTCTTTCAAAACCGAGACAGATCTTGGCGCCCAATGTGGGGCCTGAGGGCATTAAGAGATAGAGGTGAAAAAGGAATAACAGTTCCTCGATAACTTTATTTTGTGTGCTGGATATTGGAACCTTGTTAGGCAGCACTATGTGGTCTAGTTTACCCTGGTTTGGGTGGCATGTAGCCGTGGCTATATTCTTCCCCTTTGCAGCTCCTTACTTGAATATGGGTCCTCTGACTAAGGCTACCATTGCTGTTATCCAGCTTGCGTTATGGGTCGAGAAGGTGAGGAATTCATGGGTTTTTAACTTCCTCCGGAATGTGGGCACATGGATAAACAGCTATCACACACTGAGCACATGTTTTTGGGGTTATGTTAACAATGGTACCTTCTGTGAGGAAATGACACCAGGGGAAGTTTTCTCCCAACCCCTCAACCAGTTCTTTGGGCCCACCCCATCAATTTTCGAAGGGTTTAAATTCCCTCTGAATACTAACCATCTGCTGCAGATAGGCCTACTCTATTTAGCATTCAAGGATAAGTTGAGATTGGCTTGGATATCTACCCGGACACCAGCCCCAGAGACTAGAGATCCTGCCCCAGAACCTGACATGGCCCCAGAGAGTAGAGTTCCTACCCCAGAGCCTGATCCTGCCCCAGAGCCTGACACGGCCCCAGACACTAGAGATCCTACCCCAGAGCCAGAGCCTGCCACAGCCCCAGACACTAGAGATCCCGCCCCACAGACTGATACTGCCCAACAGTCCACCTCAGAAATGGACTACCCAAACTGGGTGGGGGTACTGGCAAAAGGGATGCAGGAGATGTGCCAAGAGATGGGTCAGGTGCGCCAGGGGATATGCCAGGAGATGGGCCAGGTGCGCAAGGAGATGTGCCAGGAGATGGGCCAGGTGCGCCAGGAGATATGCCAATTGCTAAGGGAATACACCTCCTCAGCTAGTGAAAAACCCTCTCCCTGCCCCAAAGAGGGTGAGTCCGATGGTGCAGCAGTGGAACCCACGGGTGTTACAACCGTCCAGGCTTCAGCTGAACCACAAGGACAACCACAGCCAGCAGCAGTCGCCCCTGTGCAAAGGAGGAAGTATAAGACCAAATCAGTACGACCAGTTAATGATGATGGGCAACCAGGGCCCTCACAACCAGCAGGAGAGCCAGAGCCAGAAGTCATCACTGAGTCCCTGTCGCACGACAGTCTCCGTGCTATGCGAAACGACATTGTTCGAAGGGGGCGTGAGCCTTATACCACCTGGCTGCTTCGGGTTTGGGACCTTATGGGCACAATATGCATATATATGCACCTTATGTGCAACTCGATAGTGGTGAGGCAAGGTATCTGGGATCGTTGACCCAGGACCCAGGTGTGGACCAGATATTTGTGAGGGAGCCAGGGCCTCTCTCTCTCTCTGGGAGTGGCTCTTAATGAGTGTGAGAGAAAGGTTCATTCACAAAGAAAGAATGCAGGAGTATCATCATAGAATGCAGTGGAAGACACTCGAGCAAGGGATCCAACAGCTAAGAGAGGTGGCAATATTAGAGGTACTCTTTGGGAAGGATGGACAGCATGATAATGACCCCGATAAGGTCAGGTGCACAGGACAGATGATGTGGAACCTGGCAAGGCTAGGGCCATCGCAATACACCACCTTCATTGCAACGATTGATGCTGACAATACCCGAGAAACAGTGGGCTCTGTTGCCAACAGGCTCAGGCATTATGACAGCATGATCTATGGCCCGCTGAAAGCTCATGTCTCTGCTGTGGTCCAGGACCTCAAAGAGGAGATGAAGGAGATGAGGGAGGAGATGAGGGAGGAGATGAGGAGGGTCAGTGTGGCACCAGTGCGAGTCACAGGCCCCCAAGTCAGAGCCCGTCGTCCCCCTGCTAGAGAGAGAGGGTACACCCCACGAGCTGAGCTGTGGTTTTTCCTGTGTGAGCATGGGGAAGACATGAGAAGGTGGGATGGGAAACCCACCTCTGCCCTGGCAGCGCGGGTGCGTGAACTCAAGGAGGGAGGCACTAACCGAGGGGGTTCCGCTAAGGTGAAGGTAGCCTCAGCCTCCCGTGACCGAGCTGCCAGGTATTACAGAAGGGAGGATGATATGTCGGATCCCCTTGAAGGTACCTCGAGCATGTACGCTCAGGGAAAGAATGATAACCAGGGCTAGAGGGGCCCTGCCTCTAGCCAGGAAGAGGCACGGGAGAACCGAGTTTTCTGGACGGTGTGGATCCGATGGCCTGGCACATCAGAGCCACAAAAATATGATGCATTGGTTGATACTGGGGCACAGTGTACTTTAATGCCATCGGGACATGTGGGGGCAGAACCTGTATCCATCGCTGGGGTGACCGGGGGATCACAGCAGTTGACCCTTTTGGAAGCTGAGGTGAGCCTGACTGGGAAGGAGTGGCAAAAGCATCCGATTGTGACCGGCCCAGAGGCCCCGTGTATTCTGGGCATAGACTTCCTCCGGAATGGCTACTACAAAGACCCAAAAGGACTCAGGTGGGCATTTGGGATTGCTGCTGTGGAAGCAGAGGGCATTAGGCAATTGAACACCCTGCCTGGACTATCTGAGAATCCTTCTGCAGTTGGGCTCCTGAAAGTGGAAGAGCAACGAGTGCCAATTGCCACCTCGACAGTGCACCGCCGGCAGTATCGGACAAATCGAGATGCTGTGATCCCCATCCACAAGATGATCCGCGAGCTGGAGAGTCAAGGGGTGGTCAGCAAGACCCACTCACCCTTCAACAGCCCCATCTGGCCTGTGCGCAAGTCTGACGGGGAATGGAGATTGACTGTGGACTATCGTGCCCTGAATGAAGTGACTCCACCGCTGAGCGCTGCCGTGCCAGACATGTTGGAGCTCCAGTACGAGCTGGAGTCCAAAGCAGCAAAGTGGTACGCCACTATTGACATTGCCAATGCATTCTTCTCCATTCCTCTGGCAGCAGAGTGCAGGCCTCAGTTTGCCTTCACCTGGAGGGGCGTGCAGTACACCTGGAACCGACTGCCCCAGGGGTGGAAGCACAGTCCCACCATCTGTCATGGACTGATCCAGACTGCACTGGAAAAGAGTGAGGCTCCAGAACATCTGCAGTACATTGATGACATCATTGTGTGGGGGAGCACCGCAACCGAAGTGTTTGAGAAAGGAGAGAGAATAATTCAAATTCTCCTGCAAGCTGGTTTTGCCATCAAGAAGAGCAAGGTCAAGGGACCTGCCCGAGAGATCCAGTTCCTGGGAGTAAAGTGGCAAGATGGACGATGTCAGATTCCCACTGAGGTCATCAATAAGATCACAGCAATGTCTCCACCGACCAACAAGAAGGAAACACAAGCTTTCCTAGGCGCTATAGGTTTCTGGAGGATGCACATTCCCGAGTACAGCCAGATCGTGAGTCCTCTCTACCTGGTTACCCGCAAGAAGAATGATTTCCACTGGGGCCCTGAACAGCAGCAAGCCTTCACTCAGATCAAACAGGAAATTGCTCACGCCGTAGCCCTTGGCCCAGTCAGGACAGGACCAGAGGTGAAGAACGTGCTCTACTCTGCAGCCGGGAACAATGGTCTGTCCTGGAGCCTCTGGCAGAAGGTGCCTGGTGAGACTCGGGGCCGACCACTGGGATTCTGGAGCCGAAGCTACAGAGGGTCTGAAGCCAACTACACTCCCACAGAGAAGGAAATCCTGGCAGCTTATGAAGGAGTCCAGGCTGCCTCAGAAGTAATCGGCACAGAGGCACAACTCCTCCTGGCACCCCGACTACTGGTGCTGGGGTGGATGTTCAGAGGAAAGGTTCCCTCCACTCATCACGCCACCGACGCTACTTGGAGCAAATGGATTGCCCTCATCACGCAGCGCGCCCGAATTGGAAACCCAAGTCGCCTTGGGATCTTGGAAATAATTACAAACTGGCCGGAAGGTGAGACTTTTGGGTTATCTTCTGAAGAAGAAGAGGAGCAGGTGACACGTGCCGAAGAAGCCCCACCATATAACGAGCTACCAGAGAGTGAAAGACAATACGCCCTCTTCACTGATGGTTCCTGCCGAATTGTAGGCGCTAGCCGGAAATGGAAAGCCGCTGTATGGAGCCCCACACGACAAGTTGCACAGGCTACTGAAGGAGAAGGTGGATCGAGCCAATTTGCTGAGCTCAAAGCTGTCCAATTAGCTCTGGACATAGCTGAAAGAGAGAAGTGGCCAAAGCTCTACCTCTACACTGATTCATGGATGATAGCCAATGCTCTGTGGGGTTGGCTGGAAAGGTGGAATAAGGCAAACTGGCAGCGCAGAGGAAAACCAATCTGGGCTGCTGAAGAGTGGAAAGACATTGCCACTCGGGTAGAGAAGCTATCCGTGAAGGTCCGTCATGTAGATGCTCACATCCCCAAGAGCCGGGCAAATGAAGAACATCGTAACAACAAACAGGTAGATCAAGCTGCGAAAATAGAAGTGTCCCAGATAGACTTGGATTGGCAACATAAAGGAGAACTGTTCCTAGCTCGATGGGCCCATGATGCCTCAGGTCATCAGGGCAGAGATGCCACCTATAAGTGGGCACGAGACCGAGGGGTGGATCTAACCATGGACAGTATCTCCCAGGTTATCCATGACTGTGAGACATGCGCTGCGATCAAGCAGGCCAAGCGGGTGAAGCCTCTGTGGTATGGCGGGCGATGGTCCAAATACAAGTATGGGGAGGCCTGGCAGATTGATTACATCACACTGCCTCAAACCCGCCAAGGCAAGCGCTATGTGCTCACAATGGTAGAAGCCACCACTGGGTGGCTGGAGACCTACCCTGTGCCTCACGCTACTGCCCGGAACACCATCCTGGGCCTGGAAAAGCAAGTCCTTTGGGGACATGGCACCCCTGAGAGAATCGAGTCTGACAATGGGACTCATTTCAAGAACAGCCTTATAAACACCTGGGCTAGAGAACATGGCATAGAGTGGGTGTACCACATCCCTTACCATGCACCAGCAGCTGGGAAGGTTGAGCGGTGTAATGGACTGCTTAAAACCACCTTGAAGGCACTGGGTGGGGGGACTTTCAAAAACTGGGAGATGCATTTAGCAAGAGCCACCTGGTTAGTTAACACTCGAGGTTCCACCAGCCGAGCAGGCCCTGCCCAATCCGAACCCCTACAAACAACAGATGGAGATAAGGTTCCAGTGGTGCACATGAGAGGTATGCTTGGAAAAACTGTTTGGGTAAAGTCTGCCTTGAGCAAAGACAAACCTATCCGTGGGGTCGTTTTTGCTCAGGGACCAGGTTGCACCTGGTGGGTGATGCAAAAGGATGGAGAGACCCGATGCTTACCTCAAGGGGACCTTGTTTTAGGGTGAACTACCCATGGCTCTGTACTTGTATCAGTATCAGCATGTATATTTGTATATAATTTGGGTAATGCATAGATTTATATGGTTAAAAGAGTTAAGTTTCATGTAACATGTTAGTATGGGAAAAAATTCGGGGTGGATAATGTTGGGGTTTTAGTTTAGTCTTAGTTTTTTTTTCCTGTTAAAGGAATTTTCTCCCATATGCATGTTGCTAGGGGACAAATAGCTGTACTTAAGAAAGACAAAAAGGGGAGTGGGGCGGACCTGGCTACTCCTTTGTCTACACCTGGGTGTGGGGTCAGTTCGCTCTGAGCGTCCAGAGAGAGAAGCTGCAGAGAAAGGAGCTGCTGCTTCTTTCTTTTTGGCCGTTCTTTCTTCCTGCTGGAAACAATGCCGGGACCCCAAAAGCCGCTTTCCCTGCCCTGCTGGAGACCGGGCTGTGGCTGCCCTGCCCCGCTGCTGCTTCGAGCTTTCGCTACGCTGTAGCCCTGCTCGCCCTGCCTGCCTGGGCCTCCGTGGGGTTCTCCCATCTGGATACATCTCGTCTGCCACCCGGGATTTGCGTTCGTCCCTGCCATTCCAGCCTGCTGTTCCTGAGAGTCCGGGATCGGCTGCCCAGGGGTTTGTGAAGCCTTTGTTCCATCCTTCCCGGGATCCCAGGGCACCAGAGCCGCGGGTTTCCCGAGCTCGCTCCGGAGCGCCCCCTGCAGCCGCGGGGGAACCATCGCACCTGCCCTGCTCACCGGGAGCCGCCAGCGCCCCTGCCGGCTGCGAGCGGAACTGCACCCGAGGGGAAAGGGCCCGACAGCCGAGAAGGCTGGCACTGGGTTTGTGATTGCTGTTACTGCCATAGTTGTTGTTGTTTTGTTTGACTGGTTATATACATATATATATAGAGTAAAGAACTGTTATTCCTATTTCCCACATCTTCGCCTAAAGGCTCTTGATTTCAAAATATAATAACTTGGAGGGAAAAGGGGTTATATCTGCCACTTCAAGGGGGGCCTCTGCCTTCCTTAGCAGACACCTGTCTTTCAAAACCGAGACAATTACCATAAGACAAAAGCAAAGAAAGAAGAAACCACAACTGTGCATATTTAGCAAAGCTTTCTTCCCTAGGTTTCAGGCTGAGTAAAATCTAGGAATTATCAGGAGACAGTTAGGTAGTAGGAAGCTTCTTTGGACTTAGTTTTTTTATCCCTTGATACAGGACAAATGTTTGCTCTCATTTGTCTCAGCTCAGGGCCCCAGATTATTCCAAATTTAGCCAACCTATTGCCAATCTGCAGAGTAAATGCTACACGTTATATGAATATTTGTCTGAATTGCCAGCAAATTCTGTGATCTGATAGTATAATTTAATTTTTTTAATTGAAAATGGCATATTCATTTTACGAAAAATTGTAGAAGACTAAGACAACAATGCCTACTATGACACAACTGTGTCTACAGTAGTATACAACAAATGACTTTGAAAAAAAACCTGACACATTGTGAGATGTTAACCGGAATCTGGATGTTGAAGCTCTATGAAGAACCACACAGTAAATGGGCTGAAAAAGTGATGAGACAGAATTTGGTAGAAACTAAGCTTGGTAAAGAAACAAAGAAGAATAGTAAGACTTACCTGAATTTAATACAAAATGAAATTGATTTTCCTTTAGATCGTAGAATCATAGAATTGTTTAGGTTGGAAAAGAGCTTCAAGATCAATGAGTCAAAACGTCAACCCACCACTGCCAAGTCCATCACTAAACCATGTCCTTGAGTGCCATACTCGCACGTCTTTTGAACACTTCTAGGGACGGTGACTTTGCCACTTCCCTGGGCAGCCTGTTCCAATGCCTGACCACTCTTTAAGCAAAGAAATTTTCCTTATTCCAATCTAAACCTCCCTGGCATGATTTGGTGTGGCTTTGTCTTGTCCTGTTGCTGGTTGCATGGGAGAAGAGGCTGACCTCCACCTGCCTACACCCTCCTTCCAGGCAGTTGCAGAGAGTGATAAGATCCCCCCATATCCTCTTTTGTCCAGGCTAAACATCCCCAACTCCTTCAGGTGTTCCTCACAGGACTTGTGCTCCAGACCCTTCCCCAGCTCTGTTGCCCTTCTCTGGACACGCTCCAGCCACTCAATGTCCTTCTTGTAGTGAGGGGCCCACAAGTGGACAGAGGATTTGAGGTGTGGCCTCACCAGTGTCTAGTACAGGGGGATGATCACTGCGCTGGTCCTGCTGGCCACATTATAGCTGATATAATAAATAAAGATAAATAAAAATAAGTGATAGATAAATTGTATGTTATATAGTTAGCATATTTCATAGGAAAGTTATTTCCATTGTGTAACAATGTTGGATATTTAGAAAGACTGAAAATTTTTAAAAATTTAAATAAGTGAATGTAAACTAGAAGAATAATGACAGTTGAAACAAAGCACTTTTTCTTCATATATAGATATAAAAATGTATGCTATGTATTTGAGAGAGGACAAGAGACAGCAAATATTAACAAGTGAAGATGTGATAAATTTAGGGGGAGGAGACTGTTGTATTGTTTGCTAAATTTTAATATAAAATCCATCAATACTAAAGACAAAATATGAGAAGATGATATAATATGGCATTCCATTTCTGTATTCCTGTTAGCACACTAATGTGATCATTCTGGACAATATGTCTCTTGATCTTACCTAAAAATAGACGGTGACTGACTAACAGTCACTTGAGTCAACTTTTAGAATGATCTAACTAAAAAACCCTGAGCGCTACCTCTCTGGGATAAGTGTACATGTAGACATTTATTATATAAGCTTTTGTGATATGTATTTATTAAACACACACCCTCTTTCCTGGCAATTCAAAATAAGAGATTCAGAAGTGGCAGACTGGTTATAATTGAGATGTACTGGAGGCTTTTTTTTGTCACGAAGGACTTCACATGCTGGCATTACCACTCTTCTAATATGTTAAGATGCAGTCCACTCAAAATGAGATTTTAGTAATGCATTTTTCAGCTAGAAATAAAACAGCTTTGCAATGTTTCTCACAAAATAATGGCTTTTGAGAGAAATGGTTTTTTATACAAGTCAGATTTTAGAGTGCTTGCCTAGAATCAGTAGCAATTGTGAAGATTTAATTGGGATTAGTGATGTTTTATCTCGCAGAAATCCATTAAGTCTTGTTTGAAGAAAGAAATTCATAAATTCTTAGAGGTAAAATTGCATTACGTATTTTTTGCTGTAAGTTCTTCCTTAATCAAAAAGTGATATTATTCCCAGTATCCTTAAACTTAAGCAATTTCCTTCATATTTTATTACTATATGCGCTACCATTTCTTCATTTAGCCTCAACATGGCCTGCAAATCATGGAAATAATATTATCTTCATTTTTCATAAGGAGAATTTTTCATAAATGGAATTGAATCATAGAGAAAATAAGTGGTTTGTCCAGTCTGGCACATGGAAGGTCAAGGATCAAGGATCAATACTGAACTTTCTGCTGGATAAGATCAGAGTATGCAGCAAATCCAGGAAGATGTGAACATTAGCAATTAAATGAATGATATGAAATTACTAAGGCAATGATGTTACAGAGCAGCATACTTCAGATCTTGCATTTAATACTGTCTTTTTGCAAGTGGGTGTTACAACTTAGAAGCATGGGAATCAAATTCCACTGGGCAGCTGTTTAAGTTGTGGGTGCATATAGTCTTTGGACCTACTGGGATTGAATCTGACTTCTTTCATTTATGACAAGTGCTGTTACCGTGTGCTCTTGGTCTCAGCTGTAAGGAATTGTAGCTTCTCCCCTGCCCCTGTATCTACTGCCCTCTGCTTCTGCTTTTTATTGTTTGTTTATTAGCCCGAAGAGTGGAACAGTTGTTCACACCAAAATTTAGATGACTAAGGGCAGCTGAGTTGAATGGGGAAGTTCAAATCTGACAGAGTTACTCTGCTTGCTTTCAACCAGCTTGGGCAGTCATGTGTGGTTTGAATGAGTCATGGGTGAGTTTTTTTCAGAATAGTAACAACTGCAGACTAATTTTGATAACCTTTTTTTTCTCGTCAAAACAAGTAATTAGGTCATTTGTCCTGACTGATCTGCCTCTTACTGTACAAAAGCTATAAAACTCCCCTGTCCCATGATGTGGCTTCACCGGTCCTCGTAGATAATTACGTCTGGAAGTCTAAGGTTGGGAATGTAACCTTGACCTCCAAAGTGAACATAGTGGATAAAAGATATGGACATTCCAGATTATGTGATACAGAAACAAAATACAATGTTTCTTGTTTTATCACAATTACAGACCTACCCAAGAAATACAAAAGCTACTTAGACCTCCTCCTCCTCCTCCAAAAAAAAAAAATTTAAAAAATGATCAAATTTATAGCATTGTCTGTCTCACAGTATATTTTCAGTGATTCATTTTATTAACTGTTTGTGGAAGCTTATATAGCTCCACTCCAGAATGTAAACTTCTTTGTGTCTTACTCATTTCCTTGCAAAATGCAACCAGAGAAGGCAATATGCCTGGGCTGATGGCTTTTACCCTTTGCATCACACATTTCTGGCTAGCATGTTTTCTTAGAAAGTGCAAGATCTAGATACGAGTGTAGAGTCTGACCCTGATTCTCTTCTTAGATTACTCCAGCTGAAGGCAAACTCTGTAGAGATACCCTTTGTCCTCCTGTTATGGCTGATGGTACAGCCAACCCCACGGGTGCTTATGAACCACAAAGGGACAGTCCAGACCAGCTGTGACACTAAAACAGCTTGTTACGGCACTCGTAACATATAAATTGCCAGTTTAGTTTGGTCCCAGGGCTGTTTTTGCATTTTCATCTGATAAAAGCCAGCAATGATACTAAAAGTGGAGGCTGCAAATTCTGCTGTATGTTCTGCCCAGAGCACCCACCTGTGTTTCTGGGTCCTACTGGGGCTTTGGTCAATGTTGTGTGCCCGCCCACTTGTGCCCACACGCAAATGCTCATAGCCAAGGCAGAGCAGGAGGCACCCTGAACCTTACAGGAACCAAGCAGTCACTTCAGCTGCCTGCAGAGGCGAGGTGCAGGCTGAGTGCTCACTCCAACACAGATATCCAAAGTCTTGCCCCAGTTATATGCAGTACCTACAGGGGTCTATGCCATTATAATTTTTATCCTCACAATACCTCAGCACTCACAAGGGAATATTTACATGAAAATCCCTTTAAATAAAAGAAAAAAAATCCTTCAGAATTAGGCAGCTTCTCTGTTGATCGCTCAGCAGCATGTCAGCATCCTACAAGTGCTAAATGTCTGTGTAGATGTTACCAGAATGCCTGGCCATTACTCCATTGTTTCATGGTGTTACCTATAACATTCACTACTTATAGAATGAAAAGAAGCTGGTTCTTCACATTTTTTTCATGAGCTCATGCTAATAATAAATGTACCTATCACTGTTACCAGTTCATTTTCCAGTTTGCCAGTACTGCAATAATGTTTATGGACATGGCCATTGAAATATAAAACTTCTACTAATTGATTCAGTATCAGTTATCCTTAACTTCATCTCTCTTTTAATTTGCTTGGTAAAATTGTACTTAATGATAAGAATTAAGCATAATTTTACACCAAGTCTCAGCTCAGAAATGTACTTTTTCAATGTACATTTGCTTGTTCCTACATTTGTAGGAATAACCAAAACACTTTTCAGGTTTATTCCATCAAATTGAAATTGTGAAAGTAATTCAGTATGTTATGATTCCAGGCTATGACTCAAACAGGGTTGTCTGGGAATAGAGACTAGGGAAGGTTGTTGCTTGGATTTTCTTTAGTCAGGGAGTGTGGCTAAACAGAAAAATTAAGTCTCTTTAATAGCACTTTCTACATGTTCTTCCCTGTGTGACATAACTTGACCCATAAGTGTAACTATGCTCCAAGTCACACCCTGTAAATTAAAGAGACTCCAGTAATGAGGCTAAGTGAATCCAGCTTGCTCGAAACTGAGAAATGTCAGCCACATTTCTACAGGGCAAGAGAGCTATTTGGCTTATTCCTTTAGAGGCAAACTTTAAAAAATAATGAAAACCACCTCAACTTAAGCCAAATAATAGCACTATTGGATATGCTAGATTGACACTAACCATGCTGTATTCAAACCTCTCCTGATGGGAAAGAGTTTTTAAAGTTCTTGCCAGGACTTCGAGAGACAAACGGGACTCTCAGCCTTCGCTGCTTCTTGGTAGTTCTTTATTAAGTCTTATCAGAGAAAACAGAGTCACTAGCGTGATCCAGACATAGCACAAAGCAGAGAATGCAGGAGAAAGCCCCATTATCAAGATTTACACAGCCTTTTAAAGATAAATTAACCAATGGTTACTAAAAACGTACATTATTTTTACTTTTCTACCAATTATTTATTAACACAGCCAGGAACTGCAGAATTCTTTGTCCAATCATCCCAAACTACTTTTGCTGCAGAATATGTAGTAGTAGTAGAAGAAGAAGGTTTGGAGAACAACAACAATCCTCCATTTTGATGTTTTTTGCTTTTATCTATTTACTACATTAACAAACCCAAAACCTCTAAATTTTTCACCCTGTGACAATCTTACATAGTTGTCTATCACCTAATTTACACCTGTGTAGTTTCTAGTTCTTCTCTAAGAGTAGGCAGTTTTTCCCACGGACAGAGGTCAAAAGCTGTGTTGTTCAGGGGGGTAAAACTCTTCAAAACAGGCAGAGAAATATTCTCTGCACTCTGGGTTCCCACACTAGATGTTCTAGCCAGATTACAAGAAACGTGCAACTCATGCCTTATTGCTGCCTGGGCTGATGCAAGTGGGCACAGCTGACAAATCCTGCCTTTTCAAGCCATTTTGGTCTAAATATATGTTTTAGATCTAGACACACTGAAACTCCAGCCGTTTGCCTAGCATCCTCTGAAGATAGAACACTGTCAACCTGAAATTGAAACTCTTCTTTCTTAAGTGTAGTCTTGTCCTAGGGCTCTGGGGGGTACCTGCATGGGCTTGCTTGCATACAACCACAGAATGAGACAAGAATCACATTTCCTCTTGGCTGGCTGAAGAAATTACCCCTACTGCTTTTCCTCTGGAGTCCTTTGCTCACTCAGATCTGGTGAAATGTTGTTGTGCACATGAGGACTCTGACTCATCTCGGTCCGATTGAGGTGGGCAGTTAAAATAGTTGTTTGATAAGTGTCCTCATTTTGATGGCAATGATTTCATGAAGGGCTCTGAGGAAACAGCAGATGACAGCAGGAGCTACGAACAAACAGATGAGACAGTTGCAGACCAAGGGAAAAGGTGATTTCTTTAGATTAGTCAGCCAGAAATGGGCATAATCAAGCACTAACACCGCAAAACTAATAAAATCTGAAGGGCCCCATTACTAAATTGGGGGGTTCTCACCTCTTTAGGACAAGGCAGCTGTCAGGTTCAGAGTTCAACAGGAATAATATTTTCCAGTTAGGACATATGGCCAAAATACAGCTTATAATTTCTAACCATCATCCTTGCTATCACAGCACTCTGTATTCTGGTTAAATGCAGTCTTCCTTCTGATTTATTATAACCATGGTGGAAAACCCCCCAAACCTGAACAGTTTGAAAATGAATAAAGGAAATTTAAGAATTTCATGTCTCATGTGGAAAAGGAAAGAGAACTGTATTAATTTGAACTTAGTCTTCATGCAAAGAGAAACAAGGTATGTGGGTACTGATAATTCAAAACATGAGTGGATTAGTCCTAGGAAAGGAATTAGAATGAAATCCTAGTCATCATTCAAAACTCAAGGTTATAAAGGAAGGTTTGAAAGTACATTTAATTTTTAGAATTTCCTGCATTATATAGTAAAATTAACATGTAATCCTTTTAAAGACTGTATTTTAAATTAACAAATTATGTTATATTTGAAGAAGTGATAAATAGATTACAGTTCTATTGACAGAGAAAATTATAACATGAAGCTCTTTGATAGTCCCTTTCAGTGCAGCAGAGGGATGGGGACCTGCCCACACATTAAAGATCTGAGTCCCACAAGAAAAAGCAGCCACAGGATGCAGCTCTTCTCTGACTTGGCCTTTAGTGATTGCCTGGGGCTGCTCCAGGAGGCTGCTCACAGAACAATGAGTTGGGCTCCCACTCTGAATTGTCCCTGGGAGAAATCTTCCTCTGGACTACGGAAGGAGCCTGAAGAGATTATATCCTCACAGCTAAATATAGGCTTCATCAACAACCTTCCTAATGTCCTTTTTTTTTTTTTTTTATGACTACTGATGATGTCTTATTGTCCATTGCGTTCAAAGACATTCACACATCTCCCTGCACTTCCAGAGATGCAGATATCTCGAAAGAGTCATGATGTATTCCACATTTAGAAAAGGAAACACTCACATCTTGGGAGGTCTGTTGTACATAGAGATCTAAATGTTTTTATTAAACAAGGAGAAGCCACAATGGGCTACAAACATTCTTCTGATATCCATCTGAACTATTACTGGCACTATGCTTGTCTCCCTTCTATTTCTTCCTAGATGAAACTCCAGTTGCAGAGCAGATGGGAACAGAAAGCTCTGTAGTTTAACTCCCAATCCCAACTTGCTCAAGAAAGAAAATAAGCAAACAACACTTACTGACCACCTGCTTTTTTATTCAGTAGTTCTTGAACTTTGGTGGACTAGAAAGAAGAGTAAGAAAAGAAAGGAGTCAGGAAAATAATGGACATCTTCCCTGGTATATATTTTTGACTTTCTTCTGGTTTTAATTTCGTTATTAAAAGAAAAATGTTTCCAGTGGTACAAACTGCACTGAGCTCTTTGAACAGAGAATAATCAGAAATATGGAGTGTGACACTTCCTAAAATCAAATAAAGAAATTTGATTCTCTTTCATATGACATCTTTCTTCACCTCCCATTTGTCTCTCTTCCTGTATTCTTCTCCACCTTCAGGAGTTTCCTTTTAATGAAAGGGCAGAATATTTCAGAAGAAGAGGTTATGGGCTGTCATGTCATTATCTTTGAGTCCAAAAGCTTGACATTCTCTCTTGAGAATGAGTTATAAAACTCTCGCAGAGCTGGACACGCATCTGAAACCAATTTGAAGGTTCCAGAAGGTTTTGCTTTTATGCCACCAATTACTTCCTGCATTTCACTTGTCTTTGTAGCCCTTCACTTTCATAATTCCCATAGGCATCAGCAAATAAGGTTTAAATTTAAATGTATTTGCCTAAACAAGTATTTTCTATCTCAATTTACTTGTGACAAGCTTAATGAAATCATATGGACAACATGCATTTGTATACCAATTAAATTTCAGAAATTGCCTGCTTATGTTCAGAAATTTAGGCAGTAGACTTCTTAGGTATCAAAATATCTGGACAATATATGATTTGTGATATCATTAGCTATCTGCATATTCAAATTATAGGACTGCTTTCTGTTTCTTTATTTCTCTGCATTACTGCTCAGATAGCATCACATAGAGAATGTCAGAAAAGCCAGAAAATGGAATTCATGTCCTGTTGCCTTGAAGAAACTGTAGAAGAAACACAGAGTGCCACATGCAGTATCTGTACCATATACTGATGTATGCAAAATAAAAAAAAAATGGCCACGTCCTCTGCCAGCAACAAAACCAAATTATTGTCAATTTATCCTTTTGGCATGACCTTTGTGTTTGAAAGGAAAACAAAGAACAGGGTGGAGGGAAGAAATCTAGCTAGAGGGAAGAGTACAGTTTCTAGGTAAGCAAATATGGTATGGTAGCAAATAATTTCCATAAACATATAAGGCATTTGAGCATAGGCTATTCTTCATGTATAGAACACTTCCTGATATCTTGAAAAATATCCCCCTAACACAGAGAAGGAATTTTTCAGAGTAAGACAAGGAGATGGGTAAAGAAGAACATGATCAGTCAGAACAACACAAAGATCCAAGGCAAAGTCAGTTTTTAAATACATACTTGGTGCATATCCTGTTTCAAAATTCACTCAATAGAGTGCTGTAATAACATGCCCTTCTTATTAATTTTCCTTTTTCTTCTCGGTGTTATAAAAACTCTCATCTGACAAACCTTATTTTTTCTCTTACCTATTCTTTTAACTATTCTGTAACTAGTGAACATTTTAAATGCCAGATTTTTTGTAGTTTTTTTTTAATAGATTTTTTTGTTTGCAAGGTGAAGGCCTAGACAGGCCCATGAGTTATTCATGCAAAAAAGAAAAAATTAGTGAACAGGGCTGTAATGTCAAGGGATTTTAAGAATTATATATATTCATACAGTGATCCTGAGACTGTGAGTAGGTCAAGCAGAAGAGAAAAAAACTAAAAGTGAAAGGTCAGGATACAAGTTAATTTTGCTACAAGATTTTCCATTATATGACAGATATTTAGTGTTCAAGAAGGAAAATACGTGTTATAAATTGTTTACTTACAATATAGAGCATTTTTCCAAAAACAACCCCAAAAATCCCATTGCAAAACACTTTCCCTTCCCCTGCAAACTAGGGTATTTTTTATGAGTTACATAGTAAAATGTTTTTTCTTTCTGACTGTAGTGGGAGTGTTTCTATACAATCAGGTGACAACAGTAATCTTTTTATGATTATTCTATGCTCTAATTATAGGTTTGTCACATGTCTGGGAAAAAACAGAATTAATAGAAAACAGATATGGATTTACAATTTTCAGTTCTGTAAATTAAAACCTATTCAATAGTTTCTACTTCCATTTACATTATTTTAAACCAAACTTGGCCGTCTCACTGTAGAGGAGTATCACAAATTCGCTGTGGGGGAGCCCAGCATCCAGCCCCAAGCTTTTAAAAATAAATGGGTTCCATTTGTGTGATGTAATGGCCAGAATTTTCTGATGTTCAGGGGACTTGAGAGTTAACAGCCTGAAGCAAAATCAGCAAGGCTTAGATCAGAAAGGTAATGTGTTTTGGCCTATGGAAATAATAAAGCACACATTCTGGAAGGGATCCTAGGGACTACACATTTTCTGCCCTTCTTTATTTTTCATGGCATTTTGCATAAAAAACTACACATACATCTCATGGGGTGAGAACTTTTTGTGCATGTAGAAATGGCACTTCAGCCTGGAAGCCTTTGCAAGCCTTCACTTTAATTCAAAAATACTCTTCATTGGAGTTGAGAACAATATATTACACAACCTCTGTTGCCAGCCTGTGCATTACTGATGTGGCCATCTCTCCCCAGTCTCTCTCTGCCAAAGCAGGTGCGCTGCTGATTTCAGAAGAGGTGTGCTTGCACACTGTGGGATGTTTCAGACTCTTCAGGCAGTTTCTCCTTTAGGTTATGTGAGAAGTAGCAAAAGGCAATTGTCTCCTGTACATAGGCAGCGCCATGCACTTCCTGATCATTCATTCAGGTTCCCAGAAAGGGATTTCTCTGACCACATGTAGATATTTGTTACACAGATGACTTAGTGTGAAATGCTGAGTTAGACCCTCTCTGGTCAAAGCACACAACCAGCACTTCTAGAGTGTTAGGAGCCACCAAAACCCGTAGTCTGATAGAGGCGAAGCTGCTGCAGCTCCGTGTCCCTGTGTCCAGCCAGAAGAAAAGCTGTGCATGTGCACACAATAAGTGTGCTTAAATTCGTGGGAAGCCACATAAATCAGCAGAGATGGAACCTACAAACCCACACAACACAAACAGCACCAGTGCCCTGATCTTTTTTCCCTCAGCCAACATCCAGACCCCAGTGACTCCAGAAGCAAGGACCTCTGATTCTTCCAGTCTGCTTTGACTCTCCTGTACATTTCTGATTGCCTTGGTATGTGGCTTTCAAGATTCTTCTTGTACTCTCTTGTACTCTACCTTGATGTTCACTAGGGCCTACACACACTGACACACCCACACATTGTACACTCTGTCCTCCCCCACTGCTGACACCAGAGGCATGCGGCCTCCCCACAAGCGACTTTTTGTCCCTCTTCCAGTTGTTGGCACTCAAACCTCCATACATACATGCACACAGAGCCATCTTGACCAGAAGAAATAGATAGAAATGGAGTTAAATGAGGAAACAGGGCATACAGTCATGATCAGACAGAATTTGCACATGTGGCAGGGCAAGTGTACCAGTCAGCAACCCCTGTGCATGTGACCTACACATTTATTTCCTTATTCTTTCTATTGTACCACTCTGATACCTCCCCAAATCACATTGATCCCCTTCTTTCCCCACCTCCTGTTGTTCCCTAAGTACCCCTCATACAAAACTGTGTACAAATCCAAGACAATTTTCCCTTGCACCCCACAATGTGTTCCTGACCCCTGCAGGCAGTAACCCCCCTCAGTGTATAAAGGTGATCGAGGTAGAGTCTCTTATCGACCCACTGATCGATGTCACCTCTGGACAATCTGGCTGATGCTTTGAGACAGCCCTGGAATGAGCCAGATCAGAGTGTTTCATTTTCTCCGTTTAGGATACTGGGGCTCCTCTGCCTGTCACTCTTCCTGTGTGTTCCATTGTGTTCGGGGAACGAGCCTTTTGACATATAGGTCCAAAACCATTTCAAACTTGATGGTAATATCTGAAAAAGATCAAATGAATGATAACATAAGGGTTCCCATTCTCTCATTGGATGCCTATGTAAGTTAGATAGTCACGTGAACATCAGGTCTGGTGGTTGTGTTAAATATAGAAAATTGTATTTAGTAAGGAAGAGCACAAATATTTTCCTCTCTACACCAGTGTAGATCCTCCTTCTCTAAAACTTCAATTCACTTTTATTACTATAAGCCACCCCATGCTTGCTCGAAGGCAGTTTACATTCATGTGTCCATGCCACGTGTTCTTACAGACCCAGCACAGTAAGTAATCTTCACTAGAGGAGGTTTCCTTTCATATCAGAAGGGGTTTCAGCACTTAATGAACATTAAGAACTCCATTTTACCACAGACAAGTCTAATCAAGATGCACTAGCTGAAAAAAGATAAAGGAAAGAATTATTATTAATTCTACTGTATCTGTAGAGGCAAGGCTGTATTATTCTGTACTGCTGATTTAGGTTAATCAGTTTAAATGCAACCTGAAAAACTATAGTAAATACATAATTAGGACACAACAAATGTATAAATCTATCAAAATACTGCAGAATTTACTA